>NC_141686.1:227138416-227738416 GCF_964263255.1 Lissotriton vulgaris | reverse complement strand
AAAAAAATGCAGCTTGTTCCCTTGAGGGCTCACGAGCGACGAGTGGTGCAGCCTTCAGAGCACAGGAACAAGAAGAAGCTTTGTTGGATTCCCGCGCTATTTATCCATCTGCGGGAGGGCGGGGGCCCGCCTCAAGTACGCCCATCCGTGCACGGACTTCCGGGCGGGTGTTTAGGCCAACCTCTTCTGGGCGGGAGGGGCGTGCTCCGGCTACGCCGCTTCGGGCATACCAGCCGGAACACGCCCCCCGCCCACAATGGTTTCCCTGGGGATCGGGGCACCCATCCATACGTTTGGGGGGACCGAGTGGTCTCCCCTTTCCATATGGGCCGGGATGCCCGCCACCCCTCCCAACACCAAATCCTCATGGGAGCAGACAGACACAGGTTTAAAGTTTTGGAAGGCGGGGGGGCCTCACGACCCCCCCCGGCCGTATTTATTAAAATATGAAACAAAATTTAAAACTTTAAATTAAAACGTTTCATGAATCATGTACAAATTCAACTTCAATTACATTTTGATGAAGACAGGTTTTTGGCTAACCTTAACAAATCTCTAATACAAAGGTTTCCTAGCCAAGTCTAGCATCCTGAAAATGCATTACATTTTAGAATTTGTACAACCTAGCATTAAGGGCCAACGGCAAGGTCTTAACCAGTGTCAGATCCCTATCACCAACTTCCCGCCCTCACGGTGTGAGTGGCGCATGCGCAGAGGACTTTACCCTCGCAGCCAACTGTAACTTCCCTTGTCGTGGGGGCCCCCTTTCACTCAACGCCATCTTAAGGTCGTCAGAGTTCCCATGCGAGGTATCCGTAAGAAGGACAGCGTGGACTCCCCCCCCCCCCCCCCTTCCCCACACTCTCTTCCGCCAGAGCGGATATCCGGCCCCCGGGAAATTCGTGGGAGGGGCATATAGCCGTCTCCCCCTGGGAGGGGCCTATGGCCGTCCCCCCTGGGTGACCCATCCGTAGTGGGTGCTGCCCCCCCCGTGGGAAGGGCCAATGGCCGCCTCCCCCCGGGCGCTCCCATCCATAATGGGTGGCGCCCCCTCTAGGGACCTTGAAATCACTGCTCACCGATCATGACCTTACCGCCACAGGCCGGATAGTTGACCGACTATCCGCTCCCCCCACACCTCCTAAAGGTCATGCCTCCTCAAGCCCACTAGCCAAGCTATGAAGTCTCCATGAGTAAGTCATTCCCAGCCCTGGACAGATGCACCCCATCATTCAAATAATAGTGATCCCCCCTAATACACCCATGGGGAATGCTTTGGAGATGAGAGGAGCGAAACAGTTTCTCAATCTTGTTGTTGACCCTCTTTACCGAGTGGTTCAACGCTGACATAGACAAACCCCCCCGCCATATTCTCCTGGGAATCATGTGGGAACAGGCGATCGTATACCCAGGGAGCCGCTTGGTCAACCAGCTAACTGCAGACAATATGTGCTCAACTAAAACCCGTCTTCCCAGGCTCACCAAGTCATTGCCTCCCACATGCACTATGATTACAGATGGCGGTGACCTGTGCCGCCCTAAAAGTTCCTCCACAAAATTTTGCAATTGGTCAATACAGAGGCCTCCCTTCCCATGGAAGGTCACTCTGAACCCATATTCCTCAGATGCGTGGATCGCGTCACCTGCTTTGAATATGTCCCCAGCACGCCTCACGTATGAGTGGCCCACGACCCAGACCACTCGATCTCCATTCGGTGATCCCTTCCCGCTGGTCAGCTGGTGTTGGGCCGATCCCAATTTCCGCCCCGCGTAACAGGCTTGCGAAACTGTAATCCAAACAAAAGACAGGTAGCATGAGTGCATTTCATCAGTCTTTTACAACATGTGCAGGCGCACATACCTCTTGAAACAATTTGAGGACCAATGGCCTAACTGTTTCACCTCCTCTGTCTGCAGACCCCGAGCCGTAGCTTCTGTAGCGGCCCCTATTCTGAATGAGTGGGTCCCAAAATCACACGGGTTCAAGCCCGCCGCTGCAATCGTAATTGCCAGCACCCTCCGAAATTGAAATCTTGTCAACGGGGTGCCGTCCTCGTGTCTAAGCAGGGCCCCCCCATGTTGCCAACCTCTGTTTCATGTAGGCCTCCACATGCCCTACTGGACAACCGGGGTTCCCCCGAGCGCGCTGCAACACCATACTACTCCCCAACGCCTTCTGGTCTGTTTTTGACCTGGCTATCGAGATCAGCAGAGAATCGCCCCTTACTTGGACGTGATCCCTGCGTAGACCTCCCTCCACATCCTTCTTATTCCCTGCCACTATTTCACTTACCCGCATGGCCCCATAGAATGCCAATGCGAAAGCTGCTCTGAACAGTGTTACCTCACTGGGCGAGGAGCATGTCTCATCCAGTTTTGCTAGTAATGTGGACAATCTATCCAACCCAATCGGGTGCCTGTTATCCTCTCTGCGACCTTCCAGGCACTGCCAGCCGCGGAGAGCCTTCCTGACTAAGAAGGAGTTCGTCGGCTCCCGTATCCCATGGAGCTGTGCCATAAATGATATGGCGGCCCTATACCTGTTGGCGGTCGCCGCCGACCGGCCTTCCCTATGAAGTGCCACCAGAAATTGGAGCAAGGACTCTTCCCGCCCCCATCTATGCTCCCCTACCGGCCCCAGAAAGGCGCAGTATGAACGGAACGCTCCTTCATAGGCTTTACTCGTCCTGGGCGCTAAACTGGCTGCCACGAGGTCTTGTAGTCCGGGGCACCGATCTGCCATAGTGCTTCGGGGAAAGGTGCCGCCACTAGTTCCGCTGTGGGTAGATAACCCCTGAAAGCCTGCATGTTTGAACGAGAGAGTGTATCAGCTGCATTATTCAGTACACCCGGCACATGCCTTGCCCTGAACTGTACATTCAATCTCATGCATCGTAATACAATTTCTTTCAACAGTCGTAAGATCCATTTGCAGCGTGCAGCCTGGTGATTAATGCACTCGACCACTGTCATGTTATCTGACCAAAACACTACTGAGCGGTCCTTGAAGTCTTCTGGCCATGCCATCAGAGCCACCCAGATGGGGAATAGCTCCAAGAAACCAATGTTACCTGTTAGGCCGCTTGTGTGCCACCACGCCGGCCATGTTTAAGCCGACCACCGGTTTCCAAAGATTGCGCCAAACCCCACGCTCCCCACCGAGTCGGTCCACAATCCTAGTTCCCCCGACGAGGCTGGGGGTTTGTTCCACACCACTCGACCGTTGAAATCCTCCAGAAATGCCAACCAAATGAGCATGTCCTGGCGAACCTCTGCCGACAGTCTAGTGCAGTGGTGTCCCTCTCTAAGGCCCACCATAGCCTGTGCTATGGAATGAGAGAAAGGGCGAGCCATCGGCATCACTCTTAAGGCAAAGTTAAGCTGACCCACTCTCTGTTGCAACTGGTGTAGGGTCACCTTCTCTTTTCGGAGACATTGTACCAGGGAAGCCCTAAACTTGGCCACCTTCACAATCGGCAGACGGAAACACCCCTCCTCCGAGTCTAGTTCTATACCCAGAAACTCGAGTGAGGTAGATGGCCCCACCGTCTTACCTGGTGCCAATGGGACCCCAAAACCCCGCATGAGCATGCAGAAGTTCTGCACTGCCTGTGCACAGTCCTGAGTGCCCGCCGGGCCCAGAAAGAAGAAATCATCCAAATAGTGCATCACCTGTCTATGCCCTGTGGCCTCTGTGAACACCCATTCCAAAAAGGAGCTAAACATCTCAAAATAGGCACATGAAATCGAACAACCCATGGGCATGCATTTAACCATGTAGAATTTCCCCTGAAACGTGAATCCCAGCAGGCGCTGGTCTTGAGGGTGTACCGGGAGTAACCTGAATGCAGATTCAATGTCTGATTTCGCTAACAATGCACCGGGGCCCAGGCGATTCAACAGTACGACTGCGTCATCGAACAATGAATACTTCACTGAACATACCTCGGGGTCAATAGCTTCATTTACGGAGGCCCCCCTAGGGGCCGATAGATTGTGGATGAGTCTATACTCCCCCGGGTCTTTCTTCGGAACCACTCCTAAAGGGGAACACACAAATTCAGCAACTGGTGGGCCGCCAAATGGTCCTGCCACACGCCCCAAGCTAACCTCTTTCGCTATCTTTTTGGTGGCCACCGCTGGGTTGTGTTGAATAGACAGCTGGTTTTTACAGGAAGGGCTCCCCCGAAAATTGCCCGCCGGGATCCTGAAGCCATATAAAAAGCCATCCCGCAAAGTCCCGGCGGACGCATGATCAGGGTATCAGTTCAGCCAAGGGGTGAAAGCCAAGATATCTACGGACAAAGATGTTTGCTTCCGAGGCTCCGCATCAATCCTGCTTGGATCCTCCCTTTCCTCCCGCGCCATTGGTTTTAGATCGGCAACTGGTTTCCGGGTGAGAGGAATTCCCACAGCCCGCATGCGTGCCGGAACCTACACGTTCCCTGAGGCCTGTTACAAGTTCCTTTGTAAAATCCCCAACAAACCCCTCGCTTGCCTCCATTCCCACTAGACCTGGGCTGGGAATCCCCCCCTGCGCTCGCCCGAAAGGGCTGTGACGGCTTCGGATGGAATCTCCCAGAGCCACTCGTGCTTGGCACCGAAGTACCCGCCGGTCCTGACAAGAGCTGAACATGCCATGACACTGTATCCAAACAATCCCATGTCAAGGCCTGGTTAAACTCTTTTGCTTTTCTAAAGGCAACATTGTAACCCTTCCATTCATTTCCCCCATACATCGCATGGAAATTCATAATCCTGTTCTGATAACATGCCAAGTCAGTCAACACTTCGAGCTTACGTTCTCCGATAATTGCCGTGAAGATAGAAAAGGCCCTGACCCAGTTCACCATGGTCTCATCGACCCTGAATACCGCCATCTTGGCCCGCCATACACTGGGGTGCCAGAGATCTTTCTGGGTCTTTGCATATTCTAACTCCCGATGGTCGGTCAAAAGTGAAAACATGTTAATGTGCTTGTCTCCCCACACCATCTCTTTTGTAACCATGGGAATATGTTGAGATAAACTTTCCCGCCTTGAGGGCACCGGGCCCTCCCCCACCAATGGCAACGCTCTCTTACCGGCTTCAACCGAACTCCCAGCTGTGTCTGCTGTCTTCTCCCGACCGTCAGCCGTGACCCCCGTCGCCATCTGCGGGGAAATAGAAGGTACATTCGCTGTCCCGGCATCCCTTGACTGTCGCAACTGCTCAATAATTAATCTGGCTTCATCTGGCTTCCACGGGTCTCCCGCAGCCGCTGATCCCCCTGCTCCCTTCTTTAGCCAGGGTAATACCGCTGCTAACTGAAGTGCTAATTCTGGGGGCATCTGGTCATCCCCCAGTGGCGTGATAACCACGGGAATTGGCAATCTCCCATCCGGTCCTGGTACCGGGCTGGCCGCCGGCACAACGGGAATGTTCGCGACGGGACTCGGTGGAGTTACTACTGGGACTGGGGCCTCGCTGGGACCTGCCCTCCCCTTCATTTTCCTACCCTTATCCCCTGGGGTGACGTTCGGCAATGCCGGTCCTATGACCTTTTTAGGCCGTCCCGAGGGGGCATTCAGGGCCTCCACCTGTTTCCTGATGGCCGCTAGGCCACGACCGAGCTGGTCAACTTTACCCAATTTTCGGTCCATCACCGCCACTTGGTTGACCAACGTGCGCAGCATTCTTTCCATCTCGGAGTTCTTTCCGGATTTCTTGCCAGGCATGTCTTCGATCCGACTTGACTCGCAAAGGTGACTCGATCTCCCACACCCCTTGGTACTGAAAGAGAAAGACAAGGATTACAAGTTATCAAAAAAGTGCAGCTTGTTCCCTTGAGGGCTCACGAGTGACGAGTGGTGCAGCCTTCAGAACACAGGAACAAGAGTAAGCTTCGTTGGATTCCCGCGCTATTTATCCATCTGCGGGAGGGCGGGGGCCCGCCTCAAGTACTCCCATCCGTGCACGCACTTCCGGGCGGGTGTTTAGGCCAACCTCTTCTGGGCGGGAGGGGCGTGCTCCGGCTACGCCGCTTCGGGCATACCAGCCGGAACACGCCCCCCACCCACAATGGTTTCCCGGGGGATCGGGGCACCCATCCATACGTTCGGGGGGGACCGAGTGGTCTCCCCTTTCCATTATCGCCAATTTAGCAGCCATTTTCGTCCGCTAAGCAGCGATAATTATATCACTATATTAGCAAGCTGTCGCTAACTGATGTTAGCGACAGCTTTTAGGCGATAGCGAGCGGTTTGGGGCCCACTTTGCATGTCAGCGATATTTATCGCTAATGACATGCAAAGTGGGCGTACCCAACCTGTTACCGACTGAAAGCCATCGCTATCGCATATTAGTAAGACAGGCGTAGCAATGAAAATGTTCCTGCTATCGCCAAAAACTAACGCCTGCTCAGACCAGTTCTTAGCCATGTTATCCAATGGGAGGTGGATAACATGACTAAAGAGCATTTTGTCACTAATGCGTGAATATCGCTGTATTCTAAGCGATAATCATGCTAACGCTAGAAAAATTATCGCTTTGGAGATAAACGTTGCTAATAGCACGTTATCTCAGCGATAATTTCCGGCGATGCTTAGCGATAAAAAAAAACGTTGCTAAGCCTAGTTAGCGATAAATATCACTACTCATTGGTAATATGCCCCAAAATCTTTAAAGATAATACAAAATAGTGACATAATTCACATTTTCCGAAACAAAATTAAATTTATTACAGTATGTAAGGATGTGGGTTATTAGCTGGAAGGGTATGAGGTTTTCCCAAGTAATAGGTACACGGCATTCCATCTACTGGTAACCAAGTACCAACTTGCAGTAATTCATTCTACCAGGGTAGCGTATTAGAGCAACCCAAGGCATACTAAGGGGAGGTGGTATGGGCTAGTACCCAAGTTCACTGGTATTCAAAAACCCAATACACAATAAATAATTGTCCAGTTAGTTATTTTTATCATGAAAAGGAAAAGTACTTTATTTCACTCACACTCCTGATTACTATGCTATCATTTACAAATACCTATAAGTAGGCAGGTGGAAATATTTACACTATATAGGGTGGTGTAATTATAAAAAGTTCAAGCCTACCAGCTTTGTCAGGGTGTCACCCCATTAATAAAAGTAAAAGTACATTGTACAAACCTAATGCAACACCATTAAGATAATTTTGGATGGTCCCATATCACCAGCACCTTCATTTTTACCTGTCATGACTGTTATCGTTTGGTTGCCATTAAAACTTTTTAAAATGTGTCGATGTTATTCAATCAAAACAAGCAATGATAGATTGTTAACCTCTTGAGTGTGGGCATTGGCTGCTGCCCAACGCTCGGATTGCTGCCCCAGAGAGGCTGTCAGTCAACGATTGACTCTGGAAGCAATCAAAGAAACCTCTGATGAAAACACTGGAGGCTTCCTTCCTTCTTCCTAAAGGTCGGGATGAAGATCAGTTGATTCTACTTCAGCCCCTGCCATTCTCCCCTACCCATCTGTGATACCCATGCGCTATATGGCATGTGGATATTAAAGATAGAAAATAAAAAAACTGGGTACTATTAAAGTGCCCTGCTTACCCTTTCCGTTTGATGCACGGGGACTCATTACCAGAGCTGTCACTTCCTAGTGAACCCCTATTTGGCGATTGCCCAGAAAGGGTGATTTTCAAGCAGAGCTCCATTCCACTAAGCATTGGGGATGTCTCTAGAGTTGTGGAGTAGCCCCTGGGCTTGGGTCTTTTCTCCCTCCCACCACTCTCAAGCACTATTAGTCTTTCTAACCTCTCTGCTACTTCAAGCATCAGTACTGGACATCGCAACGGACTTCCCTGCCAAATATCAGATTGTCCAGCAAGACGGCAAACACAGTCACTGCGGAGGAATCACCTTCAAGAATACTATTAGGCCTTTCAGACTTACGGTGGTCTTCCCCTAAATGTTTTGCCTTCACTATTCCTGGTTTGCTGAATTTGTTTTTGTTGACCTTAGGACCTGTTAACCAGTGCTAAGGTGTTTGTGGTCACTCCTTTGAACATGGTGAAATTGGCTTACACCAAATTGGCACATTTAATTTGCTTGTAAATCCCTATTATAATGGTACTACAAGTACCCAAAACGTGTAAATTAAATGTTAAATGCTAATTGTGGGCCAGCAGCACTGATTGTGACCCCCCTTAATTAGCATTTTAACACATGTCCAAGGCCTGCCATCACAGTCTGTCTGAGCAGTTTTATATAAGGGTGATTGAAGTGTGTGGAGTACTGCTTTGCATAATTCCACGGAGTGAAAAAAACTCTGCAAACTCCGCACAAGTGGGCAAAGTTGTGCTCAGCTGCCCGTTAAGCGTCGGTTGTTGAAGGAGAGACCAGGCAGGAGGACCGTTTACACCGGTCACATCACCGAAATCAGACTGTGACGACTGTTCTGACCGACTTTTTCGGCCCTCCTTTGAGGGAGGATGATTGGATATGACTCTAGTCTATTATCATTCTAGTGCAGGGATTAGAACCACAGACAGGGCCTATTCATCAGGCACAGTAATGCACTTTCGCACCCTTTTCCTTAGATCAGGGCTTATAAACTTACGTTAGAGGATAGATTCATTAGTATTAGTGATAATCTGTCCTTTTGCAAGAGTGCTAGTATACCTTCTATGGAGTTATGCTTATTTCGGGCCTTGTAGGCCTCAAACAGGAGAGACTCCATCTTGCTTTCTATCCCGGCAGCTTGAGAAGCTTCTAGGTCAAGTGTAATGTTTTAGTTTCGAAGTGTTGTTCGCTTGGAGAGAACCGGCTCAGGCTGGCCCTTATCGAAAGACTGTACTTTTCTCCATTCCGAAGACACAACATCAGGCCGGCCGGCTGGGAACGTGTCCTTGGTACGGGGAGGTACAAGAATTTGGTGGACGGCAGGTTACTGGCCGTAACTTTCCATGAAAGGACAAGCTTCTATATTAGCGAAAGTATGAGGCAGCGAGTCAGTCAGTCTGTAGGCGGCAGCTAGCCGTTAGCATCAATGCTATTAATTATTTCCAGGCAGACAGTCGCCATTTTGAAGTCCGAGAAAGATCATGAAGCTGATACTCTCTTAGAAAGATTGAAGAGGGGAGAGAAATAGCACAGAACGGCAACAGAGAAAGAGAGATACAACAGCCAATAAAAGGAAGGTTCCAGTGACTTGGAGGAAAGCAGAGAAGACAGAGCATAGCGGTGCAGACGTGTACTCGTGACTGCTGAGGTGTGATTCTAAGACGAGCCAAGGCACAGACGTGAAGGGAACCTAGATGACTGCCGAGCCCCGACTTCGTGTCCATAAGGTGACGTCCGCCCATGACTCATAGTGCGCACATTCTAACCTTTTCACTTTTCTTTGCAGGATATATGTCATAGTACAGTATTGTGTTTTTATGATTATTGTAATAAAATACCCCAGTTCTTAGTGAACCAACATGTGCCTCGTATTCTTGTTCAATCAGGGTGACCTGTTCTTCTAGTCAGGCATTGTTTTCATGAACGGAGGTAATTCCCGGTCAGGTAAGAGGTGACTGAGCAATGAGGGAGAGAGGGACCCCTTGATGCATAGAATACCGGATACATGCTTCAATTTGGCAAGTTATGGTAATTCCTGTTATTGTAGTATCATATCCCGAGTAGCCAACGAGAGATTCCTTCCAAAGGTATTCATAGGAGAGTGATCGTCGTTGGTAAGCGGCGTTAATGAGAACACTGGGGGGGACACCAGTGCTTAGGTCCGCCGGATTGTGGATCGGGCTGTGAGTTAGAGAACACTGGGGGGGACACCAGTGCTTAGGTCCGCCGGATTGTGGACCGGGCTGTGAGGAAGAGAGCACTAGGGCTGCAGACCGGTGTGTAGGCACGCAGGATTGCGGAGGTGCCGAGCGAGCACTGACTGTGGTCAGTGTGTAATGGTAAATAATCAGAACTGCCCTAGGGTAGACTAGTCTGGGCCTAAGTTGCCGTGAGACTAACTGGTATGAGTGGGACATTGTAGAAAACCTATGCGTGTATATTGCTATTTCCCCATCCTTAGGTACAAGATATATACATATATACCTATTGTAAATACGTCCTAAGGAGGGAGGTGATTACGTTCCGACTGGGTTGGAGGTGCTCTAAGGAGCTGATGCCATCTGGTTCGAGAATCCGGTCGTTACATCTGGCGTCACGAACTGTTTACGAAGCCTGTGTGCGCTGTATTGTTTTCATCTTGTTGTTTGCGCTCGGCTCGTACGTATTTTCTTTTGTATATTATTTGTTCATAGCTGTGTATATCTTTTTTGTGTGCTAAAATGTTTTCGCGCAAATCAAAATCTACCTTTAAATTACCTGTTGAAATTCCCGGCTGGGAGTCAACGCCTTACGAGGCATTGGCCCGTGAATGGGCCGATTCTACTGGTTTGAGTGAGAATTGGACTTCTTGTTTGGAGCAGGCATAGCCTGCTGATGTGGTTTCTTGCTTGCAGAAGGCACCGGTAGTGAAGGGTGATGAGCTTCCTATTTTAGGTCGCAGAGGTTGGATTGTTTTAACTGCATACAGAATTCTTCATGAGAAATTTGTGAAATTACAGCAACGATTTGTGGACATGGAGGAAAAGTTTGTTGAGTTGCAAAATGCGCATACTCTTTTGCGATGTCAGAATAAATTGCTTGCCGACAAACTTGAAACTTATCAGACTATAGCCGAAATGGCTGCTGTTCGCATTGCGAAATATAAGTATAAACACCATCATGGTCGTGTTTGTAAACGGAAGGTACGTCTGGTCGTGGCGAAAGCCGGACTGGATTGGAACCCCGACAAATGGGATGGCAATATCTGGGATTCAAATGATTCTGGCTCCTCGGCTGAGGAGGCTGATAAGCGTGAGTCTTCTCGCTCCAGATGTGATTGTAAATCTACTTCTTGTGACAAAGATGATGATTCTAGCGGCCGTCGTCGCTCTTCCCTTTCTAATGACGTTTCTCCTCCTGATTGTTCCACTAAATCTATGGATCAAGCTTCTTCGGATGCTCGTCCGGAGGTTTCTGCACACCCGTTTTTTTTAGATGCAAATTACAACAGGCTCCTGGTAATCCAAATGGTATTCATATGGATAGTATTGAAGACTTTACTCAACAGGAAGTTAGTGACATTTTACAGCGATTTCGACAACGGCCTGGTGAGGCCTTACTTACGTGGATGGTGCGTCTTTATGAATTAGGCGCTGCAGGTATCATGTTAGATGCAGCAGATGCCTTGAGATTTTGCTCTTTGAGTTCTGATTCTACTGTACAGGATCATTTTCATAATTTTAATGGTGTTGGCCAAATTAGTCTACTCCAGCTAGCGACTGATGGCTGTAACCATAAATATCCTACTGAATCTGACTGGCCTGTCAATGACAAGCCGTGGTACACTTTGCGCGATGCGGTGCAGCGATCGAAAGAGGAGGTGATGAAAACTGCGATTTTTCTCAGTACTGCTGACAGGTTGTTGGATGGTTTATTGACATCTTCTGTGCGGAATCGCATTATCCGTTCTTCCCCTGTTGCTTATAAGCAGGTTATGATGACTTTGTTGAATAATCAAACTGGCAATCCTTTATCTATAGGGCTTGAATCTGTTTGTCAGCTTGGTGAGTTGGGTGACTGGTTTAAACCTGAGAGACAGTCCAGACCGGAGGGTCATACTGCCAGAGATTATAAGTTCACTAGACGTGATATGTTTCTTGCCCTATTAGCTGATGGTGTGAAAAAGGAAGGCATTGATGGTGAACCTAATAATCGCTTGTGGGACATGTTTCGCAAGGATTGGTGTCAGTACAACGCAGATTTTTACATCGCATTCCGTTACAACGGAATTTTTACAACGCAGGATCCATTACAACGGATGCCATTACAACGCATGGCATTACATAGCAGATGGTATTACAACGCATGGCATTACATCGTAAGTATAGGTAAGTATACCTTTTTTTAAAAATGTTATTAAGTTAATGTAATTCATTTAATTTAATTAATTTAAATACATTTTAAAATAGCCATTAATTTAATTTAATAAAATAATATCTATTTAATAAATGTGATTTCAATAAAAAAATGGGAATAATTTAATTTAATTAAAATAATAAAATTAACTTAATGTACATATTTTTATAATTGATATTAAATTAAATTAATTGAAATAATTTATTTAATTTAATTAATTTAATTTAAAAATGTAATTAATGAAATAAAATGTATTTAATTTATTAAATATATTTTAATTAATTTAAGAATGGTAAATATAATTTAATTAACCCAAAACACAAACCCCTGTACCCCAAAACCCAAACCCTGCCCTAAAACCTAAAAACACCCCTGTACCCCAAAACCCAAACCCTGCCCTAAAACCTAAAAACACCCCTGTACCCCAAAACCCAAACCCTGCCCTAAAACCTAAAAACACCCCTGTACCCCAAAACCCAAACCCTGCCCTAAAACCTAAAAACACCCCTGTACCCCAAAACCCAAACCTTGCCCTAAAACCTAAAAACACCCCTGTACCCCAAAACCCAAAACCCTGCCCTAAAACCTAAAAACACCCCTGTACCCCAAAACCCAAAACCCTGCCCTAAACCCTAAAAACACCCCTGTACCCCAAAACCCAAAACCCTGCCCTAAAACCTAAAAACACCCCTGTACCCCAAAACCCAAACCCTGCCCTAAAACCTAAAAACACCCCTGTACCCCAAAACCCAAACCCTGCCCTAAAACCTAAAAACACCCCTGTACGCCAAAACCCAAACCCTGCCCTAAAACCTAAAAACACCCCTGTACCCCAAAACCCAAAACCCTGCCCTAAAACCTAAAAACACCCCTGTACCCCAAAACCCAAAACCCTGCCCTAAAACCTAAAAACACCCCTGTACCCCAAAACCCAAAACCCTGCCCTAAAACTTAAAAAACACCCCTGTACCCCAAAACCCAAACCCTGCCCTAAAACCTAAAAACACCCCTGTACCCCAAAACCCAAACCCTGCCCTAAAACCTAAAAACACCCCTGTACCCCAAAACCCAAAACCCTGCCCTAAAACCTAAAAACACCCCTGTACCCCAAAACGCACACCCTGCCCTAAAACCTAAAAATACCCAAACACCCCAAAACATATACCTCAGTACCCCAAAACATATACTCCTATACTCATACTTATTTAAAAAATTACTTAAATTAATATATTTAATTTATAATATTTAAAAACATAAATAAATATTTGTATTTATTTTTATTTATAATTAATAATAATTAAATCAATTATATAATATTAAATAAAATAAAAAAAAATTATATACTTACCAATACTTACGATGTAATAGTATGCGTTCTAATACCATCTGCTATGTAATGCCATGCGTTGTAATGGCATCCGATGTAATGGATCCTGTGTTGGAATAGCTGCGTTGTAACAGCATTACGACGTAAAAGTTGCGTTGTAAGTGATACACACCGTTTCGCAAGCATGGTCTGGATCGAAAGGAGGGTGCCCGACGTGTGCGTAAGAATGATTGTGATCGTGGATACTCTGATGACAGTGATGATGAAAAGCGTCGTGTTGATTCTGATCGTCGTGCTGATCGGCGATATGAACGTGATGTGTCCCCTCGTCATGAGAAGGAGAGGGGGAGAGAGGGGGAAAGAGAAAGGGTTAGAGATGATCGTGGCTACAACAGATATAGAGATGAAAGGGATCAGTCCCCTGAGTTGAGGAGGAGGGAGGATTGACACAGGCTTTCCCATCGTAATTCACAGTACTATGCAGATGACAAGAATCCATTTCGTAATGGAGATGGATATGAACAAGATGTTTTGATACCTAAGAAACATGAGAGCATTTATCCTGATTTGTCCTGGTTGACAGAACGCAGTAAGAATGACTAGGAAATAGGTCAAGCTCCAGTACGCACGTGGGCTCACAAAGACAATAGACCCTATGTAGATATTGAAATTTTTTGGAAACATCGTAATATCCAAAGGGCCCGAGCATTGGTAGATACAGGAGCGGAGGCCACTCTTATTCATGGTAAATCAAAGAAATTCAAGGGCCAATTTTTCACAATTACTGGTTTAGGTGGAAAGGAAACTCCCACAGTGTAAACTACACTTGAAATGAGAATAGGCAGAATTCCCCGAAAAGAATATTCTGTATTAGTTGTACCACTTTTGGAATATATAATTGGAATTGACATTTTAAAAGGAATGATTTTGCATTTAGATGACGGCTGTTATCAATTTGGAACTAAGCACTACATATCGTCCAGACCCGTACGGGTTGGTTGTTTACGAATGCCCCCCATAAAAATCCCTCACGCTACGAAAGTTGTTTCTCAGAAGCAATATCGTATTCCAGGTGGCCATGAAGAGATTAGTTCCACTATTCAGGATTTGGTTGATGCAGGAGTTATAACTCCGGTTACTTATGCTTGGAGAAATCCCGTTTGGCCGGTGCGCAAGAGTGTTAATTCTTGGCGCATGACTGTTGATTATCGCGAGCTGAACAAACATACACCCCCTTTGACTGTTGCGGTACCAGACATTATTACCTTAATTGAAAGAATCCAAAAGCATCCAGGTACATGGTATGCATCCATTGATATTGCTAATGCCTTCTTTTCAATTCCGATTGCCCCTGAGTGTCAGGAACAATTCAGTTTTACATGGAATGGACGTCAAATGACGTGTAGAAGTGTTCCCCAAGGTTATGTGCACAGTCCTACGATCTGTCACCGGCTGGTGGCGGAACATTTGTCCGAAGTATCTGTACACCCGCAAATTCAGGTATGTCACTATATTGACGATATTTTGATTCAAGGCGAAACCCAAGATCAAGTTCAGACCCAATTAGATCAAATCCTTGAGTGCTTACACGAAAATGGTTGGGAAATTAATCCTGATAAGCTACAAGGTCCATCCCAGAATGTAAAGTTTTTAGGTATTAATTGGTATGAAGGTCACAGAGAGGTGATCCCGCAGGTTAAACAAAAAGTTTTAGATTTTGCAGTCCCAAGGAATCGGAAGGAAGCCCAGAGCTTCATTGGCTTTTTCAGCTTTTGGCGTCAACATATTCCACATTTGAGCTCCTTTATATCGAGTCACTCGCAAAAAGAACGTGTTTGAATGGGGTGAACCACAACAGAATGCGTTTAATCTGGCATAGGAAGCAATTCAGTATGCTTTGGATCTGTGGCCTATGTGCGAGGGTGATGTGGATTTGAATGTGTCCGTGCAAGGTCTTTATGCGAATTGGAGTCTGTGGCAAAAACAAGGCAAACAAAAAGTACCATTAGTTTTTTGGACTAAAAAGTTACCTGAGGCTGGTGAGCGTTACACACCTTTTGAGAAACAGTTGCTTGCATGTTATTGGGCTCTGGTGGATACCGAGCAATTGACTTTGGGTCATGATGTGATTTTGAGACCTGAAATTCCTATTATGCAGTGGGTTTTGAGCGCGCCGAAAACTCATCGAATTGGACATGCTCAAGAGGCGAGTGTGATTAAATGGAAATGGTATATTCAGGACAGGGCACGTGTGGGTCCGAAAGGTGTGGCAGCATTACATGAGCAAGTGGCGCAGGCGCCATCGAATGAGACTGGGGGTGATTGCTCCGTACCTGTAGTACAGGAATCTCCTGTCAAGTGGGGTAAGCCATTTGATGATTTGTCCGCGGAGGACAGAAAACATGTGTGGTTTACGGATGGTTCAGCGAGGTTCATTGGAGAGAAACGGCATTGGAAGGCAGTGTCTTATAATCCGAGCACACAAAAACTGGTGAAGGAAAGAGTAGTCAATTTGCTGAATTATATGCAGTTTACCAAGTTTTGAAACAGGAATTACCTGGCACATGTCATATTTTCACTGATTCTTGGTCCACAGCTAATGGACTGGCGGTTTGGTTACCAACTTGGCATTCTCATAATTGGGAATTGCATTTAAAAGAACTGTGGGGAAAAGAATTATGGCAAGAAATTTGGGAAATGCTCCCACAAAGTACTGTGACAATCTTTCATGTGGATGCTCATACCCCCATAGACTCCCTTGACAAATTCTTTCATAACATTGCAGATGAGAAATCTAAAATTGCTGAGGCAGTGGTGGACATGCAAGATTCTGATTTGGCGGGATTGGCGAAATGGGCCCACCAGAAAGCAGGACATTTTGGAGAGAGAGCCACTAGCAGGTGGGCCGCCGATCGAGGAATTTATATTCCATTAAATTTCATTAAAGATACTATTCTGCATTGTCCTATATGTCAACATTCTAGACACCGAAAAGTACCACAATTTGTTAAAGGCCATTTACATCGAGGAAAATTGCCCGCTCAAATTTGGCAGATTGATTATATTGGTCCGCTCCCTATGAGCAAAAATTGTCAATATGTTTGTACAATTGTCGATACTTACAGTGGCCTTTTAGTGGCCTTTCCCTGCAAACAAGCCACCCAAGTGAATACCATTAAAACATTGGAATTAATCATGTTATATTATGGCGCTCCATTTCAAATTCAATCTGACAATGCATCCCACTTTCGTGGAAGATTGGTACAGGAATTTTGTGCGGAAAATAATACTGAATGGGTGTTTCATATTCCATATTATCCACAGGCATCAGGCCTTATTGAAAGAATTAATGGTTTGCTTAAAGAACAATTGCGAAAATTAACTGACAATGAGTATAAAAATTGGAGAGATCATTTGTTTCAAGCATTATTGATTCTGAACAATCGTCCCTTTCTGAATGCTGAATCTCCTTTAATGCCTCTGTTTCCCCCAAATGTTGATGCAAAACCCAATACCATTGTTAATACTGTTATGTACTGGGAAATTTCCCCCGGAGCCCTGGCTCCATGCAGAGCAACCCCAGGTTCCGCAGGCTTGGACCTGCATGCAATGAATGACACTGTAATTAAGAGTAAAGATCGAAACCGGTGTTGGTGCCTGTATACCACCTGGAAATTTCGGACTGATTGCCCCTAGATCGGGCTTGGCCTTAAAAGGCCTTCAAGTACTCGGAGGAGTGATTGACAGTGATTATCAGGGAGAGATTAAGGTTCTCCTGCTGAATAGCAGTGAGGTTTATTTATCGATTCAAAAGACTGACCGAGTTGCTCAATTGTTAATAATGCCCGTTTTCAGTGGTGAGATTCAGAAAGGCACTGCCCCAACGTTGCTAACTGTGCGAGGCCAGAAAGGCTTTGGCTCTTCAGACAATCCTGGAGCGAGAATATGGGTGCAATCGCCTAAGAATCCCCGTGAACAAGCTGAAGTCATTGCAACCGGTCAAGACAATACCATATTGGTAATGAGACCAGGGAAAGATAGCTGGGAAGCTGTCCCGGCTGATAAATGTTACCTACGAGAATGAATAATGCCTGTGTTTGATTTTCTTTCAGATCATTCTCTGGACTGCTGCTGCAGGATGTGCCGGCATTGGACTCCTTTTGGCCTGCTACGTCGGGAGAGGAGGGAACACACAGACTTTGGTTGATTCGAAAACCCGAGTACCGCGTTCCTTCGCTGCGTGGGATTCATCATCAAACTTTTGGACAACTCTGGCTAAACGAGTTACTGATTCCCCGCATTTTTGCCTGACACCTATGCGTTCAGTAACTGATATTCTAGCGACCTGCTTGGTTGCTGTCCCTGCCTCAATGGAGACCCTGAAGCATATTTTCAATATATCGAATGCTTGACCCAATGTAATTCTCAGCGATTTTGCCGCTCATGAATATTGTCCTTTATGTACTATTCTTTCAGATTCCATTCCCCCAATTCATTCTCAGATTACTACCTATAATATCACACAGGGCGATTTGTGCTTTTTCTTGACCTGTGATCCTAATGCAATTACTGAATGTGTAAAACTGAAACTTAAAGCAGCCACCTCTTTTTCGACTCATGAACGAACTTTGTGTTCCCAAAGACCCCCGAAATCATGTACTTCTGTTAAGAATATTATGACCTGTAAAAGTATAGTAGTTGTCCCTAGCCATTACCGTACAATGTTGTTACCTTCTGGTTGGCTATTCTCCTGTGGCAATACCTCTTGGCCCTATATTCCTGCAAATATTTCCGGAGGCCCGTGTGCCATCACTAGACTGAGTTTATTAATGTTTTCCTCACATCCTAATACTTATTCCCGTGTTGTCCGTGATGCCATGATGCTACAGGAAGACTGTGATTCTTCCCTACATCTTTATTCTAAATCGGAATATCTTAGTTTAGCTATTTCCATTGTTGGTGTCCCAGCATTGGCTGTTTACAATGCCAAATCAATTGGGAAAATGGCCTGTTGGATGGTCAAATCAATTAATCAAACTTCTACAATTTTATCTGATATGTTATTAGATGCCCAGGGTGAACGCCGTGCCATATTGCAAAATTGTGCGGCCATTGATTATCTTTTGCTAAAACATTGACATGATTGCTCTGATTTTGAAGTCTTTGTTGCTTCAACCTCTCTGACCATACTAGATCAATTCAAGCTCATATTGACAAACTTCATGACTTGACTGAGGAGGTTAGAAAACACATTGACCAGGGTTGGTTTGACTGGTTATTCAATTGGTTACCTGACTTACATTCCCTACGACAGATTTTAGGGGGTATTATGATTTCTATTAGTATTTTAGTAGCTATTTGCTGCTTTATTCAGTGCATTCCTTCCTTACTTCAATATTGTAGATGCGGCTCGAGGACTAGATCAGTTAGTTTTGTTTCCTATTATTCTTCCATAGATGTTAGTTCCATATAGCGAATGAATAATAGACTAAAGTCAAGGGTGAAGTGTTCTGACCAACTTTTTTGGCCCTCCTTTGAGGGAGGATGATTGGATATGACTCTAGTGCATTATCATTCTAGTGCAGGGATTAGAACCACAGACAGGGCCTATTCATCAGGCACAGTAATGCACTTTTGTACCCTTTTCCTTAGATCAGGGCTTATAAACTTACGTTAGAGGATAGATTCATTAGTATTAGTGATAATCCGTCCTTTTGCAAGAGTGCTAGTATACCTTCTATGGAGTTATGCTTATTTCGGGCCTTGTAGGCCTCAAACGGGAGAGACTCCATCTTGCTTTCTGCCCCGGCAGCTTGAGAGGCTTCTAAGTCAAGTGTAATGTTTTAGTTTCGAAGTGTTGTTCGCTTGGAGAGAACCGGCTCAGGCTGGCCCTTATCGAAAGACTGTATTTTTCTCCATTCTGAAGACACAACATCGGGCCGGCCGGCTGGTACGGGGTCCTTGGTACGGGGAGGTACAAGAATTTGGTGGGCGGCAGGTTACTGGCCTTAACTTTCCATGAAAGGACAAGCTTCCATATTAGCGAAAGTATGAGGCAGCGAGTCAGTCAGTCTGTAGGCGGCAGCTAGCCGTTAGCATCAATGCTATTAATTATTTCCAGGCAGACAGTCGCCATTTTGAAGTCCGAGAAAGATCATGAAGCTGATACTCTCTTAGAAAGATTGAAGAGGGGAGAGAAATAGCGCAGAACGGCAAGAGAGAAAGAGAGATACAACAGCCAATAAAAGGAAGGTTCCAGTGATTTGGAGGAAAGCAGAGAAGACAGAGCATAGCGGTGCAGACGTGTACTCGTGACTGCTGAGTTGTGATTCTAAGAAGAGCCAAGGCACAGACGAGAAGGGAACCTAGATGACTGCCGAGCCCCGACTTCCTGTCCATAAGGTGACGTCCGCCCATGACTCACAGTGCGCACATTCTAACCTTTCACTTTTCTTTGCAGGATATATGTCATAGTATAGTATTGTGTTTTTATGATTATTGCAATAAAATACCCCAGTTCTTAGTGAACCAACATGTGCCTCGTATTCTTGTTCAATCAGGGTGACCTGTTCTTCTAGTCAGGCATTGTTTTCATGAACGGAGGTAATTCCCGGTCAGGTAAGAGGTGACTGAGCAATGAGGGAGAGAGGGACCCCTTGATGCATAGAATACCGGATACATGCTTCAATTTGGCAAGTTATTATAATTCCTGTTATTGTAGTATCATATCCTGAGTAGCCAATGAGAGATTCCTTCCAAAGGTATTCATAGGAGAGTGATCGTCGTTGGTAAGCGGCGTTAATGAGAACACTGGGGTGGACACCAGTTCTTAGGTCCGCCGGATTGCGGATCGGGCTGTGAGTTAGAGAACACTGGGGGGGACACCAGTGCTTAGGTCCGCCGGATTGTGGACCGGGCTGTGAGGAAGAGAGCACTAGGGCTGCAGACCGGTGTGTAGGCATGCAGGATTGCGGAGGTGCCGAGCGAGCACTGACTGTGGTCAGTGTGTAATGGTAAATAATCAGAACCGCCCAAGGGTAGACTAGTCTGGGCCTAAGTTGCCGTGAGACTAACTGGTATGAGTGGGACATTGTAGAAAACCTATGCGTGTATATTGCTATTTCCCCATCCTTAGGTACAAGATATATAAATATATACCTATTGTAAATACGTCCTAAGGAGGGATGTGATTACGTTCCGACTGGGTTGGAGGTGCTCTAAGGAGCTGATCCCATCTGGTTCGAGAATCCGGTCGTTACAGACGACTTTGAAAGTGAAGTACCGAAAAGATGGTCACGCTGGACTGCACATGAATAATGAGAAAACCCAAGTCCACATTCCCTACAAAACTAATAAAGCGTGATCAGAAACGAGAGCCATAAGAATATAACTGTCCTGTCCTGTTCCTTCATCTCCTTCGCATTGAGATAAATAATTGGCCCTTAAGTGGCACAATCATAACGAATTTGAGAGTAATCAAAAGGAGAATATCATCAATATAATCGTTGAAATCCGTCACTTAAATCAAGATAAAGAGTTGTCCCAAACCGATGCATTTACGATAAATTCGGGGCGTTGTTGATGTATCTCTAAAGAAAAGACACTACCTGTATGCAAAAAAGATCATAATACGGCTGGGCAACGCCGAGTCTAAGGTACCCTGTACATAGACGATGAGGGGAAAATAAAACTATTTCTGAGCTGGTCTTGAGGAAGGTGGTATGAACCGACCGAAACGCGCGTAGACCTGGCGTGGAAATAGCACAATTACTACCTGTGTTACCTCAACCTTAGAAATTGTTTTGTAGTTTGTAAGACTGTAGACCTATATGAGTGAGCAAGTGTGCATGTAAGTTAGTGTGTGACAGACAGGGTATTAGTTTTTCCTTTATTTATTTTTTGTAAAGCACATGGTTCTTCTTGACACATTGTAAAAATCATGTCATTTCTTAATGTATTTTTAAAATTGATTGGATTATTACCTATGTTTATGAATTGATGTATTTAGTCAAAGAGAAATCCCTGGGTGTACACTAAAGTAGGTGCGTGTTATGTTACTGTATGAGTTCTAACCAATCATATAAACATTCCTTATAGGGACATTAAGGGGAAAATTCATGTAAAAATAAAACATTAGATAAGGAGTTCCACACTAAAAGTGAACGTTCACAATCTCTTTAATATTTTATAAAAGTAAAGCCTCTTGTCG
This sequence comes from Lissotriton vulgaris, assembly GCF_964263255.1. Lineage (NCBI taxonomy): Eukaryota > Metazoa > Chordata > Amphibia > Caudata > Salamandridae > Lissotriton > Lissotriton vulgaris. Next base: position 227,716,896 of record NC_141686.1, on the reverse strand, counting down.
CAGAGAAATAATTAAAAATCCAAAGAACACCTCTTTGAATGAGTACAATAAAATTTCAATAAACAATTAATAACAGTTCATTACACATAAAAGAACATAATATCACAATCATCAAAATTATATAGCAAAGGAGAAAAAATGATCAATACAGTACACAAAAAAAACAATTGGATCTTTTTCGCAAACCCCCTATCACTGTGGCCTTGATATTTTCCCACCACTACTAGTATAGATCCACTGGTCTTTTCTTTGATGCTGGTGGTACAGTAGACAGTATCTATAATGTATGGATATCTGCTACGTCCTTGACCTTGTTAGGATTCTAGCAACAAATGCGTCGACGCCTTTCAGTGTTATAATACTTGATGTTGTAACACCTTCATTAGAACATGCCGTCTCTTTGGGGTCACCGGCTTCTAAACTTATATTAAAGAATTTCCTTCAAATCTTGTAATATTCCCCTGGGAACACAGCCGTCAGGAAGCCTTCTATAGACGATCACTGTAGATTTTTGTCGTACCTCCGGGGTGATGGACCTTCTCAGAGTAGAAGAGTCTTTCTCCTGTTATATGATCAGGTGGGCTAGGATCCCCTCTTTTTGTCGATTTTTTTGTCAACAATTGGTAAATATCTTTATGTAATTTAAAACGCTCTCATGAACGGGCATATATCGATTTTTCTTAGCTTTGGAACTGGATATGTTCTGCTCGTGAAATTGTCAGCGCCTCTGTTTGTATGATTGGTTAGAACCCATACAGTAACATAACACGCACCTACTTTAGTGTACACCCAGGGATTTCTCTTTGACTAAATTGTCACTGTACCCTGTTCCCTGTGGATAGAGGGGTACTCTCTCTTGTGTTTATATGAATTGATGTATACACAAGAAAAGACTTAAAAAAGGAAAAAAACTTTTTAAATAATTTGGATAAACTAACGAAAAAAAGAAATAAAATATGCTAAACAAAAGAAAAGATATTGTTGTCCCTGTACTAATTTGAAGGCTAACTGTTTAACCTTGTGAGCTGTGCCACACAAGAAATTAGGATGTGACCACGGGGGAATCTCAGTATATTTGTTCATAAGTGCTCAGCTGCCCGTTATTACTAATAGTTGTGAGTAGCGTGTTCTCGTTACTGCACAAACAGCACAACATGGACATCTGCGTATGTGACCATTTTGTTTTTCCTATTTTGTGCATGGCACTGAGTCTACTTTTTAATCCTAAATATATATTTGCCATCATTAATTTATACAACTTATCCTCCCTTTTTTATTTCATCAGTGTGTGTATTTTATGTTTTAGCATATTTTTTCCCTTTATTAATTTTCTCCTAACTTGCAAATTTCTATTCCCTCTTTTCCTCCTGGATTTCTCTTTTTTTATATTTTACCCCATGCCATGGCAGAGCAAGGGAGAGGTTATGCCATTGCAGGGTGTGCAGCAAACCGCACACCCTGCAGTCACCGGTGCCACCAGGGGGTGCAGCTTCGCACCATTTTTAGTGGGGAAGAGGTGGCTGCACTAGTTTGTCTGTGCAACGTCACCACTCCTCTATGTTGGCAACAGGCAGCACACCAGGGAGTGGGTACTGTCTATGGGAGCATCAGCTGCTGTAGGGGACGGTGTTACATTTGCTAATTAACTGTGGTCCACCACACCCAGCAGCAGCTGATGCACTGTCGGACCAATATCCTGGACAGCAACAGAGGCCTGCTCAAACTGCTGGTCATCCAAGTTGCAGGGCTTGGTGAGTACTAGTATTATTTATTTTTAATGTCGTTGTGTCCTTTCCTATAAAGCTTTTGTTTTTTAAATAGCATGCTGCACACACTCAAAGGTAAGTTTAGTCCACATTAACCCCTTCGCTGCTCATGACGAGCTCAGCTCGTCATGAGGCACGGCTGAGCTGTGCCTATGACGAGCTGAGCTCGTCATGAATAATGGTATTCAAAGAATATCACCACAGGAGGGGAAAACCATTAGCAGCCAAGGTGTTAAGTAACGTCATGGAACATTATGTGATCCAATTTGAGTGAAGCAGGTGCTCGTGCTCGGTGCTACCTAGCTCAGCTCGTTGCTCCAGGCACTCTCTTTGGCTGATCATTTAAAATTTTATGTTGACTCCTCTGTCCTCCTGTCGCTAAGATAGTAGTACGCAGTACTAGTAGTAATATAATATCAGTGATTGAGTGTTCTCTTTGTCTTTCTTTTTATGTAGCTTGTACATTACCAATCGATCTTCCAGTGATGTAGTTTGCAAAATATGTATCTGTGCATTGCACATAGAAATTGACTGAGTTGGCCCATCAAAGTCCGTGCAATTTGTGGAGCAAAGTTCATTCTTTGCAATGCATCAGTATATCCAAATGTAACTAAGGAAATTGGAATAAGGCTCACGTAAGGTTTCAGAAATTAGGAATAGGTCAACTCAATAATAGAGCCAATATGATTTAGAAAAGTATAATGTCAATATGTTACTGCTTTTTGCCTTTGCCTGTCGAAATATTTTCTAGGAGAGATTAACTATGCCACTAATCTTTTTTTATTATCATTGTTATTCCTTACATCAGTACCCAATGACAAGCAGAAGGCGTCTGTGTGTCAGGCCGAGGATGTTGCCACTGCCACCACCAGTGCCACAGCAGGTGGCTCTGATGGCTCCAGTATGTTTCTTTAATATTATTTATTTCCGTACATTTCACCTCTCCTCATTAAATACATGTTTCCTCCATTCTCTAACACATTGTGGTAAATGCTCTTCATTCTATTGACTGTTAATTCTTGTTATCCCACCCTGCATTATACTTTTTTCTTTACTTCTTGTTTCTGTAGCTGACTTCCTCCTGCATCTGTACTAATTTTTAGCTTAAGCTATCTACTGCTTGATTATGCTTTATTATGCGGTCCCTCTCGCTTAACTTTATACCCTGTGGTGCTGTAGGACTAAGGGTCCGATTACGAGTTTGGCAGAAAGGGTCTCGCCATCGAAACAGTGTTAGATTCATTGACTGCCTAGTTGTTGGTCCACCTGATGTATGATGATGTTGACAGGTTGTTTAAGGAAAAACCACCAGAGTACTGCTGCCAGTCACTCGCTGACCAACTCAACAGTGGCAGGAGGGAAAGCAGCTGTCTGGATTACGGGGTGCTGTTTCCGTTGAGTCGACCGAGGTGGGGTGACCGCTCGCTTCAAATCAGCGGAATCAAAAGAATTTGGGTGTCAAAATACCAATTTCCTACTTTTTCCTTCAAACTCCCACTTGGATCCCTTTGTACAGGTCCCCCCTTCACAGCTGCAACTTGACCATGACCGTATGTGCCAAAATCCAGCTAAGTCCGTTTTGCCCATTTCTTTTTTTGACTGGAATGGGCACATATGTTCCAGACTCCAGAAATGGGAAAGTACTAGCACAAACTATTTTTTAACATATGTCATACATATGTGTACATTTTACACTTGTTTTATCAAAATGCACACACCTGCATCAACCCATATGAAAAAATATCCACGACCATCATAAACCCACCACTAGGCCAGCAGGGACATAGAAATACGACAGGCAAGAGACTGCTGACTCAACTGTGTTCTTGGGATCACAATTGCACACACGGATGCCTAATATAGGCATGGTTTGATATGCTCCAATATAGGCATAATCTTTCACCTACATTAGTTCTCTATTCATCACAATAATGGGCGCTGAGGTCTGAACCTTATCTAGACTGTGGTTTGGGTACAGAAGGATGGTTTTTCCCAAACAATGGCCTCCTATACCATCTTCGATGTGCTCATCCAGTATGATTAAATATTCATAAGTGTTCTAGGAAACCAGGAAGGGACAAGAATCCACCTGCATAAACATCTACATAAACGGTTCGCCCCATAAGTCATCTTCACACCCAACAATGGCTAACACAAGACACAAAGGACAAAGGAGCTCCATACTTTTCTGTATAAATAGACCTCTTGCTATCAGTAGTTAGACAAAACCGAGGCTTTCATGCTGACTCACTGACCAGAGACACTGAGACTCCTGCATGCAGTCACGCCATTTGACAGAGGTCTAACCATCTCTTGCGGGGTGTCTAACTACAGACCAGGACGAGGTCCCACACTCTCATTATTCAGGTAATGGCATTTGACTAAATGCGAGTGTGATTCATGGCTTTTTCGTACCTACTCACATGCTAGGTACACTTAGGTACATCTAGACAGGCATCGTAGGAGTGTGTGCTTGATTTTATAAATGCATTTTATATTCATGTATATGCTCATAGCTATTGCAAAATGGTTGAACTGTTCTCTTCCTTTTTATTCACAGTACTGCTGACCATATATCTCCGCTACTGTTTAACAGTTGTCACAGCACATATATTTTCCACTAGAAGAAGAACTGTGCAATAAATTCTTATTGTAAACATGCTCAACTGTTTCTTTGTGTAACTATCTGAGACCAAATGAGCAAGCACGAATGACTGAGCGAAAAGTAGTACATTGTTTCCACAAGTCTGAGGAATCAGGGTTGTCATGTTCTCAGGTTGTCAAAAACTAATCTCGCTGATAAAAAAGAGATTCTAGTGGCACTGTGAGCTAGCTAATGCAAAAAGGCTATCATACGCAGTGGGAGTACTCAGAATCAATCTGCCACCAGGCCCACAGTGTATGTTATCCAAAAGCACAGGTCCTGCAGGGGGCTATAGCAACTACACTAAATGGCGCAACCAAGGTTGGTTTGGTACTTATTTAACAGTATAATCTGAGTTATTCAGGCGTGCTTATTCTCAGTGACCCCTACTCACGAAAATCCAGAGGCGTCTGGAGTGGGTGGGCACAAACTCTGAGTAGGCAAAATATCCTATTTATTGGCTGTTGTTTAATCAAGCTTGAAGGACATTTTGTTCCTAAAATTGTGCAAAACACCTCATTTTAAATTCCTTGGACAGTTATTCAGTTTCTTAAACACAATGGCTACAGAAGAAGGGGTATTAGCCTCTTCGATGCATCGGATGGCCACCGGCCATCCGACGTTATGGTGCTCATGTGCGTGCGCACGTGTTGAATTCTGCCGCACCGCGGCGGAATTTGCGGCACGCCGAAGAGGTTAGACCCACTGGCACAAGTATATGAGGAGGAAGATGCCAACCCAATACATATTGCACCCAATGGCAGACACTCACTTACACTTAAACTTCTCAAACATGGCCTAACAGCCAAGGGGTATAGTGATATTTGTGATAGAGGCACATGAAGATTTCCAAACAGAGGTAGTCTATTCTTAGGTTACATTCCCAGCAGCAAATGCTAGAAAAAAAACTGTTTCATCATTATGTACATGAAGAAGTCCCAGCAGGTCTACACTCCATTTGAGGAGATTGAAATTCCGCTTACCTACCAGAAACATATTTTCTGGTTTAATGGCGACATACCCCAAACAAGAAGAAGAGCAAGACTCAGTCCGTCAGGAATTTCAGGAGCAACGTGAAAAATAATAGTGACCTATGCACCATATCCTGACAATGACACAATTCCACATGATGACTTGCTCTTACTATAAAAAGAGTTGATATATTTTTACAGAAACATAACACAATTCCTCAGGAGGACGCTTGCGGTCCAAACAACAGTAATTACACCAAATGCAGCTCCTGCTGGGAGCACAGCTACTAAGTTTACCCCACAAACATTACACGTGGTGATATGTAAACAGCTCACAAAATGTGAACAAATTCCTTTCTAGGTAACTCAAAAAATAACCCAATTAGAAGCAGTATTACCAAATACTTCACGATTTGAAAAACACAGAATGTTAACAATCTGCTTGCCCATGGGGATTACACCACAGTTAGAGGATTGTACCTCTTGGGGTAAAGTCTTTGCTTCCATATATACCAGAACTCATGGTATTCCTTCATTAGCAGTGATACTCGATGTATTAAGACAAATACAAAATGGGTATGGAACACAGCCTGCTCTGAACCTAGAGATGAAGTTATCAAATAATTACGATCAGGTATCAGCCATAATACTAGCTAACATTAAAGGCGAAGCAGCATCCTTGGCAATCCACCAACATCTATGGAATCTCTCTCCATTACAACAGGAGAATGAACTACCCAAATAATTGAAACTTTATATGCAGAGTTAGGCAGGGATAGTTTGGGGGGAAAAGCTCTAAAACTAATGGGCAGACCCGAACGGACACTTTTAAGCAAACACCGATTTCTTTTAAAAAGAAGTGGGACAATAAAAAAAATAAAAAATAAAGACAACAGATCTCAGTTCTGAGGTAGGTCTCCTCCACATGAGTCCTCTGAAAAGAGGTACAACCTTGGGAATAGGGATAATATGAGAAAACCTGACAGGTATCAGGATACTGATTAAGTATGGGCCGAAAATACGTTACGCTCGCGAAATTTGCGGATTTTTGGCAATTTTGAATGCCGCGAATTTCGCAAAATTCCGAACTTCGTAAATTTGCGAGCTGGTGGATTTAAAAAATATGTTTTATGGACAGCTCACTCAAGGGTCCTCCGAACCCTTCGACGTGATGGCATATTAGTAACACACATGGTCAGTTTTAAAACCACTCTTTGTTTACCCCACCCACTTTTTGCTTAGAGAAGCAGCTTTCGGTATTTTCTGTCCGATCACGGAAGACAGAACTGACAAGTGTCCCAATGAAGGTGAAGATTAAGATGTGGCATGGTGTGGCATCCTGGCTGTGAGTGGCCAATGACAAGAACTGTGGCATCTGTAGGATGGCTTTGAATGGCTGATGCCCTGACTGTAAGGTGCCGGGGGACGACTGCCCACTGGTCTGGGTCCAGTGCTCACATTGCTTTCACATGCATTGCATCCTGAAGTGGCTGAACTCGCAGCAGGTACAACAGCACTGCCCCATGTGCCGACAGGAATGGAAGTTTAAGGAATGAAGCCTTCTCCAACTCTATCCAATTCCTTTTCCAGAACTTTCTTTTCTTCATTTGCAGTCGGTCATACGTGTATTTTCCAGGAACTGCGGATTCAGTCCTGTTGGCACGACATTAACTGCTAAACAAGCTGATGCCATCTGTGTTGAGTAAATTACTTTTGTTGTGCATGGCTGAACCTCTTCTGATATTCCCAATATCCAGTGCAGGTACCCTTGTCTAAATGCCCTTACCTAAAACCTTTCTCCAGGCGCCTCCTTCATGTGATGCCTTTTATCAGGTGTCTACAGGGCATTTACGATTTTTCACGGATATTTTTTGACCCATTTAAAGGCAACAGACAACTATGTGTTAAGAGTACAATGGAAAAAATTAAAAACTAACATGGTATGCGAATAATTCCTCATGTCAAATATGATTACTATCCGCGTACAACAGCATCTATCAGTGCATTTGCGTTTTCAGAGTGAAAAGAAGAGAAGTTTTCTTTAAAGTTATTAAGGAAGCCTGTAACATTCCTCACTCTGGCAATCATTAATACATTACCTGCAGTGTATTGCATTTGTATTTATATATGTTTTTTTATAAGGGCCACATGGTCACTGGAGACAACTCTTCTGGCACTTGACGCAGCTGTAGTGTAGGAAAAGCACTATACATTTAAAAATCTGCGAGTTCGCAGATTTTTCCGCGAACTCGCAGATTTTTTTGCCGATTTCGCACAAATAAAAGATACCAACAGATAAACTCTAAACTCAAAAAGAATAGCAGTAAGTACAGATATCAACCACAGAAACCTATGGTTAGAGGTATATATATACAAGTTGTAGCCACCAGACCCCACTGCATGGCACTTCGTGGTCCATTGATTTATCATTGCGTAGTTCCAATATCAATTACAAAAAAAAATATGCAGTTCCTTATGAAAGAAATATTTGTAGTAGAGGATTGGTTGGTATATCTATATGTCCAGATGTATAAGTTGGAGCCTCCCCCATTTGAAACTAGGACCATCACACACCCTGCTTGGTGTCATGCTTCATCATAGGGATTGGTCATCATCAGGCTGGTGTTGTAATGCCTGACGGGTACCCTATGAGGGGATCTTTGTCAGAGATCTTTTGTTCTCAAGCTGTAGGGTGAGGTGCAGGTGTATGGCCATTCAGAGCAGATGAGCATCAAGTGTGTGGGTAGTGTAAGAGAAATTAAATAGGGGAACTAAGTAGTACTCAGAATAAATCTTAATTGGTGAGTCTACTTTTCCCTGTTAAGAACTGGGGGTCCAATTCACAGAACTAATTTAAGACAAAATCATAAACGTACTACTTTTGGTATTCACAGAAGGCATTTAGTAGTCTTAAGTTAGTATTTTGTCTTACGTTAGTATTTTGTCTTAAGTTACAATTTTGTCTTAAGTTTAACTTAAGTTTGTCTTAAGTTTAACTTCAGATAAAATTCTAACTTAAGACAAAATCATAATTTAAGACAAAATCCTAACTGATGGAGCAAGGTTTCACACATGCAGAAACTTGCTTGGACTCAGCCCTCTCGAAATAACATTTAACGTATTATTCAACATGTTTTATATTATTAATATATGCATCACACAACATTTATAGTATTTTGGGGAAGCTTGCATCTGAGCTTTTACTAACAGTAACCTGAGTGTCCTAAAATGGCTGCCTTAATCACAGGAACTCTTCTGTGCATGCGTCTGCCACAACTACATGGCGTGACGTCTGTCGCTTCTGGTGGGAATATCTAGCTTCTGCGCACTAATACCAAGAATGCACATGCTGCTGCTTGTACTAAAACTCGTGTATTCTGCTCAACCACTAATGCTACAGTTAAAATAAGGTAATGGGGTTAGAGTAGAGATAAGTGGTATACAGTGCATTTATTTATTTTTGTCATCTAATGTGTCTCTCTTTGATTTTGCTATTAGCTCGTATTTGGGCCTGAAGGGTGACAAAAACTCCATATCGTCTGCGCAGATGATCCCAGAAATCCCTGAAGTCACTGTCATTGAATGGCTGCCAATACTCATTTTACCCAAGATGTTCCTGGGAAACTGAACATTTAACCTCAGGAGAGGAAGGAAAATGAACCTTATCAAATACAACGTATACAATTTGAAACCAATATTGCTGGGTGGAATAAAAGTGCATGGGAAAATAAATTATGGGCGGGGACATTGATCAACTATATTTAATTGAAATTATCTCATCTTGGTATGGTGTGATGACCTCTCCTCGCCTTTCTGACCAATCACTGAAGGCAAACACATAGATTTGCAACATTTAGGGGTGGTACATTGCCCTGGAAATGGTATAACTAAGGTAGGCTTAGTTAGAGAATTTGTCTGACTTGTCAGATTATATGACCTGTCACTGACCCAATGTATGCTGTAGGAGATCGAGAGCAGAGATGGTGGCGGAGCACTCTATCAGAAGAATTGGGATGTTGCTGAGGGAGAATTATTGATTAATCAGTTGAGGTACCTATTTTCCGTAGAGAGGGAAGAGTCCATTGAAGGTGACCCCTTTTTTTTAATGCTTCACAATTCTTATGGGTTGTAAAAATGTATTGCATGCTTGATTATATTTTTCAAGTTTTGTAGATGTTATTTTTGAAGAAGAGAAACACAAGAACAGACCAGAATAAAAAACATTGATATTCTTTTAAGATGCACAAGAAGGCAGCTGGATAGAAGGAAACAGATGGGATTTAAAAAATATAGCATGTTTCTGCAGTTTAGCATTTTGCTGGATACATTTGATAGAAGTGAGGGCGGGCTTATTTTGAGGAAAAGAGCAATTCACTAGGGGGCTTATTTATCAAGAAATCATGCAGCACAACCCAGCAGGCCACTTTGATGCACTGTGCTGCCCTGCTCTGTATTTACCATTTAACAGCACATTCCTCTCTTTTACTTTCACTAGCAGAAAGCAGCACACATAGAAAGAGGGAAAAAACAGGGAGAAATAAAGATATTTCTCCTCGTTTCTCCTCATTTGGGAAAGCATAGCATTTTCACGCATTCCTATGTCTACCAGTAATGGTAAATCTAGGAATGTACCAACATCCATGGGTGGATGCGTGGGGAACACCCACGCTCCACCCACGTAATGCTTCTGCGGGGCAGCGTAATGCAACGCAGCGTTTTGCGCTGCATTGTGGTAATCTAGATTTATCACAACACTCAGGACTAAGCAAGGTGACTTTGCTTCACTTGAGGAGCAGCAGTCCAGGGCAGGCTTTTATCTGTTTGGTGGAGGATTGCCACCTAGCCATTATTATACTGGCACCACCAGTAATTTCTACCCTGAAGCTGGTAATTAATACATGATAGAAATGTCATACACAGCATTTTGTCTTTTTGATCTGACATGCAGTTTCCCTGTTCTGTGAAATTGGAGAAGGGACAATTTAAGGCTGTGCTCCAGTGTAATTGGCATCACCTGCTGACACTTAAAAGGATACCTTGTTTGGCTTTGCGTGGCTTAATAAATCAAGAGTAATACAACGCAATCACTGTGTTGTGGTACTCTGCCACAGGAAGGCATTCCATGTGTGGAGCGTGGGTGTTTCCACACATCACCCATGAATTTTGGTGCATGCCAGATTTACCTTTATTTGTAGACAGACATGTGAATGTGTCAAATTGCTACGTCTCCCCAGAAGTGGTGTAGCGGGGAGAAATATCTTTATTTCTCCTCCTTTTTTCCTCATTCTATGTGTGCTGCATTCTGCAAAATAGGGTTTGTGGGTCAGTATTAGGAAGGGGCATGTCATGGGTGTCCCTTCCTAATAGTGATTTGCAGGGGGGTGTATGAATTTTTTATATCCAGAATGCAGTTGTCAAACATTTGCAGATTACGGCCTGCTTCAAGTAGGTGGTAAGTCAGTCGCAAACAGGAAGGGGACCCCAGGGGACCCCTTCCCCTTTGTGAATGGTTGTGGAAACGTTTTTTAAGGAAAACAGGCTGCATTTAAAAAAATAAATTAGCTTTATTTAAAAGCAAATACAGACATGGTGGTCCTATGTCCCAGCAAGCCACCCTCCTAGTGTTTTTAGCGATTCCCAAAGGTTGCAAATTGTGACCTACCTCATGAATATTGATCACATAGGTCGATTGCGACCCTGTTAGGAATCACTAAATGTATCTGAGGCACAGTAGTACATCACATTTTGTGACTTCCTAATTGCAAGTCACAAAAAGTCGCAATTCGGAACCCGCAAAATGAAGCTGTCGTACATATGGCCCTTGGTGCCCAGCTATGACCGATAATCACTCACCTTCAGTCTATTACAAATCTGGGTTGTCTCTACCCTGGACCTTTAGAGTTGAGACTGCATCTGCATTTGCTTTGAAACCACTGGCATCATATTCAAATGCTGCAGCTCAGTCGCATATCCAGGTTGAATTTATTTCCAAAATGATTTTCTTTTATCCCATTCCAAGTATACACAATACCAGAAATTAATTTCTGTGTTTAAAGCGTCTTAGTGAACAACAGGCGCTCCAAGGCGGATCTAGCCATGATCCTTTGTCTGTTTTACCATTTTCGGTTAAAAAACAGTTTCATTCATAGGTTAACACATTGTACGCTGATCTAATGCCCACTCTTCATGGAATTTAAACACAGAATAAAATCACTGTTTATTTACACATCAAAGCTTATGGATATTTACATATCACAGAAGTATAATTTGCTTTAAGCTTTAGAAAAGATACTTGCACTTTCAGTTTTCATGAAGTGAAATGTTGTGGAAATATGACATTCTCAACTTTATCATATGCATTTTTTAAGTTTAATGTTGTCTCTATAATTCAAATAAACACAATGCTCCTTTTTATGTGTGGCCTATTGACAGTTTCAGTTTTATCACTAACCTCAAATATTAAATAAAGAATCATAAATAAAAACTACACTACACTCTGTGTAGTTTTTATTTATGATTCTTTATTTAATATTTGAGGTTAGTGATAAAACTGAAACTGTCAATACACGTACAAAGATTGTCTTTGGTTCTGCTGTCTTCATCCATGGGTCTGTTTGAGTGTCATTCACATGTTGTTTCCACCCACCGTCTCATACAGCATGGAACAAGGGATAAACACACTTCAGGTATTTATTAATTTTTTTAATTTGTAAAGCTTAACTAACCCCAATAGGCGTCTTGGCGCTGTAGGAAAAGATTACATTGCTTCAGTAGATCCCACCCCAGTTGGTTCTCCTGAAAGGGGGATAATTAGCTTCATGGCGAAGCCTGAGCAGATTGTCCTTCCCTGGACGTACTAATTGAGTTTCTCTCTGAAATGGGCTGGCCCCAATCCATGCAATGCTTTATAGGCAAGACAAAGAGCCTTAAACCTACATTGTTGTTTAACCGGCAACCAGTTTGTTTCCTAATGGTTCTTCTTGCCGATTCATGTTTGGGGATTTTGAAGAGGAAGCAGGCAGCAGCATTTTGCAGAGTCTGGGGCCTCATTTCGAGACCCTCTGTGAGAGTAAGATTAGGCTGTTGCAATAGTCTATCTTAGTAAGAACCAACATGCTGATAGCTGTTCTCAGGAGGTCAGAGGGCAAGAATGTTTCAATCTTTTTTATAAGCCTTAGCGAAAAGAATAGAAAGGGGCGACCGCTCGGTCCCCACGAATGTATGGTGGAGTACCCCGATCCCCCCGGGAAGCCATTTTGGGCGGGAGGCGAGTCTCGGCTGGTATGCCCGAGGCGGCGTAGCCGGGGCGCGCCTTTTCCCGCCCAAGAGGGGGCTGTCCTAGACACCGACGCCGATGGCCACGCCCCGTAGGCGGATTGGAGGAGGGTCCACGCCCGCCCGAAGAAGGATAAAAGGAGCAACAAGCCAAGCATCCTCTTGTTCCTGTGCTCTGAAGCTGCACCTCCCCGTTGCACGTGAGCTTGAGACGGAACGAAGAGCCAATTTTGAGAATTTAATTTTTGTGTTTCTTCTTTCAGCGAGTTCGAAGCTTCCTGACCTAGGGCCTTGAGGATTATCCGTGGACGATGCCTGGCAAGAAGGTCGGGAAGAGGGTCAGAACCGACCAGATGCTTCGTATGCTGATAAAGGACATGGCGGACATGAAGAAGCAGATGGCGGCAATGAATGGTGCGGGTGGACCAAAGAGAGTCATCGGACCAACGGGAGAGGTAGAAGGGCCAAGAAGGGGGCATCAGGTGGGGAGGCCCGGGTTCCCGAATCACCTCCAGTGAACCCGGTCACCCCTATCGAGGCCCCAGTTCCGGTCCCGAACGCGGGACAACCGATCCCCGTGGTGGTTACTCCTGTGAACGAGGAAGATATGCCTCCTGAGCTGGCTGCCCAGTTGGCGGCATGGTTGGGCAGGGATAATGAGGGGGCCACGGCTGAGGAAGCCAGGTCGATAATGAAGCAGTTGCGGCAATCGAAAGATGCTGTGAAGGCACCGTGTCCTCTTGTTTCCCCTCAGGCTCCCGTGGAACAACCAGTATCGGGCGTTGGTTCGGCAGCAACAACGGTCACAGCTACCGGTTCAGGTAAGCAGCCATTGCCAATGGCGGGGGAGGGATCGGTACCCTCGAGGAGGGATAAAGTCGTTCAACATATCCCGATTGATGTGAAGGAGAGGATTTGGGCGGATAAATATGTGAACATGTTTTCCTTGTTGACCGATCACTATGAGATTGAGCATGTAAAAAACCAGAAAGAGTTTTTGCATCCTAGTGTATGGCGCGCAAAGATGGCGGGTTTCAGAGTAGATGAAACGATCGCCAATTGGGCCAGAGCGTTTGGGATGTTCACTGCAATTATGGGGGAACGTAGGCCCGAATTATTGGTGGAATTAGCCGTTTATCAGACACGTATCATGGAATTTTATGAAACATACGAGGGCAATCAATGGTGTTGTTATGATAGCATATTCCGTAAGTCCAAGGAGCACGACTCATCCCTGACGTGGGATTGTTTCGACTCCATTTCGTGGCAAAAAATTGAGAGGTCGAGCACGGCGAAGTCGCCATCTTTAGGCGGAAACGGGGTTGAGCCTTCCTGCCATTCTTTGGGGGCGCCCTTTCGGGCGGGTACAAGCAGTGATCAGAACACAAAGAATAATGGCAACTCGGGTAAGAAAGGGGTCTGCTAGAGCTTTAACAGAGGCAAGTGTTCCAGGCCACAAGGTTCTTGCAGGTTCAGGCATGAGTGTGCAGGGTGCGGACAGTCCTCGCACCCCGAGAGTACGTGCAGAGCCAATAGTGGTGATACGGGAGGTAGAGGAGGCGTCAAACAGGTCTAAAGTAGACCAAGGGGCGTCATTACCTACCCCGGTTGATATCATGGCACTGATCCCTTGGCTGAACGAATACCCTGATCATATCTCCGCCGGGGTGTTGCGAGACGGTTTCTCATATGGTTTCCGCATCCCGGCGGGGGATTTTCGGGGGGAAGCACGATGTAAGAACCAACTATCGGTTCAACAGAATGCGGCGGTGGTACAGGCAAAGATTGGGAAAGAAGTGGCTCGAGGTCGGGTTGCTGGACCATATGACATACCACCAGTTGGCAATTTTGTTTGTTCACCTTTGGGAGTGGTCCCCAAAAAGGACCCAGGGGAGTTCAGGTTAATACATAATTTGTCAGCTCCTAAGGGCCTTTCGGTGAACGATGCGATTGACCCAGGAGTTTGTTCGGTGCGGTACGCATCCTTTGATGAGGCCGTCGCCATTTTGAATCGCCTGGGGCCCGGAGCGCTGATGGCTAAATCAGATATCGAGTCAGCGTTCCGATTGCTCCCGGTACACCCAGATGATCAGCGTCTCCTAGGTTTTATGTTTCAGGGACGCTATTACATGGATAAATGTATGCCAATGGGTTGCTCCATCTCTTGTGCGTATTTTGAGAAATTCAGTAGTTTTTTGCAATGGGCGTTCACAAGAGCCACGGGCTTTACGCATGTTATGCATTATCTTGATGATTTTCTGTTTCTGGGGGCAGCAGGGGACACGGAATGTGCACAGGCCTTGAGGGAATTCTGTAATCTGATGGAGGAGTTTGGCGTGCCGCTGGCACCCGGTAAGACGGTAGGGCCATCTACTACACTCGAGTTTCTTGGAATTGAGCTCGATTCTGTAGAGGGGTGCTTCCGCTTGCCCAAAGAGAAGGTGATGAAATTCAGGGCCTCGCTAAAAACTTGTCTCAGCGAAAGAAAAGTAACTCTCCATCAGTTACAACAGGCTGTGGGTCAGCTTAACTTTGCCCTGAGAGTAATACCGATGGCTCGCCCCTTTTCCCGTTCTATCGCACAAGCCATGGTGGGCCTCAGGGAAGGGCACCACCGCACAAGACTGTCAACTGAGGTTCGCCAGGATATGCTCATATGGCTGGCATTTCTGGCGGATTTCAACGGTCGAGTTGTGTGGACCGATCCACCAGTTTCCTCGGAAGAACTGGGGTTGTGGACCGACTCGGCGGGGAGTGTAGGTTTTGGTGCCATATTCGGCAATCAATGGTCGGCACGAACCTGGCCTGATTGTTGGCACGATAATGGACTCACTGGTAACATTGGGTTTCTGGAGCTGTTCCCCATTCTGGTGGCCTTGGAAACTTGACCAGAGGGGTTTCGTGATCGCTCTGTGGTGTTCTGGTCCGATAATATGACCGTGGTTGAGTGTATCAATAGTCAGGCAGCACGCTGCAAATGGATTTTGAGATTACTGAAGGAAATTGTCCTGCTATGTATGAGACTAAACGTCCACTTTAGGGCAAGACACGTGCCAGGGGTACTAAACCAGGCAGCTGATGCACTCTCTCGTTCCCATATGCAGGCCTTCCGGGGTTTTCTGCCCTCAGCGGACTCGGTGGCGGCACCATTTCCCGAAGCTCTCTGGTCTCTCGGTGCCCCGGATTACAAAACCTCGTGGGAGAGAATCTAGCACCCAGGACGAGGAAGGCATATGAAGGGGCGTTCCGTTCTTATTGGTCCTTTTTGGGTCCAGCTAGGGGGGAGCACTGGGGGCAGGAAGAGTATGTCCTGAAATTTCTGGTATCTTTACATCAGGCAGGCAAATCAGTGGCTACGGCCAATAGGCACCGGGCCGCCATTTCTTTCATGGCACGGGCTCATGGCATCCAGGACCCCACTTCGTCCTTTCTGGTACAGAAGGCACTGCGTGGGTGGCAACGCCTTGAGGGTCACAGAGTGGATGAGAGGCACCCGATAGGTTTGGAAAGGTTGTCCCTGTTAATGTCCGTACTTCCTGCGACATGTTCATCTCAATCAGAGACAGTGCTGTTCCGGGCCGCTTTTGCATTAGCATTCCATGGGGCTATGCGGGTAAGCGAACTGGTAGCGAGGAACAAGCAGGATACGGGGGGAGGTCTGTGTCGAGAACACATTCAAATTAAGGGGGAGACAATGGTAGTCTCAATTGCCAGATCCAAGAGCGATCAGGGAGCGATCGGGGACAGCGTGGTAGTCCAGCGGATTCCAGGGTCTCCCATGTGCCCGGTGAAATGCGTGGAGGAGTATTTAGTGCAGAGGGCGGCATCATGGGGGGGGAGCTTGCTGAGACATACCGACGCCACCCCACTGACCAGGTTTCAGTTTCAGCGGGTGTTGACAATGGCAATCGCGGCAGCGGGATTGAACCCGGGCGATTTTGGGACCCACTCATTCCGGATAGGTGCTGCTACAGAAGCTACAGCCAGGGGTTTGAGTGTGGATAAAGTGAAACAGTTGGGGCGTTGGTCCTCGAATTGTTATAAGAGGTATGTGCGGTTGCACATGTTGTGAAGCTAATGTCGTGCACTCACGCTTCGTGTTTTCTGTTTGGTTTTCAGTTTCGCGAGCAGGCTTTGCGGGGCGGACTGTGCAGTTGACCCGACACCTGGGGACCAGCGGTCAAAGATCACCGGCTGAGGGAAGAGTGGTGTGGGTCGTGGGCCACTCATACGTGAGGCGTGCCGCAGACGTATTCAAAGCAGGTGACATGATTCACATGGCTGGGGAATACGGGTACAGGGCGACCTTCTACGGAAGGGGCGGGCTCTGTATTGACCAGTTTCTAAATTTTATGGAGGGTCTGTTAGGGCGGACAAGGTCACCGCCATCTGTAATCATAGTGCATCTTGGGAGCAATGATTTGGTGACCACGGGTCGACGGGTACTTCTCGAATTATTCTTATCCACAGTAAGTTGGTTGGCGAGAAGGGTCCCGGGGTGCACGATTGCATGGTCCTACATGATTCCGCGGAAGGTGTGGCGGGGGGCTATTTCTGTGTCAGCTTTAAATCAGTCGGTGAAGAAAGTGAAAAACAAACTTGGTAGGTTGTTACGTACATGTACATTGCATTCTATTCCTCATGGATGTATCAGGGGGGACCATATGTACCTGGAGGATGGGGTCCATTTGTCCTGGGAGGGGAATGCTTTACTCATAGGAGACTTCGTAGCTTGGTTAAAGAGTTTGTGCACCCATGACCTTTAAGTAGGAGTTTTGGGGGGGGTCCGGATAGCCGGTCAACTATCCGGCCTGTGGCGGTAAGGTCATGATCGGTGAGCAGTAATTGGAAGATCCCTAGAGGTGGGGCGTCACCCATTATGGATGGGAGCGCCCGGGGGGAGGCGGCCATTGGCCCCTCAAACGGGGAGGCGGTCCCCTTCTAAGGATGGGGACGCCGGAAGGGAAGGCGGTCAAGGCCCCTCCCTGGGGAGGAGGGGCTACGGGCCCCTCCTGGGAATTTCCCGGGGCCAGGACATCTGCGACGGCAGATGTGGTAAGCAGTGTGGGGTGGGAGGGGGGTCTACGCTACCTTCTAGACACCTCACACGAGTCCTCAGACGACCACTAAGATGGCGTCGAGTAAACAGGGGCCCCCGTTAAGACAAGGGAAATTGGAAGTTGGCACAGAGGTACACTCCTCTGTGCGCCCGCCCCTCACAAGTGGGGGGGGAGTTCTGGTATTAGGGATCTGACACCGGTTACGACCTTGCCGTTGGCCCGTAATGTTAGGATGTACAATTTCAATTTTGAGAAATGCATTTACAGGATGTTTTAGTATCGGCTAGGAGAACCTTTGTATTAGAGATGTGTAAAGGTTAGCCAAGAACATCGTAATGTGTAAATGAAATTGTACATGATATGAAACTGTTATTTTAATGTTTTTAATTTTGTTTCATATTTTTAATAAATACGGCCGGGAGGGTAACTCCCTCCCGCCTTCCAAAAGTTCAGAACCGTTTCCGTCTTCCCATTCTTGGGGATTGTGTTGAGAGGGGGTGTCGGGTATCCCAACCATATGGAAAGGGGCGACCGCTCAGTCCCCCCGAACGTATGGTGGAGTACCCCGATCCCCCCGGGAAGCCATTTTGGGCGGGAGGCGAGTCTCGGCTGGTATGCCCGAAGCGGCGTAGCCGGGGCGCGCCTTTTCCCGCCCAAGAGGGGGCTGTCCTAGACACCGACGCCGATGGCCACGCCCCGTAGGCGGATTGGAGGAGGGTCCACGCCCGCCCGAAGAAGGATAAAAGGAGCAACAAGCCAAGGAAGCATCCTCTTGTTCCTGTGCTCTGAAGCTGCACCTCCCCGTTGCACGTGAGCTTGAGACGGAATGAAGAGCCAATTTTGACCCACCCACCAGCCCCTGATGACAGCGATTTGTTTTGAATAAAGTTGAGTGACATGATACTGTTTCTTTCACAGGTTGTTGTGAATAAAGTTGATAATTTTAATATGTAAAAAAGTGGTTGATCTTTCAGCATGTGTTTCGACAAAGTAATTGCAGCAGAGTTAAATGTAGTGCTTAGTAGAAGTTATACTTTGAATTGCTCAGTATAATTGTCTGTTGTATTCTCTCTTAGTTTAAAAAATGTCGTATTTATTTTTTGGTCGGGCGGTAAGGTCATGATCGGTGAGCAGTAATTGGAAGATCCCTAGAGGTGGGGCGTCACCCATTATGGATGGGAGCGCCCGGGGGAGGCGGCCATTGGCATCTCAAACGGGGAGGCGGTCCCCTTCTAAGGATGGGGACGCCGGAAGGGAAGGCGGTCAAGGCCCCTCCCTGGGGAGGAGGGGCTACGGGCCCCTCCTGGGAATTTCCGGGGCCAGGACATCTGCGACGGCAGATGTGGTAAGCAGTGTGGGGTGGGAGGGGGGTCTACGCTACCTTCTAGACACCTCACACGAGTCCTCGGACGACCACTAAGATGGGGCCGAGTACACAGGGGCCCCCGTTAAGACAAGGGAAATTGGAAGTTGGCACAGAGGTACAGTCCTCTGTGCGCCCGCCCCTCACAAGTGGGGGGGGGGGAGTTCTGGTATTAGGGATCTGACACCGGTTACGACCTTGCCGTTGGCCCGTAATGTTAGGATGTACAATTTCAATTTTGAGAAATGCATTTACAGGATGTTTTAGTATCGGCTAGGAGAACCTTTGTATTAGAGATGTGTTAAGGTTAGCCAAGAACATCGTAATGTGTAAATGAAATTGTACATGATATGAAACTGTTATTTTAATGTTTTTAATTTTGTTTCATATTTTTAATAAATACGGCCGGGAGGGTAACTCCCTCCCGCCTTCCAAAAGTTCAGAACCGTTTCCGTCTTCCCATTCTTGGGGATTGTGTTGAGAGGGGGTGTCGGGTATCCCAACCATATGAGACTGATATCATTTTATTTACTTGGTTATTGAACTTCAGTTCTTTATCCATCAGGACGCGTAGATATTTTACTTTGTTAGAGGGTTCAGGAAGTGAGTCCAATTTGGCTGGCAATCATTCCGGTTTCCAGAGTGAGAGGTTGTTTCCAAAAAGGATGACCTCAGTTTTAATGGCATTTATCTTAAGGGAGTTGTAGGCCATCCACTTGCTCACATTGCTCATGCATGTTTTGAGTGCTGTGCCCGAGTTATTTTTGTGCTTAGCCAGTGATACCACAATTGTGGAGAAGTGTGGCTCACTGGTTAGAAGCGGCAGACCCTGAAGCAGAAGTCGGCCTGGGACCAGGTTTCAATTCCCGACGCGGCAGGGTCTTGGATTAATGTCCGCGGACTCGATAATTCTTGCCTAGGTGCCTCCCTCCATTACGGTCGCTCCCCCAGCACTCCACCTGCATTACGGAAGCCTTCCCCTCGCTGCCTGCCTTGCCTGCCCTGGTACCTGCTGCCTGCCGCCCTGTTACAGCGCATAGCTCATTCCACTGCGCTTGGTATCGTTTTTGATCACTTTGATTAATTTATTTAAATTCATAGCTAATGTGCGCTTAGTTTTGTTTTTGCTAACATTGATTAATTTATTTAAATCCACAGCTGATGTGCGCTTAGTATCGTTTTTGGCTCAGATTGATTAATTATATTTAAATGCACAGCTGATGTGCGCTTAGTATCGTTCCTGCTCACATTGCCTCATTGTGATTATCTGCATAGCGGCGGATGTAACTATTACTGAAGCGTCTCTCTGGATACTTTGTTGCAAGTTTCATTGACTGAAACTCCGGCTGTGCCCCAGTTTCGATTTCTCACCGGGCGGCCATTTCAATTTGTTTTACTTTTACCGTGACTCCTCCCAGACCCCGCCTCCCAGCTGACCCTCGCACACACTGTTACACTACACTCGCCCCGTCCTCACTTTCCCTGTGACCGTCTGGATTCCCTCCATTACGGTCGCTCCCCCAGCACTCCACCTGCATTACGGAAGCCTTCCCCTCGCTGCCTGCCTTGCCTGCCCTGGTACCTGCTGCCTGCCACCCTGTTACAGCGCATAGCTCATTCCACTGCGCTTGGTTTCGTTTTTGATCACTTTGATTAATTTATTTAAATTCATAGCTAATGTGCACTTAGTTTTGTTTTTGCTAACATTGATTAATTTATTTAAATCCACAGCTGATGTGCGCTTAGTATTGTTTTTGGCTCAGATTGATTAATTATATTTAAATGCACAGCTGATGTGCGCTTAGTATCGTTCCTGCTCACATTGCCTCATTGTGATTATCTGCATAGCGGCGGATGTAACTATTACTGAAGCGTCTCTCTGGATACTTTGTTGCAAGTTTCATTGACTTAAACTCCGGCTGTGCCCCAGTTTCGATTTCTCACCGGGCGGCCATTTCAATTTGTTTTACTTTTACCGTGACTCCTCCCAGACCCCGCCTCCCAGCTGACCCTCCCACACACTGTTACACTACACTCGCCCCATCCTCACTTTCCCTGTGACCGTCTGGATTCCCTCCATTACGGTCGCTCCCCCAGCACTCCACCTGCATTACGGAAGCCTTCCCCTCGCTGCCTGCCTTGCCTGCCCTGGTACCTGCTGCCTGCCGCCCTGTTACAGCGCATAGCTCATTCCACTGCGCTTGGTATCGTTTTTGATCACTTTGATTAATTTATTTAAATTCATAGCTAATGTGCGCTTAGTTTTGTTTTTGCTAACATTGATTAATTTATTTAAATCCACAGCTGATGTGCGCTTAGTATCGTTTTTGGCTCAGATTGATTAATTATATTTAAATGCACAGCTGATGTGCGCTTAGTATCGTTCCTGCTCACATTGCCTCATTGTGATTATCTGCATAGCGGCGGATGTAACTATTACTGAAGCGTCTCTCTGGATACTTTGTTGCAAGTTTCATTGACTGAAACTCCGGCTGTGCCCCAGTTTCGATTTCTCACCGGGCGGCCATTTCAATTTGTTTTACTTTTACCGTGACTCCTCCCAGACCCCGCCTCCCTGCTGACCCTCCCACGCTCCGCCCCCTCCACACTTCATTTATGTCTGATGTCCCAACGCGCAGCGTCCACGCGCTACGGCCGCGCCGAAGGTGCGCCAAAGGTAAGCCCGTCTACGCCCGTCCGCGCCTGGACCGCGCCCAGCGCCAGACCCCCTGGCCCCCGTCCCTCCCAGCCCCCCCGCTTTACCTACGATGCCGCAACCCTCCTAGCCCTTAACCCCGGTCGCGCTCCCAACTGCGTCCAAGCCGCCCCTGGACAAACCCATGGACCTTTCTCCTGCTTCTCCTGCAAATTCAGCGGCACCGACAACATCTCCGCTACGACCACACCACAGATTCCCGACCCCAACCACCTACAATGCATCCTTCTCAACACCCGATCAGTCCACAGGCACGCCATTGACCTATGGAATCTACTAGACACCATTTCTCCGGACATCGCCTTCCTTACGGAAACATGGATGAATGCTTCCTCCGCACCAGACATCACCATTGCCATCCCCGAAGACTATAAGATCACTCGCAAAGACCGTTCCAGCCACACAGGAGGAGGAATCGCTATCGTCCATAAGAAATCAATCCGCATATCAACCAGCTCGGACGCCAACCTCGCCAACCTCGAACACCTTCACTTCCAGATCCACATCGACCCCAAAACCACACTCAGAGGCACCCTCCTCTACAGACCACCAGGACCCCGCGCAAAATTCAGTGAAGACATCACAGACTTCATCACCCCTCACGCGCTCCCCTCCAAAGACTACATCCTTCTGGGAGACCTCAACTTTCACCTCGAAAAGATCAACGACCGCAACACCGCCACCCTCGTGGACAACCTCGCCAACCTCGGACTTAAACAACTAGTCACTTCCCCCACCCACATTGCAGGTCACACACTCGACCCCATCTTCACATCCAGCAACCATGTCTCCTTCAGCCACACTACGGACCTCCTCTGGACTGACCACAGCTGCGTTCACTTCACCTACAACAAACCAAAACCCAGCATCCACCTCCAACCTACCCTACAAAGGAACTGGAACAAAATCACCACGGACCAAATCTCCGCATCGCTCCTTCAAAACACCCCAGCCCTCTCTTCCAACGCTAACGAAGCCGCCGCCAACCTCACCCTATGGTTATCCAACACCGCTGACACCTTAGCACCACTGAAAAAACGTCAAAACAAACCTGGCAGCAAGAAGGCCTCATGGTTCAACGATGATCTCAAGAAGTCCAAGAAACTCTGCCGCTCCCTTGAAAAGGCCTGGAAAAAAGACCCAACCACCAGCACTAAGGACGCCTTCAAAAACGCCACCCGCACTCACCACCAACTAATCCGAAAAGCCAAGAAAACAGCATTCAAGGATCGACTTGACAACAACGCTCACAACAGCAAGGAACTTTTCAACATCGTCAAGGAATTTTCCAATCCCTCGGCCAACTCCAACAACATCACCCCCTCTCAAACCCTCTGCGACTCCCTAGCCTCATTTTTCCACAACAAGATTGCAGACATCCACAACAGCTTTGACAACCAACCCGGAAACCAACCCACCCTACCATTTGCTGATCATCTTCCCCCCGTGAACACCCTTAACGACTGGAACCCAATCTCCACCGAGGACACCATCCGCCTGATGAATTCCATCCACTCAGGATCCCCCACAGACCCATGTCCTCACCACATCTTCAACATAGCAGACTCCGTCATAGCACCGCACCTCCGAGACGTCATCAACTGCTCATTCAACTCCGCCACCTTCCCGGAAAGCTGGAAACACGCTGAACTCACCGCCCTTCTGAAAAAACCCACAGCGGACCCCACCAAACTCAAAAATTACCGCCCCATCTCGCTCCTTCCATTCCCGGCCAAAGTCATCGAGAAAGCTGTCAACAACCAGCTCGCCGCCTTCCTCGAAGCCAACAAATCCCTCGACCCCTCACAATCTGGCTTCCGAGCAAAACACAGCACTGAGACCGCCCTCATCGCAGCAACAGACGACATTCGAACTCTACTGGACAATGGAGACACAGTCGCCCTCATCCTCCTCGACCTCTCTGCAGCATTCGACACAGTCTGCCACAACACCCTTTTACAACGCCTCAATAACATCGGAATCCAAGGAAAAGCACTTGAATGGATCACCTCGTTCCTCACCGGAAGAACCCAGAGAGTCCGCCTTCCACCATTCAAGTCCGAGGCCTCTGAAGTCATCTGCGGCGTACCACAAGGATCCTCACTCAGTCCCACCCTCTTCAACGTATACATGAGCCCCCTCGCGGCCATCGCATGCCAACACAACCTCAACATCATCTCCTACGCGGATGACACTCAACTGATCCTTTCCCTCACCAATGACCCCAGCACCGCCAAAACCAACCTACATGAAGGAATGAAAGAAGTTGCCGAATGGATGAAACAAAGCCGTCTGAAACTGAACTCAGACAAAACAGAAGTCCTCATCTTAGGTACATCCCCCTCTGCATGGGACGACTCCTGGTGGCCGGAAGCCCTCGGAAAAGCACCCATCCCGACAGACCACGCACGGAACCTAGGCGTCATCCTGGATTCTTCACTCTCAATGAACAGACAAGTCAGCGCCGTATCCTCTTCCTGCTTCAACATTCTTCGCATGCTCAGAAAAACATTTGGCTGGATCCCCTCCGAAACAAGGAAAATAGTCACCCACGCTCTGGTCACGAGCCGACTGGACTACGGAAACACCCTCTACGCAGGTACTACCGCAAAACTCCAGAAGAAACTCCAACGAATCCAAAACGCCTCAGCCAGACTCATATTAGACATCCCACGCAACGATCACATCTCTGGTCACCTTAAAGACCTCCACTGGCTACCCGTCAATAAGAGGATCACTTTCCGACTGCTTACCCACGCACACAAATCACTCTACGACATCAGTCCAGAATGCCTCAACTCACGACTGTCCTTCTACACCCCCTCCCGCCAACTACGTTCTTCCAGCCAAGCCCTCGCCACTGTACCTCGCATCAACAAGACCACCATGGGAGGCAGATCCTTTTCATACCTGGCTGCTAAAACATGGAACTCTCTCCCCGCTTACCTTCGCCTTACCCAGAACCACCTAGCATTCAGAAAGCAACTTAAAACGTGGATATTTGACAAGTAATTCTCCTCCCCTTCCTAAGCGCCTATATAAATCCCTTGACTTGACTTGACTTGACTATGCTAACCATGGGTCCCACTCTGCAACTCTGGGCAATAGCTTGCTTAATCTCCACAATGGCCCCAGCAGCGCCGGGGATGCATGGCTTCCTTGGGGGTGCCCTCTCTCAGAGAAAGCCAGGACTGGTTCCCCAGCGGTATACAGCACCAGGACGCCACGTAACGAGGTAACAGTGTGCTTTACAAGTATACATACATTACATACATTTGCATATCATCGGCTATTTCCACTCTTGTATTGTCAAAATTTGACTGATTACATGCAACTATCTGTCTAAACAAGCATTTGCAATGCAGTAGGATTCGCATTAACAAGAGTTTAAGCTGTTGGCAATTGAATAGTTTAAACTCTCATGAAGGCTGCGCACAAGAAAGGGGATTGTCTGACATTACAGTGAAACCGTGGCATGGGGGCTTTAACAAAGCATTTGTTGTCAAGTTGACAATTAGATTCTTTGGGGGGTTAAAGCACCCATGCCACTCTTTTACTTTAATGTCGGCCGCAAACCTTTCTTTAGACATGGTTTGTGTAAAGAAAGGGGAGCAGTATCTATGAATGTGAAAGCTGCATGGCGCTAGTAAACCATATATATAAATAAATAAGTAAGAGCGGCTGCTAAATGCAGACTGCGCGGCAAAGATAAAAAAAATTTAAACATTGCTGTTTTGGTAAAAGCAGACCTCTTTTCAAACTCAAATAAAAGCGGGCAGCTTGCTGCGAGGTTGTGGGTGGAATATGGGAAGAGCCTTAAATATAATAGTGCTCACCGACTTATAAAGCAGACCATGTAACAAGACCAGTAGGAGGTCAAGCTATTATGGGAGGTAACAAAGGCAGACAAGGCGGTACCAACGAGGGACAAACAAGCCTAATAACGACTCGCAAGCCAACATTTACGAAGGACAATATTAAAAGCCAGTTAAAAAAATGGGTGCAGAGTTGGCTGGGCTTCAAAGCCATACTCCACTACTGCATGCCTTGCAGCAGCAAGTGTGCTGACCAAGCTCGGCCTAATAAGAAAGTGTCTAGGGGGCCCATTAGGATGTTGGAGGGTTTCCCGCCGCCAGGCTGGCGGTAGCCACCGCCGGCCTGGCGGAGGCAATCCGCCCGACATCCTCTTCTTAATACCCCCGCCATATTAGTATGGTCTTTCCGTCCGCCGCTTTTCCGCCCGCAAGGTTTAATATGGTGAAAGTGTCAGTCTGACACCGCCAGCCATATTACAATGGGCCCGATCTGATGCTTTTCCGTGGAGGTGATGCCGCCACGGAAAGGCATGCGGTCTTCACCTCTGGGGCTCCCTGCGGGCCCCCATGGTGAAGGGGCAGTGCACATGGGGGGTACCCCCTGCATTTGCATACACAATGTGGCTGGCACCGCACGGTGCCTGCCGCTTTGTGTATGCAAATGCATACATGCAATTTCAGCATTGTGGCGGGCGGTGCTGAGAGCACCGCCCGCCACAATGTTAAGAATGCATGATGTGCTCGCCACTGTGGCGGGCGCATCCTAATGTCCATTGTGGGACCGCCGCTCAGCTCGCGGGCGGTCCGTTTTCCGCAAGGGAGGCGGGCGGGCAAAGTCCACCCGCCATCCTAATGGGGGCCTAGAAGTCAACTAAACACCCCTGAAGGTACAGTATAGAGGAGATCAACATGTTTTTCAAGATCACTGACATAATAGCGAATACAAAAATATAGAATTACCAAAATATCGATGAAAAAATATAAAATGCAAAAATATCGAATTCCTATCTACAAACAAGTAAGTACAAAAATATTGAATCAAAAATATCGCTGTAAAAAATATAGATAATCAAAATATCGAATTGTTTTAAATGTCTTAAAAGTAATTTAAAACTAATGAAATATTAAATATCATTACCTAAAAAATACTTAAAAATACTTAAACAACCTTAAAATATAGAATTACCAAAATATCGATGAAAAAATATAGAATGCAAAAACATCGAATTCCTATCTACAAACAAGTAAGTACAAAAATATTGAATCAAAAATATCGCTGTAAAAAATATAGATAGTCAAAATATCGAATTGTTTTAAATGTCTTAAAAGTAATTTAAAACTAATGAAATAGTAAATATAATTAACTAAAACATACTTAAAAATACTTAAACAACCTTAAAATATAGAATTACCAAAATATCGATGAAAAAATATAGAATGCAAAAATATCGAATTCCTATCTACAAACAAGTAAGTACAAAAATATTGAATCAAAAATATCGCTGTAAAAAATATAGATAGTCAAAATATCGAATTGTTTTAAATGTCTTAAAAAGAAATTTAAAACTAATGAAATAGTAAATATAATTAACTAAAACATACTTAAAAATACTTAAACAACCTTAAAATTATCAAATAATTAATTTAAGTTATAAAAACATACAATTTTGTTTTTTAACACACATATATATATACATATATATATATGCATATGTATATATATACATATATACATATGTATATGTGTATATATATATATATATATATATATATATATATATATATATATATATACACATATATATATATATATTCACTTAGCAGACAAGACGGTTTGCTAATAAATTAAGAGGCACACTCGGAGTTGAGATATAAAGCTGGAAATGCTTTATTCGGTGCTTTCAGTCCCTCTCCCCTCCATTTCAACAGACGCGTTTCGCCTCGCGGCTTTTTCAATGTCGACTACCCTTTAGTGTTACAACCATATTAAACCCACCCTTCGCCTCCATAGCCATGGAAACAAACGAAGGACATACTTCACACCAACCAGACATCAGTTTAGTGGCGGCCATCTTATAGTGGGTAAAAAATGCAATAAATTCATTCACATTTTGAAAGTGCAAGTGCTCAAAAGAAATCATTAGTAAATGTAACTGAATAATCGAATTTCACGATTAAAATACATTCATGAAAAACAGGCATTTCAATTGTATAATGGCAGCTGATTATCGGCCATAAACATAACCTGTAGTATCTCTCAAAATCTCAGCAGATAACATAATCGATAAAGTGAAGAGTTCATGGAATTTAAAGAACATTATCACACAGTATCAATATGTATTTCAGCCTGCTGAAATAACAGAATTGAGCCCTGAATGGGCAATTGATTCCCAAATATACATAAATGTATGTCCAGCAATAAATGCTACTTAAAGTACAATATCAGTTCAAAATTCATATAAAGTAGCAAAAAAATACGGAACTATTCAGAGGAATGAAGGAATAAATCAGTTAATATATAAACATGTTTTTCTCATATCGACTGAATATCCTTTCTTTTATCACACTATCATGCTAGATCGATATCAAAACAACACAGCTTTGCAAATGTGAGTTAGTCCAGATGTGTCCAAAGCTCTTCATCATTGTTGAGTCCAGCCGGACTCATGCTTTGAAGTTCTATAATGTACCGGGATTCTTTGGCTCTAAGTTTTCTCAATCTGTCTCCCCCTCTTTCATGTTTTTCTACCCCGTCGATACAGTAAAATTGCAATAGATCCCTATTGCTCTGGTGGTATAGTTCAAAATGTCTGGCGACGGGGTAGGTGGGGTCCTTGTTCGAGATAGCGCGCATGTGTTCTAATATGCGCTTTTTGGTAGGATTTTTAGTGCTATCAACATGGACAGATGAGGCAATACACTGTGTATTCTGAATTGCAATTGTAAAACTTATTGATGGTTCTAATTGGCCTAGGGTTCCCTGGACCGCTTACAAAACTTGTGACTTTTTTACTAAATGTACAGGGGTTGCACTTCTTGCAGGGAAAGAAGCCATTGATTCCCAGTTTGTTTTTAGTGGCTGTAGATTTAGCAAAGTGGCTGTGTATAAGATGGTCTCCAATCGATAGGCATCTCTTGTATGTGATGGAGGGACGTTCTGGGATGTATTTTTTCAAGATGTTATCAGTTTGGAGAATATGCCAATTCTTTTTAAAGATTTGGACAATTTGTGCCGATTTCTCATTGTATGTAGTGAAAAAATAAATAAATAAATATATATATATATATATATACATATATATATATATATTCACTGAAAAAACCATAGGTTTTACACACGTTATAGTTAGGAAGTAGCATTTGAAAAACCTATGAAATTCACTGAAAAAAACCATAGGTTTGACACCAGTTATAGTTAGCTGGAAATTTTACTGACATAAAACCAATGAAATTCCACGTTATAGTTAGTTGGACTCACTATAACTTGCGCGTGTAATGCACTGCTGATGACATTACATATTACATCACTCATGACATGGTCAGTGACATCACTTATGACATCACTGATGACAGACCTCCTTTAAGTGTAATGTAACCCTTAAAACACATATTGGAAAATAGAAATTAACATTTTCAAAAAAATGGAGATACCCATACCAGTTACAACAACCAATTCAGTAATTCCACCATCTATATACACATTCTCTCATTTACCAACAGTTCTATATAGTCACTCATACATATACTCACTCATCATATGTAGTGATACACCTATACATCCTGTAACACACCGACAATCATCCAAAAGTTACTCACACACATACTCACACATGCAAATAAACTATTGAACATCCATGTATTTGCATATAAAACTATACACACTCAACCACCCATACAGTCCTGCACATATGGTGTCTTCTAAACACATACAAAAAGAGAGTTAGTCATTCATGCATCTATGTGATTAGTAATACCCCCATAAAACCATAGAAACACTCATACTGATACTAAAAAAACATCAAAGAACCCAAATACCTACACATGTAGGTACTCATCAATCCATGCAGCCAGTTATTCACAAAGTGAAACACTGATACATATATTCAAATATTTAAACATTACTCGCTAATATATGTATTCACTAAGGTACACTTAATAAGCCAGTTATCCAATCATTTCTTTTTGAAAAAAACATTCATTAAGACAATAATTTAAACATTTATTCTTCCCTCGACCTTTACATATACATATATAAAACATATTTATTTTTTAGAAAGACACACATTCACTGGATGGTGTCATAAGTGATGTCACTGACCATGTCATGAGTGATGTAATATGTAATGTCATCAGCAGTGCATTACACGCGCAAGTTATAGTGAGTCCAACTAACTATAACGTGGAATTTCATTGGTTTTATGTCAGTAAAATTTCCAGCTAACTATAACTGGTGTCAAACCTATGGTTTTTTCAGTGAATTTCATAGGTTTTTCAAATGCTACTTCCTAACTATAACGTGTGTAAAACCTATGGTTTTTTCAGTGAATTTCATAGTTTTTTTGAATGCTAGTTCCTAAGTATGTAATCACGTTCGTAACTACATAGTGTCACCGCCTACACATCCTGAGAAGCGCATGTAAAGTCATGTGACTTGAAAACAAAACTTCCAATTGGTTATTAGTAGTTTCTGTTCTGGAATATACACGAAGCACTCCACCCACTTTCCTCACAATCTTTTCTACTCTCAAGAGACAACAACGTCGAGCATCTTCCGGAAGACTTTGCTGAAATGGCTGCCCTACCAGATTCATCTTCCGAATCTGAAGGAAATGAGCGACCACCGTTAAGAAGAAAAAAGGAATCTTTCATTTGGCAATTTTTCACTTATCCTGAAGATCAAAAGAAAGTGAATGCGCCAAAAGTAACCTGCACGATATGCAATTCGGAGCTCTCAAGAGGAAATCCAAATAAAAAATATTCCTTTTCTGCACACACCATGCAGCGGCATGTTAAACAAAGGCATCCTGAGCATTATGCAAAAGCATCGACAAGAGCCCTGGCTACGCTATTACCATCAGAGGTGGCCAGCACATCTTCTGGTGTACGACCTGTATCTCCATCGAGTGCTGAGATGGACTTGAGACCATATCTTGCGAAGGTGCATATGAAATGCAACAAGTGCGGAGAAATTCTTTTGTATGGAGAGCAGAGCCTCGTTCTTATTAAACTCAAAATTGACAGTCACAAATGCCCCAAGAAAAGATACATTTCTTCACTTCATTTTCAAACTATTACATACTGAAAAATGTAGTAGCAACTTTAAGAAATCGAAAGCATTATAACACTTCTTTCCCAAAAAAAAAAAAGAAAAAAGTTCTTTTCAGAACTAACTCTTTCTACCAAAACGTGCTCCAAGAGCATATTATGAGATATTTTTTCGCCGCTTTATTTTAGTGCGAGACCGGGTGCGCGCACCCTCCTATCGCGTACAGGACCTGACACTTGCATGTGAAGTCATGTGACTTCTAAGCAACACTTCTAATTGGTTCTTGGTAGTTTCTATTCTGGAATTTACACGCAGCACTCCACCCACTTCCATCACTTTCTTTTCTACTCTCAAGAGACAACAACGTCGAACATCTTCCCGAAGACTTCGGTACAATGGCTACCGTTCCGCATTCATCTTCCGAATCTGATGAAAATGAGCGACCACCTTTGACAAGAAAAACGGAGGCCACGCTATTACCATCAGAAGTAATCAGCACATCTTCCGGTGGACGACCTGTATCTCCATTGAGTGCTAAAATGGACTTGAAACCATGTCTGGCGAAGGTGCACATAAAATGCAACAACTGTGGAGAACTTCTTGTATACGGAGAGCAAAGCTTTACTCTAATTAAACACAAAATTGAGAGTCATAAATGCTCCAAGAAAAGTTAAATTTCTTCACTTTATTTGGATAGTATGACATACTGAAAAATATCGTAGCAACTTTAAGAAATCAAAAGCATCATAACACTTGTTTCCCAAAAAAAAAAAAGTTCTTTTCAGAACTAACTCTTTGTACCAAAACAAGCTTGAAGAGCATATTAGCTGATATTTTCTCGCCGCTTTCTTATAGTGCGCGACCGGGTGCGCGCACCCAACTATCGCATCGAGACACGCATGTGCAGTCATGTGACTTTAAAACAACACTTCCAATTGGTTCTTACTAGTTTCTATTCTGCAATTTACACGGAACACTCCACCCACTTCCCTAGAAAACCAGTTTATCGTAAATCTTTCAAAGCCTCCTCTTATGAAATATTCGACATCAATCACATAGCAGAGTACTAAATAGCACTATATACACTCCGTCCCTTAAGTATAAGAGACTTATTGCTATGTAAAATCAACTTTTGTTTTCCAAGATAATGTAAAATGCTGAGCCTATTACATAATTTTATTTCACATATATGTTACTAGTCTCCTTCGAGTACTAACACCGTAGAAAATACCACCAATAGCGGTGATATTTTTTACACCGAGAACGGGCGATTTCTATCGCTTACAGCCCTTACAATTATAAAGTTTTATTTCCTAAGTCTCTGATCTCCAACTGTGCAACGTAGGTCCCCTGTGTGTCGTAATAAGGTCCATAAACAAAAACTACAGAGCCAGCATTATAAACATACACAGAACCACAAAACGACAAGAGCCACCATGCTAATATATATCCTTAATATAATAAACCTCTGAGAATAAATACATATTTCCGTGGCAGCCCATAACACAAATGTGGCGTCCTCTGACTCTGCTCCATTACCAAACACCGTAACTCCCCGCCCCCCTCACTTTTCACTAAACTCCGCACTCCACCCCAGCCGAACCCCCTATTACAAACCCCCAACCTACCCTCCCTGCCCAAACCCACCATGAACCTCAAACCGCCCCTAAAAAACTTATAAGACACAGGATTACTAAAACTCAAACAATACGCAACAGGCACATAATGTAAATAGTACATAAAGGCACATATTTTTTCCAAAATACTATTTAAAAACATGTTCTATTTTTAATAAATCTATCATGCATCTGACCCTCTAGAACTGCTTTCAAAACGTGAACTATAAACCTCTACTTTTCATTTTCAAACCATACACTTTCATCTGACCCTCTAGAACTGCTTTCAAAACATGAACTATAAACCTCTACTTTTCATTTTCAAACCATACACTTTCAATTACATTATTTTTTTTCCACAATTCATGTAATGTTACAAACCTTTTCTAAAATACACCAGTCCGTATCATTTATAAGGATTTATTTTCAGTCTTCATCAGTAACACTTTCTTCACATATAATAGAAATCACTATAACTTTTTAAACGACAATGCTAACGCGGTAAAAATAACCCTTCATTTGCTTTCCTTTAAGAATGCACACTATGTACCCCACGCATGCGTTTCTTAATCTTTGTATTTGGCAGCGAATACCGACCTTGAACCGGAAGACATGAACAAGACCGCCATTGTCACATTTAAAACTGAATGTTGCATCTGCTCACACACATATCTTTCACTAAGCTAACATTCACAGAAAACAGCATTGATGTAAAAAAAAATTGACCTTGCTTTACAACTCCCTCAAATCACTCCCTTATTTTTTAACGCATCCTCCAGTTCAAAAAAAGCTACTTTTTTAATAACCACTAAGCAATATATAAGTGACTAGACTCCTAGAAAATGTATCAAGTCATTCTGCTCCTCTCCACTGCATAGCCGGTGACCTAATTCTGTGGAGTTGCTATACAACCAGCGGTGCTGCGCCGTTTCCTGTACCATCTTGGGAAATTCAAAATGGATGTCCCTCCTGCCTTCGCAAACGAGCCGGGCCACTTACAACTATTTTGACAGAGAATGCTTCTATACTACAGCACCTTACCACTCTCAACTTTGAATACTTCATATTGATTATCATTTCGATATTCGTATTTCACCTGTGTGCAGCCTGTATTACATTGCCTGAGCTGTGATTTCACGTGGGCCCTGGATTTATGTCTCTGCAATTTGGTACCTCCTGAACCGAATTACAATCACCTCATGAATCCGTTACTTGATCATGAACAGCTTTGTTACAACGGAGGGTTTATGGCCTTTGCAGCGATACAAGGAGTTCTGGGTCATTGGAATATATTCGCAGCGGCGCAAGATTTCCTAACAGAGAGCTACATCGAAAACCCACCGAGCTGCCCTATGATGGTAAAAGACGCCCCAATAATGACAGATCATGAATGCTCCTTTCATCTTCTCAATTGGATGGCTGACATGTTTTCAGATGATAACAATGATTTCATGTTAGAGGCACTTGCTGCATACTTTGCCTACACAATGGACGGTTAACTCTTTCCTAACAGCGAGCTACATCGAAAACCCAACGAACTGCCCTCTGATGGTAAAAGAGGCTCCGATTATAACAGATCATCAGTGCTGCTTTACTCTTTTCCATTGGATAGCTGACATAATTTCAAATGATAAAACTGATTTCCTGTTACAAGCAGAAGCTACCTATTTTGCCTAAACAATGCTTCAATAACTCTCAAACAACCCATTGACGTCCTCATTTCCTTTTGGTTTTCTATATTCTTCACGTTATTTTCCATATTTTCTTTTGAAGAACAGACCTATTTGCTTTACTAACAGTGGACATTATGATTTTGTGTTGTTAGACAGCTGATTCATAAAGTAATGATGTATAACCACTTGCATTTTCATATATCGTTGCTAAACTGAAAGGCCAGAAACCTTCTTCCATTTATTAAAATATAATATACTTCCTTATAAGACTGTGCAATGTTTTTTTCCAACTATATTCATTTTTCTTCAACTATAGCGATTGTATTCCATGTACTACTGACAATACCAATTACTGTGTTTTTTGCAATTTCTGTACTCAGATTACATAATGATTTGCCTTTAAAATAGTACATTTCTAAATAAACATTTCAAATATTCACGGTTTCTCTTTTAATCCATAATCTCAACTGAAATGATTTCATATTGAAAAACTATTCATGGGTTCCACATAACCTTAACTGTAGTCACTGAGAACCTTATTTATGAAGACCTTCCGCCGCCAGTGCCTCATTTTTTAAAATGGAAAAAAGTAACGCACCGGTGGCGCAAGGCCTTCATAAATAAAGTCCTGAATATTTTCTTTTCTCGACCTCACTTACTGATACTAGAACCTGCAAGCCAAATACGGCCTGTGAACTCTTTCTTAGTAGGTCGCGCACCGTAAAGACAGTTATACCACTGGTAACATTTTTTTTTTACTGTTACTAAGCACCGACACAGTTCCGCTTCACTCAGAGTTAATCACTGCTCCCACGCTTCTACAGGCCAGACGCTATGTTGTATTTCTCTCCTTATCACCCTTTCATCTCCACAATAACAAACAGTTGTCCGCCAGCCACCAGAGAACAGACTCAGATGCAGAGGCACCAAAGAGTGAACCCATCACCAACTGCCATCTCCGGCTGTTTCCATGGTTACACCTCATTCTGCACCTTGCTGAAGGCAGAGGTCAAAAGTTCATGTCTCAACGTTCTACAGCAAACTAAGAACACTGTTTTCCCTCCAGAAACACCTGCCAATCCACAACTCTGTTACATGTCTTGTTTTTTCACACCCAATAGTACTTTTCGTTTAACATAAACATTGACCTGTTCACTCTCCACTTGTTACAATCAACCAATCATTTTTATTTTTTTAACCACACCCAGCCTCTTCCTTTTTCTTTATTTAAAATTTCAACTTCTAACTACCATTCCACTTCCAGAACCGATCGGAGGACGACTACAAATCCCTTGAAAATGAAGGTCTGGCTAATAGGACACAGTTATATTCACTGGAGTGAAAAATATGCAGTAAGCAGACGAATTTGCAACCTCAGCTTACCAAATGTACACATAACATGGATTTCCAAAAGAGGATTGAAATGTCACCAATTAATTCCATTGGTGAAAACTTTTATGCATCTCCCAGAACCAGACCTTATAATTGTGCACTGTGGTGGGAACGATCTAGGCACAATCACTGGGGTAGGTCTGGAAATGCTTCTAAAAGACACCTTTCGACAATTGATGACACTTTTTCCTCGATCTGCCTTGGTATATTCCAATATATGCCAAAGACAGAAATGGAATTGGTCCAATCACCATTGTGCACAATTTGAGAAAGCAAGGAGACATGTAAATAAATCTGTTTCTGCGTTCCTCAGAGATTATAGCATGTGCTCTATTTACCACAACAACTTGCGATACCACATGCAAGACGTCTATAGGAGAGACGGTGTTCATTACACGAATTAGGGAAACAGAATCTTCCTCTGCAACATCAGGCTCTGCATCGGTACTTACTTATAAATGCAGAAAACACTCAATTAACACAAGGGCTCTTTTCAGAGCCTCCTTATATCTAAGCACTCAAACTTCTGATTTACCTCCATTTTCACACTCTTGTAAATAGGTGTGCGCGACCGGGTGCGCGCACCCCGTATTTTTTTTCGGAGAAAAATTATATCTTTTCGCATTTAAGGGCCTTACTGCACACCCCGAGAAAAGCTACGCAGCAAGACAATCTCTACCTTATCCCCATTCCATGTTTCAACGCTTTGAAATGAACAATATATTTACTCGCAGTGACAAAATGGTGGACAAAACTTCCTGATTTCCTTCGAATCGAACGTTAACAGACGTCACGCAGCCAAAAAAAATACCGCTCACGCGCAGCCGCTTGGGTGCGCGCACGTGTGCGCGCCTATAGATATATAATTGATTTTAACTTTAATTTTCTCAACAACTACTGAACGGATTTACACCATTCCAAAAAAAGCGTAATCTGCGAACAGGACTCTACAGTTTTGGCAAATTTCTTATAAATCCATTCAGCCGTTCGACCTGTAGCCGAGTCTAAAGGTCCTATGGAAAATAACATGGAGAAAAAACGTTTTGGGACCCCCCTTATATCTCAGCCCCCACTTGACCAATCCCCCCCAAACTTTCAGGGAAGGAGCGCAGCGGACCGAGCCATCTTCTTTGAGAAATTCGCAAAGACTCATCCACCAGGGCCAAAGTTATTCCAAATAGAATGTTGAGGATTTCCTATGGAAACTAGGTCCTAACTATAACTACCTACTGGCGACCGCCAGTAGGTAATATATATATATATACATATATATACATATATATATATATATATATATATTACCTACTGGCGGTCGCCCAGTAGGTATATATAGTTAGGATTTTTTCCCTATGGGATTTCTGAAAATTCTATGTCTAATAACTTTGGCGTTTGTGGACGGAATCGGCGGAAATTTTCAGGAAAATGGCACATTTTGTTTCTGAGCAGCCCCTAAAAATTTGGGGGGTGTTCGGCAAGGGGGGGCCGAGAAAAAAGGGGGGTCCCAAAACGCGTTTTTCCCATGTTAATTTCCATAGGGCGGTTGGCCTCACTTTTAGCCCGAACGGCTGAATGGATTTGCACGAAACTTGGCAAAATTGTAGGGACTGTTAGCCCGATGTGCCTTTGCTAGGTCTCAATATATGTGCTCCAGTGGATTTTGAGAAATTAACGTTTAAAACAAGATATATATCTGTAACAGCGCTCCGGGCAGCGATCCGGTTCGTGTACTTTTCGCGTTACGGAACTTTGCGCACGGAAAGCTGATTGGCTCTTCGGTGTCTGTCAACATTCTAAACAGTCCGGTGCGGCCGCCATCTTGTCTCTCGGTAGGATCGAGAGACAGAGGAGGCCAAAACAAAGGGGGAAATTTCCATAAGGGGGCATAGTAGATCCTCCCTGACCCCCTAGGTTTTATGTGGAGGTTGTAAAAGGTTCCAGCAGGGCAAAAAAAACATTTTTTTTTGCGTGGTGAGTGCCTAGTACGGGAACCGGAAAGCGTTCTGGGCAGCGTACTATAAGGATAATAGAATGATAGACTTTTTTAATACTGAATGTTAATTGTTTGTTGTTTTTATTTTTGCTTTTTTTTGTTTTCTTTATTTTAAATTTTTTTTTTTATTTTGATTGTGTTTCATACTTCATTAAACTTTCTAACATTTCAGTGTCAGAAATGTCAAAATTGAATATAGGGTGTAACATTTTCTCATTTTGAAGCAGGTTATCCACTGCTTCAACACATTGTAGAAGTTTGTGGTCTCTACTTTGATCCATAAAATCATCAATTTTGTCTTGGCTGCTCTCCTTCAGTTCAATTGAAAATGTAACTTGTTGCTCGCCTTCCATTTTGCCTGAAATTTTGAATAAAAAAATATATATTAGTAGAGATAGGGAACTGTTGGGATTAATGTTAGATAGGCAGTTTTTATCTGTGAATTCTTCTTTTGGTAGTGTATAGTATCAGAGTGGAAATAGGACTATAAAAAAGTGTATGTGATTTAACCAAGAGAAGCCTAACTCCATTCATAACTATAAGAGAGAAGTCTATCTAAATCCATAACTACTACAGAGGGATAGTGTATATCTATCAGAAAAAGTCTACTATATTAAGTTATAGTGCACAATATATTTCATTTTTAAAAATTATAACTTACCTTCACAAAGAAGTTGAAGTTTTTGGAAGCTATTGAAATGTGATGTTCAACAAGAAGTTGTAGTCAAAATGGCTGTGTTTTCTTCTCTTCCTTTATATATATTCAGGTATTTAACCAATCAAATGTCAGGTTATAAAAGTAGAAAATGAAAGTAACATTTTCATTGGTTGTCAATTCCAACACTTCAGATGTGTTTTGTGAAGTAATTTACCTCACGGTATTTAGAGAGGTCTATAGACTTAATGGCTAAATGGAATTTCAATCAAATTTGTGAAAAAGAAAGGGATTGTTATGTAGTATAAGCTAATCTATATTTGGTGAGAGTGTCTCCAGTCGTTTTTCTGTGAATTACTTTCCCACCTTTTTTTTGGACCGTTTCCCGGGAAGCGGTCCGGTCCGCGAACTAGGAGCGTAACGGGAGTCCACCATTTTGTGTTTCGGTCGAATTAAGATATAAAATGGAGGGTAAAGAATGTTCAGAATGGGTAGAAGGGGGCACGGTACAAGTATTTTGACCCCCTAGGTTTTCTGAGGGTGGCTGAGGAGGACCATATGTGCGAAGAAAAAACTTTTTTTTTTAAATTTTGCGCGGTTAGCTTCCAGTTCGCGTACCGGGTAGCGCTCTTTGAGCGTAGTTTGTTGAAAATTACAGAAAAAAGTTAGAGAAAAATAATAATTGTGAGTGATCAGATGAAGGGTAGCTCTGAGAAGAGCTTTTGGGTTTATGGTACATTTAGGTACTTATAAGTAGGTACCAATGCACAGTCTTAAATTCAGAATGAAAATTCTGTTGCCCTCATCTGAGAAGTGAACTCCATCTCCTCTGTAGATATCTTGCATGTAGTAACGCAAGTTATTGTTGTACAAGGAGCCCATTCCATGGTCTCTCATGTAAGCTGAAACAGATTTGTTTACATGCTTCCTCGCTTTCTCAATTTGTGGACAAAATTGGTTGGACCACCTCCATTTCTGTCTTTGGCATATATTGGAATATACCAAGGCAGTTTGAGGAAAAAGTGCCATTAATTGCTCAAAGGTGTCCTTTAAAAGCATTTCCAGACCTACCCCAGTCAAAGTGCCCAAATCATTACCTCCACAGTGCACAATTAACAGGTCAGGTTTTGGCAAATGCATAAAGGTTTTCACCAATGGTATCAATTGGTGACATTTTAATCCTCTTTGGCCCAACCACTTAATTTCCACATCTTGTAAATTGAGGTTAGGTAAATTTCTGTTCTCAGCATACCTTTGAGCCCAGTGGATGTAACTATGTCCAACAATCCAGACATTAAACATGGTGGGAGAAGGTTGTGCTGCAGTCAGATGAAGTGTGGTAATGAAAGGGCAGTTGAAACAGTAGGAGTTTGTAAAGAAAAAAAACTGTGGATTTCCAATGCTAATGATTCATTAGCAGTGATTGGTGCATTTCCACTTCTGAAAACAGAAAGTTAGGGTGCATGGATGTGTTCTTTGAAAGATGTAATTTGAATGGTCAAGGAAGAAACATTTAATGAAAGATTGCACTGGATACGCAGGTGCACTGAGAGTTCAGAGTTCAATTGAAACATTGTTGTGTGAATTTGCAAACATGAGAGGTCTTCCAGGAGGTGGTTGCTATGGAAAAAAGGCAGAGAGGGCAGAGGGGGGAAGGGTTTTGATTTGAAAAAAGTGAGGGAAGGGTTATGATTGGCTAATATGGGAGATATGTGAAATGAATATCTGTATTTCTGTGCTTTCAATAGCTGC
The DNA here is from genome assembly GCF_964263255.1 of Lissotriton vulgaris. Classification (NCBI taxonomy): domain Eukaryota; kingdom Metazoa; phylum Chordata; class Amphibia; order Caudata; family Salamandridae; genus Lissotriton; species Lissotriton vulgaris. Next base: position 227,676,942 of record NC_141686.1, on the reverse strand, counting down.
AGCCTCTGGAGTGCATCCTTTTTCTTCTGCTGAAGACAATTTGGTGTATTTCTGAGACTGTTTTCAAAACTCAAAAAGTATTTGCTAAGGTGAGAAAAGATTTATTTAATTTAGATAGAGAATAGTATGATTTAAGGAGAAAATGATGAAGAAAGCTGTGTTTTTAAAATGTGGCTTTGTCTCTAGTGATATACAAATAGATTTTGTTTCTTTGAGAAATTGTAATTGCATATTCGGCAGCGACGGCTCGTGGAGGGAGTTACGGTGGGGCAGGAGGGTGGGGAGGGGGCGGGGCAGGACGGAGGTTGCTAAAAACCGGCATATGGATAATTGCAGGTAAGTAAACAATTTAATTAATGAAACGAATTTCGTAGCTCGCACTGCATTGTATTTTGCGATGCAAGGCGCACTACGAAATTCGTTTTATTAATTAAATTGTTTACTTACCTGCAATTAACCATATGCCGGTTTTTTGGAACCTCCACCCTGCCCCTCCCCCTCTCCACCCTCTTGCCCCACCGTAACTCCCTCCACGAGCCGTCGCTGATATTCGGTGTAGCATTCTGGCATGCAGTAACACAAGTTATTGTTGTACATGGAGCCCATTCCATGGTCTCTTAAGTAAGCTGAAACAGATATGTTGTTTTTAAAAACGTTTTTTGAAATCACTTACATTTCTGGATATGTACTGCTAGAGCTTCATAGGTTGTTTTGGGTCATATTTATAAGGCATTTGAGTGTCTTTGATGTTATTTTTTCCTTTTTAAATGGAAAGCATTCCTCATGGGGCAAGTGTCTTGTAAATACGCTCCCACCTGCGCTTGGCAAATTTAGATTTTGATTATGGGAGTTACATAGGCATGTTAATAATGTTCCAAAAATGGTGTAAGGGCATAATCAAAATCTAAATTTGCCAACTGCAGGTGGGAGCGTATTTACAAGAAACTTGCACCATGAAGAACGCTTTCCATTTAAAAAGGACAAATAACATCATAGACACTCATATGCCTTATAAATATGACCCAAAACAACCTATGAAGCTCTAGCAGTACATATCCAGAAATGTAATTGATTTCAAATAATCGTTTTTAAACACAGCATATAAATCAATTGTATACCTGCATTCAAGAGGAAATGACTGAAAATGTCCTTGAGACACATGAAAGCGTTTTCTGGAATGCCCTAGCACCATTTTTTGGACATTATTAACATGGCTATGTAACTCCCGTAATCAAAATCTAAATTTGCCAACCGCAAGTGGGAGCGTATTTACAAGAAACTTGCACCATGAAGAACACTTTCCATTTAAAAAGGACAAATAATATTATAGACACTCATATGCCTTATAAATATTACCCAAAACAACCTATGAAGCTCTAGCAGGACATATCCAGAAATGTAATTGATTTCAAAAAATCGTTTTTAAACACAGCATATAAATCAATTGTATACCTGCATTCAAGAGGAAATGACTGAAAATGTCCTTGAGACACATGAAAGCGTTTTCTGGAATGCCCTAGCACCATTTTTTGGACATTATTAACATGGCTATGTAACTCCCATAATCAAAATCTAAATTTGCCAACCGCAAGTGGGAGCGTATTTACAAGAAACTTGCACCATGAAGAACACTTTCCATTTAAAAAGGACAAATAATATTATAGACACTCATATGCCTTAAAAATATTACCCAAAACAACCTATGAAGCTCTAGCAGGACATATCCAGAAATGTAATTGATTTAAAAAAATCGTTTTTAAACACTGCATATAAATCAATTGTATACCTGCATTCAAGAGGAAATGACTGAAAATGTCCTTGAGACACATGAAAGCGTTTTTTGGAATGCCCTAGTACCATTTTTTTGACATTATTAACATGGCTATGTAACTCCCATAATCAAAATCTAAATTTGCCAAGCGCAAGTGGGAGCGTATTTACAAGAAACTTGCATCATAAAGAACGCTTTCCATTTAAAAAGGAAAAATAACATCATACACACTCATATGCCTTATAAATATGACCCAAAACAACCTATGAAGCTTTAGCAGTACATATCCAGAAATGTAATTGATTTCAAATAATGACTTACTTCATTGGTAGGCCTTCACATGTATTATCTCCTTTGTTTTCTTCAGTGAAAATCTTATCTGCAACCATGTGTTGGCCTCACCTCAAATAAACAAAACAGGCGATGGACCGAATGTGGATCAATGACACACATTCACCCCAGTCCAAAGATCTGGGCCTAAACAAACGTTTAGATAGGCCACACCTTATCATCATCCTGAATTAATCATTTAAAATATTAGGGAGAGATTTATGATTGTTGTATGCCTGTTTTGTACCACTGTGTGTCATTTTTGTGATGCAGTGCTGGTGCAAAAGATTTGCTATGTTAAATAATAAGTAGGGCGTTAAGTTTTTGATGACTGTTATTCATTTACTGTTTGATAATAGTGGTTAATAACATTTTTTATTATATTTTACCACAGATTCAACTGCAGATCTTTTCATATTTTGAAAAATGCCTACGAAAAATAGAATTAGAAAGGCTAGAAAACGTCAAAGACAGCAGGATGATCTTTTATTGCAGCAGTCCTCTTCCCCAAATACTTATCAAAACACCAAGAAAGCTCCGGGTAAGAGCACAAAATCATTCTTAAGAAATATTTTTAGTAAAAAAAGTATTTATCGCAAAAATGTTTCAGTTCAGAAAAAGAAAAGCAATTTAAATGGAAAGGAAAGACCCATCAAAAATGTTACTGGTAGAGGAAGAGATAACTCTGTGCATGATAGTAGAAGGAAACAACAGTTTAGGGACATTCGAAATCGAATGTTCCGTAACAGGATAATAGTTAATTTATTAAAAAATATTAAGAAAGGCCAACAGAAAGCGGCATTTTATAAGGAGAAGAAAAATGTAGAGAAAATTATTGATCATGCTTTTGAAATTAAGCGAAAGTTGTTTATTTTGGTAATCAATAGAATTAGGAAACTAAGCAAGGTAATTTCTGATTTCAAAACAAAAAGTAGATGGAAGAGAGTAGTAAATCGTACTAACTTTTGTGAAGTTTTTTCCGGAGAATGGATGCATAGTTCAAGTTGTGAGGCATTTTTTAATGAGGAGAGTTATTTTCAGGATAATGATTTGGTGTTTGCAGTTGACACCAGTGGTCGAGCTTATGAAGTGAAGGATGGTTGTCCAGTTGAAAAAGAAAAACTTGTGACAACAGAGACAGAAGAGGCGCTAAGTGATGAGGTTTTAGGGAGACGTCCTAAGGGTCCTGTGTACATTTGGAAGTGTAGTTCTATTTGCAGTGTGCGACAGGTTTCCATCAATTTGCTTTGTGATTTTATACGGACATTTAATCAGAAAAGTTTGAAGCAGAAAATGAAGTTGTTGCAAGATTTAGATCCTTGCAGAGTGAGACAAATGACAGGTTTGCGTGGTCATTCACTGGCTTGTCTTTCCAGGAGAGTATGCCAGAGTGTTTTTCATCATTTCAGGATGCTAGCAGTGCATCATAATAAAGTGAGAAAATTAGTGAGAATGTTGTATTATGCTAAGAGTCCAGCAATTATGCTTAAACAATTATGTGCTGCTCTTTTGCATGGTTCTGAAATAGATGTGAAGAATATTTGTGAAGAAATTGAGTTTTGTTACTTTGGTAGTAAAGATGAGAATGTTCAAATTGACCCTGAAGTAGAGGGTAATGTGGAAGATAATGTACAGGTTTCCAGTACAGATAATTTTCAGAAGGAAATTGCCACGTTTCAGATGAAATCAAGTGAGAGGCCTAATTTCACTTGTGTATGTTGTCGACGCACTTATTATAAGAATCAGACTAAGGTAGTGGATTTATATGCAAAAAGTGAAAGGGAAAATAATAGTGAATGGAAGGATTTTGCCACATACTTGATGGTAGAAAATTATTTTGATTTGGGATCGGATCAACGTGTGTGTACTTATTGTTGTAATAAATTAAACCAAAACCAGATGCCTGCTAGGGCAGTTCATAATAATCTGGAATTGGTTGAGATTCCTTCTGAATTGAAGGATTTAAATACTTATGAATCTATTTTGATTCAAAGTATCCATCCCTTTCAGGCTATTGTAAGAATGGAGCCAAAGACAGGGAAGTTGCCTCCAGCAGATTTACAGAGAGGATTAAAGGGAAGAGTTGTTTATTTGCCTCTAGATTTGAACAAAAACATTAACACTATTGGAGTAGAAAAAGTGGAAGAGGAACCTCTGGTTGTCTTGGTTAATGGGGTTCCGACAAAGAATAAGAAAATATGGCAAGATTTAGTGGATGTTAGGAAAGTCAAAAAGGCAACAGTGTATTTGAAGAAAAATAATAAGTACTATAAGAATGTATATGTTGCAGAAGAGGAAGTAAGTGATGAAGAGGATAGCGATTTGTGTGCTGGCCAAATTGAGAAAGTAGAGGCCTCTAAAAGTGAAGAAATATATGAACATTATAGTGTTCATCCTTTGCATTCCAAGGAAGTCATGGGGAATGCTATTGAGTTGTTTCAAATGAAACAAGCCAAAGGGAGTCCCATTAGTGTTTGGGAGGAAAGTTTGGAAGCTTGGTGTTTCCCACAGCTATTTCCCACAGGTCGAGGAGGAAGATATGATGAGCGATCTCGTCAAATTCCTGCGTCTGAATACCGAACTTTACGATTGTATGCAGAAGATCCTAGGTTTCGTCAATGCATTCCCTATTTGTTTCATCTCCTGTTTGAAAGCGATCTGTCTGGACTGTCATATGCAGTGAACCACATCTTAAAAAGTGGTATACAGATGCGAAACATCTCGGCAAGTGACTTTATGCATAAAGTCAATGTCCAAGACAGTATTTTGGATTCTCACTTAATTAATCTCATGGCGTGTCAGCGTGGTACTAATGAGTACTGGTACCGTCGTCATGGTGATTTAAAATGTATGCTGAGGAACTTAGGAACTCCGACATGGTTCCTCACTCTGAGCTGTGCCGAGTATGGCTGGGAAGACTTACTTGAATTTCTACGAGAGGCAAATGGAAATATTGAAAACATTGAATTCAAGACACCTGGAGAACTGTGTTCTTTGGATCCAGTGAATGTATGCAGGTACTTCAATCATAGATTTGAAGCTATGATGTCTTTCATCACAAATAAGAAGAATCCACCTCTTGGAGAGGTGTTGGATTTCTTCTGGAGAAAGGAGTACCAAGCAAGAGGTGCTCCTCATATACATATGTTGTTGTGGATCAAGGATGCACCTAAATTTGGAACAGATCCGGATGACTTAGTGATGAATTTCATAGAACAGTATTCTACGTGTGCTGTTCCAAACGCAACGGAGAAGAAAAGCCTAAGAGAACAAGTTCTACGTTTCCAAAGCCATCGTTGTGGAAAGTACTGTCGTCGTAAATTCAGAAACAAGGACAAGTTCTACACCAAATGTCGTTTCAACTTTCCACGACCGGTGATTTCTAAAGGAAGAGTGAACAGTTTGATGTCTTCACTGCGACATAATGTGACGAGGAAATCACCCAAAAATACATACAATTTGAAAAGGAACGAAGAGTCCAAGTACATCAACGACTACAACCCAGTGATTTTGTCCATGTGGAATGCTAACATGGATATACAGTTTGTGGCTGACAACTGTATGGCTGTGGCTCGGTATGTGACATCTTACATCACCAAAAAAGAAAAGACAGAACTGAAGGATATGTGGGAGGACATTTCCCATGAAAAGAGCCTCAGCAAGAAGTTGTACAGTTTCAGTCTGAAGATGTTGTTGCATCGAGAAATCGGAGCTTACGAATGTTCGGATCGATTGCCTTCAGCAAGTCTCTATGCCAAATCCAGGAGTATTGTTTGGGCGAGTCTTGGTCTTGCTGCAACGCGAAATCGAGTTCTAAAACCTGTCCGGGAAATTGAATATTTGTCAGAAAAGGAACCAAACAGTACCGACATTTTGAAGACCAACATGTTGGATACATATCCAAATCGAAGCAGTCACCTTGAGAATGTTTGTCTATATGAGGTTCTACAAAATTATATATTCAAGAGGAACATCAAAGAAGATATTGAGAAAGGAGTGTATGCTGTAATTGGAAGTGAGGGATGCCTGGTCAAGCAAAGAAAATGCCAATTAGTAAACCATCGAAAATTGAGTGGCGAATCTCCAGAAAAAAAGGAGTTTTTCTATTTAGCACTTTTGCAACTTTTCAAGCCTTGGCGTGCAGAAGAGGAACTGCTTGGAGATTTCCTCTGTTACGAAGACTCTTTCACTGCTGCTAAGGAGACCATAGAATGTCCTGCTTTTTCCAAATATCAAGAAATGCTAACTTTGTAAATTGAGCAGGAAGCAACGTTTGCAGCCGAGATTGCCAGAGACAGTTCTCAGGACAGTCAGAGTTCTGTTTCATTGAGTCAAGATCCACTTGGAGGACCTATTATCGAAAATGAAGCTGCCACTGCTATGAATGAAGTGGAAAGAGCCATGGCACATGCTCAGGAGGATTCAGTTAACTTAGAAGACTTGGAAAAACAACTCAACGTTGAGCAGAGGAAAATATATGATGAAGTTACCAAGCAAATTGAGCATGGATTAAGTCATGAGAAGAAAGGGTGCTCATGTACATCGTTGAAGCCTGTCCGACTGTACGTGAGTGGAGAAGCGGGAACTGGAAAAAGTTTCCTCATTAAAGCAATTTCTTGTTATTTGCAGGAAAGGACTGAGTCATCGCTGTCTTGTGTTGTCACCGCTCCTACTGGACTTGCAGCACATAACATTAAAGGCATTACTTTGCATCGTCTACTGATGCTGCCGGTGGAGCATGACAACAAATTACAATACCACAAGTTATCTGGGGATGCTTGCTGTGAAGTTTCAAGAGTCTTGAGGAAAATGAAACTACTTATCATTGACGAAGTAAGCATGGTTTCCAATGTCATGCTTGCCTTTGTGCATTTGAGAATGCAAGAAGTACTTAAAACTGAATATGATGTGTTATTTGGTGGCAAACACATCATTGTTTTCGGAGATCTTCTGCAGCTGACACCAGTAAAAGGACAACCTGTGTTCAAAATACTCACGCATGAAGATACCAGGAAGTGCCTAGGGAGCATTGGCAACGTCAATATATGGTTAAACTTCAATTATGCTGAACTGCATGAAAATATGCGTCAGGCGAAGGATGAAGATTACAAGAATATTCTACAAGATATTAGAATTGGAAAAGTGACCGAGCATGGAAAAGAAGCTTTAAATGCACGATTACTTTCAAATTTATATCCCGAACAAGAGATTGTGGCTGAGAATATTTTTCAGAAAATTACTGAGAAGAAATCCGGAATATGTTTGATGCCAACTCTTGCAGAATGTGCCATCTTCAACAACAAAATGTTGAATTTAGAAAAGCAAGAGATTGTGAAACTTGAAGCTATTGACAAAATAGAGCATATGGGATCAACAATTATTTTGTCAGAGAATTTGAAATCAAAATTGGATTCATTAGAGAAGACTATATCTAAAACAGCGGGTTTTGAAAAGACTTTGAATGTGTGTTTAAATTGCCGAATTATTTTGAGAAGGAATTTACATGTTGAAAGAGGTCTGGTAAATGAAATACAGAAATAGAGATGGAATAGAATTTTTAAAAATTAAATTTGATGGCATTGAGGAAGTACAGCTAATTGGTCGTTGTTCTGCTAGGTTTTTGCTTGTTAAAGACTTATATGTTCGCCGTAAACAGTTTCCTGTTTGCTTGGCATATGCGGTGACAATCCATAAATCGCAAGGTTTAAGTGTAGATAGTGCATTGGTGAATATTGGCAGTTCTGTGTTCAAGGAGGGTATGGCATATGTGGCATTGTCACGAGTTAGAACTTTATCGGGATTGTACTTGATTGACTGTAATGTCACAAACATTTGTGCGCATCTAGATTGTGTTAAGGAATACAATAGGTTAAGAAGAGAGTATGCGCCACATTTGCCTCAATATCCTTTGTTTGAGAAACGTGTGGTAGGCCGGAAACGTAGAAATATCAGTAATAGTAGGGAGATTGTAGCAAAAAGACCAAAAGTCAATGAACCGAAAATTGTTAGCAGAAAGAAAGTGGATTCTGTTGAAGATGTTGTTGGTTTTCAATTTTGAAAACAGTTCTGGTGTCAACTGCTATGCAAATGTAGTGGTTAATGTTCTCTTTTCACTAGAGAGTTTAAAAGAACAGATTCTGTTGAATTCAGAACAAATTTTATGCTGTTTGTTGAATTCTGTTTTTGAGAAATGTAGCACTGATCGAACAAAAGTAGAAAGTGTGTCTGAAGTTCGTTATCTGTTAGATGAATGTTCAGGTCAAACAGACTTCTCTGAAAATAATCAGCAAGATTGTCAGGAGTTTTTAATGTATATGCTTGATGTATTGCAAGATGAGGGTGTAGATGTAGATCACTTGTTTGGGCTTTCTTATCAATGGCAGCATGACTGCGAGAACTGTATGGTATCAAGTACTACTAGTGTAGACTCAGAAAGATTTATATATTTAACTTTGCCGGACAGTAAATCAGTCTTCTTTAATAAGCTAGTAAATGCAGCGGATCACAACATGGAGTGTAGCCAATGTAAATCTGAAATGATGTCAACATTATTTATACGTAGATATGGCCAGTATGTCATTTTAATGATCCAACGATGTAGGCCTGATGGATCAAAATTGTCAACTTTAATAAAAAATGTTGTGGCTTCTCAGCTGTCAATATCAGGAAGGACTTTTGTAACTGTAGCAATTATCTATCACGATGGTCCTTCAACAACATCAGGACATTATACAGCTTATTTAAAGTCTCGAAACGGCTGGTCATTCTGCAATGATTCCGTTGTAACTTTCAAAAAAAAATTGCCGTTTGACCTTAAAAATTCTTAAAAGTTTTTAAAACCAAAATTTTAAAGAAAGAATCTCGGGATTTCCTGTGAGGAATTGCAAAAGGTTCATCAAGTAGAGGGAATGTAAGTCTGCAATGCTGTCTAGATTATTGGTCCAAAACTTTTAATTATTATGTCAATTTAAATATCCAACTATATAAACCTGATGCAAAGAAGTCTGCTTCATAGTAAGCAGAATCAGTGTCATAGGAAAAGGAGAACATGAGTGACAAAGAAGGGTAAGATATTAGTAGTCCAGGATTGTGAAAATAATCTTAAATGTTTCCTTTTTGAAAGTTGCGAAAATAGAAAATGACGGGATTTGATTGGAAGAATTACAAGAGTTGCGAATCGCTGCAACATGATTTGGCCTAGTGGAAACATGTGGTAGAATGTGAGAAGTCTTTTCTTTTATGTAACAGATTTCTTAGGTTGTATAGGTTTTTTAAACACAATCATTTTGATTGTGTTTTTTTTTCCCCGCTGTTACATGATGAATATCTTCAAGTCACTGATTTAAGTGAAATTTGATACAATCTGAGAACAGCAAAAATAAACCATTTAACATATATAATTAATGTTCTCCTTTTTGTACTTATGATATACATTTAGAAATGTGAGGTAGATATGGAGAAACTGAGTCTTCTGTAAGTGTCAATTTTAATGCTTACAGTGCAGTACTTCTGGGTACTGTTTTTTTTTTGAAAACTGAACAGACCTCACATTAAAGAAACCTCTTGAAAGGACACATCTTATTTGCATCCTGAAACAATCATTTACAATGTTACACACAATTTTCATGATGGCTTTACATCTCTTTTGCGCTGCTATTGCATCACTATTGTGAGACATCAGCAATGCAAAAGAAGCACCATGTTCCAAAATAGGCCTCAGTTCATCAGCATGAGGATACTGTTTGTTTAAAATAAATATCTTTAGGATTGTGTAGGGGTCGAAGAGAAGCAGAGGCTTCTGTAAGTGTCAAAGTTGTTTAAAAACTGTTTCTTCTTGAACCTTTTCCCTTCTTTTTTCTAATTTTTAAATACATGTTTTAATATTTTTGGAAATGTTTGTTCTCTCTTTTACAGATTGAAAGTATGAAAAATATTCTTTAAAAGTTAACAAGAATTATAAGGTAAATGTTTTCTACTTTTTTAACCCGCATTCCACTGCTGATGATGTCACTGACTATGTCTTGAATGATGTAATAAGTGGGCATGTTTTACTACAATGGTAGGTCTTGACATGTATTATCTCCTCTGTATTCTTCAACAAGCATAAATTTGATATGCAACCCTGAGTACGCCTCACCTTAAACAAACTTTTAGAGAGGACACACCTTATCGTCACCCTCAATCAATCATTTACTCTATCACATTTAACATCTATTAGTTCTACTGCTTCATTTCTTTAATCCTTACTTTCCTGTGTTTGCTACTTCTCTCATTCCTTTCTCTATTACTTAATTATTCTACTCCTTCCAGTATTTTTCGCACTCCCTCTCTTCTCATACTTCTTCATTATTATTCACTCATTCTGTCTCAATTAATGTTACTGTTTCTGAAGGATCTCAAAAAAATTTTAAAACAAGAACAGTAAGTATAAGGATAGGAAACAGACATTTATGTTACAAGAAAGACAGCTATAGGAAGTAAACAAAAGATACTGTTACTCGCAATCCACTGCTGATGATGTCACTGACCATGTCAAAAATGATGTAATATATGACATGATCAGAAGTGAATTGCGGGTAACAGTATCTTTTCTTTACTCCCTATAGCTGTCTTTCTTGTAACATAACTGTCTGTTTCCTTTCCTTATACTTACTGTTTTTTAAAAAAAAAAAATGTTTTTGGTTCGCTCCTGGTTCGCGTACCGGAGTGCGAACTGGGAGCGAACTAAAAGAAAGAGCTTGGCAGAGTTCCAAAAATTCTACCAATTTTTTTTATAATGGGGAGGTAGTTCTGAAAAAAACTTTTTTTTTGGTTTTTGTTGTTTTGAATTTTTTTTATTATTTTTCTGAACATTTTTTATATTTTTTTGTTTTTTTCTGAACATTTTGTAATTTTTTTTGTTTTTTGGGGGGAGGGGGGAAACAAAAATGATTCATTGAAGAGGGCTCAACAGGAGCAACAAAAAAAAAGAAGAATTTATTTTTTGGGGCGTTTTGGGCATACATGATTTTTGATTGCTCTTATTATAAGAGTAATGCTACTTTCTCGGTAGCATAATATTTGATTGCACCACACGCACACTTGTTTTACTTCCCCCATGTCCATTTGAATGTTCGGGATCAACTCCCTCGCCTCTGGTCCCGATACTTCTGGCACGACAGATCTTCTTGCTATTGCCGGGGGATTTTGCTGTTCGTCGCGAAGCTGAGCAGCACTATAATTATTTGGGTGCCACCTACTCATGTGCCTGTGCATTGTAAAATTTCCAAAACTATATTTTTTGTCCGTCCCCCTTGAAAGGCGTTCATCACAAATACGGCAAAAGACATATCTTGCATTGACTTTCTTTTGCCCTGGTGGAAATTAAAAAAATTGCCAGATGAAATTTTCCTTTCTGTTGTACCTTCTGGGCTCCTCAGGCAAAAACTCAGGCTCTTCCTCCTCTTCCTGATCTTCCTCTTCCTCAAAGATTGGTTGAGCAGGTGGTCCTTTCTTTCCATGAGGAGGTGGAGGTGGTGGTGGGGGAACACTAGCAGAAGCAACAACTGAAGCCATTTCTCTAGAATGTAAAAGGGTCTTTCTCTCACCAAGATGAAAGTCAGAGTGAGGAAAGAAGGAGGGGTTTTCATCATTTGGGAAAAGCAAAAGTTCTAAACCAATGAAAAGTGTTAATTTTAGATCACATGACCTAGTATTACATCATTAGGAAACCAAAAGTGAAATGAACCAATGAAAAGTGTTATTACCGAGTCACATGACCTGCTGTGTTTAGGTTTCGCGCTTTGCGCCGCTTTCCGGTCCGGTTCCGGGTCCACTAACTTGGCGCGTCCGATGACGTATTACGCGACAACGCAAAACATCATTCTAACGTAACAGTTACGCTAAAAGAACGTTTACCGGTTCGCGGACTGAGTCGCGGCTTTAAAATGAGCTAACGGAAAGCTGACCGGTTCGCGGACTGGGAGCGGAACAAAAAAATATTTTTTAAAAAAATGTATTAAAAACATGTAAAATATATTTTAAGATTTAAAGAAGAATACATTTTACAGCTACAGATATTAGCTTTCAAAAAACCATTGAAATTCAATGAAAAAACCATAGGTTATAGAGAATATATAGTTAGGAATTAGCATTTACAAAACCTTAGAAATTCACTGAAAAAACCATAGGTTATAGACCATATATAGTTAGGGATTAGCATTTACAAAACCTTATTTTACTCGCATAAAACCATTGAAATTCCATATATAGTTAGTTGCACTAACTATATATCGCGCACCCGCAATCCACTGCTGATGATGTCACATATTACATCATTCATGACATGGTCAGTGACATCACTGATGACATCACTGATGACATCTCAAATGACATCACTGATGACATCACTGATGACAACATCCAGTGACTGTATGTTTCTGTAAAGTTAAAATATGTCTTACATATTGAAGAATGAGTGGATGTATAAGTGTCTGGATGAAGGATTTAGTAGGTGCATGACTGACTGTATGAGTGAGTGATTAAATGTGTCTCACTGAGTGCATGGGTTAGTGACTAAAGTGTCTTAATATGGCAATCATTATATATGGTGTTCTGTAAACTGCTGCATGTTCAAATCAGTAGCTATATCAGTAACTATATGGGTTATTGAATGGTTGCCCAAGTATTTGTATGGGAGACTGAATGTGTGTGTGGGTGGCTGGGAGGTGTGTGACTCTGTGCATAGATGTGTGAGCAGTTGATTCATTATATGTATGGGTTCAAAAGTGCATGTGGAAACAGCTGTATGGGCGGTTGACTGTGTTCATGAGTGTATTGGTGAGTGAATGGATATCTCAGTGCTACATGTCAAAGTAAGTACATATGTAAAACACAGTACATGTGAGAGTTGACATATATAAATAACTGTGCATAAGAGCCAGTGAATGTGTGAGTGGCTGTATGGATCATTGTGAACTTGTATCAGGGATTGTATAAGAGAGTAAATATGTGTTAGTATATGTTTGAATAAGTAAAGTTTGTATAACTGTATAGTTGAGGAAATGGAGGTGTGATTGATTCTTTGCATCACTGACTAGGTGTGTGAGTAACTCCATGGATGAGTGACAGTCTGTGAGTGTCTGTTTACACTGATTGTATCTAAGGTTATATTAGAGTCTGAAGAGGTTCATCGTATTATCACATGAATGATATCATCAGTGATGTGATCAGTAATGTCAAATGAGATGTCATCAGTGATGTCATCAGTGATGTCATTTGAGATGTCATCAGTGATGTCATCAGTGATGTCACTGACCATGTCATGAATGATGTAATATGTGACATCATCAGCAGTGGATTGCGGGTGCGCGATATATAGTTAGTGCAACTAACTATATATGGAATTTCAATGGTTTTATGCGAGTAAAATAAGGTTTTGTAAATGCTAATCCCTAACTATATATGGTCTATAACCTATGGTTTTTTCAGTGAATTTTTAAGGTTTTGTAAATGCTAATTCCTAACTATATATTCTCTATAACCTATGGTTTTTTCATTGAATATATATATACTTAAAAAACCATAGGTTTCAGGCCTTATATAGTTTGGAATTAGCATTTAAAAAACCATTGAAATTGCTCCTATATCGTTAGTTGTACTAACTATATTTCGCGCACCCGCAATCCACTGCTGATGATGTCACATATTACATCATTCATGACATGGTCAGTGACATCACTGATGACATCACTGATGACATCTCAAATGACATCACTGATGACATCACTGATGACATCTCATTTGGCATCACTGATGACATCACTGATGACATCATCTAGTGACTGTGTGTTTCTGTAAAGTTTAAATATGTTTTACATATTGAAGAATGAGTGGATGTATAAGTGTCTGGATGAAGGATTTAGTAGGTGAGGGACTGACTGTATGAGTGAGTGATTAAATGTGTCTTACTAAATGCATGGGTTAGTGACTAAACTGTCTGAATGTGTGCATCAGTATGTCTGTTGTTGTGTAAGCTGCTGCATGTGTTGATCAGTAGCTATATGAGTGGCTATATGGGTTATTGATTGGTTGCCCAAGTATTTGAATGGGAGACGGAGTGTGTGTGTGGGTGGCTGGGAGGTGTGTGACTCTGTGCATAGATGTGTGAGCAGTTGATTCACTAGGTATATGAGTTCAAGAGTGCATGTGGAAACAGCTATATGGGCGGTTGACTGTGTGCATGGGCGTGTTGGTGAGTGAATGGATATCTCAGTGCTACATGTCCAAGCAAGTACATATGTAAAACAAAGTGCATGTGAGAGTTGGCATATAGAAATGACTATACACGAGAGCCAGTAAATGTGCGAGTGGCTGTATGGATCATTGTGTACTTGAATCAGTGATTGTATAAGAGAGTAAGTATGCGTTAGTATATGTTTGAATAAGTAAGGTGTTGTGTGTATAACTGTTTAGTTGAGGAAATGGAAGTGTGATTGATTATTTGCATGACTGACTAGGTGTGTGAGTAACTCCATGGATGAGTGGCAGTGTGCGAGTGTCTGTAAACTGATGGACAGAAGGCAGAACAATGTCCTACATTGAACCCATTACAAAGATCTGGGCCTAAATCTATAATTCTTTTGCTCACCTTACCATTCCAGTTTGTACCCAACCATATGCTAATCGTTCTTGACCCTGTGCCCAATGGGGCACTTTAGGCTGAAATGCCAGGCCCGGGATTGCTTGATTCCACTGTTATGGAGAGCACGGGACCAACGTCTGTGCATACCCGTACCATTCGGGTTGACAAATGCAAAAACAATAATTGATGGACAGAATGCAGAACAATGTCATACATTCACCCCGTACAGAGATCTGGACCTAAATCCATTGTTTTTTGGCTCACCAACCATGCCATTTCTGTTTGAACCAGCCATATGCAAATCCGTTTTGACCATGTGCCCAACGTGGACAGTTCAGCCCGAAATGCCAGGCCAGGTCCTCCCTGGACTGGAAACAAGCATCCCAGGACCGGTTTCAGAGTTTCACCCCTCATCAGCCAGGATAGCTTGACTCTAGTGGAATGGAAAGTACAGGACCCACATATGGTTCATACCCGTCACACTCTAGGTGACAAATGCAAAAACAACAATTGATGTACAGAATGCAGAAAAATGGGAACAGTCCAGCCCAAACCATTAGACCAGGTCCTCCCTGAACTGGAAACAAGCATCGTAGGACCGGTTTTGGTGTTTCACCCCTCATAGCTTGACTCCAGTGTCATGGAGATCACGGGAACCACATCTGGGACAGAAGGCAGAACAGTGTTCTACATTCAACCCATTACAACGATCTGGGCCTTATTGTATAATTTTTTTGCTCACCATACCATTCCAGTTTGAACCCAGCCATATGCAAATCATTCTTGACCCTGTGCCCCCTGGGACAGTTCAGCCCGAAATGCCAGGCCATGTCCTCCCTTGACTGGAAACAAGCATCCTAGGACTGGTTTCAGGGCTTCACCCCTCATCAGCCAGGATAGCTTGACTCCAGTGGCAAGGAGAGCACAGGAAACAACATCTGCGCATACCCATCCACTCTGTTTGACAAATGCAAAAACAACAGTTGATGGACAGAATGCAGAACAATGTCATACATTCAACCCACTAGAAAGATCTGGGCCTAACTCCATAGTTTTTCTGCTCACCATGCCCTTCCAGTTTGAACCGAGCCATATGCAAATCGCTCTTCACCCTCTGCCCAATGGGTACAGTTAAGCCGAACTGCCAGGCCAGGTCCTCCCTGCTCTGGAAAAAAGGCATTTTAGGACCGGTTTCGTGGTTTCACCCGTAATCAGCCAGGATAGCTTGACTCCAGTGGCATCGAGAGCACAGGAACCACGTCTGGGCATACCCATACCATCGGCGTGACAAATGCAAAAACCACAATTATTTAACAGAATGTAGAACAATGTCATACATTCAACCCAGTACACAGATCTGGGACTAAATGCATTGTTTTTGTGCTCACCATGCCATTTCTGTTTGAATCCAGCCATATGTAAATCCGTTTTGACACTGTGCCAAATGTGGACACTTCAGCACGAAATGCCAGGCCAGGTCCTCCCTGAACTGAAAACAAGCATCCTAGGTCCGGTTTCAGGGTTTCAGTTTCATCCCTCATCAGCCAGGATAGCTTGACTTTAGTGGAGTGGAAAGTATGTATGTATGTATGTATAGGCATTTATATAGCGCACTACTTACCCATAGGGTCCCAAGGCGGTTCGACCGCTGCGAAACCCTTCCTGGCTTCCCTGAGAGATGGTCCCTTAATGGGTATCTCCAGGGTGAGACCAGGCATCCCCGGCGGTCTGGTGGGGCCGTTAGTGAAGATGAGGCAAGCTAATGCCCAGAGTTGCCGAGTGTGATCGCTGATCAGAGTGGGCACCGAGGCGAGAGAATTATCGAGTCCGCTGACCCTGGTCCAGAAACCTGCCGCGCCGGGAATCGAACCCTGGTCCTGGGCCGTCCTCTGCTCTCGGGTCTGCCGCCTCTAACCAGTGAGCCACACTACTTCACAAAGTACAGGACCCACATGTGGGCATACCCCTTACACTCTAGATAACAAATGCAAAAACAACTATTGATGTACAGAATGCAGAACAATGTCATACATTCACCCCAGTACAGAGATCTGAGGCTAAATCTATCGTTTTTTTGCTGACCATGACACTCCAGTTTGAACCCAGCTGTATGCAAATCAGTCTTGAACATGTGCACAATGAAATAGTCCAGCCCGAACTGGCAACCCAGGTCCTCCCTGGACGTGAAAAAAGCATCTTAGGACTGGCTTTCTAGTTTCACCCCACATCAGCCAGGATAGCTACACTCTAGTGGCAGGGCGAGCACGGGACTCATGTCTTGACATACCCGTCCCACTTGTGGTGACAAATGCAAAAACAACAATTGATGGACAGAATGAAGAACTATGTCATACTTTCACGCCATTACTGGTATCTGGGCCTAAATCCATTGCCTTTTTCTCACCTTGCCATTCCAGTTTGAACCCAATCCGTATGCAAATCAGTCTTGACCCTGTGCCCAATGGGGCAGTTTAGCCTGAAATGCCAGGCCGGGTCCTCCCTTGACTGGAAACAAGCATCCTAGGACTGGTTTCAGGGTTTCACCCCTCATCAGCCAGGATAGCTTGACTCCAGTGGCAAGGAGAGCACAGGACCCACATCTGGGCATAGCCGTCCCACTCTGGGTGACAAATGCAAAAACATCAAATGATGGACAGAATGCAGGACAATGTCATTCATTCAACCAACTAGAAAGATGTGGGCCTAGTTCCAAAGTTTTTCTGCTCACCATGCCATTCCAGTTTGAACCCAGCCATATGCAAATCGCTCTTCACCCTCTTCCCAATGGGTAGAGTTCAGCCCAAACTGCCAGGCCAGGTCCTCCCTGCTTTGAAAAAAAGGCATCGTAGGACCAGTTTCGTGGTTTCACCGGTCATCAGCCAGGATAGCTTGACTCCAGTGGCATCGAGAGCACAGGAACGACTTCTGGGCATACTTATCCCACTCGGCGTGACAAATGAAAAAACACAATTAATGGACAGAATGTAGAACAATGTCATACATTCAACCCAGTACAGAGATCTGGGCCTAAATCCATTGTTTTTCCGCTCAGAATGCCATTCCAATTTGAACCCAGCAATTTGCAAATCAGTTTTGACCCTGTGCCCAATGGGGACAGTTCAGCCGGAAATGCCAGGCCAGGTCCTCCCCGGACTTTAAACAAGCATCCTAGGAATGGTTTCAGGGTTTCACCCTCCATCAGCCAGGATAGCTTGACTCTAGTGGAATGGAAAGTACAGGACCCATACCTGGGCATACCCGTCGCACTCAAGGTGACAAATGCAAAAACAATTGATGGCCAGAATGCAGAACAATGTCATACATTAACCCCAGTACAGAGATCTGGGCCTAAATCCATCGTTTTTTTCTGACCATGACACTCCAGTTTAAACCCAGCCTTATGCAAATCAGTCTTGAACCTGTGCACAATGGGATCGGTCCAGCCCGAACTAGGAGCCCAGGTCCTCTCTGTACTGGAAACAAGCATCCTAGGACTGGCTTTGTGGTTTTACCCCACATCAGCCAGGTTAGCTTGACTCCAGTGGCATGGAGACCATGAGACTCATGTCTGGGCATACCCGACCCTCTTGGGGTGAAAAATGCAACAACAACAATTGATAGATAGGATGCAGAACGATGTCATACTTTCACTCCATTACAGGGATCTGGGCCTAAATCCATCGCTTTTTTTCCCACCTTGCCACTCCAGTTTAAACCCATCCGTGTGCAAATCAGTCTTGACCCTGTGCCCAATGGGAATAGTCCAGCCCGAACTGTTAGGCCAGGTCCTCTCTGAACTGGAAACAAGCATCGTAGGACCGGTTTTGGTGTTTCACCCCTCATCAGCCAGTATAGCTTGACTCCAGTGTCATGGAGAGCACAGGAACCACATCTGGGCATACCCGTCCCACTCTGGGTGACAAATACAAAAACATCAACTGATGGACAGTAGGCAGAACAATGTCCTACATTCAAACCATTAAAAAGATCTGGGCCTAAATCTGTCATTTTTTTCCTCACCATACCATTCCAGTTTGAACCCAGTCATATGTTAATCATTCTTGGCCCTGTGCCCGATGGGGCAGTTCAGCCCGAAATGTCAGGCCAGGTTCTCCCTTGACTGGAAACAAGCACCCTAGGACTGGTTTCAGGGTTTCACCCCTCATCAGCCAGGATAGTCTGACTCCAGTGGCAAGGAGAGCACAGGACCCACATCTGGGCATTCCTGTCACACTCTGGGTGACCGATGCAAAAACAACAATTGACGGACAGAATGCAGAACAATGTCATCCATTCAACCCAGTAGAAAGATCTGGGCCTAACTCCTTAGTTTGTTTGCTCACCATGCCATTCCAGTTTTATCCCAGCCATATGCAAATCGCTCTTCACCCTCTGCCCAATGGGTACAGTTCAGCCCGAACTGCCAGGCCAGGTCCTCCCTGGACTGGAAACAAGCATCCTAGGACCGGTTTCGTGGTTTCACACGTCATCATCCAGGATAGCTTGACTCCAGTGGCATCGAGAGCACAGGAACCATGTCTGGGCATACCCATCCCACTCGGCGTGACAGATGCAAAAACCACAAATAATGAACAGAATGGAGAACAATTTCATACATTCAATCCAGTACACAGATCTGGCCCTAACTCCATAGTTTTTTTGCTCACCATGCCATTCCAGTTTTAACCCAGCCATATGCAAATCGGTCTTCAACCTCTGCCCATTGGGTACAATCCAGTCCGAAATGCCAGGCCAGGTCCTCCCTGATCTGGAAACAAGCATCGTAGGACCGGTTTTGGTGTTTCACCTGTCATCATCCAGGATAGCTTGACTCCAGTGGCATCGAGAGCACGGGAACCACGTCGCGGCATACCCATCCTACTCGGCGTGACAGATGCAAAAACCACAATTAATGGACAGAATGTAGAACAATGTCATACATTCAACCCAGTACAGAGATCTGGGCCCACATCCATCGTTTTTTTGCTCACCATGACATTCTAGTTTGAACCCAGTCATTTGCAAATCAGTTTTAACTCTGTGCCTAATGGGGACAGTTCAGCCCGAAATGCCAGGCCAGGTCCTCCCTGGACTGGAAACAAGCATCCTAGGACCGGTTTCAGGGTTTTACCCCTCATCAGTCAGGATAGCTTGACTCTAGTGGAATGGAAAGTACAGGACCCACATCTGGGCATACCCGTCACACTCTAGGTGACAAATGCAAAAACAACAATTGATGGACAGAATGCAGAACAATGTCATACATTCACCCCAGTACAGAGATCTGGGCCAAAATTCATATTTTTTTTGCTGACCATGACACTCCAGTTTGAACACATCCACATGCAAATCAGTCTTGAACCTGTGCACAATGGGAACGTTCCAGCCCGAACTGACAGCCCAGGTCCTCCCTTGACTGGAAACAAGCATTCTAGGACTGGCTTTGGGGTTTCACCCCTCATCAGCCAGTATAGATTTACTCCGGTGTCATGGAGAGCACGGGACCCACATTTGGGCATACCATCCCACTCTGGGTGACAAATGCAAAAACAACAACTGACGGACAGACTGCAGAACAATGTCATACATTCAACCCATTACAAAGATCTGTGCCTAAATCAAACGTTTTTTTGATCACCATGCCATTCCAGGTTGAACCCAGCATATGCATATCGGTCTTGACCCTGTGCCCAAAGGGTACATTTCAGCCCGAACTCCAGGCTAGGTCCTCCTTGCTCTGTAAACATCCTAAGACCGGTTTCGGGGTTTCACCCCTCATCAGACAGGATAGCTTGACTCCAGTGGAATGGAGAGCATCGGGTCCAACTCTTGGCATACCTGTCCCACTTGGGGTGACAAATGCAAAAAGAACAATTGATGGTCAGAATGCAGAACAATGTCATACATTCACCCCAGTACAGAGATCTGGGGCTAAATTCATCATATTTTGCTCACTATGCCATTCCAGTTGGAACCCAGCTGAACTGCTAAGCTTTTGGGGATTGGTAGAAGATATCTAAAAAAACTGTTTTCTGTTACTTGCATCTCTATGAATTTCTTGTGTCTCTATATGCCCACCCCATAAAGTGCTATACTAGTGCATTTCTCTTTATATATCTTCAACAACATTTCTAGGAATTTGAGCCAAGTTGACTTGCATTGCCTATCAGGGCCCTACAGGCCTTACTAAACAGAATGTTTCTGTTTTCAATGGCCTTGTTCCATAACCCATCTTTGTCGAATAGGACTCCAAGTTAGGAAAAAGTGTTGGTAAAGCTGATCTTTATTCCATTTATTGTTAACATTCTACACCACACTTCATAAGTGAAGGTTTTTGATTGAGTAACTTGGAGACCCAGTTTGTTCATATATTCAACAAAGTTGGTAGGCAGCGCCTGCAGGGCCAATGGGGTATGAGCCATTAAAATTGCATTGTTGGCATATAGGATGGCCCGGACTGGGTATTTGCTTATTTGCAGAAGATCTTTAGAAGTAGCCAAAAGCTCCTTCCCCACACTGTTGATATAAAGAGAAAATAGAAAGGGAGCCAAGACAATCCCCTGTCTCACCCCTATCTCCACGCCAAAGGCTTCAGTGCACTCTCCTCCAGCGCCGTACCTTACCGTGGCTCTACCTCCCATATATAATTCCCTTAAAAGCCCATTATTGTACCATCCACCCCCATTTCTTTCAACATTAACCATTGCCTAGCGTGTATTACACAGTCACACGCCAATGTAAGATCGACGAAGGCTAGGTAAGGCTTCCCCTTCTTTATTCTTACTTATTTACCAATCAGCATGTTTAGGTTAAGACTCTGCTCAATTGTTCCAACCCCAGGTCTAAATCCTTATTGCAGGTACGAGAGTTTCCAACTACTTTCAGCTGACTGCTGTAATCTTTCCAGATTTATACGTCCTGCTTTTTTCGCCAGTGAATCAATCAATGAGATTGGTTGGCATAAAAGATGCTGGATTTAGGCGATCCCCTTTTTTTTATAAATAGGTACTATTTTATCTTATTCCCGGGACGAACTTGTACTCCTCAATCTCGGCACTCTCCCTAGCAGCAAGCTTAACACCTTCAGTAGGCACCCAGACTCCTTGTCCTGCGGCTTGTTGAACGTGGGATCTCTCATCAAGCACTGTGAAGAAATTGCGTTACTCATTGAGTCACACGATCTAGATGTACTCTTCATGACAGAGACTTGGACCACAGCGACTAGCTCCGTGGAACTGGGGATAGCCTGTCCCCCTGGTTTCAAAATAATACATAACCCCAGGGTGGGGGCAAGAGGAGATGGAACCGGACTAATCTTTAGGGAGACCTTAGACTTCTCCCAGTTTAACATCAAGGCAATCGCTGTATGTGAATTACTTGGCTTCTCCATTAAGGGCCAAGGTGGCCTGCTATACACTGGGCTGTTATGCTACAGACCCCCGGCTAGCACGCTATCTGCTGTGTCTGAGCTCACAGATTTAATCTATGACCTCTCCCATTCCCATACAAGGCTGATGGTGCTAGGGGACTTTAACCTTTGGCCAGACGGTCCAACCAATACAGCTTTTGTTGAGCTGGTCCAAGCCTGCCGCAATATCGAGTTACAACAGCTCGTACTCTCTCAAACCCACTCAAAGTGCCATATCCTTGATCTACTTTTCGCCGACGCATGTCAAACGTCTCTACGGGATGTCCTACCTCAATGTTGGACGGACCATGTTCTCGTCCGTTTTTCCCTCTAATGCACAGCCGCCACAGTTAAGAAAGGTAGTGTGGGTGGCACTAGAATGGGTAGACAATGGTATAGACTCCTCAAACAATCTCCCCTGCCTACTTTGCTTCCAGACGGTTTTGCACTGGGAGCTAGTGTGGACGTGAGCTATGAGACTCTCTGTCAACGAATCTCGGCTTCCCTGGACTCTTTGGCCCGATGCGTAAAATTAGAGCTAGGACCAATCTTGCTATGCCATGGTACTCAGAAGAACTTCGGCAGCTTAAGCTTCAGTGTAAACAGGTTGAGCGTGCCTGGAGAAAACAGTACCTGGAACCACATAGAGTCCTCTTTAAACAAGCATTGGCGGCCTATAAAGTCCAGATCAAGCTTGCTAAAGCTTGATTTCTAGAAGAGTCACTGATGGCAGCCGCAAACAAGTCCCAGGCCCTATTTAAGATCGTAAAAGACCTGGCCCATCCAGCTTGCACCAAAAATGACATCCCGGCCTCCCAAGTTCTTTGTGATTTGCTAGCACAAGCCTTTGAGGACAAGATTTCTTCCATCTTAAATAACCTTGCCTCGTCATCTGGCCATGCTGCGCATGATTCCATCCCGATTGAGAACACGGATGAGGGCGCTAAGCCAGGCGAATTGAACAGTTTTCCCTTACCATCTTTTGAGGATTTCTGTACTCTGGCTGATGGGGTGTCTTCTGGCACACCATCTGACCCTCTTCCACCAAAATTCTGGAAACTGTTTCGAGAAGAGCTTTTTACCCCACTTTTTTCCATCTGCTGTCAGTCCCTCAGATCGGCACGGGTCCCAGACTGCTGGAAACTGGCGGTTGTCACCCCACTACTTAAAAAGGAGAATCTGGATCCCGCCTGTCCAGCTAACTATAGACCCATTTCCCTTTTGCCATTTCCCATTAAAATTCTGGAGAAACTGGCCACTAAACATCTCTCCAACTTCCTTGAGACCACCGATTGTCTGGACGTGGCCCAGTTTGGTTTCAGACCCGCACAAGGGACAGAATCGGCATTGGTGACTGTTGTCGATGACCTTCGGACGCGGGCCGACCAGGGTCGAGCAGCCTTTTTAGTGCTGTGTTCGATACGGTCAGCCACGCAATCCAGGAGATTGACGGAGGTTGGGGTGTCTGGCCTGGCCCTTGAATGGCTGGTGTCGTACCTCGATCAAAGGCACCAGGTGGTGGCCCTACCACCCTTTAAATCTAACATCAGGAGGGTTGGTCAGGGCGTACCCCAGGGATCGGCCATCAGCCCCATCCTTTTCAATCTTTACCTCCGCCCCCTGATCGTGCTGATTAAATCTTTTGGCATAACAGTCACCAACTATGCCGATGGCACCCAACTTATCTTCTCGTTTGAGGGTAAGGATGGGGTGCCACTGGAGGTCTTCCATCGCTGCATGAGCACCACGGCAGAATGGCTGGGCAACAACTCCCTGCAATTTAACAGCTCGAAAACTGAGGTGCTGCATTACTTCATGGACCGTACTCCCAGACCTTTACCACAGGGTTTTTGGTCTCCTGACTTTCAAGGTACCAGTCTGTCTGCCGAATCCGTTCGGAATCTGGGGGTGATGTTTAGTTCCAGTGTGCAGCTAGACGGATCAGTGAATAGAACGGTGGCCATCTGCATGGCACTGCTTTGTTCACTGCGATAGATCCTACCCTTGCTCCCGGTACAGGCTAGACGAGAGGTAGTGCGGAGCATAATTTTAAGTCGACTTGACTATTGCAATGCACTGCTTCTGGGAGCACCTGCTACTTTGATAGGAAAACTTCAACGGGTGCAGAATTTTGCCGCCAAATTGGCACTCTCGCGACGTCGCCTGGACTCCTCTTCTAAGGCACTTAGGGATCTTCATTGGTTGCCAGTCTCGCAACGGATTGATTTTAAAGCTCTGTGTTTGGTGTTTAGGGCTCTCCACGGACAAGGTCCGTCCCCTCTGCAGGACCTCTTCTCATGGTACACCCCGTCTAGACCACTCCGGTCAGCTTCGGCCTACCTGGCGGTAGTACCCAAGATTCTGAGGTCCCGGATGGGTGGTCGGTCCTTCAGTTTCACCGCAGCGAGACTGTGGAATTCCCTTCCGCTGGGCCTGAGGGACCTGGAAGACCTCCCTTGTTTTTAAAAGGCCTTAAAAACCTACCTGTTCCCTAGAACAATGTAACCGGATCGGATGCTGGAAACATCATGTATTGTGTCATAACAGTCTAAATGCCAGGATGCCCATCGGGTGACAGTTACAGCGCTATACAAGAACACCTATACATACATACATACATGATTGATTTTCCCCATGACGGAAGAAAGCCTACTAGAGAACAAGATCTCAAAACGTGGGACAACAGGGGTCCCCATAAATTAGGGTTATCTTTATATAGATCGACTGGGATTGCATCTGGCCCTGGTGCTTCTTGCTGGCTTGAATCGAATTCTTATCTTCTTCTTGGGAAAACGGGAGAATAGAGGAGGTTTGGGAAGGTAATATAGCCTTATAGCCTGCCGTAGAGGGCTATACCGCTATTAAAGGCCCTCTCCAGCATTAAAGGCCCTGAGCCGAAGGCGAGGGCCTTTAACAGGGGAGAGGGACTTTAATAGCGGTATAGCCCATCTACGAAGGGCTATAAGGCTTTTAGAACATTCTGTCACTAGAGGACAGAATGTTCTAACAAAAAAACAAAGCCTTTTGGAAGCGTGAGGGGATTAGAATCCCCTCAGGCTCCCTGAACCCTTTGTTCACAGCCAGAGCTGTGAACAAAGAAACATTGGAATGTTGGAGCTCCAGGCTTATACCAGCCATTATATGACCAGAGCACTCCATTGTTTTCAATGGAGCTCCCGACATTCCAATGTTCTAATACATTTTCAGTAGCCGCTAGTCCCTGGTCTTGTGGATTTATTATGTCAGGAGCAGAGTAGATACAGACAAAGTGTTCAATCCATTCTTCCTCCAGGATAGCAGTCTCGATTCTAGGGGACATCTCTACGCTCCATGGTGAGGAATTCATTATCTTCCAAAACATTCTCTCATCATTACTAGCACTAGCTTCCTGTAGGGCATCCCAGGCAGACACTCTTAGATATAATCTCCTCTTCTTTACTGCTTGTTTATATTCTACTCTACAATGATCGACTTCCCTGTTACACCTAGGTGTTTTATGTAGTGCCTCCTTCAAACTTTTTGGGGCTTTAGAACAAGCAGTGTCAAATCACGATTTTTTCCCTTTTTAATCTTCCCTCTGGTGGCACAGAGTCACCCTTTTACGCCCTTTGCAATAGCCAGGAAGACCCCGATAAGGTCTTTTTGGGATGTATTTCTATTTAGGCATAAATTGAAGTCACCTTTATTATTAGTTATAAACTGTTTAAGGATATCCTCTGGATTGATCTGTGCCCAGCGCAGGATGTATCCATTGCACCTTGCTAATTCGATCCCCTCTACCAGCGGTATAACATTTTTGTGGCTTTCCTTAGAAAAAGGGTACAATCACTAATTGAAAGCTTAGTGGGAAGTAATCTCTTAGTGCAATCTTGTGTGTACAAAAATAAACAAGCAATGGCATAGCCAATTGGTGTCGCCTTTTGGGACCTTATAAGTGTTTAGCCATGCAACACTTGATGTTGTTGCACCAAAGGCAAGACATAATGGCTATACCAATGCTTGTTTTTTATTGAACCCAAACCAACCAGTTTCACCATTACACACCCAAACCATTTTTGGGTAGTTTTATATAGCACAAAGTCGACCCGAAGGTATTGGAGCGCTTTGCATGAGCACCACTTATGTTACACAATTACAAATCCATTTTTGGTTGGCATGGGGAGATTAAATGATTTGCCCAGAATCACAGGCTGTTGACCCCACGCAGAGACTCAAACTTTATTCCCCAGCACCAAAGTCAGCAACTTTGGCCACCACTTCACATTCTTTCCCTAGTTTAAGTCATACCTAATCCGAATCTCACCCCTAAATTTTAGGTCTGGTTTTATTTGTAATTATTTTTCAGGAGATCTGTTTCTTGGTTATGGGTCACCGTCTATCACATACTGTCATGTTGTGTGTCTGCTTCTCCGGGATGTATGTTTCCGTGTAAATTTAGCCCTTCCCAGAACCATCAGTGATATTATCACCATCACTTCTTGGACACTAATGCACTCTGAAGCCAGGATGAGTTTTTCGGGTCACTGCTGCCCATGTAAACATTCTCGTTTGATTTAACTGAAAGTGATATTCTGTCTGAAACATTACCTTCAAATAAACATGAATCTTTTATTTATTAACTACAGGAACATCTGGGGTGCATGAGAGCAGTGCCACACTTACACTACCCTTAAAAATAAAGCCTTGGTTGCGGCCGCTTGCATCGCTTTGTAGACTTTCACATGCCTCCAAAATTATGTGGGTGTTTTTTCCCTATTTTATTTACTGTTCTGTTGGTAAATAAAAGAAAAAAACCCTGCAAAACAGTTTTTTAAATCAGGCGGGTTGATGGGGAAACAAAACCGAGGGCAAAAGCAAAGCATGAGGGTAGAAGCAACATAGAGGGCACAGGTGGGGAAGCAACATGAGGTGCTGGGATCGGGGACGATTGAAACACAGGGGTGCAGGTGGGAGGAAGCAACAAAGACGCCATGGGTAGGGGACGGAGAAAAGCAAACATTTGAAAGAGAACAATGTTGCACACTGGGGGAGAAAAGCAAACATGCGAGAGGGAGAGAGAGCACCGTGGGGCTAGGAGAGGAGATGCACACTTGTGAGAAAGCAACATGGGAGGGCAGAACACACAAGTATGAACACATCAAGGAGGAGGTGGGAGAGAAGCACACCTATGGCAATGAGCAACATGGAATACAGAGCTGGGAATAGAAGCACACTAGCGAGATAGCACTTGTTTTTGTTGAGGTTCGGTGTTGAGCAGAGAAGGAAAAGGACTCTGTCTCTTCCTTACTACCCAGAGAAGACACAGACAATGTCTTCTTCTTCTCTGTGCTGTCAGTTGCCCCCTTATCTTCCTATTATTCCCTCTTTCTGTCTTGCTCCTCACTTGCTGAAAACCGCGACTTGAAGAAACGGGTTATAACCTCTCTTTCCTTCTTTCATTTAGTTGCTTCCCAGTGAAATGGATTTGAAAAAGAACAAGCGCACGCACCTAGCGCTGAAGGAAGGCAGCAGGGGGAGGGGAGAGAGGAAGGGTCCTGTGGCGGTTTCTCACGCTGGAGGGAGCAGGAGCCATATGTTTGTAATTAACACATGGTTTGACAGCTCGCTCCCGCAAGGGAATCACAAGACGCGCACGCGTTGCCATTGGAAGCAATGCAACAAGTGCACGGTTTTGCCCGCAAAACTGTGCCCATGGCTGAAGGTCTTTTTCCTATGCAGCTCATGCATGCTGTGTAGGCGAGACCTAAAAAATTGAGCCAGCGCAGTGGTTTGACAATAAAACGTGGTCAATGATGCTGTTATAAGTTGACCCGTTAAAAGTTTTTTTCGGTACGCATAAGGTGTTGATATTTCATTTGCGAATGACAAAGCAAATTTACGTATTAGTGAATTTATTGTGTTGCCATATATACTATGGACAAAGTGTGGGTGTTCTATGTCTTCTAAATGTGTAACTCCGCAGATTTTACTTGACTGGACGTTGCACTGTTGTTTGTTAAAATCCACCCCATAGGAATGTAATATACTTATTTCTACCCATGATGATGCGATCTAAATCAATGTTTATTTCCTGCAGTACCTTAGTTATTACTCTCAGCGTAGCATTGTTGTAATAATTCATTGTTACCAGCCTAGAACACCCTTTCGACTTGCATACCATTACTTGATAGGATGGGTTGCTTGTAATAAAATAGATGTTAGTGAATTGTGGAGTGTTGTAGAAGACCCCTCTTAGCCCTTCCATGGAGTGATGCTATTGCCTGGGTAAAGTATGTCCTAATCCCGTTTTTATGGCTGACCTCAGTAAACCATGTCTCTTGTAGACAGATGATTTGGTATTCGCTTATAAATTCTAACCATTCTGGAGTCTGTATTTTGCCACGTAGCCCCACCACATTCCAGAACATCCATCCAAAGGATTCAGTTTTAGGTTGTACTGCTTTCTCTAACTGAGTATTTGTCATGGGGCTTGCCCGTTAGGCATGGCTAAATGAGGAGCTATTTGGTTACTCTGTACGAAATCTTCCTGTGTTATCGAGGGGGTGATGGTAGTGGCTGCACCCACTGAGTTTTCAATGTCAAGACTTGTCTGTAGTTTATCATCTCCTGTCAAGTTTGCCCACAGCAGCGTTAAACATTAAAACCTATTATACGTCGGGATTGCGAAGTTTAAAAACTTTGATCTCTGTTCATATCTTAGCTATGGGAGCAGGTTGTTTCTTTGGTAAGGGGGGTGATAAAAATATCCGAGAGAGCGTGATGAAATACCATTTCCATAAGTGCAGGGGAAGCCAGTCCCATTTAGGACTGCGTCTACCAGCTGGGGACATCAAAAGGTCAATACCACACAATCACCATCTCGGTTTTATTCCCTCTCCCTACCCACTTAACTCTCCCTGCCATCTTAAAATCCGTAAATAGCTGGTCAGTTAACCCAGTTCTCACACCTAGCCAATTTAAGGACTTATTTCTCAGTGAGATCCAGTTCTCCTTATCATCATTGAGGAAAGACTACCACGTATGGGTCAGCTGCTAGCTGAAGGTCCAAACAATCAGATGTATATCCAGTTAACCACTGGCATTTCCTGAGCGCTTCAGTTCAGTTCAGTTCAGTAATTCTTTATTCGATGATTAAAAAGATATATCATAAAAGTACAATATATATACAAAGTTAAAATAGAATTAAATTACAGCTAAAGATCATCTGGAATTACCAATTCAAACTGATAAAAGGCTAAAAAATGGTAAATACTTTTTTTAAAAAACGACATAATTTTAGCTAAATCCTCTTGTGTTTCTTAGCCTCACGGGCAAGCCTCAAAAAATTCATGATACAATAGAGAGTCCATGGGTCATTAGCTCTTTGCAGGTAGAGTAAAGCCAGTTTAGCGTGCCTACATTTTTCTTTCTTTAAAATTTGTAACAAATATTTACACCGGGGATATTTAAAAAAGGGACACAGAAGTACAAAATGAAGGGTGTCTTGCGGAGACCCCAAGCACGCAAGCAAGCACCCTTCTGCGCAATTGTTGACGTGAATCCTAAAGGATCCGCTAATAGTTGTGGTAGTAGGTTAAACCTGAAATGTATTGTGTGTGTTATGTACCAGGTACAGGTATGGCTCCATACCCTCATTTTTTATAAGACTGAGGGCAGCTACAGATTGTTTGGTTGTATCCCCTGCCCATCTGTGATTCGCATAAAGATCGGATAACAGTTTTTTAATTTGTCCGAGGGTACGATGATCTTAGGATTAATAAACAAATCCTCCCGGTCAATACTTTCCAGGGTAATCTTAACATAGTTGAACCAGGGGATATGTAACCCTTTGTCGCTCTGCAGGCAGTCTCCCAAGATTTGTCTACCTAGGCCTGCCTGCCTCAGGGTTTGACCAGGTATCCAACCATGCCAATATAGGTCTTGACCTGATCTGGTCCTCAATAAATGGACACCCCAGTTCACTATGTACAATTGCAGTTGAGGTGCACTGAGGAACTTTTAGGATCCTCCGCATGTATTTATTTTCATCAACTTGCAATTGCTCCACATTCACGTAGCCCCAGACTTCCGACCCATACGTTACTCTTGCACAACCTATCGATCTGTAAAGATTCAGAACCTGTTCAAGGGACCAACGACCCTGTCTGCGTCCATAATTTGCTATAACCCCATTTGTGGAGATTAGTTTTGAGCAACGGTCCACCACTAAGGATCTGAATGTGAGTGACCCGTAGAACAATAACCCTAAATAGGAAAAGACTTAACCTTCTCTAGTGTGTGATTCCCTATCCTATATGAGAACCTTTTACATGGTTTGGTACCAAGCTAGCATCACAAAGGATTTGCTCAGGGTTACCGACAGATCCAGAGTCCCCATAAACTTTACAAAACCATTCATTAAGCATTGCAGGCCCCTCGGTGTGCGTGCTAGCAGGACCGCGCCATCTGCGTACAAAAGTACCGGAATATGACGTGATCCTACTTTTGGGCAGTCCGAGTTTAAAGCAAGCAATTCCTGCTCTAGGTTATTGATGTAGAGCGAAAACAGAAAGGGTGCTAGAATGCAAACCTGTCACACTCCACTGGTACAGGGAAATTAATCTGTGTTCCGCCCCTCCGTATTATAGCTGTTGTGTCCTGGTGCAATTCACTCAAGATGTGGATCAGGCCTGACTCAATTCCCATGTCCCTCATCAGGCCCCATAACTTGTTCCTATTTACGTGATCGAAGGCTGCAGCCAAATCCATGAAGCCCAGATACATAGCCTCATGGCTGGCTTTGGTGTATTTGGCGACCAGCAAATACAAATTGAGGCATTGATCGCTTATGGACCTTCCTGTTCTAAAACCGTACTGGAAATCTGAAATTAGATGGCATTCCTCAGTCAGTCCATAAGCCTTTGCAGAATTACCCGGCCCAGAACTTTTGCTGAGACATCGATCAGGGAAATTGGTCTGTAACATTGCGGGTTGTCCCTATTGCCCTTCTTAAAGATAGGGACAATGACTGCTGTGGACCAAGATCGGGGCAAACCAAGCTAAACTGCGGTGTTAAACACTCTGGTGAGGATGGGGACCCAAAGGTCCACTTTACTCAAGTATAAATCCGGTGGGGAACGATC
The DNA here is from genome assembly GCF_964263255.1 of Lissotriton vulgaris. Classification (NCBI taxonomy): domain Eukaryota; kingdom Metazoa; phylum Chordata; class Amphibia; order Caudata; family Salamandridae; genus Lissotriton; species Lissotriton vulgaris. Next base: position 227,645,689 of record NC_141686.1, on the reverse strand, counting down.
AGGGCCCGGCGCCTTGTTACGTGTAAGGCCCTGGGTCCCAGCTGTTATTTCTGCGAGGGTGAATTCCTGGTCCCTGTAGAGGGTCCACCACCCAGTCCATTTCTGTATCCAGATTATGATTATATAAACACTCGAAGTGTGAGACCCATTGTTCAGGTAGAATGCTCGACCTGATCTCAGGGGTATTACTGTCCTGGAAACAGGGATTATTGACAATCCTCCAGAATTGGGACATGTCCCTTCTTTCTCCCGCCTCTCTCAGATCTGGCCAAGCTTCCATTTGTAGAGTGTTCTTTCTTTGTTTCAGTGCATTTTTGTACACTGACAAATTCTATAGGAGTCCCTGGGTTTAGTTTTTAAACTAAGTTTTAAATCTCTCAGGGCTCGTGAACTCTTGCCATCGAACCACCTCGGCTGCAGTTTATTCCTCTTGGGTGCTTTTGTTTTTAGTAGACCGTTCACCAGCTTGGTCAATGAACTGAATGCCCCAAGCAAGTTACTCCCCTCTATCATGGGGTCTAAGCATTCCTCGATCTGTACCTTCCCTTGTGATATTAACTCTTTATAAAATGCTTTCCCGTCGACTTTTTGCCCATCTTAGCCGCCTTCCTCTATCTGTGACCTTCAGCGCGCTATCCTTCGGGGCGCAAAACGTAGAGTAGCCCCACTGTTTAAATGTTAAAATTAGGGGGTTGTGGCCGCTAAATCCATTCCACTCAATCTCTACTGTACTAATTGATTTTTGTGCGTGCCTAGACACCAGGATATAGTCTATTTAAGAGGAGCAACCTCTGCCATTAAAAGTTGGAGTGAGGGACCCATCCTCTACAAGGGTGACCAAGTCTATTGTATTTTCCAGGTTGTAGGTCTTTAATAGATTACTAAGAACTAAACCTTCTGTGGAGTGTTCGAAATGTGGGCCCTTCTCCATGGAGCATCAGGACCAATCTACGTTCAGAGGGAACAATGTTGGACACAGGTGTCAATTTAAATCACCCAGGACTATCAAAGATTTTTCCATGGCCCCTTTTCTATGATCCAGTTCCTGTTGGAATCTGTGGTCTAGATCCTGTAATGTAGGGTTTTCCCCATTTACAGTCCCTGCATTGTATAGATTAAACAATGTTAGTCTGAGTCCCGGCCTTACATACCGTAGCACCTGTATATTATGAGCTGACCACGGAGGGCTCGACCATACTCCTTTCATGTTAAGGTCTACATAAGCCACCAGGCCTCCAATAGCTCTTCCTGAGCTAACCTTTTGAGCTAGCACAAAAAAGCATTTGTAACCAGCCATATGAAAGGGGTTATTGTCAACTCTCTATTCTTTGTCGTAGAATTTTCCAGCCAGGCCCGAGACGTTCCTCGATAGAATTTTCAGCTCCCCCTCAGAGTCCCTGCCTGGATTTTTTTTTTCTCTCCTCTGACCTTTGGGGTGTAATGTAAGTCCCAGGATTCTGTGTCATCTGCTGCGCTGATACCACCCTCCCATTAACCTCCTGTGTTCAAATTATTTGGGGAGTACATATCGGCCTCCTTAGTAATCTCCCTGTCTGTGCATACCATTGGGGAATGTATTTGACTGGCTATAGTTTTTGGTGCATTGTTATTCGTCAACCTCTTGTTTCCACCTTCCCCACAAGATGAACTTATTGGTTCACCCTTCATGTCAGAACCCTTGATGACTGGTACCTGATGTATTTGTGGTTAATCGTTGTCTTCTAAGCTCCTGAGAGCTTCTATTCTTGTTACTATTGCTGACCCCACCTCCTGACCTTGACCTATCCCCCCAACCCCTCTTATATTCATTATTAGAGGGTTGAGTGGTTAAACCTCATGTTGTACTATTCTTAGATGTATGATCATTTGTAACTTCAGCTGGTGCTCTGGGAGGAGGGAGGAGATCTACTTTATAAGGGACCTTCTGCTTTTGGTCTGCTGAGAAAATTGTCAAAAGTTCCAGGCAGGAGTTAGTTTTTACTTTGACTTTAGTTAGTCTAGATTGTAGTGTCCCCATGGTATCTTTCACATGATGGTCAAGTGTTTGACAAACCTTCGTTAGGGCATCTAATTAAACATGTTCAAATTGGGGACTGAGGGGCATATTATAAACAACTAGTGATATTTATCGCTAAATGAGCATAGCGATATTTTTTTTTATCGCTGCACATCGCCGGATTTTATCGCAGAGATAACGTGCTATTAGCAACGTTTATCTCAAATGCGATTTAATATCCGGCCATAGCGGCTTAATGCATAAATATTGCTGGAAATCCAGCGATATTCAGGCACTATCCCCACTAGGGTCTTAACCTGAATATCCACCTCTCATTGGATATACAGGCTAAGAAGTGGTCTGAGCAGGCGTTAGGTGTTGGCGATAATCGCGCTTAGCTCGAATTTTTTTCATCGCTTCGCCTGCGTTGATAATAGGCGATAGCGATGTTAGCGACTGCTTTCAGTCGCTAACAGGTTGGGTACGCCCACTTTGCATATCATTAGTGATAAATATCTCTGACATGAAAAGCGTGCCCCAAACCGGTCGCTATCACCTACAAGCTGTCGCTAACTGCTGCTGAAGCTGCTGCTCCTGCACAAGGCAGCACACATTATTACGCCAAAACAAAGTGCTGGTGCGAGTGGTTACAAGCTCCTCCTCCTGCCCCTAAAGGATCCTGGGACTTGTGGCCCCAGCTTGTATACCAAGTCTGAAAGTAAAATCAGCAACTGCACTGAACCCGGTTAGTGTATCCGGCTGGTGCTCCATCAAGATGCATCTGAAATCGCGCCTAGTTGCCAGTCAATGTAGACCGTAGATTATCACTGGAGCTTAGTACTTGTTGGCCCTATCCCTAAATTGTTCATAAGTCATAACTTCAGTTCCTCTTATAGGATTTGTGCTAATTAGGTGCCATTTTTAAATTACATTTTGCACTAATATTCAAAATTGGAGTGAGGTGCTTCTTTATTTGCTTTTTGAATTATTCTATTTTGGTACTACTAAATGATATCAACATTTTCATTCAGTTAAGCCTGTCTGTTCTGTGTCACAGCTACCAGGGACTGAGCTTGGATTTAAATTACGGAGACCTTTCACTGGAACTAACACGTTTGTAACTTTCTTATTTGTGGAATCCCATACACCCCATCTACTAATTCAGTTTCCTGCATGAATCAATTGTTCTCTAGGAATCCACCCTAAGCCTGGAACTCCATTCTCTAGCTAATACAACAAAATCTTCATATAACAGATTTAAGAAAGAAATTACTCTTTCATTGTCAAGCTTGTTTATATCTGGGTACAAGAAGGCCTCAATCAATTAAAAGTCAAATTTGACCTCATTCCATTGTCCTCCTTTTTAGTGGAGTGCACACTGCCACTTGACTCTCAGTAGCACTGTATATTGTATATTTCCTGAAAACTGTACCTTTTGGCCCTGGTCTTATTACTCCTATATAATAATGAAAATACATTAAATAGTTATTCTTTTTATAATCAACTTTATTATTAGGTTTATACAGCAAGTGCTTCCATCATCACAATGAACGAAAGCTGTGCATTAGAAACCATTGCAATGCATAGTGCATTTTAGGCAAGAATCAACCATTTCATGTCGATAGACCATGCACGGACCACCACTTTCCCTGTATCTTATCATGTTTGTGTGCATGTGTGTGCAGCATAGAATGTTTTTTCTTGTTGCGCACACCAGTACACCCCCCCTGGGCCACTGCTGGATTGTTGGGGTTGTAGGATATCCCCACATGCGTGCCACATGTTATGATATTTTTAAGTTACATTTGAGTTATGAAGCACACGGCTACTTGGAAGTGTCCCGGCTCTAGATCCCGAAAGTAAGAAATGTCCGTTTACCTGATTAAAAAAGCAGAGTCTTGAGTTTCTTCTCGAACATCAATGGGTCTTGAGTGGTCCGCTGAGCTAAGGGCAGCAAATTCCAGGCCGAGCCGGCCCTGCGCACAAAGGAAGTGCCACCAAGACGCTGGCGCTTGAACTTCGGGGTCTGCATCAGCCATTGGGCGAAAGACCGAAGCAGTCGCCCTGGCACATAGAAGGCGAATCTCTTTTGCAGGTATATGGGGCCAATGCCAGACAGGGCCCGATGAGCAATTGTCAGCATTTTGAATTTCAGGCGCGATTCAACTGACAACCAGTGCAGGGCACCTAAATGTGTCCGTACACTGTCCCTGGGAGACAAACCCGCAATCAGTCTGCCAACAGAGTTTTGCACCACCTGCAATTTTTTAACCAAGGACCCCGGGCAGCCGACCAAGAGGGCATTAGCGTAGTGCAAGCGGGACAAAATTAGCGCACGGACCACTGTTTCTCTGGAATTACTAGGCAAGAGGGGAAGAAACTTCCTCAAGCTCTTTAATATGCCAAAGCAGGTGCCGAACAGTTTTTTCACATGCGTCACATGCGTCACAAAGTTCAGACGCCAAGATTTTTGACGGCGCCAGTTCTTTCAAAGCGACGGGGGAAACCCGGAGGCCAATGCCTCTCTCTGAAATCCGATGAAAAGGAGCCAAACAGCAGCACCTCAGACTTCCCTTCATTACATTTTAGCTGGGCAATAGCCAGCCAGTGAATGACCGAGGATAAGCAGTGTTGGGCTATCCCAACTGAACCATCCCCCTTATGCCAAGTAAACAACAGCTGGGTATCATCAGCGTATGCCATGACCTTAGCCCCCAGTGACTCCACAAGATACACAAGCGGAGTCACATAGATGTTAAAAAGGAGGGGGCTAAGTGATGATCCCTGTGGCAACCCTGTGGACACTGGCAGGGACACAGAGGCACTCTGGGGGAGCAAGACTTGCTGCTGCCGTCCCTCCAGGAAGGAACTAATCCAATGCAGAGCCCTGCCCGTAATGCCTATATCAGATAGGCGATTGAGGAGCATGGCATCAGGGACAGTGTCGAATGCCGCAGAGAGATCAAACATAACCAATGCTGCTCTCCTGCCGGCATCCAGACACTCCCAATTGCCTCAGTGACCTCCAACATGGAGGATTCCTTGCTGTGGGCAGCACGGAAGCCCGACTGGGCTGGATAAAGCCTGTTTACCTCCTCAACAAAATTGGTGAGGTGGAAGGTGACAGTCTTCTCACAGACTTTCGCCAAACTTGGTAGCAGCGAGATAGGTCGGTAGCTCTCTGGCACCGAAGGGTATAGAGACGGCTTCTTAAGCAATGGAAGAATCATGACATGTTTCCAAGCCGTATCCTCACAAGCCATACAAAGTGATTTATTGATCATGAGATTCACTTCTGTATTCATGGTGTCAGCCAGGTCGGACAGAAGCCTTGCAGAACATGGGTCGTTGGGTGAGCCAGACTTCAAGGCCTTTAGGATTTTGAGGGAGCTGGCAGAATCAACTTGCCTTTACTCCAAAAAGGTGGAGAGAGGCTCAGCCCCACTAATAGGTAAGGATAACACGGCTCCGTGATTCTCAGGAGAGACGGATAATGATATTTGGATACTGATTATTTCTTCCTTGAAGAATGACGCCAAGGAGTAACACCAAGTATCTGAGACAAGTGTAACAGCCACCTGTGCACTGGGGACCAGAAAACTTTGAACTATAGAGAAGATCTCTTTAGAATTGTTTTTGGCTCGCTCAATGCGAGTGGCATAATAATGTCCCTTGGCTTCTCCTATAGCCGTATAGTAGAGCCTTTGTTTGGCTCTGAAAGTGTTTTTGTCAACAGAACGGTAGCCGCGGGAACGCCAGGCTCTCTCTGCTATTTTGCACTCATATTTCAGAGTCCTCAGCCTAGAAGAGAACCAAGGCTTGGAGGGGGACTCTCTCCTCAGCTTAGATTATCCCTACATTAAATAGTTATTTATCCCAGAGACAAGAGTGGATTTTCAATGGAATTCACAAAAAAAGAAGGCCACAAATATTTGAGAACTGCACTGCACTGCAGTGTGCACTGCTAACACACAGTTTGACAATTTGGCCATCTGCGACCGTTACCACAGATTTTGCTCACTGAATTTGTTAGATCATTTAATGCAGGCTCTCTGGCTTAGTGAAAGAGCAGTATGAACTGGAGGTTACTAAGTGAAGAATGTTTACTTTTTTCTAGTTCTGGAAAGACTTTGGCAAGAATATGGCACAGAGGAGAAAAGGAACATTGCTGCAAGTAAGGACCTTATCCATGGTGGAACTAGATTGGCCACGCACCTGATGTTCCTTCTGAGGCAAGGCAGAGCCATATTACATAAAAAGCCATTGTGTGTGACATAGAAGCAGACCAAACCACTACAACACAATGCACCTGTGATTGGGTCACCTGCAGCGGTGAATTCTTCTGCCATGATTTGTGCAATACAAATTGGCACTACTGTACGAATTTCGTATAATTTAAGGCGCTTGCTGGGAGGTACATCATGTGCTGACTAAAGCCCTGTTTTTTTTTTCCAGCTCATAACAGTGGTTGGTCTATAGGACATGTGCGTTACCCATTTTCACATCACTGTGCACGCATGATATGATCAAATGTCCTTGGTCTCCTGAACATGTCAGGCTCAGCATGTGGCAGTGTGCAAAGTTCCCTGAAAATGACCTGAACTCTATGGAGTTGCACCAAATGAAGAAGCGCACAGAAATCAGTGGCTAGGATGTGCCAGGCACGTTTGGTGCCCTTCTATCCAAACTCATTTTCTATAACTCTTGTGTAAATTTCCTACAGCAATGAAATGATAAAATGCATTTTGAGAGCCTTTGCTCGCTTAATATTTGTGCTGAATCATCAAATATAGCCAATAGTCCGGAATAACCATAACATGTCCTCTTGTACAAAGTTAGAAATAACTACCTAGTCTTGGTAGAATCAGTGTTCTGAAGGAGTTTAACCAATGGATTAAATATTTGCCAGAGACAGCTCACTTGCACCCTGTGAGTGTTTGGTGTGTACTGATAAGTCCTCCAGGCTGTCTCGGAGTTTTTGGTTGAAAAAGCGTAAGCACTGTCTCTGCAAGATGTTTGTGTGTCTGTCCCTTCGCTTAAGCAAGTACATCTTCCGTTCCGCAGGCCGTGTGCTTCCACTGACCACGCACTCTGGATGTGTTATTTTTACTATTCAGTTGTGGCACTCCATAAAAGTACCTGTGTTTGCAGTCTATCTCCCCTCCTTCACCCATGCCCCTCCTGTACCATTGCTTGGACCGAACCTCCCAGCACCATGTCGTTGTTTATACCCTGCACCCTGTATTTTTTCTTGCCCTTGGACCTGCACCACCAACCCCACTCTCCTCCATTGTCATTGCTTACACCCGCAGCCCCCCTCCAGTGTTGTTTCTGCTTCCATCTTCTCTCAAACCCTCGCTCGCTGTTGCTGCTTCCCCTAATCCCCCAACCTCCTCCTCTGTCATTACTTTATCCATCTACCCAAACATCCCCACGTCCTTCCTGCTTCCCCCATCCCATTCCCCCAAAAAAAACAATATGACACGACCAGTGTTGACCATGCCACAGCGTTTTTTTTTTCTTTCAGGCATGCTGGCCTGCAGCCGGACTGCTCTCAGCAATGGCTAAAGAAACATTGACAGCCCCTATGGATCTTACATAGGTGAGACCTATTGGCTTTGCCAATGCCTGTTCTCTTTCTGTCCTGTAGAGTATGCTAACTTGCCGAAATTATGGTTATCCAGTCAATAGTACCTTACCTAGAGTTTAGAGGGAACTAAAAACCCTCCAATTTCTGGAGGGAAACTCAAAATGCGGTTGATCCACTGGCTGATTTTCCTTCATCATAAGGAAATTATTGAGGATGAAATTCAGCTGGTGAATTCTTCGCCATATTTTGACCTTGTCCATGAATGCTCCTTGAAAATTATTCCGACACCTGTGAAAACTAGTGTTTGTGAAGGACTGGGAATAATAAATAAATCAGATTTTACCGATAGTCGGATTTTGGGGTGGCAGGCAACAGCACCCACATGTTATGCCCCAATTTCAGGGCAAACTCATACACTCAGTTATTGCATCTGATAACAAGAAACAGCAGGTTTTTATTATTTATTGGATGTGAGAAATGAAATAGAAATAAAAAAGAACTCGTAATTGAGTTTTACTTCATTAATAGCTGGGGTTTCAGTTGCCCCTGCCCCCTACACCCTCCACCCATATTCTAAATGAAGCTCCAAGACTTAAAGTGAGCCACCTTACACTGGAACATGCTTAAATATCAGGGTGGTATTGTGAGAAATGTAATTAAGTAAAAGTGTTGGTCCTACTAACCCATCTGGTGGAAATGTGCTTTTTTAATTTTTTATGTGTTTTTGTTGTCGTTGCTAATTTAGTTTAAAAAAAACAGAAAACGTCATACTGTGTAATCAATTATAGAAAACATGGTGTAAGACTAAAGGTATTGCTCTGAAACCAAGGGGCCTCATTTATGAGGCTGTGCATCACATTTACGCCGCCGGAGCGTCACTTTTTGTGACGCACCAGTGGAGTAAAAAGAAAAAAAATGCGCCTTGTTGCGCCATATTTACATAGTGACGCATCTAGGTAGATGCATCACTTTGTAAACTCCTGCACCACGTTATACCTGCGCCAGGTATAATGTATGCAAGGGGGGCGTATTGATGCAAGAAAGGGTCATGGAAGTGACGCAGTGAAATCTATGAGATTTCACTGCGTCACTTTTAGGACGCCGTTGCGTCAAAATCTTACGCCTGCCTCACAGCAGGCGTAAGACTGACGCAGGCCCTTTCACATGGGGCTTGCCCCACGTGAAAAGACACATTGCTGGAGTTGCGTCACGTTTGTGACACACTCCAGCAATGCGTCACTTTTGCGCCTACAGATACGTCAGAAATACTGACGTATCTGTAACTCTTTGCGACATGATGCGTCATACTGTAAATATGACGCATCATTGGTGTCGCAAGGAGGGCGCAATGAAAAGTGACGCATCGCTGCTTTCACGTAGCGATACATCACTTTTCATAAATGAGGCCCAAGGTGTTTTCTTTTGACGTACCCTTTTACTTTGCCATTTACAATGACTGACCAGAACAAAATAGTTTGAAATCAAAAAAGGCTTTACTCTTTCCTGGGCCCAGGCCAGACAAGGCATCCAACTTGCATCAGCAACACGACATTTGCTCCCGAATGGGAATAGCTTGAACAGCTGCGCCTCCGATAACTTAGTAATTGCTTATTAGGCAGGATTTTCGTTTTGTTTAACTAATTAGTAAATGAAGTCCCGAGAAATCCCACAAGAGATAAAGATGATTAGCGCTACAGTAACTATTTTAATTGGTCTTTTCTAATTCAGACGTTTTGTACTTTAAAAAAATAAATGATATGCTTGCACTTCATGTCAACAAATGGAACATGCCATATTCCATGAAAAGAAGTATACAAACCCAATATATATGACAATTTAAATGCTTAAATCAAGTAATCTCTCCAAAAATAAATTGTAGTTAGAAAGGAAAGCTTTACCTCCTTCATAGACATTTGCTTTGTATTCTTTTGTCTACTTCTGTCACATGAGTTTTCTTTTCTTGGTGCCAGACCACCAAACCTCATACTTCATCTATCCAGCATCACCTAATTTGCTGGTATACAGAAAACTATCAGATTTACGCATTTTCCAGGCTAAATCTGCGAGTACAGCGCCTACAACTGTTAATTGTTGACAGAACAAAGGGGCATATTTACAAGGGGATTGCCCCACTGGAATGTCACTTTTTCTGACGTTCAGGGATTGCGCCACTGGAATATCACTTTTTCTGACGTTCCAGTGGCGCAATGCCCTGGTCCATATCTACAAAGTGGTGTTCCTCCACACCACTTTGTGTGGCTTAATGTCATTTTGTAAATATTGTCTCCTTTCATGCAGGTATCTGCTTGAAAGGGGTGTGCAATGGTTGTTGCTCTGGGTGTTCCACCACTGCACTCATTGCTTTTTGATTCTGTCCCAGATTTGCAAAGATTAGTAAATCTGAGGCAGCCTAAAAACTACTACCACTGAATTGCAGGTGTTATATTGGCACAACGAGGAGAAATACTCTAATTTCTCCTCATTTCTGCTCTTTCATTCCATTCTGTGGCGCACATACAAAGAGCAAATCGCCTTTAAAGATTGTTTATCTGCAATAAGGTGGTTCCCTAAAACACTTGCACCACTTGACTGCGTTGCAGGGAAATATTTATGTCATGATCGGCTCTAGCTTTTTTAAGCTCAAGCGCAAAGGAAAAAAAACAGGGGTGCATAAATAGTGCGCATTCCAGCATTTTTTAAATAACGCAGAGTGAGGCTGCTAAATTGTGTGCAACGCCATTCTTTTTATATATCTCCCAAATTATCGACTGCAGAAATCACCATTACGCCATGTTAGAAAATTGCAAAACTCTAGAGCAACAGGAACGTGAGGGGCTAATGTTCACTGCACTTACATTTAAAATGTACATGAGAATGCATTTCTTGCTAAAATATATCAAATTTGCAGTAAATGTAATTTTGTGAACTTTTGCGTACGTTACCCAAATCTTAGATTCATTTGGCAAATTTGGCACATCCCTAGTTTTGGTACCCTTGGCTGCATTCTGTTCTACCTGTGCAGCAGCATTCTGTTCAATTCTTTTCAATGTTTTTGCTTTATGGTGCCTGCCAAATTAGTGTAAGCATCTAGCTATATTAGTAAAAAATGAAAATATTGTATTTCAACTTTTGGTGCAAAGACACTGTAAGAAATAGGTAACAAATAATAAGGCCACAAACATGTTAGGGTGAAACACAGTTTCAGATATTTAAACCTGGTCCCAACCCCTTGTTTTATGGTAGAGACAGATAGTTTTGTCTTGGAAAAAGATGTGAAGAATTTAGCAGTAGCAAAATAGATAAAAAAAATCTAAACAGTATAGAATAAAAATCTAACAACATTTTTTAAAATGATTTAATGAGTAAAACGACATTGAAATGACAAAACCCCATAAGGGGAACAAAATCTATGAGTTTTTAGGTATTTTAACCGCATCATTGCTACGGCTATTTCCCGTGCTGCGCTGCAATTGTTAAAATCCCTTGTTATGTGACTAGGTCAACTCGTCAAACGCACAGCGCAGGTAACACCCATGACAAGTTTACCTTGTCACAAGCATCGAAGGGGTTAAAGATTTATGATTATAAGCACTAATAAAAAGTAAAGTGCCACACAAAAGAAGTATTTTATCACAGTACCCAATCCATTTCCATCCTTTCACCAACAGACATTCCACAAACTGTCTCATTGGTACTCCTAACAACTGAACTCAACTTGTCACCAAAGCTATAAATATCATGTGATCGTTCAAATGCTCACAAGAGTTTATTGTTTCAAACCCACAAACGCTCTATTCATCAAGCTATATTAAACTACTAGCAGCCCGTCCCGACGTTGTCCGGGTATGAATTGCTGCCGGCCAGTAGTATATTGTTTTGTGGGATTTCGTTTTGATAGCATTTCTTATCTGTGACAGGCCTGTGAAACGCTCCGATTCACAGTGCACTGCTGATGCACTTAAGAGTGCGCGTTCAGTAGTGTTTGAACTCAAGTTTCCCTACTTTATTTTTCCTTGCAATATTATATCGCGTGAACTCGACAACATGGCATGAGCACAATTTACATTACAGAAGAACACATTCATTTGTGGTAGGCACGGGGAGACAAAGCAATTTGCCTGGAATCACAGGATATTGACCTAATGCCGAGATTCGAACGTAGCTCCCCATCTCTAAAGTTCGCAATTCTAGAACTTGTGGCGGGAGGTGTGTCTAAAAGTGTATTTTGGTGCTGGCCATAAATGAGAGAGACCTGTGCATTTTTCAAATCGGTGGTGAAAAAATATGAGTATGTTGCTGGAGATGTGGGCCGCCGTGCCACCAATGTACTTACCGGGGGGGGGGGGTAAACACCCATTATTCCGCAACTTTATTTCCGCAGACCATCACTCCGCATACTTTCATTATGAAAGTACCATGACTCCGCAATGCCATTATAACGCATGGCATTACATTTTACATGCTTTTACCACGCATACATTTACAACGAAATTCGTTGTAAATGCATGAATGGTAAGAGCAGGTTTTTTTTAATGTTCGGATAAGGTAAGTATAGGTATAGGGGTATATGTTTTATGGTACCGAGGTATATGTTTTGGGGTGTTTGGGGTATTTTAAGGGTTCAGATATAGTTTTGGGTTATGGGGTACAGGGGTAGTTTTAGCGTATAGGAATAGGTATGGGTTTTGGGGTACAAGTGTATTTTTAGGGTTCAGGGCTAGGTTTGGGTTTTGGGGTATAGGGGTATTTTTAGGATTCAGGGGTAGTTTGGGGTTTTGGGTTACAGGGGTATTTTAAAGGTTCAGGGCTAGGTTTGGGTTTTGGGGTACAGGGGTATTGTTAGGGTTCAGGGCTAGGTTTGGGTTTTGGGGTACAGGGGTATTTTAGGGTTCAGGGGTAGGTTTCGGTTTTGGGGTACAGGGTTATTTTTATGGTTCAGGGCTAGGTTTGGATTTTGGGGTGCATGGGTATTTTTAGGGTTCAGGGGTAGGTTTGGGGTTTGGGGTACAGGGGTATTTTAAGGGTTCCGGGCTAGGTTTGGGTTTTGGGGTATAGGGGTATTTTAGGGTTCAGGGGTAGGTTTGGTTTTTGGGGTACAGGGGTATTTTTAGGATTTAGGTATAGGTTTGATTTTTGGGGTACAGGGTATATTTACAGGGTAAATAGTGTTTAAGGGTGTTGTGGTATTTTAAGGAGTAAGGGTGGGTTTTGATTATGGGGTGAAAGGGTATTTAAAGGGAGCAGGGTGAACACCCGGAGCTGAAATGTACAGAACTTTGGAAGAAAAAAACAATGAAATATTTGACACAACACGCGCCCCGCACCCGCCCACACCCCCAGCACACGATATGAGACAAGGAATGAAGGGCGGAATGTATAAACAACAGTTGATGGACAGAATGCAGAAAAATGTCATACATTCACTCCAATACAGAGATCTGGGCCTAAATCCAAAACATTTTTTGCACTCCATACACCACCTCAACCTTGACCCTGTGCCTCATGGGAATATTCCAGGTCGAACTGCCAAGCCATGTCTTTCCTGGACCGGACGCAAGCATAGTAGAACCAATTTCTGGCTATCAACCGTCTTCGGCCAGGATAGCTTGACTCCAGTGGTGTGGAGAGCATGGGTCTCACGTCTGAGCATACCCATCACACTCGGGGTGACAAATGCAAAAACAACAGTTGATGGACAGAATGCAGAACAATGTCATACATTCACCCCAGTACAGAGATCTGGGCCTAAATCCATCGTTTTTGTTGCACTCCACACCACCCCAGTTCAGACATAGCCATATGAAAATCAGCCTTGACCCTGTGCCTCATGGGAACAGTCCAGCCGAAGGGCGGAACGTACCACACACCCCCAGCATTTGTCACGCCCCCCCAGCACAAGCCCAAAGCATAACGCAGACACGCCCACAAGGAACTACTTTGCTGGCACGGTTTTTACTTTTTAAATGTATATGGTGGGCGTCTGCATAGCCTATGTCCTTCTGCTGCAACTGCCGTTTCCAACGCTGTATTGGGTGTTGTGATTGGTGCTGTGGTTCCTGAGATTACCCGCCTCAAAGGTTTTTGGCTCTCTCTTTATTATATTAGTATGGATTCTTAATGTATAGAATGAATGCAAGGCCTGATTTGAACCAGAAACCAATTCCCAACCCAGTCCTAACCTAACCGTGATATTTCAGTCACAATGGCGGAAACATGTCATAGGGAGGTTCTTGAAATGATTTTGTTTACCTCTAATGAGTATATTTGGGGGTATGGGTTTGACTGGTAGTGTGAAGTGATCTGTCCAGAGGAGTGGCATCGTTTTTTTTGGGAGGTACAACGTTACCGGTTGGGCAACAAAAAGAAAAACTTCAGCAAAAAACTAGGAGGGGTGGCAAAAAATGCAATGGCAGGGATAAAAGCCAGAATGGAGAACCCATAAGGCAAAAAATAACTGAGATTGTGAACCACAATGTGGACAGCACCGAGGATGTGACAGAAGCAAATGTATTGAGTGTTATGAATGTATCTTCTAGGACTTTGAATGAACATGAAATGCCTGTCCTATGCAGGGGGTTGAAGAGTGCACACCTGGACCTGTTTAAGTTTGTACGTAAACTGAAATAAAAAAAATATTTAGCAGAACATCTGGCAATATCCAGTATCTGATACTGTTCATGACTCTGAATTTTCTATTTGAATGTAACACTTTTGATTGCAACTTTTCATGATGAGGATTATTCAGGGGATCTGTGACAATGTGCACAGGTACTCAATATACAAGAGGATGTAACAGTGGATAGTGGGCTATGTAACAAATCCAAGTTCTTACCTCCAAACAGTGGTAATACTGTACTTGATGATTTTTTCCATAGGGTGAAAGAAGAGTTATATCTCTTAGAGGACACTCATGCGAGTGACAAAAGATGTCACTCGCCCGGTGCAATTGCAGCCAAAACCACAATTAAAAAAACATTGAAAAAATAAAAAGAGATTTCAGTGAGAGAGGCTGAGGCAAAGTGCCTCAAAAATGCTGAGTAGAAAATAAGTAAGTTGGGGGCGGAGCTTGCTGGCGTCCATGAAAGACGTGTGAGAGCTGAGCTCCTCGCCTAAGCCCCTTTAATATTCGTCAAAGTGATCCTTTTTGGCGCCTCACTGACCCCAGCGGGGGCAGATTTTGCTTCTACGACCCCTAGAGCTACTGGGGGCACCTTTCCTGATTGAAATCGGTGGTGGCATCGATTAACAGGCTGGCGGAGTTTGGCGTGGCGGACCGGGCCGCAATCCGCGGACTATCCTTGGAAGCTGCCCGCCCTACGTAACGCTACGTGCGGCGTGAGGTTTCTGTGTGGCCCCGGTCTGCCGGACTGCTTTCTATCCTGTGCTGATTCTGGACTGGTCCGCATCAGTGCTTGCTCACTGTTGCCCATCTGCCTCGTGTGTGTCTGCTGCGACTCATCGGCAGAGGCCTGGGGCGCTCCGGAGTGACCTGAGGACCGGACGGCGGGACACTGCACCCTACGGCTGTCGGTTGGCGAGCGCCACCGCTACTCTGGTCGGCCTGGGGACTGGAAGGCCACTGGTATCGGGACGTGTGCTTTGGAGTGTACTGGCGCTTCTCGACACCCAGCAGTGTGACCTGCAACGTGGCGTGAGTCTGGAGGTTGAGATTCTCCCCCTGGACTAGTCTGTGCCACGCGGCCCGCGGCCGCCATCTTTGACCTCCATTCTTTGCTGCGCACCGGACGGCTTCGCAGAGTTTGCTTCCCCGGCACCCCCCCTACATCGTTCCGCCTTTTGCTCTTTGCTTACTCCATATACTATGAGCTCTGCCATGGGTAAGGGCGACAGAAATCAGCCGAAGCTCACGTTCAAACAACGGAAGCCGAGGGTCGCGGAGGGTGCTCCTCCGGAAACCTCGTCGCAGACAGCGGAAGGCTCGCTCTGTGCGGACATTCGCGAATTGCTCTGTACCATGGAGAAAGGTCTGCAGGAAAGTATGTCAGCGATTGGCTCGAAAATTGACGCCTTATCATTCCGTATGGACCGGATGTCCGAGAGGGTGGACAAACATGCGGAACGGTTGGACATGGCGGAGCGTAGGCTGACGGAGGCGGAGGAGGCCCAAACGGAGTGGGATAAGGACCGTAGGCAATTCGGCCGACTCCTTCAGGTCATACAGGACAAAACGGAGGATCTGGAGGCGCGTTCACGGCGCTCCAACGTCCGCATCACGGGGGTGGCGGAATCCACCAACACTGGAAAGATGGAACTGTTCGTCGAGAAGCTGCTTCTCAAGCTACTGGGGGAGGACGTCTTCTCCCCCATGTTTATCGTTGAGAGGGCCCATCGCACTCTTGGTCCCAAGCCGCAGCCCGGCCTCCCCCCGAGGCCAATCATTGCAAAACTTTTGAACTACAGGGACCGCGACCTGGCTCTACGGCTGGCGAGGGAGAAGGGGGAATTACAGTTTGAAGGCATGAACATTTCCCTCTATCCTGACTTCACAGCAAGGGTGCAAGAGGAACGGAAACGCTTCGCCCCCTATAAGTAACAGATGAGAGACATGGGGCTGGACTATGCCATGTTGTACCCGGCGAGACTCCGGATCAATAAACAGGGTCACTCGCACTTTTTCACCGACCCGGCGGACCTGAAAAAATCGCTCAAGGAATGGGCCAAGGAACAGCGAAACAGCCCGAAGGGTCGGCGTACGGAAGAGGAGGAAGCTGTATCTTTGGAGGGTCAGGGCTGATCTGTCCCTCGCCATGGAGCCAGGCTTGGCTACTTCATAGCGACTGTATGTATTGCAGAATAGTACTCGATGTGACTCTTCTTTGCCTCCAATTCTTTGACCCTTAATTGTCTGGCCCGGTGTGGTGCCACTGAGTGGGGCTCGAACTTTTATTGCTGTACTTCTGTTTTCGGGGGGGTGCTCCCGGTAGAACGTTGGGACTGATTATTCACCACTCTGCTTGTTCTTCTGCTGGAACTTAGGTGGGGTGCCGAACGCAATGGGGGTGGGGCGGGGAGCGACGACTGTGTCTGGTCCTTGTTAGAGCGTATTATAGTCTAGCTAGAACCTCTGCCCCTGCGCTTTCGGCTTCTCGACCCTCTAGGGGGTCTTGGGTTTGTAGTGGGGTGTTTCGGGTGGGTTCAGGGTGGGTAGTGCCATGCTCTGTCTGACCGGGTTGGGGTTGGTCGGCTGTGGGTGGGTGATTGTTGGCTGTGTTCTTGTGCTGCTGCTGCCACGCTGTTTGGGGTTCAGGGTTTGTTGGGTGGGGGGTTTGTTTTTGCCGACTACTGCACTGTGTCTGCTGCTTTATCTGCTCTGCAAAATTTTTCTTTTTAATCTGCTATGTGGACCACTGAATCACTAGGTACGGAGAGCACCCTGGGCTCTTTGCGATTGCTAACCTGGAACGTAAGAGGGCTTAACGATTTCCGCAAACTCAGGAAGGTCGTAGCGTACTTGCAACGACATCGCATTGACCTCGCTTTACTGCAGGAAACACACCTGCCGCTTTCCAGCCCTATGTTGCAGATGAGGGGCCTTGGCCCCGCTTGTGTTGCTGCGGGTTTTACTTCGCATGCTAGGGGGTGCTCATCTGGGCCAATCCCAAATCCCAATTGTCACTGACCCGGGTGGCGGTGGACCCGGAATGGAGATATGTGGTTGCACGTTGTGTTGGGAAGGATCATGATCTCTTGCTGGTGAATGTGTATGGCCCCAACTACAATTCCCCGGATTTCTATTCTTCGCTAGCTGACAGCTGCAGGCAGTTTGTGGGCTCTAGAATGCTGTGGGGGGGGGACTTTAACTTGGTGCTGAACCCGGACCTTGACAGATCTGCGGGCCCCCCTAGGTCCCCTGCGGCTTCCGCGTTGCTCCTGTTGTCGGAATGTGTGAAACTTGATTTGCTTGATGTGTGGCGACATAGACACTCGGGCGGGGTGGGTTCACTCATTACTCGGCCTACCATAACATTCATACACGCATAGATTATCGGTTTGTTTCCCGCTCCTTGCTAGATACGGTTAAGGGTTGTACGGTCCTGCCGCGCACGCTGTCTGATCACTCGCCCTTGCTCTTATTGCTGGTGGCTCCTCCTAGGAGGATTCCCCCATTCACGTGGAGGTTCCCCCCGTATTCCCTCCTAGATGAGGTTTTCAGAGGGGAACTGGCCGATGACATAGAGGCCTATTTCGCAACCAATGTGGGCTCAGTGGACAGCGTTCAGGTGCTTTGGGATGCATTTAAGGTTTACATCAGAGGGATGACTATGGCAAAGCACTCTGGGGTGCTCAAAGCTATCAGGCGCCGCCTGCAACTGCTTGAAACACAGCTCGCTGACATTGATCGTCAGGCGGTGGACTCGGGGGACACCGCTGACGCAGTCACGCTTAAGTCCTTGCTAGATGAATTTCAGGAGGAGGCGGATGGGGAAATTAAACATATGGGCAAATATGCGACGGCACGTGTGTATGGGGAACGGGAGCGGCCTGGTGCACTCCTGGCTAAACTTATGCGCAACTGCAGGCCCCCATTGGTTATCGAGGAGTTAATAACAGCTGCTGGGGAAGTGGTGACGGAGGAGCATGATATCCTGGCGGAATTTCACTCCTACTACACGGCACTCTACTCCTCGAGGGATGCACACCTCGAGGAAGAAATTGACGACTATTTAAGCTACATCCAAATGCCCTTCTTGGCCGACTGGCAGAGGAAGTTTCTTATGGCCCCAATCCAGAAGGAGGAGATAACGGAAGCACTGGAGGGCATGAAATCTGGTAGCGCTCCTGGAGCGGATGGTCTCACGGTGGCCTTCTACAAGGCCTTTCAGGACAAACTTGTCCCGTACTTGATGCTCTTGTTTGATGACATTTGCCAACAAGGCAGCATGTCGAAATCCATGAGAGAGGCGCTGCTTATTACCATCCCGAAGCCTGGCAAACCCCTTAATCAATGTGTCTCCTACCGACCGCTGTCGCTGATCAATGTGGACGCGAAACTGTATGCCAAGGTGCTTGCGACTCGTTTGGCGTTGTTGGTCCCGGACCTTGTTGCCCCGGAGCAGGCTGGGTTTGTTCCCTCGCGTAATCTCACTTATAACATCCGCACGGTACTAGGCACGATCCAACATGTCAAGCACGAAAACAAAGCTGTAGCCATCTTCTTAGACATGGAGAAGGCCTTTGATTCTGTTGAGTGGTCGTTCATGCTAAGGGTCCTTCGTAAGTTTGGCCTCGGTGAGCCGTTTCTACAAATGTTGGGAGCCCTATATTACAAACCTACCGCGAGGCTAAAGATAGGTAACCTAGTCACTGCTCCTATCGAGATTGGGAGGGGCACGCGTCAGGGTTGCCCCCTCTCTCCATTGCTGTACGCCATGGTGGCGGAACCCCTCGCCTGTGCTATACGAGAGTATCATCGGTTTGAAGGGATAAACTTTCCGACGTACCAGATCGGTATCTCAACATACGCGGATGACACTCTGCTATATGTCCGGGACCCGGAAACTAACCTCTCTGCGGTGCTGCGGGAAGTGGTGAGGTTCGGGGCTCTCTCGGGCCTTCGCGTCAACTGGAATAAGTCAGTGGCGTTGCCCCTGACGCTGGTGACGCTCCCTTTCAACTCGGAGTACCCTTTACAATGGACCACGGACTCTATCCGCTACTTGGGGATACGCATTCATACGGACCCGAAGGTCCTGCTACGCGAGAATTATGGGGTCGCCTACTCCAAACTGGTGGATGATGTCGAAGTGTGGTCCAGGCTCCCGCTCTCTCTCATGGGCAGGATAGCACTCATGAAAATGGTAGTGCTCCCCAGGTTTCTTTTCCTATTTGTGAATATACCAGTGGTCCTTTCCAAAGCCTTTTTCCGGCAACTTACCCAGACGCTTGTCCACTTGGCGTGGGGGGGGAAGCAGCCGCGGGTGCAGTGGCAAACGCTCACCCTTCCGTATGAACAGGGAGGCCTTGGGGCTCCAGACCTGGAGCGATACTATAGGATCGCTCAGGGTGCACATCTTCATACGTGGATTCATGGGGATCCAGGTATCCCTCATGTGAAACTGGAACGGCTCTTTGCAGACCCCATCCTGCTTCCGGCAACAGTGTGCTATCCGCCTGATCGGAGGGTCGGCAATCTGGACTCTATAGCTGCCACGAATCATGCGTGGCATGCACTGGTTGGCTCCCGTGAGTGCGCGCTGCTGTATTCACCTTTGCTCCGTGTGGAATGGGCAGCCTGGTTGGCTCCTCTGACGGAGAAGGGCGTCCTGAGGGCGCTACGTGACTTAGGTATCGTTACCATGGGAGATCTCTTCTCAAAGGGCACCCTGAAGACGTTGCAGCAGGTCCTTCAATCCTGTCCCGGGGCAACGCTGCTCCATAGTTTTCAATATCACAGGGTTCGTAGAGCGGCCCTCGCCATGTTGGGCCCGGAACTGGCTGAACCGCCGGAAGTGCCGGAGCTCACCTATGTAATCAGGACCCCCTCTTCTCGCAAACTAGTCACAGCTCTTAGGACACTGGGTGATAGACAACGGCACTATCCCCCTCCAAAGCCCGGTTGGCCTGGCAAGCTGACCTCCAATCTCCCATTTCGGATGACATGTGGCGTTATTGCGCTACTAATACTAGGAAAATCTCGCTCAACGGTCGGCACCGTCTGGTGCATTTTAAATTTCTACAGCGTGTCTACTACACGCCCGAGAGGCTGCATAGGTATGGGCTGAGGGACTCTGCGGAGTGTGAGCGCTGCCACTTTCACACAGCAGATTTTCTCCACATGGCCTGGACTTGTCCTGCCATACATAAGTACTGGGTGGAGGTCTTTGCGGACCTCAGCGCTATCCTTGGAGAGGTGATTTTGCCCAGTCCGGCGCTCGCCTTGCTCGGTTTTTCAAAGCCACTTCCTGTGGCAATGCGACGGCTTGCGGACATGGCATTATTGACGGCAAAGCGTCTGATAGCACTGTGCTGGATGCGGGGGCCAGTTCCCACTAAGAAACGATGGGAAACAGACTTGCTTTACTGCTGCACGCAATCGGAGGTGTACAGTGAACTCCTGCCTCCGAAGAGTCGGCCCAAAAACTTCTGGGGGTTGTTTAGGGCATTTCAGAGTGCGAAAGAGGATGGTGAGTCGGATCCAGAGGGTGAGGAGCTGGATGTGCTGCAGGAGGAAGGGGCTGCGTCAGCTGTGGATGAGGAGTGTGGCAGTTGAGGGCCTCAGCGTTGTGAAAGAGTGGTGAATCGTGCCTGATTTTTGGGGTGTGTTGTGTTAGAGGGTTGCTTGGGACAGCTGTCCTAGCTGTTGACAACCGCTATCCCCTCCCCTGAGCTTTATCTCGCCCTGGTGGGCAATTGCTTGTCACCCTTAGCCCTGTTGAGGGGTTCGTGGTAGTGGTGCAGGGTGGGAGCGGGAGTGTGGACACAGGTTTAGGTAGTCAGGCTTGTTCTTTTTTCGGGGTGGGTGGGCTTGTTTCTGTCTGGGGGGTTTGATTCCCTTTATACACCTTTCCTTGGTTCCCCGATGGAGAAAACTCCGACTCTGGGTTTATACGCAGTTCTTCCCGGGTGGCTACACCGATCCTGCCAGCCTGGCACGCCATACTACACCAGGGACTGATATTGGTGGCGATGCGGGGTGTGCTTTCCTCTTATGTGTTGTGATCACTCATCGGCTGCTCCTATGAACTGAAGCCACTGCACACTTCCTCCACACCTGCAGTTACGCCGCCAGGCCCTCGGGCTGTTGGTCTTTACGGCTGTGTAATTTACCTTTACCCAGGGACTGGAGAGTGACCCTTTGATGCCGCCGGCCTCCGGGTTGTAGGCGATGTCGGCTGTGTATGTGAATTGAGGGTGTAATAAAGTATAAATTTAATTAAAAAAAAGAAAATAAGTAAGTTACACAAAAAGCAAACACTCACAACCACAACTCAAAAAAAGCAACACTATACATCAGACACAGGTAGCATTCATAACACAATACGATATATACAGAGGTCATATCTTTAATATTTTATGTAAAAATTGGCACCTGTTGACGTCTAACACCTTGCCCACTGGTAATGTGCCGAGTAAACCAAGGGTCACATACCGTGAAGGCAAAACCATAAAGAACGTGTTATGTCCTAGCTGTGAGCCTTCTGGCTTTTACACATGTGGTAATTGCTGTGTATGCAGTATAGGCATTAACAAGCAAGTATGCTCTCAATATAACAACTCAAAGGAATTTCAAATCACACCTTTCATAAATTGCAGCACCACACACACAGTATATCTTATTAGATGTGCCGGTGAGAAAATATATAGTCCTATGACTCCTTCCTCGACTTTCCTGTGCCCTCTCCCACTGAGTCCTGTTTCCTTTGTGGGTGGGTGATTCTCACCTCACAATCCGGTACTGGGGGCACAAGATGGTAGTGACTATGCTAGGTATACAGGTTGGGGGGACTGAGGTTGGCTGTGGAGTTGCAGTGGGGTGGAAGGTTTTGGTGTGGACACAGTTTGACTTAATGTTGCCATCTACCCAGACTGACCAGATGTGCCAGGACCGTCATTCATATCCACATGTCAAGGAGTGTTGTCATCACTGTGGGCATCATCAAGTGTGGGGTGAGAGTCTGTTCGGTGGCCAAGCTTTGCCCAGCTGCTGTGCCACATCGACCTGTTGTAAGATAGAGAACATTGTTATAAGTGGAAGTGTGTTATCTACATCCAACTGTTTCGTGTCACAGTAAGTAGAGACCTAAGAAAAACTAAATTGGTAGAGATCACTATTGTGATACATTTCCGTGGTATAGAACTTGTTAATGAGACATTTGGAGACATTAAATACATTTACTAGAATTGAGCAGCCCATTACAACATGGCTGTATCCACTGATAGTCTTTACCACACATATGTTAAAACACATGCACCTTTACCACAAATAGCCTTAACCACACAATTTTTTACAATGCATATGCTTTTACCAAGCATTACTTTACAATGAATTAAGGTCATAAAGGTATGAATGGTAAAGACACAAGTGTTGTACTGATGTTAAGGGCATATGCATGGTAAAGGTGCTGGCGTGGTAAAGGCTATCAATGTCAGTAGAGGAAAGCAAGCTTTCCGCTTCCTCATGATGACCTGTGCTGTGCCTCTGAAGAGTTGCCTGTCGTCCACTTAAGGTAAGGTGGATTGGGCCTAGGGCAGGGGTATGGATTAGGGCTTTAGACAGGTTGTAAATTTAATAAGGGTTGGGCAGGTGTGGGTGTCTACTTTTAGGTCATATGGTGCGGGTTGGTATGGATTAGGGCTCTATATAGAGGATGGGGTTTCAATTCAGGACTGGGGGTCAGGGGAGGTCATGCAGGGGTACAGCTTTGGGTTTCAGGGCAGGGTATGGTTTTAGGGCAGAGGCCTAATTAATTTTACAATGGCTGAGCAAGGGATGAGGGGTCAGACTGGGTTTTACTTTTAGCTCCCAGGGCAGGGGTAAAGTAATTTATTAAAAACTGGGGGATGCGGGTTTCACTAGGTTGTAGTTGTAGGGTTTAGGGCAGGGGTTGAGTATTTTAAAAGGGGTAGTGGCTAGAGAGGGTGCAGGGTCCAGAAACCAGTTTGAGGGCTGAGAGCAGGGGTCAGGGGTCAGGGAAAACCTTTACCACACACAGGCCTTTCACATACATGCCTTTACAACGAAATTTATTGTAAAGGCATGTGTGGTAAAGGCATATTCATTGTAAAACAATGGGTGGTAAAGGCATTTGTGTTGTAATGAATGTGTGGTAAAGGCATGCATTGCAGCAGAATGGTTTGATACTTTATACAATCCTCATTAAATATGGTGATATGTTGTATTTTGATGAAGCAATGAATGAACATGTCATCTCACAAACGTTTAAGGAAACACAGTAGAGAGGTATCGTGTATTTGACAATTCAAAGGCCTAATTGTGTACTATACAGGCAATCGAACAACTTGGTTATATATGTAGTATTAGTCAGCTTGTGAGCATTGCAGAGTCAATGGGTCATCTGCCACTTCCACTCATCTGAGTTACTTTAATACATTACAAATATTTGAGGTACATACTTGGTATGGTGTCACTCATGCCATCAATAGTTTTAGTCAAGGAGACCAGGAAAACGTCAAGCTAAGTGGGCAGACATGCCTCTGAATAGAGCATTGTATGTAGATTGCTCAGCCCATGAGAAGTGAACATCCGTTGTAACATGTCAGACAAGTGAGAATGGGCACAATCACAATTACATTTTGTTTTCTGTTACTGAAACAGGGTCTCACAGTCGTTTTAGTCACTTAAACCTTTACTTCCTAACACTTGCAAAATGGTTAACTCCATGAGAAGTAAACATCAGTTGTAACATGCCAGACAAGTGAAAATGGGCAAACTCACTATTGCATCTTGTTTTGAGTGACAGATACAGAGCCTCATGGTAGTTGTAATTTCATTCTGTACTTGCCAATACTTGTAAAATGGTTAGTGTGACATACCTGTTGTCAAAATGCAGTTGTGCTAGACCATACATGTACATATTGACACAGATAATGGGTCCTGGGAGAACTATTTATTAGTATTTCACTTAAAGACAACATTATAAAATGTATCATGTAATAGGGATTGATAAATGTGATCTTATATGCACATTACATATTGACACTAACATTAACGCACCTCTGATTCTTTGAGGATTCCATGTTAGGACAATAGCTAGACATCTAAATAGCGAAAGCTAAGATGAGATAACAGAAAACAGGACTTTTAAGTGGTGTGACAGTTAGTGTGGTGTAACTTATCAGACTCCACTCCTCCAGGTATTCCTGTCATGCCCTCATAATGTAGACTGGCCAAGACCTACTCCCAGGGAAAGAGTTGTAATGGGGTGCGGGAGGACCACAGCTAGTCTTCTGGGCCTCCAGGAGTTGGTTGGAGGCCATGGTGTTGTAAATAAAACAGCGATAATGTTAAGCATTCGCTGAAGACATGTTATCCTGTTTTCATTCTAGTTTTCCCGCTCATACTTGAAATACGGCCAGACTCCATTTTGTTTTCTGGCGTTCATCTTGTACGCTACACTTCGCCATGTGCTCGCCACGAGGCAAGTCCTACTTCGCTGACTGTCACCCCTGAAGTTTGCCCACCAACAGGCTATAAAAAGTTCCAGTATTGCCTAGCGCATGCCCAGTACGTGTAACATCTGTTTCTGCTTAGAGGGGATTGGAATGTGCATTCGGTGAGCTTCATGAACCGTTAACTCCACCCATGTATCGATCATGTTTGAGAAATGTCCATATATGGTTGTAAATCATGTTTTGAGCGGTAACCGCCCACTTATGAACCCCTTCTTTGTGTATATAAGGGGACCGCATGTTCGAGTTCTGTGTGCTACCTTGTACAATACTGTAGAGTGTTGTGTGGGCTGTAGTACCACCTTTAAAGGTTTATTAAACTATGTTTTTGTATTTCCAGTTTCCGTTCCAATTTCCTATATAGTCTGAGGACTCTGGGTACAGAAGGGCGAACCCTTTTCACACTCGCAGGCCTTGCTGAGGCCTGTATTCATCAATTGGCGCCTGTCACGTGGGGCTCATCGACGACTCGGATGCTCAAAGGACTGGTCGTGACGAAAAGATAGGAACCTTGCCGGGGACGTGATCACTGCCAGCGACGCCTTTAGTCCTGGCATCCCGAGGTATTCTTCCTTCCTTTCCGATCTGACCATCTGGGTGGCACCAGTCATCGACTGAGACCTCATCTGTCGGTTTGCCACATAGTGGCCTTTTGGGCGGATTCAGAACTTGGCAGTTGGAATCTGGACGCTCTTGATTGGTAAGAATCGTTGTACGATACTTGCTCCGAGCCTTTGATAGTCTTGCTTGGCAAGGCAGTTTTATACGCTTGCCCGAACTGAATTGTTTGTTTGTTTGGAGTGACTAGTCATTTTATTGGTTTAGTAAACTTATATATAAGTTGCAACCCATATAGGCGGGCAATGTGGAGATATTTCTCCTGATCAGTGAATTTGAGCGGGGCAACGTTTTAAGTGCCATTTAATTATAATATTGAATTATTTGTAGACATGCCTGTTTTTAGCGCACTCCGTAAGTGGTGCTGCTGCTTTGGAAATGACCGGTTGGCACTTGAAGAATCGCAGCTGGCTCCCCCAGAAGGGACGCCGAATAGGGATATGTATATAAAGTTTGGTCTTTCCCCCATAATGTACAGCACATTGTGGAGGAAATATACAAAAAAGGATCCTGAGTTACGATGGCCTATGTATGGATCGTTTGATTTGAAGAAAATTGAGTATGTGGAGCAGTGTATGTGTAAGCGGCGAGTGAGACAAGATATGTTTGAATGTATACGAATGTGGGTGAAAGAGGTGCGAGAGCGTGAGAAGCTTGAGCAAGGACTGATTGAGAAAGAGACGCGAAAGAGTGAGCGTGAGAAAGCACATGAGGCGAAAAAACGTGAAGCAAAGGAATTAGAAGAGAAGCAGGAGAAAGAACGTTGGTTGCAAATATCTGACCAGTACCCTGTTCGACAGCCTCTTTATCCTGTTCTTATTAAATCGGATGATGATTTTTCGTTATTAGATCGCTCACCACCCCCGTACGTTGGTCCGTCTGCCCCGGGAGGAGGAGATCAAGATTCTAGACCGCCCGGACAGAAGGTCGATACGCGGTCTATGTTATCGACAAAGCGTATGGCTGATCTCCGTAAGATTGCGTATCGGGTCACCAAAGATACTATTCCCCTTGCCGATCTATTGAAAGAGCTTGAGGCATGGGAAGATAGGGAGAAACTATATTTCACTGATTTTCTTTCTAATGAAGTAGTGTCAGCCTTTCGTAAATATTCTGATGTTCTTGAACCAGCTGATGTGATAGCTGATGCAAAGGAACCGCGTAAAGGTCTTTTTCTTTCGTCCCAGGTACCCAATGCGATTCGACGGCTATTTGTGTTACGGGATGAAATGTTTCGGCTCCGGGACGAAGCACGGAGACCGAAAGCTGGCGAGGAGCAATCGAATCCGACTGGCGGCGGGAAGCAGTCATCCATCTTTTATTCAGATAAGATCGATGCAGTGCATGCTAAACCAATGCGGGAGGTGGCGCCTTTGTATGTTCCCCCTAAAGGAGCGGGTACTAGTTCAGATAGAGGGTCAGCGGATGCTCAAGGGTATTTTACCTATAATTGGGTTTATACTCCTTGGAATAGGGCAGACATTATGGCATTGAAGGCAGCATTACCTGATCCACGAAAGAATCCCGCAGCCTTTTATGAGGAAGTTGAGGGGGCTTTGAATTCCTGTACTATGACTCTGGCCGATATTGATCTATTTTTCGGGCTTATATTACCCCCAGATATGTGGAGATCAATACGAAAGATTGATGACCTTCAGGCATTTAAAACTCGATGGGCGGATCTTGAGGATGAGGACAGGGAGAGAAAACCAGCACAGAAGCCGCCCCAGTCGATTTTAGACCTTCCTGCTGCTATTTTAGCTAAATTAAAGACGCTTATCCCCCCCTAAAAAAATTGATTGGACTATGCTGGCGTCATGTAAACAGAAAGTAGATGAATCGGTTTCAGATTTCCTTACGCGATTTGAGGAAACTTTTCATGATTTTAGCGGCCAGTCGCTTACGGACGACACAGGTCGACACCTTTTTGTTGATAAATATGTTTCAAATGTATTACCGAGTATAGCAGCTCGATTAAAAACGAGTGAAAGTTCTTGGACGACTTCGACACCAGCATCTCTCCTGACAATGGCTCAGTATTACGAGCGTCAGGAATTAGAAGCGAAGGGTAGTGAGGAAAAGAAATCTAATGATTTGAAAACGAAGGTAATGTTAGCGCAAGTATATGGGCCGCCTCGTAGAGGTAATGATCGGGGCGGCAGGAATTTTTCCAGCTCTCCTTCAGGTCGTACTGATTTGACCCGGGATCAATGTGCGTATTGTAGGCAGAAAGGCCATTGGGCGAACAAATGTCCGTTATTGCGTGCACAGTGGCAGGAGCGCGGGCAGGGATCCATGAGGGGTAGAGGAGGTTTTTCAGGCCCTAGGGGCAACACGAATGATCGAGCTAGGTTTGAGTCTAATATGCGACCCCACAGATGGGTCCAATGTTTTTGATCGACAAAATCAGTACCAAATGTCTGATTATGCACCTCCTGAACAGCATGATTCACAGTATGCATAGGATTGCGTAGCATGGGGTAAGGAACCAGTTGAAGTGCCAGTAGATCAGAGGGGTCCTTATGTTTCAGCACATGTTTTGGGCTCTACTGATCGGTTCCTGGTTGATACAGGAGCTACTTGTAGCGCTTTGTCCCAAAAATTGGTTCCGAGGGCTCCCCTGTCTGGCTCAACAATTACGTCAATAGGGTTCGATGGAACGCCTTCTATTAGCCCACTATCACAACCTTTAGCACTTTATGTAGATCAGTTTGCTGCACCATGCCCATTTCTACTCTCTCCAAACACGCCTGATAATATTGTTGGCCTAGATATGCTCAAGCATTTTTCGGGCCACGATACGGTGCTCCCCTGAGGGAGTACGTGTAATACTGAATGATAATTATCCAGCAATGGAGAGGGTGTACATGATTACCGTAGAGGCTGCACTGGCCTCTTTGTCTAAATCTTTGTGGGCCACGTCCGATACTGATGTGGGACAGATGACTATCCCTCCGGTGCACATCAGTGTAAAGGAGGGAGCTGTGCTGCCACGCCTGCCTCAGTATAGGATATCACAGGAGGGGGAGGAGGCACTCATACAGATAGTGCAGGACTTGATTAAAGTAGGGGTGGTTGAAGAAGGTCCATACAACGTGTTCAACAGTCCTATACTACCGATCTTGAAGAAAGACACTGACACCAGGATTTATCGATTTATTATCGATTTGAGGGAGGTCAACAAGATAGTGATACCTCAATACCCAGTTGTTTCTGATATTACGACATCTCTTACTTTGGTCCCGCCAACTGCGACAACGTTCTTGGTTATAGACTTGAAGAACGCTTTCTTTTCGATCCCCATTCATCCTGACAGCCGATATCTTTTCGGTTTCACGTTGAATAATAGATCGTACAGAATCTGTAGAGTTCCTCAAGGCTACACTGAGATACCCAGCATTTACAGTCAGGCATTGAAACGACAATTGCATTATTTTGTTTTACCTGAAGGTGTGGCGCTTATACAATATGTCGATGACATCCTGTTGGCCGCCGACACCCCTGAACAATGTAAGGAGTGCACATTGTCTTTACTTACCTTTTTGGCATCTCACAACCATAAAGTATCAAAAAAGAAACTGCAATATTGTAGACCAAAGGTAACAGACTTAAGTCACCTTTTGTCTAAGGAGGGGTTTGCACTCACACCAGTTCACATTCAAGCCATTTTAGATACACCAGCACCCTCGACGCAGAAAGAAGTTCGAGCTTTTCTGGGTCTCACCTCCTTTTGTAGACAGTGGATATTAGGGTTTTCATACATAGTATACACTGTTAGCCCTTTTGACAAAGGATACTCCAGTTCCCCTTTCATGGATGGATGAATGTGAAAATGCTTTTCAACAATTACGTCAGGCCCTTTGTTCAGCACCTGTGTTAGGCACCCCTGATTACACGAAGCCCCTTACATTGTATGTGCATGAGAGAGATGGGTGCGCTTTATCAGTGTTAGTACAGATGCACGGCGATAAGAAGCGCCCTTGTGCATACTTTTCGGCAGTACTTGACCCTGTTGCTCGAGCGTTGCCTGGGTGTTTTCGCTCAGTTGCGGTGACTGCTGTGTCAATACGTCAGAGTGAAGGGATGGTCTTATCTCATAAGCTGTTGGTGTTGGTCCCCCATGCTGTGGATGCCCTTTTGAATCAGACAAAGACGCAACATTTAACCAGTGCTCGTCTGACAGGATATGAGCTGACGCTGTTGGCTCCTCATATAACTTTGAGGAGATGTGCAACATTGAATCCAGCTACGTTGTTGCCCTTCCTAACGACTCAGCCTGAGGCACAAGAGACACATGACTGTGTCTTTGTGACTGAGGAACAGACAAAGGGTCGTATCGATTTGTAGGATACGCCCTTTACAGATGTGGATGGAGAGCTGTGGGTGGATGGGTCTTGTTTAAAGTTATCAGATGGGACCACCTCCGCAGCATATGCAATCACTACACTGCACACGATAGTGGAGACAGCACGCATACCACAGAAATCAGCTCAGGCAGCAGAACTGATAGCGTTGACACAAGCTTATGAACTTAGTGCAGGATTATGTGTGAATGTCTACACAGACAGCCGCTATGCTTTCGGAGTAGTGCATGATTTTGGCCTGCTCTGGAAGGAAAGGGGCTTTTTGACATCACACGGAACCCAGATAATGTATGGAGAATTAGTACAGAATCTCTTGACTGCACTAAATCTAAAAGGATAGCTATAGTGAAATGTAGCGCACACAAGAAAGTGACAGACAAAGTGGGACAAGGAAATGCTTTTGTAGATCGAGCAGCACGTGAAACTGCGATGCAGCCTGGCTCCTCTTCAATGTACGTCGTGAAGTCACAAGCTGAGCGGTGGCACAATGCTAGGGAAACGGAACTAGAAATGCAAAAGACTGCTTGAGAGAAAGAACAAGACCAATGGTCTAAAGATGGAGAGTTGGATGATGAGGGCTGTTGGTGGAATAAGCAGATGGATAGGTGGAAGTTACCTGCAGCCTTCGTACAACCTACGGTTCAGATGGCACATGGGCTAGCACATGTTGGAGCTTCGGCAATTGAGAAATTGCTTACGCAAGTTTGGGAGCATCCAGAAATTGCTAGCACGGCTAAGAGAGTGGTACAGACCTGCATGATTGGCCTTAAATATAATCCAGGAAAAGGGACACAAACTCCAGCAGGAGGATTTGTAACACCCACTGCACCTTTTGAAGTACTGCAAATGGATTATGTTCAGCTGGAACGCTGCAATATTCTAAAGTATGTCCTGGTTGTGGTTTGTGCATTCAGCAAATAGATTGAAGCATACCCTACTAAGGATAATACTGCAATGACTACTGCTAAGATGCTCTTGAAGGAATTATTTCCTCGTTTCGTTGTTTGTAGATTGTTGTGGAGTGATAACGGGCCCCATTTTGTGGCAGACGTTATTAAATATGTCCTGAAGGGTTTAGGCATCGTGCAAATGTTCCATGCAGTGTTCCACCCACAATCAGCAGGATTGGTGGAAAAGTACAACGGCACGCTTAAGTTGAAAATTGCGAAAATACAGGCTTCTACTTTTCTGACTTGGCCAGATGCTCTGCCTTTGGCGTTGTTGTCTATCAGATCAGTACCACACTTTCGGACGGGCTTAATGCCCCATGAAATTGTTTTCAGGTGCCCCATGAATATATGGGGGGTGCCCAAACCAAGTTCAGTGTATGATGTACCTTGTGTTTTAATGAATGACTATTTGACACAATTAACTGACAGCTTGGTTTCCATTCATCAACAGGTTCGAGAAGCACTCCCTGATCGGTCCACAGGAGAAGGTCATAATCTCCGGCCTGGTGACTTTGTCCTCGTGAAATCCTTTGAGAGGTCGAGTAGCCTAGAGCCAAGGTGGTGCGGCCCTGAGCAGGTCCTACTGGCTACAAGAACAGCAGTGCGGGTAACCAATCGCAGAAACTGGGTTCATTCCATCCACTGCCGAAAGGTGCAACCTGACCTGGTGGAACCTGCTGTATTAACTGATCATCGAGATATCCTGACTACGGAGAGAGTCCGTGCTGTGGTACCTGACGATTCTGAGGAGTTCTTCCCCGACCAGACAACGCCTGCATCGAGAAGATACAATCTGCGACCAAGGAAAGAATCTTCAATTGTATGAGGAGTTTTCAGAGCGGTCCCTAGGTTAGTGAAACGGAGAGGCAATGAGGCAAGGGGGGATCAGCCATGCATTAGAGTAGTGACACCCGTCTTGGCCCGATGGTGAAGAAAACAACGGCTACCTATGGGGTAAGAGTTCTGACAACACTTTAGTTTCAGGAAGATACTGTGTACATTTGCTCAAGATGGATAAGAGGAAGATTTTTGGTTCTGTAGGGTTCATTATCGTTATAGCAGTCATCGCTACAGTCATGTGGTTTGTTGAGGAGAAGGTTCCTGCCCATGAACTATATGTTGTTTCTACTCCAGTCCCTGATGAGCACTTTTGCTATACACTCCCATATCAGGAGTTGAATCATTGACAGTCATATTTGAATAACACCTTCATCCAGACATTGCTACAAACGCCACAGATTGCTGGATATGTGGGATGATGCCAGCGCATCAAAAGAAAGGGGGGACACCATTCATACCCCTCCCCTTTTCTCATAATGGCTCTTGCAGAGCGTGGTATACTTTGCTTTTTGCTACGAGAAAGCCTACAGTAGGAATTTTCAAACTGAATAAACAATGCCATCAAGATAAAGACGGCTATCCACAAGCCAACAGAACTATATGGGAGTGGGAAGAGTATCGACCGGACAATGAATCAACACCTTATATCTTTACAAAAACTAGAGACACTGTTGGGCAAGAGAAATTTGTGATTTCAGTGGCCCAAGCACAGGCTGATTTATGTGTACAAAGTGTAGGCCATATTCCTGTAGGTGTTAGTGATTGTATTGTTGTATTGAATGTTGATGGCCTGAATAACAGTACTTTCCTTGCTTCACATAACACCTATTTTGTATGCGGGAATAAGGGCTATTATCGATTACCAGCCAGATGGTCTGGAGTATGTTACATATCGTTTTTATTGACTCCTGTATTCTTGGCACCTGCATCATATCATAAAAACTTGAAATTATTGAATAATGTAACTGTGAACAGATTCAAACGGACTTTATCTATAGACGATGTTGATCAGACGGACACCAGTCTGCAACAATATATAGATTTCAACTTAGGACTGTTTTTCTTTGTGGGAGCTGCTCTGAATAGTAGATAGATACGACGATTGACGAGAGTCGTGGAAGCCGTCACTAATCAAACTGCTGCTGCTCTTGGGAACCTTACTGAAGAGCTACAAATTACTAGGATTGTTGCGTTGCAGAACCGGATGGTTCTCAACGTTATGTTAGCAGACAGAGGTGGAGCTTGTAGAATTATCCGAAGTAGCTGTTGTGTGTTTATCCCAGATCATACTCCTTCTGTGCATAAAGCCATTAACAAATTACACGAGATTGCAGCTAATATACATCAAGAAAATGGATCTTGGACTTACTCTGGGTGGTTCTGGACTTTGATTTCTATATGGGGTTGAAAGGTTCTCACTGGACTATGTATAATTGTTGCCATATTATTCACCTGTTGCGTATGTATTCAATGTTGTCCAATGATATGTTCTTTGTGTGTCTCACTTTGTGTGCCTAATAAACAAGCTGTTGCAGATGCTGCCCATAAGAAAACTATACCTAGAGATAGCGGATATGATAAGCATCGATATAAACGATGAGTATTTAGATTATCCAAGAAAGCCGAATGTCTTCAGCAAATGCTGAAAGGGTCGTCTGTTGTAAATAAAACAGTGATAATGTTAAGCATTCGCTGAAGACATGCTATCCTGTTTTCATTCTAGTTTTCCCGCTTATACTTGAAATACGGCCAGACTCCATTTTGTTTTCTGGCGTCCATCTTGTATGCTGCACTTTGCCATGTGCTCGCCACGAGGCAAGTCCTACTTCGCTGACTGTCACCCATGAAGTTTGCTCAGCAACAGGCTATAAAAAGTTCCAGTATTGCCTAGCGCATGCCCAGTACGTGTAACATCTGTTTTTGCTTAGAGGGGATTGGAATGTACATTCGGTGAGCTTCATGAACCATTAACTACACCCATGTATCGATCATGTTTGAGAAATGTCCATATATGGTTGTAAATCATGTTTTGAGCGGTAACCGCCCACTTATGAACCCCTTCTTTGTGTATAAAAGGGGACCGCATGTCCGAGTTCTGTGTGCTACCTTGTACAATACTGTAGAGTGTTGTGTGGGCTGTAGTACCACCTATAAAGTTTTATTAAAGTATGTTTTTGTATTTCCAGTTTCCGTGCCAATTTCCTATATAGTCTGAGGACCCTGGGTACAGAAGTGCGAACCCTTTTCGCACTCGCAGGCCTTGCTGAGGCCTGTATTCATCAATGGAATACAGCTTGTCCCTCAGGTTGTTTCACCTCTTCCTCTTTTCCTCCCTTGGCATTCACTCTGTCGACTATCCTGTCCCTCATTTCCTTTTTCCTACTGAGAGGAGTATGTTGGACTTGGGCTCCAAACAATTTGTGGCCCTAATATTAAGAGATCATCCACCATGACTGAATGCCTCTGAAAAATGTGTATTTTTTATGTAAGATAACTCTAAAATAAAGTGAAAAGCAATGACCAACAAAAAACAACAAGGGATAATATTAAACAATATAAAAAGTATGTGGAGAGCAGTGAAAGGGATAGTGAAGAAAGAGCTGCCCTATTTGACCAAGATTGTTGCCCTGTCCTGTTGTGCTGCAGTGGAGACGCAAAGTATCATGGTCTGGCATGGGGTGTCTATTGTGGTGTGATTTTCAGGTGTGTCCACTTAGCCAATGGATATCAACTGTGTAGTTTTTGTATCTATCCAGTGCCCACTGTTCTGGTGATTTGCTGACAGCAAACTGTGGTGGCCCACAGCTGTCGGTGAACCTCCGCTAGGGAAGTGCTAGTACAACTGTGTTTTTGTAATCAGCTTGTTGGAAGCTATGGTCCTCATGGCATTGGAGTACACTTCGCCAATATTGCAGTATGCCACGGCCCAGGTGGGACACACTCCATTGACGGTGGTTCAGGCTGCATGCATCGCAATAGAGCAGGTGTAAGACCACCGACTCAGCAGTCTTCCTGGGACCTCCGCCATGCTGGTAGGGTGGGGAGACCACCAAACTCAGAATTGGGCCCTAAGTTTGAAGGTAAAACGTTTGATCGTGATAACCCTCTGGCAAATCCAGCCCCCACCCCATTGTGATTGGCCTCAAATCGCACTTAGGTCCCTGTCAACCATGAACAGTGACTGTAATCATTTTTGATTACTTTTTCTAAATGGAATATTCTCTATTCCTAGAAATTAGTTGTAGGATTGTTATTGGGTTGTTTCATGATATTTTCATTATATCATTACTATCAAATATGTCATACACTTTCCCTTAAGTTAAACTTGTCTGCCCTGTGCCCCAGTTTATTTTTTGGACTCAGTAGTCAATCTCTCAAATATAAAACTTACTTCAGCTGAGACTGCTGTACTCAACTTGGGACTTTCATACTGCCCTCCATGCAATATGAACTATGCCGATACTCGCATGGATATAAACAGGTTCACAAGAAAACTTAAACTTGAAAAAGTTCTTTGAACAACATCCAAAAAAGAGTATTGAACCTGAAATATTATCCAGTCCCACTTTTTCCAGCAGCCAAAGCCAGGCTACTTTTAACACAATTTGGGATCTACAAAATCAGTCCTCTTTGGGGAATATGAGGGATGTTCCTTTAGAACTAACTGAACAGCGAATTACACCTTTCAAGCCCAAATCCACTTTCCAACCGATCATGGTACATGACAATCCGGATACATTTCAGGAGAGTGTGGTCCGTGATATTAAACACCTATACACTACTATCAATAAAAAGAAGTTTCACATCTCCAAACAAAATCAATGTTATAAACAAATGATTGTGAAACTCAAGAAGGACCACAATGTCATTGTTAAGCAGGCCGATAAGGGCGGAAATGTGGTCCTGTGGCCCAAAGACATGTACCTACAACAGGCGGATTTACAACTGAACGATTCATCATGCTACCGCAGAAGTAATATCCAGATTGTCAAAAATACATGGATTGAACAGCATCAAAAACTTCAGGTATGGAGAAGTGCGGGGCTACTCTCACATGAGGAATTCAAATACCTCAAAAAAGACTACCCAGTTATTCCCTCATTTTATTTACTCCCCAAAATTCACAAAGACATTGATGTACCACCTGGCCGTCCTATCATTTCGGCCATAGACAGCTCTCTGGAACATGTCTCGAAGTACATAGACTTCTTTCTGCAAAACCATGTTAAAAATCTCCATTCCTATGTTAAGGATTCATTGACTTTCTTGGAAAGATTGAACATTTTGTCTGGGAAGATAACATGGTACTCATGACTCTGGATGTTTCATCCCTTTATACCTCGATCAGACATGAAGACGGACTCAGGGCCTTGGACTACTATCTAAACAAAGACTTACCTCATCCGACGGCACATAATAAAATGCTGGTAGACATGACCAGAATGTGCCTGGAACAAAATTTCTTTATCTTCAATGGCGCAATTTACCATCAGGTTAGAGGTGTGGCGATGGGGGCCTGCTTCTCACCTAGCTACGCGTGTCTTCACGTTGGGCTATGGGAGGAGCAGGTCCTAGTCAGTCAGCACCATGATTTCATTTCCAACAATATTGTTTTATATTTGCGTTACATTGATGACATTTTTTTCATTTGGAGGGGTAGCCAGGAGAGTGCCAAGAAGTTTGTTGATTTAATTAATTTGAATACTGTTAATCTTAATTTTACTGCAAACTTTAGCTCTGAGTCAATCTGTTTCTTAGATGTCGAGGTATTTGTGGAGGGTACTGCCCTTAATACAAGATTGTACAGGAAGCCCAGTGCGGGAAACACCATCCTGCACTGCAATAGCCAACATCCAGCACACTCAATTCGGAGCATTCCCTTTGGGGAAATGCTCCGAATAAGGAGAATCTGTAGTACAGATGCCGAATGCGCGGCTGCACAGGAGGCATGCAGGTTACGCTTCCTGGCTAGGGGCTACTCCACAGAAATTTTGGTCAAGGCAATCAGACGTTCCAATTCAGTTAGCAGGCAGGAAGCACTGATACCCAAAACGAGAAATATCCAATTGGATGCTACTGTGACCAAGGATGCTCAAACTAGTTCCCCACGAGCTATTCTGACATTTAATCGGTAACATAGGGCTCTTCAAAAAATCATTAATAGGAATTGGAATTTGGTTCGCAGTGATCCTGTAATTGGTCACAACGTGGATACCAAACCAATTCTAACATTCAGAAGATCCCCCTCAATGTCAAAGGCTCTAGTTAACAATACTCTGGAACCAAAGATCTCTACCACCTGGTCAGTTTTAAAGAAGGGTTTCAGGACTTGCCCCCAATGTAAAGCCTGCTGCTTTGGCAGTAATAGGACTCATTTTAAAAGTCCTTTTCATGAGCATCCTACTGCCATCTCAAAGTGGCTTACATGCAAAACAGATTATGCCATATATGTGTTGGAGTGTCCTTGTGGGCTCCAGTATGTGGGCAGTACCAAACTGCCTGCCCACAAACGGATACTCCAACACATACGGGCAATATCTGGGCATGATCATAATTATCCGGTTGCCAGGCACTTCCAGGACAAACATTCAGGTGTTCCTGATCAACTTCTATTCTTTTTGATCAATTGTGTCGAGGCTTCGAGGAGAGGAGGTGACCGTGAGGCCAAACTCCGTCTCCTTGAGACCCGATACATCCTGGAACTTAACACCAAATATCCTAATGGCCTCAATGACAGGGAAGATCTCTATACCTGTCTCTAGGATTAACTTATATGCCAACAAAGACCTGTCCGGATATCTTAGCAATTACATGTTCCCTTTATGATGTTTCCATTTGTACATATGATGAACTTTTTTTTAAATTTACTCTCAGTACATAACTGGTTCTGATTTTAAACTTTGAATTATTGGTTACCACTTTTTTTGCACTTTGCTAACTTAGCACTTTCACATTATGCACTTTATATGCCTTGCACAGATATTGTGACCGGCCCATTCGGGCTCTATTCAGATCACACACAATTATTGTGTCATACTTATGCTGCTATTGGATATTTAATATTTGAGCTATTGTTTTTAACTCTTTATACAATAGGACAAATCGGATTTTAACACCAAATAATGTACATAGATTAATTTATTTACCATGTACATATTTGTAAGTGTTTCCTTCTTCTGCCGATTTATGCAATTTAAACATGCTTTATTTTTTCTTAAAATATATAAATTTGATTTTATTGAAATGTGTAAATTGCTCGGGTTAAAATTTTGGTGGCCCACTCGGGCATTATCGTTTTCCGATTTGTACAAATGCAGCAAATACCATGTGTAGTATTTTTTCTATTGCTATGACACGATCCATTGCACTGTCACTTGAAAAGTCCTGCTTGATTCTCGCTGTTTGTCATGTGATCAAGCCTTCCTGGAGGCGAAACGCGTCATGGCGGCAGCGCTGACTTTATTGGAATAAATCACCTTTCACCAGCACTTTTGGGTCGGCTCTTTGTTACTATGTATCCGGGCATCCTGTGTTCCGAGTGACAAGTTTCACCATATATATATATATATATATATATCTATCTATATATATATATATATATATATATATATATATATATATATATATATATATATATATATATATATATATATATATATATATATAGATAGATATATATATATATATATATATCCGCACTGTCCTTCTCACTGCGCCAGTCTGCAATCCCCGACCCCACACAGGAAAGAACAGGAAGACCCAGAGTGCAGGTGAGTTTAGTTTATTCGATAGCACACCACGGCAGCATAACGTTTCGGCCTGCACAGAGGCCTTGGTCACATGGCGCACTGAAAGAGGTGCAAGAAATTTAAAGGGGACATTCACAATAGAGGGGAACATTTGATTGGAGAATTTGAATGCAGTGGGAGTGTTTACAAACTGCAACAGAAAAGAATGTCTGCAATTGCACTAATTAAGACGGGGAAACTCATGTCAAAAATATATGTAAGCCCTGGAAAATTAATCACTGTGTAAATACATTTGCACTAGCCGACCTTTGTGTAAGTCCAGTCAAATTCATTAATTAATGTTAATACATAGACAGTGGGCAAACGAAGTATGTTCAACATGCAATATATGGAAACACATATTTACATAAAGTGCAAACGGCAAATGTCTATCTGGTGTCAATATGATAGATTCATTAAAAAGGCTAACAGCATAAATGCTAACAATACACGTATATACAGTGCACAGTATGACAGTTGAACCACATATTTAAAATATGTACAGTATATTTAATATATATACATCTATAAAAATCATAGATTACAAACTCCTACCCCAAATTACTGATGAAGTATCAAAACGAAAAATAAATTATAATAGACATTACGGCTGGCTATTCAGGGCTCTGTTTTGAGTACCTATATATATATATATATAGAGATAGATATATATATATATATATATATATATATATATATATATATATATATATATATATATATATATATATATATATATATATATATATATATATATATATATATATATATATATATATATATACTGACAAAACCATAGGTTTCACACATGTTATAGTTAGCTGGACAGTTCACTCATACAAAACCATTTAAATTCCCCCGTTATAGTTAGTTCAGCTAACTATAACTTGCGCGCCCACAATGCACTGCTGATGACGTCACATATTAATTCACTCATGACATGGTCAGTGACGTCACTCATGACATCACTGATGAAATCTCAAATGACATCACTGATGACCTCATCCAGTGAACGTGTGTCTTTCTGAAAAATAAATATTTTTATATATGTATATCTAAAGGTCGACGGAAGAATAAATAGGTAAATACGTGTCTCAATGGATGTTTTTTTTGCAAAAGTGATTGTATAACTGATTATTAAGTGTATTTTAGTGAATACATGTATTACCGAGTAATGTTTAAATATTTAAATATCTGTATCAGTGTCTCACTTTGTGTATAAGGTGCTGCATGGGTTGGTGAGTAGCAACATGAGTGTCTATATGGGTTATTAGTTTGTTTTTTGAGTATCAGTATGAGTGTCTGTATGGTTCGGTGGGGGATACAAATGGGATCTTTTATTTCTTACGGAAACTTGGCTGAATGAAACGACTAACCCTGCCATCACACTTGCCATCCCTGATGGCTATAACATCATTTGTGCCAATCAATCCAATGGCAAGCAGGGGGGGCGGGGTAGCACTCATTCATAAATCTGATTGGCCAGTTATAATGCCTTCCTTTGAGCAAATTGACAACATTGAGGGGCTGTTTTTTTGTATTAAGCTATCTGCAACCATCTCTTACTCAGGGCTTTTGATCTACCTCCTGGTTCCAGTATTACGCATCTGCCGGCCCTGGCAGATTACATTATTCAGGCCAGTACCCATTATGCCAATTTTACAGCTGTGGGAGATTTCAATCTGCATGTGGATGACAAGTCTAGTTCTCATAGCAAATGCTTCTTATCAACCCTTGCCGCATAGACTGAATCAGTTGGTGAAGTGGCCCACTCACAAAGAAGGTCAAACTCTTGACCTAATTTGTACTAATCTTGTTAACACCCTGGTCACCAACCCCATGCCAGTTATATGATCAGATCACTTTCTTATCTCCTTTACGATCGAACTACCTCAATCAGATAGGCCTACTATAATTCCTAAGACCTCAGGTAGAAATTGGAGTCGCATTACTCTGGAATCACTCCAAAAACACTTAAAATACTTCCAGCCCCATCCGGCACCAGATTTGAACTCTCGTATTAGCAATTTGGAGAAATGGTTAGGGCAAGCAATTGAACCAATTTCCCCACTGAAGCCTATTAAAACCTATAGGTGAAAAACATCAGCGCCATGGTATTCTGATGCCCTTTGCAGGGAAAAAGCATCTTGCAAAGCCCTTGAACGTACTTGGAGGCTTAACTACTCAATTGAGAGCAAATCCACTTATAAAGCTGCCTTAAAGGAGTATCGCAGATCTATTGTGGAACATAAAAGGGACTATCTGACAATAGAATTAATAAAGCCAATAATGGAGCTAGAGAGATCTTTAACATTGTCAGATCTTTTACAGACCCACAAGCTATGAATAGGAGCTTGCCAGCAACTCAGTCCTTCTGTAATAAACTCTCTGATTATTTTGAGGAAAAGATAGAAACGATATATGCCTCCTTCCCCACTACCAGCAGTCCCAAACAGAGGGAGGAAGAAGACACTCTGAACGTGTCTTCTCCCGTCCTTCTAGAGTTCGAAGTCGTATCAGAAGAAGTCACTCTTGCTGAATTACAGAAATGTAAATCCGAATCACCTAATAATCCTTGGCCAGCAAAGCAATTTTTG
Organism: Lissotriton vulgaris; assembly: GCF_964263255.1. Taxonomy (NCBI): domain Eukaryota; kingdom Metazoa; phylum Chordata; class Amphibia; order Caudata; family Salamandridae; genus Lissotriton; species Lissotriton vulgaris. The sequence goes on along the minus strand of NC_141686.1, from coordinate 227,604,795 downwards.
GCTTTAGCAACACTTCTTAATCCCTTCCTTAATTCCATCTGGAATGATTCACTGAAAACGGGAAAGTTCCCTGATAAATGGAAACATGCTTCCCTGATACCTATTCTCAAGAAACCTAATGCAGACCCAGACAATCCAAGTAATTATAGGCCGATCTTCCTTCTACCTGCTCCGGCCAAAGTCTTCCTTCTACCTGCTCCGGCCAAAGTCTTGGAAAAATTGTCTCATTTCAATCAATCAATCAACTTACCAATTATATAGAAGCCAATGGACTCATGCATGAGACTCAGCACGGCTTCCGGTCGGGTCACAGCACGGAGTCGGCACTGATTGAAATGGAGATGGACATTGGATCAGGGATCGAGGGCGGTGTTGGTGCTGCTTGATCTTTCAGCAGCATTCGACACTGTCTCTCATAAAATCCTGCTAAAAAGACTGGCTAATCTGGGAATAGGAGGTACTGTGCTGGAGTGGATCGCCTCTTTTTTATCTGAATGCACTCAGCAGGTTTACATTTCCCCTTATACTTCCGTCGCTAGACGACTTAAGTGGGGAGTTCTTCAGGACTCCTCCTTAAGCCCGCTCCTCTTTAATGTCTATTTCACCCCGTTGGGTGAAATGATTGCTCAGACTGGAGTCAAAACCACTTCCTATGCAGATGATATCCAGCTCCTTTTCACCTTCGAAGAGCCCACTGCCAAGGCTTTTGATCTTATGAAAATATGCCTTAGGAACATATCAAGATGGATGGACTCCAATTCCCTCAAGCTAAATGCGGGGAAAACGGAGGTTATGTTTTTTGACATTCCATCCCCATTGTCACCCAATTTGTGGTGGCCAGACGACTTGAGTCAAGCCCCCATACCAAAAAACTCAGCACGGAACCTCGGGGTTCGATGGGACAACCAGCTTACCTTCGAGGACCAGGTGCAAACGGTAGCAGGATCCTGTTTTGCTAAGATCAGAACAATAAAAAGACTTACTACCTATTTGCCCACTGACTTTAGAAAAACAGTGGTTCACACCCTGATGACCTCTCACCTCGATTATGCCAACGCACTCTATGTAGGCATCGCGGCAGGTCTGTGTAACAGACTTCAAACAGTGCAGAATGCAGCAGCTCGGTTGGTTGAGGGTATTCCTCCCAGAAATCATATTACCCCGTATCTTCGAAAACTGCACTGGCTGCCAGTAAGTAAAAGATGTCAATTCAAAGCCATGACATTGGCCTATAGGGCTACGCAGGGAAAAGGCACGGCCTATCTTAAAACCTGCTTACGTCCCTATCATAATGCCAGGTCATTACGCTCAAACTCCTAGTTTCTCCTAGTCACTCCTAGGTATAAGAGAACCCGAAAGGGAGGAAAAACTTTTGAAGTTTCTGCTTCTCAGCAATGGAATAAGCTCCCTCTGTCCTTTCGAGCATGTCCATCTGAACTTCTATTCCGTAAGGCTCTCAAAACCCATCTTTTTGATCTATAATCTGTCCTATATCTGCCCACTGCTCCCAGATTCATTAGCGCTGGGACGCCCTGTTGGGGCAGCTGCGCGCTTTACAAAACACACAAATAAATAAAAATACTACTTAGCGTATGGATGCATGAATGGGTGACTCACTGTATGTTTTTTTAAGACAGCATGTGTGCAGGACTATATTGGTGGATGAGTGTGTGTATGGGTGTGCTAGTGAGTGAATGACTGTCTCAATAGTGTCTTTATGAGTAAGTACATATGTTTTAAACTAGTATATGTGAGTATTGATGTATATAAATGAGGATATGTGAGAGTGAGAGATTGGAAGAGTTCCTGTATAAATGAGTATGTGTTTCTATAAGTGATTGTTTAAGAGAGTAAGTATGTGTACGTTTCTGTAGAAGTAAGTGTAGTGGTGTGTGTATAGCTGTATAAGCAAATAAATGGATGGTTGATAGTTTATTTGCATGTTTGAGTATGTGTGTGAGTAGCTCTATGGATGAGTATCGGTGTGTAACAGGATGTATAGGTGTATGAGTACATATGATGAGTGAGTACATGTATGAGTGACTATATAGAACAGTTGGTGAATGAGTGGTTGTGTAAGTAGATTTTGGAATTACTGAATAGGTTGTTGTAACTGGTATTGGTATCTCTATTGCCTTGAACATTTTAGTTTCTATTTTTGAATGTGTGTATCAAAGGTTATATTACACTGAGAGGAGGTCTGCCACTCTTTCACAAGGATAATGTCATCAGTGATGTTGTTTGAGATGTCATCAGTGATGTCATGTGTGACGTCACTGACCATGTCATGAGTGATGTAATATGTGACATCATCAGCAGTGCATTGCGGGCGCGCAAGTTATAGTTAGCTGAACTAACTATAACGGGGGAATTTCAATGGTTTTGTATGAGTGAAAAGTCCAGCTAACTATAAAATGTATGAAACCTATGGTTTTTTCAGTGATGTTCTAAGGTTTTTTTAAATGCTAATTCCTAACTATAAAGTGGCTGAAACCTATGGTCTTTTCAGTGAATTTCTAAGGTTTTTTAAATGCTAATTCCTAACTATAACGTGGCTGAAACCTATGTTTTTTTCAGTGAATTTCAATGGTTTTGTAAAGGATCATTTTTAAACGTATTAATTGTTATATTTTTGTATAACGATTTGCTACATTGTTTTAAAATATTTATTTTTAGATATTTAATGTTTTAAATTACATTACATATTTTTAATGTAAATTGAAAAAAACATGTTTTTTAAATTATTAAAGTTGTAATATATATATTTTCTTTATATATTTTTAATTTATATATATTTTATATAGCAGGGAATGATATCCTATGGAAGGAAATTCAAGTTACTGGTAAGTACGGTTAAAATTACTTTTCAGGAACCGTAGTGAGCTGAAAGATGCAGCACTGAGGTCTCTCCTGATAAGAGGTGAGCAAATCGGACTTTGTACTTCGGCTGATTTTTGAGGAATTTTTTAAATTTCCAAAACTCCACACTTAGAATAATTTCCAAGTGAAACCAGTCAATGTTAGTCTATGGAAGGAAATTCAAGGTACTGTAAGTATGGTTAGAATTACTTTTCAGGATCAGTAGAGCGCACAAAGATACAGAACGGACGTTTCTTGTCATAACAGGTGAGTAAATCGGAATTCGTAGTTCGGCTGATTTTACAGGAAAATTTTGCTCAATAGTGAAGGAACGGGGTGGGGCCTGAGGTAACATGTGTGCAAACATGCCCTGTGGCGCGTTTTAGATTGGGGAATTAATTCCTCTTCAATCCTGAGGACCCCTGTGAGCCAACTAGCCCACCAGGTACCTTCAGTATGCGCCAGGCAGCTGTGTTCCAGAGAGGTGTTCAGAGGGCACACTCCCTTTTTAGAACACTCTGCAACACAGCTCCGTAGCGCTTACTAGAGATACCTGTTGGACTAGTTTCCCTCTAGGGGACCTCTGGATTGAAGAGGAATTCATTCCCCAACTTAAAATGCAACTTAGGGCATGTTTGCACTCACATCACCTCAAGCCCCACCCCCTACCTTCACCACTGTGCAAACACGCCCTGTAGCGTGTTCTAAATTGAGGGATTAAGTCCCCTTGCATACTGGGGGTCCCTGGGGGGCAACTAGCCCGCTAGGAACCTCCAGTATGCTCCAGGGGGCTGCCTTGCAGACAGGTGTAATGAGGCCACGCCCCTTTTTACACCCCTCTGCAATGCAGCCCCCTGGTGCGTTTGCAGAGGTGGAACTAATTCTCCTTGCATACTGGGGGGCCCTGGGGGCCAACTAGCCCACCAGGTACCTCCAGTATGCGCCAGGGGGCTGCATTGCAGAGAGGTGTAATGAGGCCACCCCCCTTTTTACACCTCTCTGAAACGCAGCCCCTTGGCGCGTTTGCAGAGGGGGAACTAATTCCCCTTGCATACTGGAGGTCCCTGGGGGACAACTAGCCCACCAGGAACCTGCAGTATGCGCTCGGAAAGGTACAGAGTCAAGTACAGAGTACAGTACAGCGTACAGTACAGAGTACGGTACTTCGTAACCCGCAATTTAATAAATAAATAATATTTTTTGGGCCTTGGGGGTCCTTTTGGGTCCCCCTGAGCAGGCCAAGGGGATCAGGGTGTTTCTACCCTGCCCCCTTTGCGTGTTTTGCATGTTTGTTACACTGCTTTCTTGTGCCTCGGTTCTACTGAGGCACAAGATGGCTGCCAACACTTCCTGGTTTGGAGTGTTGACAGACAGTTGACAGCCAATGACCATGCAGCTCATGCTCAGGAAGGTACAGAGTACCGTACAGAGTACTGTACTTTGTACCCCACAATTTAAAAAAGAAAAATAATAATTTTTTGGGCCTTGGGGGTGTGGGACCCCATGAGCAGGCCTAAGGGGTCAGGGTGTTTCTACCCTGCCCCCTTTGCGTGTTTTGCATGTTTGTTTGACTGCTTTCTTGTGCCTCGGTTCTACCGAGGCACAAGATGGCTGCCAAATGACTATGTTCGCTTCTAGTTGTGCTGAACAGTGCTGGAGTTGAAAAATATTTACTTCAGGAACCCATAATAAGGAGTCACAGTGTGGCAGAGGAAAGCTCTTCAATCAGCAGCGGCGTACCCCCCTTCCCAGCGCCTTGAGAGCCTTATGGGTATGTAGTGCGCTTTACAAATTCTTTGATTGATTGATTGATTGAAAGCGGGTGTAGGCACATAATATTATAAGTTTTTAAACTGTGCCACAAGGAAATTAGCAACAGTGACACAAGAGAAGTAAAGCTGTTCTGTTTTACTTAATTGATAACAAAGAAACTGCATTTTAAAATATCTCATGCGGTTAAGCCACCTACAGGCAGATGCATCAAAGAAAATACCGGGAGCAAACTGGCAGATTCTCAGAATCTGCCCGTTTGCTCCCGGTATTTTTGCATTTGGGATGCATCATCCCAAATGCAGAAATCGCAATTTAAGAATTGCTCTTGCATTTAAGGAATCCCAAAATGAGATTCCTTAAATGCAATGCATGAAACCCAAAAAAATAGCGATTTCGCTAATAGGGGGAGCAAATTACCATGAAGTTGAACTTCGTGGTAATTTGCTAAAACTTTGAAAAATGCACTTTTGTGCATTTTTCAAAGTTACATGTTGCGCGCACACATGCCCTTAGGGCATGTGTGTGTGTAACATTTGTGCACAGGTCCATTTCAGGGGTGCAACAGGGTGTCCTTTGGACACCCTGGCACCCTTGAAATAGCGGAACATTAGCAATTCGGTAATAGCTAATCGCTAATAAGGAATGGCTTCCCCATTCATTCCTATGGGCCTTTAGGCCCATAGGAATGAATGGGGAAGCCATTCCTTATTAGCGATTAGCTATTACCGAATCGCTAATAAGGAATCTTAAGGAATCGCTAATAACATTGCGATTCCTACATGCATCCCGTTTTGCGAGTCTTTAATAGCGATTCCTTAAAATTCGCTATTAAGGACTCGCAAAACATTACTTTGATGCATCTGCCAGCTACTGAATTTTAAGTAATAATAATAGTGGTGAGATAATTCTAGTGGTTAATGCACTTGCCGGAGAGATTTGTTTTGTCTAATCATAGTTTTGACTCAAAGTAGCAGAGAGGATTACACTGCCTGCTGCAGAGCACATTTTGTAACACGGAGATCACAGATATGTATTTATTGTTGATAGGTAGGTGGGCTACTGCTTTTGACACAGAAATGCTTTTGTTTCTTCTAGTACATTAGTTGAAATTATTTTAATATACCATAGTGAGCTAGAAATTAGCAACAGGGAGCTACATGCAAAACTTATTGTGTTTGTCGGTCCTTATACTAAGATTTCAAAGAAGTGCTCCTTTGGGTAGTAAAAAAGTATTATTAATACAGACAACCCCAACCATTTTTTATGTATTATTTTCTAAATTTGTTACATAAAATGCTTACTAGTGTGCAGATCTACACTTTGCAAACCTCGTTGTTTTACGCAACAAATCTACTACATGGATTTGCACGCTTGTATCATTTATTGCCTCTGTATAATTTGTGGCTGTATAAAAGATGTTAAACAAATTAGTAGTAACTAATTATATTATTCTGTGATTACTCATAAAGTCTGATACATATGACATTCTTACAGAGCACAAATATATCTTATATACATGGATTGGCATCTTATCTCTCCGGATGGCTCCCAGGCAGGATGACCCTCAAATAAAAGTAAGGCTGATGGCCCTTTAAATAAGGCCTTTAATTTGGGTCCAGCTGGAGGAGAATAGAAGAAAGCCACTTTTCCACCTATAAATTGCCGCTCGGAATACAAAGCAGATAAACTGCAGGCTCTTCTGAACGTGTCCTGGTATCTATGAATTACAGTGGGACAAATTCAGCTTATTTGACTGTGTTCACCCCAAATCATCTGGCCAGGCTCAATAATAGCCTGGATCTCCCCAAAATGATGCTGCAGCACTGTGAGCTCCATCCCCTTATCAGGAGCATTATCTGTCTCCTATAGTTTGTTACTCTTTATTATGCCATGTTATATGAAGTACATCCATGCATAAAAGGCCTCACACAGGTTGCCCCCATGCTGCCACTTTGTCGCTTAATTAGAAAACTAAATGATGGTACTGATACGTTTGTGTTTATTTCAGTACATGTTGGCAAACCTTTATTTAGCTAAGGCCACTGAATGGTAGTTCAGTGACTGCATGCAGAAGGTGTCTCTAAAGAAATCTATAGAGATATGAAGAACATGTACTCTTGATGGAGCTCGAGCTTTTGCCAATAAGCTCAGGGGTGCGGGCACACATGTTAGGTGGTCCTAATCCTGCTGTACCAGTATAGTAAAAGCACACGAAGACTCAAAGACATAATAGTCAATCTAATGCTTTACTGACAAAGGATGCTGTTACATTGCAATGTTGGAGTTAGTAAAGCTGCAGTAATAACATAGTGAAAGTAGAAATAGGTGGTGACTCCCTAATATTGCTAGTAGCCCTAGTGATTGATGCTGTCATCCTAGGCAGAGCTTAGCCGCTGACAAAGATGGATGCTTAATGCTGAGGCTCCAGATCACCAAAGTCATCGGAGGAGATACTACTCTGATTAGACAGAATCCACGTGTCCCATGCTCCTTACTAATTTGGGCAACATTTCAAACCATCTGCGCCCCTTACTGATGTCTTGAGGGGCCACAATATCTTTGCTGCCTTTCCTCACCCCCAGTCAATGGGCCTTTGCCGGCGGTGGTTGTGGGTAGTCGAGGAGCTGTGCTGAAGAAGTCCCTCTTCTCGCAGGAGTGGATCTCCTCCCCATCCTGATTAGCCACCTCTTCAGCTTTGGACAGGCACCCATGGCGGGTCTCCATTCATTTAGCCCTGCCAGCATCTCATGGAGGACCTTCTGGTAGCACCATAGTACCATGTCCTGTTTGTGCACGGCCGTGGTGGTACAACGCTTTTTCTCAACCTGCAAGCCAGTAAGGCAAATGTCCCATTGTGAATGGGCCCTTCTTGCCACCCTCCTTTACTGGTGGGCCTGACCTTGTGCCGCAGTGGGATTTTCATCTCTGGGGGATGGGGCTGTTCTTGTGAGGTCTAGGGCCTAGATATTCTCTCAGCCTGGACTTTCGTCAGCAGTGGGGCTACTCTAGAGAATGACTACACTGGCTGGCCACCCGAATACCTCACTTCATTGGCAGCAAAGGACATACCATCATGGCCCGGGGTCCAGAGTCCCAATTTAGTTCGACTGCAGCTGCTGAGATCAACCCACTGCTGCCGTGCACCAAAGTGATTGGACCCAATCTCAGGTACACATGGCCGGACTGGCTGTAGCGGGCACCAGGCATATTTCCAGTGGGCCAGAATGGTGGGTGCGGTTTTGGACCGGAGAGGGCCATTTTTGATACAAGGAGGTAGTTTTACATCAGTGCTGCAAATTGGCACCCTGTACGAGAAGCAGCAGCAGTGTTTCACACCAGCACCTACCCTGCAGCCGGTCAGACTTTTTTTCCAGGGTTAGTTTGCTTTGCAAGTCTGTCCCTGCTGGTATATCAGCCCCAGAAACAGACCTGGAATTGTTAGATGCTTTTTCCTACCTGCTGCCCTTTTACCATGCCTAGGCACCTACCTCTTTAACTCTCCGTACACCTATCCAGATTTATTTTCGTGCAACGGAGGGCAGACCTATATCGTCTGGTTGGACAATTGAGGTAGGTGATTTCTTATCCTGATTCCTTCCTGCCCAAGTCCTCTTAGACTTCCCTCCCCCTACTACAACAGGAATCCATAATTCAGGCAGTTCTAGCAATGACTATGTCCCATTTAGACTACGCCAATTCCTTATACTTTGGCATCCCTCTTTATTTAATTAAATGATTAGAACTGATACAGAACCAGGCAGGGAGACTGATTTTTCAGCAACCAAGGTGGCCTCATGTCACTCCCCTCATGAGGAAGCTACACTGGCTCCCAATTCCTTAGAGGTGTGCATTTAAGGTTTGCTGCCTCATCTTCAACTCATTGAATGGTAGCAGCCCATAATTCGTGGATAACCTTATTTAAAAGCACACCCCAATGTGTAACTTACATTCAGTACATAAGTATCTTATGTTTATCCCGTCCTTCAAATTGAAGCGCATGGGTGGTGCCAGATTCTCTGTATTAGCTCCCAGCTACTGGAACTCCCTGCCCTGCGAAATCAGATTCTGCACAGACCTCTTGAGCTCCAGGAAGCCCCTCAAGACTTGGCTGTTCAGACAAGAGTACAAGTAAGTTCCCAGGAATCCGGCTCTTCCTAGAGCAGCGCCATGAAACCAATTCAGAGTACGTGCGCTTTACATGAACTTGCTAACATAACATAACATGACTCAGGATAAGGCCTCCAACCGAAAGGATCTAATCACCTTAGCCAACGGAGAGACATATATGTTAAATAGAGTGCGACTCAAAGAGGGGCCTTGCGGAACTCCACAGAAGGTGGATATGAAGGTTGAAAAAAATTAGCCTATCTTTACTTTCTGTGACCTATCTGTCAGGAATGAGGACAGGAGCTCCAAGGCAGAGTCTGACTCCCCAATTTCCTGAAGACTGTCAGTCAGTCTTGTCGGAGAGATGGTATCAAAGGCTGCAGATAGGTCCGGTGGTAATAACAATGAAGTATGCCCAGCATCTACTTGGATCCGTATGTTACTTATTGCAGCTTTTAAGAGGTTGTACGATGGTACAATGCAAGCAATTACATTGCATGCCTTTGACACACATTTTTTAGCGTGCATGTATTTGCCACGAATATGCATTTAAAACGCAAGCCAATATCATGCATTGTTTTTAGATTTAAAACCAATGTAATTGTGGGGGGAGAACCCCCAACCCGCCAACTTACCTCAAATGCATGCTATTGGCATGCTTTGTAAATGCATATTCATGGTATAAAATGTATGGTAAAAGAAAAACACAGAGGTAAAAATATTGTTGTGATAGGCTGTTTCCTCTATTAAGGTGAAAAAGCAGGTAAATTAGTTGCGGCACAGGACCAACATGAAACAGCCTCCACCATACCAGCCATTAAAGACAGAACTGTGTCTAATCACATCTACCCGAGGGATTGCAGATGCTGTTGCAGTGTACTACAGAGACCTTTACACCACAGAAAGCTGTCATTTTCTCCCTCAACTACATGATGATTGATGGGCCCTACTCTCAGGAGTAATCACCTGAGAGGAGACTGTGTGGGCGATCTCCACCTCACCCACATCCCCAACGGTATACAACTGTTACAACAAAGTTTTTACAACGCACTACCACTACAACGCAGGCATTACCACGCATACCATTACAACGCATTGCGCTGGGGGACGCTCTAGGATAGGGAATAAGTATAATTTTATATCCAACACCTTCCCTAGTGTCCACGGGGACTGGAGTTGGAATATAAAATTATACTTACCACTATCCAGCACCTCTAAGCGCTATGCGTTGTAACAGTATTTGTTGTAAATACCGCGTTGTAATGGTATGCGTGGTAAAAGTATGCGTTGTAACGTCATACATCCCACCCAACAGCAGAGATCTGAGGGAAGATGATATTTCTATAGAATTCCACTGAGGAAAATGAAATTTTACATGGCCAATGTGTCCCCTGCGTGTACCCCACGTTTAGTGTATGTGCATGTCATCCATGTATTGTTCCCTCTATGGCCTGCAATAATAATGAGGCCTCTGCATTTCCGTCCCACATTAGGATGTCAGTTACCAAGTCTTCCATGAAAGAAACGTTAATTCTGCACTGAGGCCCATGTTGTCCATGTTTTTGCACTGTGCACGTTTGAAGTCGAGATGAACCCATTTTGTGGCTCAGCCTGAGCCAGTCTCCGAATTAAGGTTTTCATGCCTCCAGACATTCTGAAAGCTGCAGCTACGTATCCCTGACCTCTCGCATACTTTTGGCTCAGCCGAGAGGGTCCCAGCCCGGGGTGCCAAGACAGTATTTTGCACACAGTTATCTGCTTGCTCTACAGAATCACATTCCTGCCTAGTGAAGAAGGTAAACAGAACCCGTCTGCTGAGATAGGGCCTAGCCTTTCTGTCTCCGTTTAAGTGATTTGCACAGCTCGCATCCATAGAAAGCTCAAAGCCCCCATGCAATGAACGAAGAAATATATGCCCACACTGGCTCTTGGTGATGAGCAACCTTTGCTTGAGCGACCTTTTGTTTCAGATAATACATCCCCGGACCTAAGATATCAGATAATACCAGACGTGCAGGTCGTCCTGACACTGAAGGCATCTCTACTAGACCGAAAGTCAGCTCCCCCCCAGTTACAGGTCAATTGCACGTCATGATCAAGTTGCGCACACAAGTAGGGCAAAGGTTTTCAGCTGGCCATGCAGACCCCCTCCATGTATCCACCCACCTATGACACACCTAAGACTCCTCAAGTGAACGCCCTCATGCACGCCCACATACTCTTATCTCTTTCTTTCTCTTGCTCTGCCTGGAGCGCTCCTCCTTCTCTATGCAATTTAATGTATAAATATTGTACTCTGTGAATAAAGTTTAGAAGACCCTTCCTGAACCTTAGTGGTGATGGAACCCGATTCTCCCTTAACTCGAGTTACTGAAATAAAGCCCTTTTGAATCGGACACCACAGACTCTGCCTCTCATTATATGCATGACCCTTTGTTTAAGTATAGAAATTATGACAGGGTAATTAATACTTTATTTACCACATAAATCTGGCGCCCGAACAGGGACCAATCCCCTGCCCCACGCGCCGGAGATGTAGGTCCAGCCCTTGCCCCCTTCCACAGCCGTGACGGACTTCAAAGTGTACACGCCAGTGGGACTTCCTGCTTACTCCCTCAGGCCCACGGAGGAGACGGACTGCGACCAGGCATCCACACGAGGCGGTGAGGTTCGCGGATCATCCCAACCAGAGCCCAACCCGTGAGAGAGCAAGGTCCGAGGTTTCCGAAGGTCCACCTGTTCCGCGGCGCATGTGCAGTATCAAGTTTGCGCAGTATCAAGTTTCCGAGGCCTTCAAGTTCTGCTTCCCGGTGAGTACCACTAGTGGAACGCATAAAGTTCAAGACGGGTTCATTTATTTGAGCTCGGTAAAGACGTGTCCGTTCACACGAGCACGGTAAAGACGGGTCCATTTCGGTGGGCACGGTAAAGACGTGTCTCTTTCTGAGACCGGTATGGTTGTACTGTATTCCAGTGCATAAAGTTAACTGTTTTCAAGTACATGTTTTACTCCATGTATCAGGTCAGACTGTATCTGTTTTAGTGTTGTAGTGTGAATGATTGTTTCAGTCAGTCTTTTTTAGTGTGTATTGTGTTTTCATTGTGTTGGTTTCAACATGCCACTGTTTTCAAAGTTACGTCAGATAGGGACTAGGAAAGGCATATTAGAAGAGTCAGTTAACATCCCGCCTAGAGACACACCTGGTCATTACATGTATAATAAGCACGGGCTAGATGCTGTATTGTTTTTGGACTTGTGGGTAGATTACACGAAGGATTTAGAGGAGAAGTACAGATGGCCTATCTCGGGAACATGGGATTCTGAATGCATTATGAAAGTAGAGGAAGCGCTATGGAAAAGGAAATCAAGACCCTCACAGAAAGATGCTATTGAGTTATGGCGCAAAGAGTCACATAGGAGAACAGAGAAAGAATTCCACCAAGCAGAGAAAAGTAAACAAGCAGCGGAAAAAGCCAAAGAAAAAGAACTGCGGGAGGACGGGGAACGGGTCAAGGCAGAACAGGCTGATAGAGAAAGAAATGCAGTTGTTACTGGTATTTATCCCATCCTCTCAGAAGAACTAGCTAGAGTGACACCCTCAGAAACACCCCGTAGGTCGCGAACTCCACCACCTGTACCCTATAGAGTACGTAGAATAAAGCCAACAGCCTCCGAGTCTTTTATTTCCTCCTATCTAGAAGAGCCCGCACCAGACTACGCAAACGCAGATTTCCCTTCGCCCCCAACAGCGGCTCAGCTCCAACAGCTTCAGCAGGTCGTGAAAGACGACGTAGGGCCAGGGGTTGTAGGGGGAGGGGGGCCACCGCCAACGCCAACAACGCCATATAAGTTTACTGTAGATGTAACAATTTCACGTTGTATATACGATCCAGTACCAGGAAAGGGTTCAATGCTCGTGTTTTCACTAAGATTAAGAAAAGCCGTCGACTATTTGGTCACATTACCAGACATGAAAGAGCACCTAGATAAAATATACTGTTTCATTAGAACGGGGGAGGGACCCGAGTGTATAGAACAGGCCATGGACCACAGAAAGGTGGAGGTTAAGAACTACATCCTACGTTTTATGATTAACTGCCTGATCAGGGAACAAGACCAAGGAGAAGGGGATGTAGAGCATGGTTTGACAGAATGGAGTGATAACATAGATGCCGGTCGGCATGATAAACAGGGACAGACAGATAGCATGTACAAGAAAATACGAAAGGAAATATTAGGAATACACAGAGTGTGGTCTGACGAGAAGGGTGAGTCATCACCGGAAGAGTCAGAAAACGAGGCAAAGGACAAAATGAATTATGTAGGCAAAGCACGACAGTTTGACAGGCCCAAGTGACTCGACTACCGTAAACAGGGACAGGCTATAAAAGAAAGATATTCCCTAGAGAATTTATTCCAAGCTACTGAAAAAGCCCTGAAACGACGGATAGAGAGCGAGCGATCCCACACCCCACACGAAAAGGAATTGGCCCGGTCAGCCACCCAGTGGGTGTCCAATTCCAATGTATATAGTAATGATATAGTAGCCCAGACTTTCTTGAGCCTTCCGCCGAACGAACAGCGTTTGGCTGGTATTTACATGGTCCAACATTTGATAACGTTGTATGAAAGTCAATATTCTGATCCCGGTCACTTGTATAAATTACTGGACGACATAGTTCTAGACAGATGGACAGGCCTGGGTACTGATTTGATTAACGTCATCCTGGACCAACGACATAAGTACCTGACTTCTCTGACCACATGCATGCTTCCCGCCCCACACCACGACAGAAAGCACCTGTACATAGACAGACAGAACCCCCTACGAGAGGTACATCCCGTCAAAAATGCAAACAATGAGCTTCAACAAGTGTATTTTTACACCCCCTTGACGAAATTAGAAATACTGGAAATGAAAAAGATGCTGCCCTGCCATGATAAAGACCCGGGGGGGTTTCACCGAGAAATAAAAGACATTCTCCGAATCGGAGATTACACGTACGCAGACATTCTGAAACTATTGAAAGTACTGTTGCCTGCAGGTATTTATGAAAAACTTAAGGAAAAAGACTGGGAGGTGGGAGAGAAAAAGTTAAGTTGGACAGAATTGGAAACAGAGGATAAAGCCAGGCTTCCAGGGGTTGGTCTTGGGGAAAAAGCTAGAGAACTACCTGAACTCCTAATACAGGTTTTGCCAAGACTATTAATTACTAAAAAGGAAGATTGGGATGCTATTTCAGCCTGTAAACAGAAACAAGACGAGTACACAAGTGATTTCTATTCTAGATTCGAGAAATGCTTTGCTATTAAAAGTGGCCTTAAGCCCAGTAGCGAATCATATCAACATCTTTTCGTGAGCAAATTAGTAGAGAATTCCTTACCCCAGATCAAGAATAGAGTACTGAAGGTTGAGAGTACTTTGCAAGCAAATAGCCCTTCACAAATGTTGCAAATGCTACAATATCATCAGAATAGGATTAGAGAAGAGCAGGATCATGAAAAGAGACGCATGAAAGAGACAAAAATGAAAGTGCTGGTTGCCCAAACGGTACCGGCAAACCCGAACAAAAATGGCACGATTCCTGTCAAACGGAATTGTAAATATTGCAAACAACCAGGTCACTTTGTAAAAGATTGTGCTGTCCTGAAACACAATATAGCTACAGGCAAGACAAAGGAACGACCACACATTCCTAGGCAGAATAGCACTCCACAGAACACACAACAGACAGTAGCGAATTTTCCACCCCCACCACCGCCTGTTCATGCCACACAACAAATGTATCAGTACACACAGTCACACTATCCAGAATACCAACAGTTCTCATGAAACAGCCTTGAGAGGGAAGTTGGCTTGCCCCTTATTGAGGTTCCTGTAGATCAAGAGGGTCCCTATGTACATAGTCGTGTATTGGGAAAAGACAGAAGGTTTCTGATTGACACAGGGGCAAGCAGAACTACCATCAGCCATTCCAGGGGCACCCCTCTCGGGCTCACAGAATGTTTCCCTGGGATTTTCAGGAAAGCCTATTGTTAATGAAGTATCGAAACCAGTCTCCCTAGGAGTTGGTCCACTGTCACGTACCACAGACTTGCTACTTACTAAATCATGTCCAGAAAACTTACTTGGTATAAAGACATTAAAAGAACTAGGAGCAGCTATCTGTTGTTCTCCAGAGGGAGTACAACTGTTCTTACGTGATTTTAAGGGACATTATGTGTTGACAGAATTTGACCACAGACTCCAGAATGTACCACAGCACCTATGGGCACAAGGTCCGACTGACGTAGGTTACATGGACATAACACCCCACCGTGTCACTCTCAAAGCAGGAGTAGTACTACCACGTATACGACAATACAAGTTACCACCTGATGCTGTAGTGGCCTTATTGAAAATTGTTGACGAACTCATTGCACAAGGAGTGGTAGTAGAGACTGACTCGAATGTATGTAATTCACCTGTCATTCCTATCCTTAAATGAACAAACCCTAATGCACCATCAGTTTATCGACTAGTTGTTGACCTTCGAGAATTGAATAAATGTGTAGTCCCTCAATACCCAGTGGTCCCAGACATTTCATCATTACTGACTGCTATTGATTCTGAGGCAACGTTCTTTACTGTCATTGACTTGAAGAATGCTTTCTTTAGTGTTCCCATTCATCCAGATAGCCAGTATCTTTTCAAGTTCAGTTTAAATGGACACAGCTTTAAATTTACGAGAGCTCCCCAAGGTTTTACAGAGAGTCCTAGCCTTTACAGTCAAGCCTTAAAGAGACAGCTGGACAGTATTAACATGCCTACCAACACTGCACTGCTCCAGTACGTAGACGACATCCTAATTACAGCACGATCAGAACCAGACTGCGAAAATGCATCACTGACAGTTTTACACTTTCTGGCAGACAAGGGGCACAAAGTGTCCCCTTCGAAGTTACAATTCTGTGCACAGCAAGTGGTATACCTTGGACACTTGCTGTCCAAGAGGGGTAGACAGCTGACACAAGAACGTATTCAGTTAATTGCTAATCTTTCACAGCCCACGACACAAAAGGAAGTACGGGCCTTCATTGGCCTCACTTCATACTGCAAACAATGGACTCCCCAGTATGCCTATCTAGCCAAACCACTCATACAATTGACAACACAGGAGGCAGCATCTTCGACTGTCCTCCCTTGGACACAAGAACATACCTTGGCATTTGAAGAATTAAAAAGAGCCTTATGTCAAGCGCCAGTTTTAGCGACTCCTAGTTACAGCAAACCTTTTATGCTTTTCGTAACTGAACGGGATGGAACAGCATTATCTGTCCTCACACAAGATCAAGCAGGTAAACACAAGCCTTGTGCTTATTTTTCTAGTACACTAGACCCAGTGGCCCAGGCTCTGCCTGCGTGCCTGAAATCAGTTGCAGCAACAGCCCTAGCCATAAGACAAAGTGACTCCATAGTGCTGGGACATCCCCTGATAGTACAGGTACCACATGCAGTGGAAGTTCTCTTGAACAGGACACAGACACAACACTTGACTGTAGCGAGACTGACAGGATATGAACTGACGTTATTTCAGCCACACATAGAGATCAGACGATGTAACATTCTTAACCCTGCTACACTTTTGCCCTCAAGTACAGTAGACACCGCACCACATGACTGTTTGGAAGTAATGAATATAGTGACGAAACCAAGACAAGACCTGACAGATATTGCACTGCCAGACCCTGACCTAACACTCTATGTAGATGGATCATGCATGAGAATGAGTGCAGGAAAGTTAGTGGCAGCATATGCCGTGACCACTGTTACTGAAGTCATAGAGACACAAAGAATAGATACACTGTCAGCACAAGCAGCAGAGCTCATCGCTCTGACACAAGCCTGCATAAGAGCTAAGAACTTGAAAGTGAACATTTATACAGATTCACAATATGCATTCGGCGTAGTTCATGACTTCGGAGTGTTATGGAGGGAGAGAGGTTTCTTGACCTCTCATGGGGCTAAAATTCAGCACGGTCCGCTTATTCAGGCCCTGTTAGAAGCAATATGTTTACCTACAGCCATAGCTATCCTGAAATGCAAAGCACACACTAAAGTTACAGACACCATTTCCCAGGGTTATGACCTGGCAGACCGAACTGCTAAACTTACAGCCCAGACACCAACAGACATGACAAAGACAGAGGTACCATTACTGACAAAAGTATGACAGTCAGGGATCCTTCACAAGACGTACTCGACATACAGACACATGCCACTTCAGATGAAATAAAGAAATGGACTGAACAAGGAGGGGTCCAGACTGACCAAGGTTGGATGACTAAAGGCAAAGCTACATGGTTTCTTCCAGATTCCATGGTACAAGTAATCATAAACACAGCACATAGTCCAGCACACTTGGGAGAGAAGGCAATGTTAGACAGCTTACAGAATATCTGGTTTAACAAGCACCTGCGTGCAGCAGCGAAGCAGAAAGTACGTACATGTATGATCTGTTGCCAGTTCAATCCAGGTAAAGGCATTCCAGTGGAACAAGGCGGATTTCATCCTCCTGCCCACCCTTTTGAGGTCCTCCAGATGGATTATATCCAAATGGACAGATGTAGAGGTTACAAGTATGTCCTAGTAGTTGTGTGTGCACTATCTAGATGGACAGAAGCGTATCCAGTCCCCGATTATACTGCTGTGACAACCGCCAGGCAATTGGTGCGTGAATTCTTCCCGAGATACGGATTGCCCCGTGTCGTGTACTCAGACAATGGTCAGCCTTTTTCTTCTGAATTAATGAAACAAGTATCCCTACTGTTAGGAGATCAGTGGAGGTTTCATTGTGTACGACACCCTGAAGCAGCAGGACTTGTAGAACGCCATAATCAGACAATAAAGACGAAATTAGCAAAGATCTGTGCAGAAAAAGGCGTGGATTGGATGTTAGCCTTGCCGGTTGCCCTCTTTTTCATGCGTATGGTAGCCCGTTCCAGAACAGGCCTATCTCCGTATGAAGTGGTTTTCGGTAGACCGCCGAATATGTGGGGTACACTTATGCCTAAGAAAATAACTGATGTTGACAGAAACATGCTGACAGATTACCTGGCTTCCTTGATGTCTGCACTACTCTCTTGTCGTTCACAGGTTGCCGCCGCCTTCCCTGACAAAACCCAGGTCAAGGAGCATGCCATAATCCCTGGTGATTTCGTCTTCGTGCGGAATTTTGATCGTTCAAGCCCCCTTGAGCCGCGTTGGAAGACACCGAAATTAGTGCTACTGACCACGAGGACAGCCATCAAAGTCGAAGGAAGAAAAGGATGGCTTCACGCCCATCATTGTAAAAAATATTTTGGAGACTCTGGAACTTTGATAAAGACAAAAGACAGTACAGACTTTGAGCCCCCTTTGCTAGAAAAGACTCTGCAACAAGAATATAGGTCCAAGTTACGATCTAGAAAGTCAGACAGTGTTTAATTGTTTAAGTCCACTAGGTGGTGAATCGGTTAGGCAAGTTTCTGACATGTATAGGATCGTAGACCAGAAGAAAAAAGAGCAGAATGAAAGAAAAATACTGCAAGATATTACGCAGTAGATGTATAGTAACTTTGATTTTTCTGTCTCTTCTGTGCATCACTATAATATGTATCAGCTTAACACTACATGTTTTCTTTCCTCCTATTGCCTCACATATTCACTTTTCCTTTAATGACACTGTAGAGCATACATTCAGTGATCTGCCACCCCATGAACTGTCATATCGACAAGCCCTGCGCAACAATACTTTTATTCGGATGTTGCACCGTTCTCATCAGACCAGCAATGCGACAGATTGCTGGGTATGTGGCCAACTTCCACCTTATCAAAAGACGAAGGGAGTTGTGCCCTTCTTCCCTTTTCCGTTCTCGCACAATGGTTCGTGCGGAGCATGGTTTGCCTTAATGTCATCGCTAGACAGAAATTTCACAGTTTTCCAGGGCGACTGGATATGGGGTAGTTTGAATAAAGTAATGAATGAGGCATGTTTTCCAGACGATGACGGACTTCCCCAAAGGAAGGGAACCGATCTAGAAAATGAAGAGTACGCGCAAGGAAATGCTTCCCTTAGCTTTATGATTCTGAATGTTCAGCCCAAGCAAAATGCAGGTCCACGATCTATTACAGTCCTACCAGCAAAAGGTGATTTGTGCGTTAGAAAGAAAGGATCAGTACATATGGGACACAGCGAGTGTAATGCTGTAGTCGAGTTTAATGATAAAGGAAAGTCTTCTTTCAAAGCATCACGCCATACCTATTTCATTTGCGGTCAGACAGCCTATGTACATCTGCCCTTAGACTGGGGTGGGACATGTTATATAGCGTTCCTGCTGCCACCCGTCTTTCTGGCCCCATCCCATTATCATCGAGATTCACGACTAGAGCATGTTAGACACCGGAGAGAGACCGATTCCTCCGAGATTGATCAGACTGAGACAGCTTGGGAGCTATATACAGATTTCAATAGAGGATTCTTTTTCTTCATAGGTCCCGTCCAAAACAGTAAACTTATACGCAGGTTAACAAGAACTCTGGAAGCAGTAGTGAATGAGACTGCATCTGCCCTGGCGAACTTGACCCAGGAACAGTCTGCCATGCGACTTGTTGTTCTTCAGAACCGCCTTGTTCTTGACGTCATCCTGGCGGATAGGGGCGGGGCTGTAGAGTGATTGGCTCCAGTTGCTGCGTTTTCATTCCAAATAATGCGCCATCTGTGTACGCAGCAATAACAAGGCTCCACAAGATTGCTCATGATATACATCAAGACCCAGGCACATGGACTTGGTCCAGTTGGCTCTGGAGTGTAATATCAGCATGGGGATGGAAAGTGTTGTCGTTCCTAGGAATGATACTGCTTATGATATTCGGCTGCTGTCTCTGTCTTCAATGTGGCCCGGCGATTTGCGGCCTGTGTGCCACTGCCTGTGTTCCCCATTCACGTATACAAAAGATCAAAGACGAACAAATGATGCTGTATGATCAAATATATGGTCTCATGAATATAGATGTGTCCTGAAGGGTACAGTAGGGGACAAGGAGGGAATGAGGAAAATGAAATTTTACATGGCCAATGTGTCCCCTGCGTGTACCCCACGTTTAGTGTATGTGCATGTCATCCATGTATTTTTCCCTCTATGGCCTGCAATAATAATGAGGCCTCTGCATTTCCGTCCCACATTAGGATGTCAGTTACCAAGTCTTCCATGAAAGAAACGTTAATTCTGCACTGAGGCCCATGTTGTCCATGTTTTTGCACATTGCACGTTTAAAGTCGAGATGAACCCATTTTGTGGCTCAGCCTGAGCCAGTCTCCGAATTAAGGTTTTCATGCCTCCAGACATTCTGAAAGCTGCAGCTACGTATCCCTGACCTCTCGCATACTTTTGGCTCAGCCGAGAGGGGCCCAGCCCGGGGTGCCAAGACAGTTTTTTGCACACAGTTATCTGCTTGCTCTACAGAATCACATTCCTGCCTACTGAAGATGGTAAACAGAACCCGTCTGCTGAGATAGGGCCTAGCCTTTCTGTCTCCGTTTAAGTGATTTGCACAGCTCGCATCCATAGAAAGCCCAAAGCCCCATGCAATGAACGAAGAAATATATGCCCACACTGGCTCTTGGTGATGAGCAACTTTTGCTTGAGCGACCTTTTGCTTCAGATAATACATCCCCGGACCTAAGATATCAGATAATACCAGACGTGCAGGTCGTCCTGACACTGAAGGCCTCTCTACTAGACCGAAAGACAACTCCCCCCCAGTTACACGTCAATTGCACGTCATGATCAAGTTGCGCACACAAGTAGGGCAAAGGTTTTCAGCTGGCCATGCAGACCCCCTCCATGTATCCACCCACCTATGACACACCTATGACTCCTCAAGTGAACACCCTAATGCACGCCCACACACTCTTATCTCTTTCTTTCTCTTGCTCTGCCTGGAGCACTCCTCCTTCTCTATGCAATTTAATGTATAAATATTGTACTCTGTGAATAAAGTTTAGAAGACCCTTCCTGAACCTTAGTGGTGATGGAACCCGATTCTCCCTTAACTTGAGTTACTGAAATAAAGCCCTTTTGAATCGGACACCACGGACTCTGCCTCTCATTATATGCATGACCCTTTGTTTAAGTATAGAAATTATGACAGGGTAATTAATACTTTATTTACCACACCACACATGGGCTTCACTAGACATTTTCAACAAGGCCCTCATAGCACTACTCCCCAAGCTGGGTAAAGACCACATGCCGATTCTGATTTTGAACAGGGATGTCAAGGTCCTGGCCATTGGGTTGGCATCACAGGTTAAGAAAGTAATCTCTAGACTCATTAACTAGGCCTTGGCCGTGTTAGCTGAGTCGCTCTACACGAAACGCCATGTGCTATGCGAAGGAGTTCCGAGAGGGATGGAGTCCGGTACATCATGCTGTTCATGCTGATTATTAGCAATATGAGTTTCCTCAACGTTAGCAGCAGCTTTCTGAAAGCCAGTGGTAGTAACCTGCCAATTCAATTCAATAAATTTATATAGCGCGCTACATACCCAGGGGGTCTCAAGGCGCTTGGAGAGGGGTGGGGGATTACTTGTCGAATATCCAGGTTTTAAGTTGCTTCCTGAATGCTAGGTGGTTCTGAGTGAGGCGAAGGTGAATGGGAAGTGAGTTCCAGGTTTTAGCCGCCAGGTAGGAAAAGGATCTTTCTCCCATGGTGGTTTTGTTGATGCGAGGTACAGCAGCAAGGGCTTGGTTGGAGGAGCGTAGCTGGCGGGAGGGGGTGTAGAAGGAAAGTCGTGTGTTGAGGCAATCGGGTCCAAGTTCGTAAAGTTCTTTGTGTGCGTGGGTTAGGAGGCGGAATGTTATCCTCTTATTGACGGGGAGCCAGTGGAGGTTTTCAGGTGACCCGAAATGTGGTTGTTACGCGGGATGTCTAGTATGAGTTGGCCGATGCGTTCTGGATGCGTTGGAGTTTTTTCTGAAGTTTTGCGGTGGTACCGGCGTATAGGGTGTTTCCGTAGTCCAGACGGCTTGTAACCAGTGCGTGGGTGACCGTTTTTCTAGTTTCGGTGGGGATCCAGCGAAATGTTTTTTTGAGCATGCGAAGAATGTTGAAGCAAGATGATGAAATGGCGTTGACTTGTCTGGTCATCGAGAGTGAGGAGTCCAGAATGACGCCCAGGTTCCCTGCGTGGTCTGTCGGGATGGGTGCTTTTCCAAGGGACTCTGGCCACCAAGAGTCGTCCCAGGCAGAGGGGGAGGTACCTAAGATAAGGACTTCTGTTTTGTCGGAATTCAGTTTCAGACGGCTGTGCTTCATCCACTCGGCTACTTCTTTCATTCCTTCATGTAGGTTGGTTTTGGCGGTGTTCAGGTCTTTGGTGAGTGAGAGGATAAGTTGAGTGTCATCAGCGTAGGAGATGATGTTGAGGTTGTGTTGGCGTGCGATGGCCGTGAGGGGGCTCATGTATACGTTGAAGAGGGTGGAACTGAGTGAGGATCCTTGTGGCACGCCACAAATGACTTCAGTGGCCTCTGACTTGAATGGTGGGAGGCGGACTCTCTGGGTTCTTCCGGCAAGGAGCGAGGTGATCCATTCCAGTGCTTTTCCCTGGATTCTGATGTTTCTGAGGCGTTGTAACAGGGTGCTATGACAGACTGTGTCGAAGGCAGCGGAGAGGTCGAGGAGGATGAGGGTGACTGTGTCTCCATTGTCCAGTAGAGCTCGAATGTCGTCTGTTGCTGCGATGAGTGCGGTCTCAGTGCTGTGTTTGGCTCGGAAGCCGGACTGTGAGGAGTCGAGGGATTTGTTGGTTTCGAGGAAGGCGGCGTGTTAGTTTTTGACAGCTTTCTCGATGACTTTGGCCGGGAATGGAAGGAGCGAGATGGGGCGGTAGTTTTTGAGTTCGGTGGGGTCAGCTGTGGGTTTTTTCAGAAGGGCGCAGAGTTTGGCGTGTTTCCAGCTTTCCGGGAAGGTGGCGGAGTTGAGGGAGCAGTTGATGACGTCTCGGAGGTGTGGTGCTATGATGGAATCTGCTTTGTTGAAGATGTGGTGAGGGCATGGGTCTGTGGGGGATCCTGAGTGGATGGAGTTCATCAGGCGGATGGTGTCCGCAGTGGAGATTGGGTTCCATTCATTAAGGATGTTCAAGGGGTGTGAAGGTACGGTAGAAGGTTGGGTGGGTTGGTCTCCGGGTTGTCGTTGGAGTTGGCAGTGGGGTTGGTAAACTCTTTGATGATGTTGAATAATTCCTTGCTGTTGTGGGCGTTGTTGACTAGTCAGTCTTTGAATGTGGCTTTCTTGGCAGTCCGGATCAGTTGGTGGTGTATGAGGGTGGCGTTTTTAAAGGAGTCCCTGGTGCTGGTGTTTGGGTCTTTTTTCCAGGCCTTCTCAAGGGAGCGACAGAGTTTCTTGGATTTCTTAAGATCCTCGTTGAACCTGGGGGCGTTTTTGTTGCCTAGTTTGATTTGACGTTTTTTCAGGGGTGCTAGGTTGTCGGCGCTGTTGGTTAGCCATTGAGTGAGGTTAATGGCTGCTTGGTTGGGGTTCGAAGAGTGGGCAGTGGGGTTTTGAAGAAGCGATGAGGAGATCTGGTCGATGGTGATTTTGTTCCAGTTTCTTCGCAGAGTAGGTTGAGGATGGTTGTGGGTTGTGGTCTTATTGTAGATAAAGTGAACGCAGCTGTGTTCCGTCCAATGGAGAGCTGTGGTGTGACTGAAGGAGATATGTTTGCTGGAGGTGAAGATAGGGTCGAGTGTGTGACCTGCGTGGTGAGTGGGGGTATTAACAAGTTGTTTGAGTCCGAGGTTGGCGAGATTGTCCAGGAGGGCGGTGGTGTTGCTGTCGCTGTTTTTTTCCAGGTGAAAATTGAGGTCTCCCAATAGAATGTAGTCCTCCGAGGGGAGGGCGTGTGGGGTGATAAAGTCAGTGATGTCTTCACTGAATTGTGCACGGGGTCCTGGTGGCCTGTAGAGGAGGGTGCCTCTGAGTGTGGTCTTGGGGTCGGTGTGGATCTGGAAGTGAAGGTGTTCGGCGCTAGCGAGGTTGACGTCTGAGCTGGTTGAGATGCGGATGGAATTCTTGTGGACGATAGCGATGCCTCCTCCTGTTTGCTTGTTGCGGTCTTTTCGTATGATCTTGTAGCCTTTCGGGATGGCAATGGTGATGTCTAGGGCTGAGGAGGCGTTCATCCATGTTTCAGTTAGGAAGGCGACGTCCGGAGAGATGGTGTCTAGTAGATTCCAGAGGTCGACGGCGTGTCTGTGGACCGAGCGGGTGTTGAGCAGGATGCATTTTAGGTGGTTGGTGTCAGGTCTCTGTTTGGTGTTAGTGGATGAGGAGTTGGTCTTGGTGCCGTCAAACTTGCAGGAGTTGCATGTGAAGGGTCCATGGGTGTGTCCAGGGGCGGCTTGGGCGCAGTTGGGGAGTCGACCGGGGTTAAGGGCTAGGAGGGTGGAGGCGGCGTATGTAATGCGGGTGGGGTGGGTGGGACGGGGGCCAGGGGGTCTGGCGCTGGGCGCAGGCTTGGCGCGGACGGGCGTAGACGGGCTTACCTTTGGCGCACCTTCGGCGCAACTGGGGCGCGACCGCTGCGCGTGAACGCTCCGCGAGAATGCATCTGTCATATATGGATGGAGGAAGGGGAGGGGCGAGGGAGGGTCAGCAGGGAGGCGGGGCAGGCTGTGGGGGCCGGGCTCTGAGGCACCAACAACAACAACAACAAGCGTAAGATGGCGGCAGCATTGGGAAAAACGCAACTGGAGGTAGGCTGGGGCTCAGGTGACTGACTACGCTTGCAGTCGGATCGCGCTATTTAAATTAGCGTTAGAATATCAAGCGCTGTAAATACAATGCCCCCAAAGCTTTCCTATGTGTGCAACTATGAGCGCCGTGTCAGCAGTCCCCCAGAGGCTTTCAAAATGTCCCAATAAGGTGTAGTACATCTCGCGCTGCAGCGTTATTCAGAGTAGTAGGCAAATCCGATAATAATGGCAAATCACACAACAATGCAGCTCAAAGCAACGATACCGATCAGGAGCAAGGCAGCAGGGCAAAGGGAGCGACCGCTTCTGAACTGGTCAGGACGGCCACAACCGTCCGTGTTCAGAAATCTCACCTGGCGGTGATATAGCACGCGATTTCACTCAATCGCCAACTTGATGTTGGTGAGCTGGCAGCAGTTGCTGGTGCAGGTTTGGGCGGTCGGAAGGAGCGGAGATGTTGACAGATGACAAAATAGGATTTATTTTTTTATTTTATTTTCCCTACCAACCAGTGACTGTGAGCTGTGGCAGGTGGCACTGCACATTGATTATGATGAAGAGGACTGACCCAAGGTACTAGAAAACTTGGATTGTGGTGTGAGGCAGTCTAAGTCTAAGTCTAAGATAACATAACTAACGCGCAGGTCGAACTCCCATCCCTATGACCTGGACTGACCACTGTCTAGTAACCATGTCAATACCCTGCAAGAACATCCTGCTTACTAAGCCCACTCAGCAGGTTCGGAAAAGACCCTGGAGGAAGCTCCGTATAGAGGACTTCCATGCACTCCTCACCACTCGTCCCCCCCCACCTAGCGGAGACCCTGACCATGGATACGACCAATTTTGCGAATGGATCAACCAAGCCCTAGACACCTTAATCCCAACTAAATGGATCAAAGCACGCGCCCACGAATCCAGTCCCTGGTACAATAAGGAATTCTCCGCACTAAAAAAAGAGTGCAAAAAAGCCGAAAGATGCTGGAGGAGAAACTACGACCCCGCCCTCAAAATTCTGTACACACAATCGCAAAAAACCTACCACCGCAGTATATGCTGGATCAGGACAGCCTACTACGCCACTGAGATCAAGAACATCCACAATGCCTCAAAAACCATCTTTAAAATTCTTAAAGAACTTAGTGCCAAAAAAACAGTGGCTAATCCAAACACCTCACCCGCATTATGCAATAATATGACCTCATTCTTCTTAGAAAAAATTCAGAAAATTTACAGTACCTTCCCCTCCACCTCTGGCCTCATCCCATCGAATGACCCCAACAGACCCAACCTTGCTAACATCCCGGCCCTGAGCCAAGAAGATTTTACTAAAATCTGTAATAAAATCAAGTCTGGCTCACCGGCAGACCCTCTCAAACCAGAAACCTTCAGAGAAGCGTACATAACTGTTCAAGGCCCCCTGAGAGACATTATTAACAAATCCTTCTCTACAGCTATAATCCCATCAAAATGGAAAAAAGCCTGGATATCACCGATCATCAAAAAACCTACGCTGGACCCTAACATACCCGAAAATGTTAAACCAATATCCCTCCTCCCATGGCCAGCCAAGGTAGCAGAAGCCTATGTAAACACCATCCTGACCAAATACCTGTCATCTAATAACATATTAGATTGGTCACAACATGGCTTCCGGGCTGGACACAGCACCGAGACAGCCCTGCTAAGTCTGACAGAACACCTCCGTACCATTTTAGACTCTGGTGGAGCGGCAGCCTTGATTCTACTTGATCTCAGTGCTGCCTTCGACACGGTGTCACACGAGGTTCTGCTGTTCAGGCTAAAAGAGGTCGGGATATCAGGACTCGCCCTTGACTGGTTTAGAGACTTTCTATCAGGCAGATCATTTCGAGTCTCCACCCCCCCTACCTCTCCAGGGAATGCCCCATTGAACAGGGCGTGCCCCAGGGGTCAGCTCTTAGTCCCACCCTGTTCAATGTGTATGTCCAACCCCTGGCAGAGGTAGCCAGGAGGCACTGAATGTCTCTTGTATCCTACGCTGATGACACTCAGCTGGTGGTGGCACTAAATGATGAAAGTGGTCACAGCGCCCAAAAATTCCAACAAACTCTTGTTGACATCACAGAATGGATGACAGCGAACTACCTCCAGCTCAACGCCGGAAAAACAGAGGTGTTGTTGGTGAGAAAAAAGACAAACACTTGGGGGAACAACTGGTGGCCAGAAAACCTCGGACAACCACCTGAACCCAAGGACTGTGTCAAAAACCTAGGAGTCTGGGTAGACTCTGCCCTTAAATTTACTCACCATACTAAAAAAGTGGCAGCAACCTGCTTCGGCATTTTACGGATCCTTAGACCCATCCTAGGACTCTTTGACAACCAAACCCGTCAGACAATAGTCCAAGCAGCCATCCTCTCCAGGCTGGACTACGCCAGCTCCCTCTTGCTAGGAGCGAACGTAGCAGAAAAAGCTAGACTCCAGCGAGTCCAGAATGCTGCCACCAGGGCTCTGGTAGGTCTCCCCCGCCACACATCTGTGGCTAGTGTCCTTATCAAACTCCACTGGCTCCCAGTGGAGAAAAGGATCCACTTCAAAACGCTATGCCTAGCATTCAAAATCCTAAAAACGGATTCCCCCCCATGCTTTGCCCACTCTTGTCAACCTACGTCCCTCGTCGTGCCCTACGGTCAGAAGGACAAAACCTAGCAACTATCCAGGATGGGTGGCCGTTCCTTCAAATACTTGGCCGCCAAACTCTGGAATGGCCTCCCAGACCAGATCTGAGGGATACAAGATCTGTTGACCTTTAGGAAAGCAATAAAAACACACCTCTTCTGTTAAACAAATTTTCTCCCTTCTTACCTCCCTGACCCTATCCTCTGTCCACTTTTCATACAGCAAGCGCCGGGACGCCCCTTTGCTGGGGCAGCCGCGCGCTATACAAGCACATATAATATAACAAAACAAGATGAAATTTCTGTCTTTTTGATTTGGTGCAAGATTGGTACTGGATCCCCTCCTAATAAGAATGTGTAGTCCTGCTACACCACTCATGGTGTTGGCATTGCAACCTCTCAGGCTGTGACACAACCCATATCTTGTACAATTGCCCTGACCTCCCGTCTCTAGGGACAGCAGTGACCAATATGCTTCATTGCATCCTGTCTCTACCCTCCCTACTACCCTATCATGTAGGTCTCCTGTATGACATCTCAGACATCTCCTGGATGACACGCCATGAGCTCTATTTTCTTGCTACGGCTTTGACCACAGCCAAATTGTGCATCCTTTTGGCACTCTACCCTTATGCCCACACATGTGTAATGGTTAACCAAAATGTTCAAAGCTGCCTCTGATTTGAAGCTCATTTATACATTGGCTGAAAAACTAGATACCTATCAGCAGCCTGACTGAATAACAAGCGGATCAACAGCATTGTTCTGGACAGATGGGCCACCTTTGACCTCTGACCTGCACTAGAGAGGTATCAAAATGGACACTTTGGGTCTCGGGATCTTTATCTCTTACTCCACCCAAAGGGGTATACATACCAGCCTGTTCTATGCATTTGCTTGGTCTCTCTTTCCATATCCTTATACTATGGGGGGACTAACCTATCTCCCCAAACACCTTCTCTTTGCCTGTCATTATTCTCTCCTTCCGACCCGTCCCTGCTTTTTATTTTAGCCCTTCCAGTAACTACCTGTTTGTTACTAAATGGTTGTATTCCTGGATTGAATGCTAGTACCCTCTGTAATTTCTTTGATGTCATTAATGCTGTATTTTATAATATCTTACATCACGGTTCTACTGTGCCTGTACTTTGTATTTTGCATTATGTACTTTGCACTTTGATGATCAAAATAAAGAATTTAAAAAAGAGAATTACACATTTATATTGTGATATTTCACCTAGTATTTGTTTAGGTATTGTGGATATAGGATTCAAGATCCACTAGTCTGTAACATAATATGAATGTGTCATATATATTGTATTTATTTGTAACATGAAGCATGATATTTAGTAGTGTATGTAGTAAAAAATGTTACTTCTAATATTGGCTTGCACAACCTCCCTTGAGTAGTTCTTGTAACCGCTTTACTACCCTGAGAGACTCAATTGTTAGAATAGGGTACTTGGTTCCTATACAGAAAATCGTGAGGGTGTATTACTTGTGGAGGACTTTCATTGTCCGCAACTAATAATCCAATTCATTACAAAACCAAACTAGGCATTTGAAAGACATATCTATTAAAGATTAAAGATATTAGACAATTCCAATAAAAAGACAATTGTGCTATGATTATCTCTGCGAGAGTACAACATGATGATTGCCAGCTCTGCAGAGATGGTTATGAAGCTCATTTGAGATCCTACTATAAGGACACTAGTAAACTAAATTGCAGGCATCCAATGGTTTATGTTACTGTATGTTTGTCCTTCATCCATTCTATGTATTATCACTTTCTTTGCTGCAAAAGTTTAAAAGTAAAGAAGATATGCTATAATCAATCATCCAATCTGAACAACCGCATCACATTGTAAGTACTCCATTCTGGGGACCAGACTTTCACAGCACACGTGCCTGATACAATTCCAACCGCAATTTTATTATTGTGTTACGTTTTCATAGATATCGCGACCTAGGAGTTACTGATTAAGGTCGTCCGTGAGTATTGTTCTCACGAGAGTATTATATCATGGGCACATTTCATTTTCACTCGCAGTTTGGTGGCAGGTTATGCACGTCACGTTGTTTTTTCATTTCGGCACTGAGAGGAATCACGTTCATACACAATTCATTTACCTCGTTTTGGATGATGGTTGAGCTATAAGCATTACTATAACATGCACTGTTCATGTGGTATTTGAGTGAGGATCTTTATTTAACAGTTCTGTGTTCACCTTTTAGGGCTGATTCTGTTATATGGGGCTAATGACACAATTAGGTGATTGTAGAGGTGCAATTTTTGTATCAAACAGACATACATAGTGATACTATGGTATTTTCCTTTTGTTTGTAGAGTTGTCCCCTGAGGAAGGGCTTGTCATCAGCCCGAAATGCATTGGGGAGGATTTATGACTGGATGATTTTTTCGTTGGATGAAGTTATGCTCTATGGAACTATGTTGAACTTTTGATGAAGTATTAAATACTTTTGGAACCCTAACATTTGTGGAATCAACTTTGATGAACCGTTTATAGACAATCTTGTCTATGTTTCAAGCTGTGCAACCGGGTGTCTCCTTCCAAATGGGGGGAGCTTTGTATTAAATCTGTAAATGTGCCAAAATCTATTAGAGGATACGTGAGGTCACCCATGCTCCACCCATGACATGCTTCCCTGGGGCAGAGTAAAGCAACACAACAATTTGCTCTGCGTTGCATTACTCTAGAATTATCAAACCATTCTAAGCATCACAAGGTAGCTTTGCATGGCTTGATAAATCTAACTTAAGTGTTGCACTGCTCTTGTGCACATTGCATGGCGCAAGGGTAAGATGACTGTTTGATGAATTTTGCCCTTAGGGCCTAGTGTGACTACTTGCAGAATTCAAGAAGAGAGGAGGAGGTTCATATGTGCAGTGGCAGGTCGTATCATGATTTAAAATGTAGGAGCGGGCTTAACCACCAGATCTGATGTTCCATGTGTGCAGGTAAGAGTGCAAATGAGCTGAAGTGTCTAAGGGTTTTATGAAAAGAGATGTGATTGTTGAGGTATTCTGCATCAGTTGTATGCAGTGCCTTAAAAGAGTGGTTGAAGAGTTCAAATTGTGCTTGTTTGTCTATGTGGAGCCATTCAAGCTCCTTCATGTGTGGAGTGGTGTAAGTGTGGCGTTGGAGGTTAGGTGATCCTGGCTAGTGAGTTCTCAAAGATCTGCAGCCTTTCTTGTTGATCTGGGCATAGAGTGTGTTCCTGTAGTCCAGTTTGTTTGTGACAAGGGCCTGCATGGCCATTTTTCTGGATACCATTTCAAAATCTTCCTCAGCAACATCTTGTTAAATTCCATAGAGGTACCATAAAATGGGAAACATCCTTTACAGCGCAACTTTTACCACGCAGTGCCTTTACGACGCAACTATTACAATGCAAACCATTACAACGCATTGCGCTGGAGGGGCGCTCTAGGATAGGGAATAGATTTAATTTACTATACAACATCTTCCCTAGTGTCCACGGGGACTGGAGTTGGAATAGTAAATTAAACTATTCACCATCCAGCACCCCAAAGCACTATGCGTTGTAAAGGTTTGCGTTGTAATACTTGCGTTGTAAAAGCATGCGTGGTAAAAGCATGCGTTGTAATGTCATACATCCCCATAAAATAGGCCCCAGTAACTTCATTACCCTTCACCTATCAGCTTCCCTATGTTATACTTGTCACGGTTTGCAGGGACTGACCTTTTACCTAGATAAGCTAGTTCGAGCCCTCATAGATTATGAATGAGGATTCTTGGGAGCACAGCAGGACGACCATCTCCTGTATAATATCTATGTATGTACGTCATCCTTAGGCCGACACAGTAATACAGAGAGATAGGACCCCTGTGGAGGCCCATGGGTATATATACATCACATCTGGCCAAAATAGAACAGAGGAGACTGAGACTTCCTGGCTGACACACTGACCTGAGATACTGAGGTTCCTGCATGCAGACACTACAGCTCACAGTGGTCTAACTTTCCTCTCAGGGCGTCCAGCTCAAGGCCAGGGCGCCGTCCCATAGTCTCTCACTTCAGGTACTGGGGTTGACTAAATCCTAGATTGATTTTTGGCTTAACACCTATACACAAGCTAGGTGTATTTAGGTACATCTAGTTAGGGAAGCATTGTAGGAGTACACACCTATCTATCGTCTGTTTTATATACTCGTATGTATTCAAGAGCAATGTAAAATGGCAGAGCCATACCATCCCTTTACCTTTTTAGTACTGCTAATTATTTATATCTTATACAGTTTAATGGTTGTTGCAGCTCATCTATTCTACACCAGAATAACAACTGTTCAATAAATACTTATTGAAAACATCCAGCCTGTTTTTTTTCTGTGTATACCTCTGAGACAAACTGAGTAAGCAGGAGTGACTGAGTAAAAAGTAGTATATTGTTCCTACGGGGGATCGGGATTGTCATGTTTGAAGGTTGCCAAGAACGATTCTCTCCTTGGTAAGAGGAGATTCTAGTGGCACTGTGAGCTAGTTGGTACAAAAGGTCAAAATACCCGGTGGGGTGTTCAGATCCAGTCTGGCTCCAATCCTACAGTGCATGTTGTCTAAACACCCATATCCTGTGTAAATATTATAGGAGC
The DNA here is from genome assembly GCF_964263255.1 of Lissotriton vulgaris. Taxonomy (NCBI): domain Eukaryota; kingdom Metazoa; phylum Chordata; class Amphibia; order Caudata; family Salamandridae; genus Lissotriton; species Lissotriton vulgaris. The sequence goes on along the minus strand of NC_141686.1, from coordinate 227,572,975 downwards.
TACAAGACATGGAAGTATGGAAGTATGAGAAGTTGATGGCCTTGACTTGGGTGGTCATTTTGAGTTTGCTGTCAATGACAATCCCATGTTTCCTGGTGTGGGTGGTAGGGATTGGTATTGGTCCCAGCTTTGAGGCCACCAGGGGGAGTCCCACAGTGAAGTGGTGATGCTGTTCAACATGATTTCAATCTTGTCGGTGTTTAGCTTCAGGCAGTTGGTAAAAAGACAGATGACAGGTGAAAGTCAGATTTGAATTTGCTTCATTCGGCATTGTCCTGGCTCATTCTCTTTTTGCACTCGAGTTGTTTGCAGTGATGCTTCATCAGTCTGTGCCAACTGGCCTGGGGTCTAGGGGCCCAATTCACAAAATTAAACTGAGAAAAATCCTAAGTTTACAACTTTCGGTATTCACAAATAGCTTTTAGGAGTAGTAAAGTTAGGATTCCGAACTTTACTACTCTTAAACCGAGAAAAATCCTAACTTTACGACTTTCGGTATTCACAAAAGGCATTTAGGAGTAGTATAGTTGGGATTCAAAAGTAATTTAAGACAAAATCCTAACTTTATGACTTTCGGTAATCACAAAAGGCATTTAGGAGAAGTAAAGTTAGGATTCCTAATTGTACTACTCCTAAACTGAGAAAAATTCTAACTTTCCGAATTTTTATATTTGCAAAAGGCATTTAGGAGTAGTATAGTTAGGATACCTAACTTTACTACTCTAAAGCCTTTTGTGAATACCGAAAGTCTTAAAGTTAGGATTTTTCCCAATTTATGAGTAGTAAAGTTAGGAATTCTATATTTAATGAGTAAATGCCTTTTGTGAATACCGAAAGTCGTAAAGTTAGGATTTTTCTCGGTTTAGGAGTAGTAAGGTTAGGAATCCTAACTTTAGTACTCCTAAATGTCTTTTGTAAATACCAGAAGTCATGAAGTGAGGATTTTGTCTTAGATTACTTTTGCCCTAGGTCTTTTTGTACTGCTGTTTGAGGGAGGCTAATGAGTCAGTGCAACATGTGATGCAATTGTTGAAATTGTTGATGGCTTTGCGGAAGTTATTACTGTGTTTGGGTCAGTGGGTGTTGCGAACAGTATTCCAGACCTTGTCAGTGATGCTGTTGCAATTTCAGGTGGTCTGGCAATGCTTGTGTGTTGTACCAGGACAGAAATGGTGAACCTAACATGGACGTTCTCCATGGAGACTGGTGTGGGAGCGTCGACTAGGATCTTGTCCAGGAGGTGTCTGGCATTGTAGGTTGATCCCTATACTTGTAGGGTGAGGCCCAGTCTTCCAACGTTTAAGATTAGTGTGTCTGTGTTGCGGTCTAAGTGGAATTTCAGGTCTCCAAGTAGGATGTAATTGATAGGATCAAGGACATGATGTGCAATGAAGTCCTTGATGGTGTTGGTGAAGTTGGTGTGAGCCCCATGTGGCCTGTAAAGGAGAGTGCTTTTGGTTAAAGTCAGATGTGACGTTAGGCTTGAGGTACAGGTACTCCATGTTTGAGGATGACATGTCCGTAGAGGTGGTGAAGCTAATGTTGTTATTGTGGATGATGGCAATTCTGCCTCCAGGATTGTGAAGTCTGTCTTGCCTGGTGATTTTGTATTTTGTATCTGGATGGGGGGGTTGCTGTGGCAATGCCAAGTGCTGATGAGGGGTTCAGCCAGGTTTATGTTAGAAGAGGTAGGTCCAGGGCTTTGTTATGCAGCGGGTCTTAGATCTCTGTGACATATTTAGTGAGTAAGCGTGTTGAGCACAGAGTGTTGTGTGGGTGGTTGCAGGACTGTGTGAATGCAAGGGGTTGCAGTGTTGGGTGCTGTTGATGTGGGTACGGTGAGATTTGTCTATAGGTAAGTGCATGAAAACCTGCAGGAAGCAAAGGAGAACAATCCCTCTGTATTGTGTGGTGCGGCGAAGCAGCAACATGGTGAGCGGTGACCTGGGTTAAGGGCATGGAGTGTTGACAGGCAGCGAAGGTCCAGGTGTCATGGTGCCTTCCAGGCATGGATTGGCAGTTTACATGCAGGAGCATACTCTCTTTTTATACTCACTGCTATGGATATAAATGTAAATGTATCATCAAATTTAACCAGAGTCAATGTAATTTTAGAAGCTAGTTAAATGAGAGGCAACATAAAAAAAAGAGAGCAATGTGTAAGCACTCAATGAGACGACATATTCAAGTGCTGTTATTTGTCTTTTATTTTCAGCTGTGCAAAGTACGCAGATGATGAAACCAGCCAACGCGTTTCCCCCAAACATGGGCTTTTTTATGGCTGTAATGGCATACAATATTGAGCACACTTTAGTATATTAACAAACACTACATGTATATGTCACAAAATACATGTCACCACTGTAAACAGCGACATTTCAAAGAGAAACACCAAAAGACCAAAGACAAAGGGAGCGAGGGAAAAGAAAAATTCAGAATAGAGCATCACCAATGTGAAGGAATTAAAAAGTGCTGTTGTGAAACGCAACCATAAAAATAATTGAGGAATAATAACTAACCGTGTGTCGTGAAAAGAGATTAAAAGCATGAAAAAGAGTGCTCACAGCATCCAAAAGGATAAGTGAGTCACCCATAAGTTGTACCACCACCAGGCCCAGTGCTACTTTAAAATGGAGTGTGATTCTTAGGTTTGTTGGCTTGCCAAAGAAAATATTTGGCAATGACTTTCAATCAAGAGACAATATTTTGTCCTCTTGATCGACGTCCTTGCTTTTCTTCACATTGGTGATGCTCTATTCTGAATTTTTCTTTCCCCTCTCTCCCTTTGTCTTTTGTCTTTTGGTGTCTCTCTTTGAATTTTCACTGTTTACAGTTGCGACATGTATTTTGTGACATATAAATGTAGTCTTTGTTAATATATAAAGTTTGCTCAATATTGTATGCCATTACAGCCCTGGTTGAGAAGACTATGGTCTGCGCTAGCAATGGAGCACATGTCTATGATGGTAGAAAATAAGGCTGATGCGTACAGGGAACTATGGGCACCATTTATTGAGATTTTAACTAAGGAATTCAGGGAGGTGACCTGTCCCAGGTTCTTGAGAATTTTATGACTCACTTCCACGGGCCAAACTATGGACACATAAGCATGGTCAAAACAAATGTACATGCTAGGTTTGGTGGGAGTCAGGACCTTTCTTGGAGGTGGATGAGAGACGGTGGGGAGAAGGGTGGGAAGAAGAAGGGTGTTGTGTTTAAACAGTTTGGGGATTCCTTCTTAGTCTTCTTTTGTTTCTCTTCTTCCTTTTTTCCTCTTGAGCATTTTTTCTTTTTTTTCTCATTTGAATTGTGTTTGTTGTTTTGGGAGCCATTACACGTCCAGTGCAGACCACTTCCCACAGATTTATATTATTGACAACTGGCTATTGATATGTTAAACAATGCTGTCAGCCTCCTGGTTGTAGGCGCATTCGCATTTACCTCATGCCAGCCAGTGGATGTAGGCATTTGTATTGTTTTGGTTTTAATAAAACTAAAAAAAGAATTGTTCCATAAAAGTTATGCATTGCTGTTGTTGGACGGGTCATAACTGGTGCATCTCCCTCGGGGTATCGCCGGTTCTGCCAGGATAGAGGACATCACATTGCCTGCTGTGCAGCTTGACGACAATGAATCATCTACATCAGAGGGGATCGATGACGATGCATCTCTGACTTGCGCAGCTCAGAACCAATGGATCGCCTACATCCTTAGGATCAACACCAAACATCGCCTCCGACTGCTCGTCGCATCCCATTCTCAATGTCAACGCAACCATTTACCAAGGTACTGTTTAAGCTGGCCAAGGCTACCCTGTGTATCCTATCCATGCTCCATCATGGTCGGCCAGAACTGCTGAAGTTGACCCAGCCTAGGATAGCCAGTTAGCTCTGGTTGATGCTTGAGGCTTTTAGGCACTACACTTCAGGATGTTCTTTAACATTTCAAAGCTCTGGTTCTGCTTATTGGGTTTTTATCATTTTGATCTTCCTTTGTTCAATAAATGATGCTCTTTTTTTCTTACCAAATGTGGTATCTTTTTCTGTAGTGTTTCCACTGTTTTACTGGTACTTTTTTGAGTTTAAGAGAGCTGTATTATCTAAATATGGAACAAAAGGTACAGCTTTCAAAAACAATTGGAAGGAAACAACAACAAATAGTACAAAATATATATGTCCAAAAAAAGAGTAACACCTGATACAATAACAATTATTAAACAAGAAAATATGAACAATAATAAAAGATAAGGTACCTTAATGAAACAGCAGTTTATATTTCATGAAAAAGAGAGAAATAGAAAAGAAAGAAAGAAAAATCAACAACTGTACCAGAAATAACAAATATTGAATTCCAATAGCTTGCACCATAAGAGTTCGAACAACCGGGTGGTAATAGTATAATATCCTAGTATGAACAATATATTAAGAATAAACCGAAAAAACTCATTGTGACTGAAAAACGAAGGTAGTGTTCTGCAAAAAGCATTACAGGTGAGGATAGATAATAAGCAGAAACCAAAAAGCCTCCTTTCGAAGAAGTTGATGAGTGGTAGTAGCAGCAGCTCTATTCGGTCGATGGTGATGACAGATCAATCAATCAATCAATCAATCAATCATTTGTAAAGCGCACTACATACCCGCGAGGGTCTCAAGGCGCTGGGGGTGCTACTGATCGAACAGCCAGGTCTTGAGTATCCTCCTGAAGGTCAGCAGGTCTTTGTTCTGTGGTAGGCTCGGTGGGTTTTCCATGTCTTGGCCGCGATGTGGGAGTAGGATCTCCCACCAGTGGTTGTTCTTCGGATGCGCGGGACAGTGGCGAGTGAGAGGTCAGCAGAGCTTATCTGGGAGTTGGGGATGTAGAAGGAGAGCCGTCTGTTGAGATAGGCTGGGCCAGTCTTGTGGAGTGCCTTGTGTGCGTGGGTGAGGAGCTTGAAGGATATCCTCTTGTTGACGGGGAGCCAGTGCAGGTTTCTCAGGTGGGGGTGATGTGGCCGTGGCGTGGTACGTCGAGGATCAGTCATACCGAGCCGTTTTGAATGCATTGAAGTCATTTGGTGAGCTTGGTCGGCGCTCCCGCATAGAGGGCGTTTCCGTAGTCGAGTCTGCCATGGCGAGGGCCTGGGTGACAGTCTTTCTTGTATCTGTCGGGATAAGGTTCCAACACCAAGAAAATTTGACCTTAGTGGCCTCATTCGAATTAGAAGTAATAACTTGAAAGCTAGGTAGTAATTCCACAAACAACCCCAAATTGTGATTACCAAATCAATCTGCAGAAGTACTTCCCAAAAATACAGAACTGATCTGAAAAGGAAAAGTAATATAACAAATTAAGGAGATTGATTCATAAACCTTTATCCAAAAAGAGGTAATGTTAGGACAGAGAAAAAACGAATGTAGGTGGTAAATCAGGACTGTATTTAGAGATAGACGATGAGGTTAAATATAGCCTCTGATAGAAGTAATATAAAGTTTGAGAAGTGCTAGGATTACAGGAGATGGGATGTGTTTGTGACCAGTTCCAAGTTTGTGCAGAGAAAGTGTGTTGAAAATCCAGCTACCATAAAGGTTCAACCTTACTCTTGGGGCGATTTGGAAGAGAAAAGTGAAGAGATTTATAGATGTGGGAGGCCCAAAACAAGGAGGAGGCAGACAATGGAACTAATGAGGCATCCAGTGGTGGAGAGAAAGATCAAGAAAGAAGAGAACACTGTTGAGGTAGGTACATTTTAGAATATTCATACTTAGGAAGGGAGGCAGCGGAGAAGCCAAATTTGTGTTGGACTTTGTAATAGGTGAGAAGGTACGGTCCTTGAAAAATATGTTAACAAGGCATCTGCTTGCCCTCCCCCTAGGTAAGGGGTGAGCACAAAATCATCACCTCTCTCATTGCCAGAGGTAAAGTTGATTTTCCAAAGGGTTGTGGGTACAGTAGGTAACTCCATCGTGTAGCGGAGTGGTAATTCTTGCATAAATTCTGTGTTTTCAATGAAATGCGAAGTTACAAAATTATCGCGACTTCCACAAGCGGAGCGGAGTTCTTGCCCAGAGTTAGTGTTTTTCCTCTTGACAGCCACATAATCTATGATAAAACCTCTGTCTAACGCTTTAAAAGCATCCCATACAGAGTGCAATGGTATGTTTGGGTTAGTGTTAGTATGAAAATATTCTGACAGAAAACTTTTTAGGTGCTCATCAAAAATAGAATCCTTAAATAAACTATTGTTAAAATGCCACCTACGAGGTTTATTGGATTCGAATGAGAGATCTATATCAATAAACACTGGCACATGATCAGATATAAGTATAGATCCATTTTGGTGTTAGTTAGGTTAGTGATAATTTCGGGAGTCACCAAAATGTAATCAATTTTAGATTTTGAATTGTGTGTGTTAGATTAAAAAGTGAATTCTAAATTATTAGGGTTATATATATCATCCAAGCACCATCTAACCTCTTGAATGGATAGTGTTTTAAAGGATTTTTGCATTTATTGGGGATATATCTAGAGGAAGTCTTCCTGTCAATGGAAGGGTCCACAATCTGATTACAGTCTCCCCCCACCAGGAGATTAGAGTTAGAACAGAAATGTAGGATATGTGACATGGATTGCCAACACTGTGCATCTAAACCAGTGGGACCTTAAATGTTAAGGAGGGAAAAAAGGGGTTCCATTACTAACGAGGTGGAGTAGAAGCTATCTGCCATCAGCATCCCTCTCCTCTTTTTCTATAGGTAAAGAAAGGGACTTGTGAAATAGTGTCTCCGCTCCATTATTTCTCTCCTTAGCAGTAGACTAATACACGTGACCCACCTTATGCTTTTTAAGAGAGTTAATATCATTTTCAGTAAGATGAGTTTCCTGTAGCATTGCGATCATACATTGTAATCCAGATAAATGTGTAAGTACTTTTTGTTTCTTAATAGGTTTACGTAAACCCTTCACCTTCCAAGACACAATACAGATATTATCAGTCATAGGGAAAAGCATTAGGACTAACCATAAGCATTCAAATATTGATAACAATATAAATTCATCATGCAGAAATACCAACCCAACATATAAGAAAATTTACCATAAAAATAAGTACAAGAAACAGATTTTTAAAATGAATAAAACAAAGAGAGAAAAATTCATATTAAGGATAGAAAAAATGGAAATAGGAAAGATAAAGAAAAGGAAAGAATTGCAAGTCAGACTATAAAAGATGAGAGAAAAAAAACAAAGATAAAATAGTAAAGGAAGGAGGAAAGAAAGTATGAAGAATAGAAGAAGAAAAGTTGACAAAATGCCAAGAGGCTTCAGTCAAAATAAACATCATACACATCCAGTATACAAGGAAAGACATGGAGAGTCAGGGATGATAGGCAGCAGAATAAGCAAAGTCAAAGGGGAACAACAGATACAACAAGGGAAGTCAATGAATATAGATAAAATAAGGAACAACAGTTAAATAATAGATAATACAAGGAAATAAACCAGATAGACATGTGGTACAAAAAATAAGAAATATGCATATCTATTAAAGGGAATAACACTCACCAATAAATAAAGAAGAAACACTATAAACACTAGGACTAGGGAGGGAAGCACAGGGAAGAGGGCACATCAATGAGGGGAATCTGTGCTAGACATAACACATCTGAAAAGGGATAAAAAGAAAACATTTAAGAGATAAACCAAAAACTTATTCGCGCAGAACAACCTGAAAAAGCAAACACACAATAACCACCAAGTTAAACATGAGAATAAAGGCAAAGACTATCAGTACCTGAAAATTAAAGACATGTTATGGGCATTACAACAGAAATACAACAGAGAAGTCCATGTTCAGGATTTCCCGAAGTCCATCTCTTCACCTTTGTGACAAAAAATAAACTGTCTTAATTCCTCTGGGCAGTCGAATGAAAAGTACCTTTCCTTATAAGTGGCTTTGAAAAAGCAGGGATACACAAGGCCATATCCAGAATTCATGGAACAAAGAGCAGGGCAAAAGTAAAGGAACTCCTTATGACGAGCAGCAGTAGCACGAGCCATATACTGGGAGAAAAAAATCCTCTGACCAGACCACATTTGCTTTCTCTGCTTAGCCGCGAACAGTACCACTACCAGCTCTGTATATTTCAAAAAGAGGACAATTATCCCTCAGATAGAGACTATTGCTCTGCCTTAAGAGTTCATTTGGATTGGAGCCTCTCTTATATTCAACTCAGCTAGATATTCTTACTCTGCTAGGAAAGGAGCCTAGGACGCTCCTTAGCTGGAGCAGCTGTGCGCAAAATAAATACCTATAACATAACATTTATAAGGTCATTGTGGTGTTGTTTAACAGTTGATCAATCTGGTTCGAATTTATCCCTGAACATGATCGTAGGGACTCTTTTAACAATTGACTATATGTCCTGAAGATGGTCTGATGGATGATTTGACCACAACCTACCGAAACGTTGCTTGTTTCATCTATTTCCCTAGCATTTGATGCCCTAGAGGAATTGTTTTCTATTGTTTTAGATTCATTTCCTTCCTAATACTCTTCCGGAATATGATCTGCAGGCTCTTTTGTGTACCCTCTATGATTGTGTTCTATTGTACCCTTTGCATTTTGTTCACATTAAAAATTGTGTACCTAAGAAGAAAAAAAGATATACATCTGTGTATAAGTGTTCTGCTGAATCTTCTGGTTATGAACAACTTCCTTGATGTTTAGATTATTAAAGGTTTTGCCACCAATTGCGGCTTAACACATAAATGACGAGTTTGTATGAAATGTAACTGAGATTAGCGAATGAAATTCCTTGAAGGCAGTTTCACCTACTTCTAATCTATCTGCCCAATCCTCCAAGGGTATATTGGGTTCCCCACTGTTTTGATACCATTTTTTAAGACTATGCAGTGGCCCAATGCACCATCACCTACATATATGTATTCATCATTCCCATAGGTGAAGGGATATCTTGGGGACAAAATATCGTTTGCAAGTGGGTTACCACTGCATGATTGTATTTTGGCTGCAAAATATTAATTCATACCGGTCTAATTCGTCTTAAATACCCCACTACCACATTTCTAATCAGTATTGGGTCACAAACCCAAATTGTGGTTCAGTAAAGTTTTACGAAATCGTAGTTTGCGGCTTGTATGTAGCTAAAGGCATTTCTGTGAATCAGGCAGTTTGCGACCACAAGAAGCCCTTCTATAATACCCATAATCTAATCCTGCTTTCTTTTGTGACTTTTGTTCATTTGGCTTCCAAGCAATATGAGGTTTTTTTGTGCTTTCCTCAGGCTGTAGAAATTAGATGGGGTTTTAATATCGAAAAGCAAAGCTATTTCACATTACATTTGACTGAGTATGCTTCACCACTACGTGAATAATATGGGTGATATGGCTGTCTGTTATTAGATCAAACATGGATCATTTATACAAGTTTCTACATTCAATTTTACACATTTGATTATGCCAAATTTTGGAATAATTGCAAGATCTGCCTAACAGTAAAGCTGAAGTTGATGCTGATTACAGATTAACCATTTCACTCTTTCTGGTTCCTTTCCTGGTAGTCACAAAGGACATTTTACCTTTAGATTAGTACTTCCCTCTGTTAAATGTCACAGTGCTCTACAGAAACCTATCTAAGGATGTTCTTTAGAATCTGTCACAAATACAAACATACGTTACTGCTTGATGCACATGCAGTTTTTAGTGTTTTAACATATACTTTTGGCTGCAACTTTACGATCTCAAATACCGTAACTTCACCCAATGCTTTGTCAATGCCCGTTTGATTTCTGTATTTCGTAGAGCATAAATGAATGGGTTGAGCATTGGAGTCACAACTGTGTAGAATACAGAGGCCAGTGACTCAGTCTTGGGTAAAGAGTCATTCAAGGATTGGAAGTAGGCAAATGCAAAGGTACCGTAGAAAAGGTTGACCACAACTAAATGGGAAATGCAGGTGGAAAAGGCCTTCTCCCTTCCATGTGAAGATGGGATCTTCAAGATAGCTGAGGTGATGAAAGTGTAAGAGCAGAGCATAACCACGAAGGAGGAGAAGCCAATCAGACCTCCTGAGAGAAGCACACCTAGGACATTATTGGTGGTGTCAGTGCAAGAGAGCCTGAGGAGAGCTGGAAGGTCACAGAAGAAATGGTTGATGACTCTGGAGCCACAAAATGACAATGCGCTGGCCGACAGCGTGTGAGCCATGGCGTAGAAAAAGCTGACAGCCCATGAGATGGTGATCATCTGGGCACAAACTCTTCTAGTGATGATTACATTGTAATACATTGGGTGGCATATTGCGACATAGCGATCGTACGCCATTGACGATAAATGCAAGGCTTCGGTGCATGCCAAGTGCAGGAAGAAATGCAGTTGAGCGAAACATCCATTGAAGGAAATTGTCTTATTCTCTGAGAGAAGGTTCACAAGCGTGTTGGGGACGGTGACGGAAGAGTAACATATGTCCATAAAGGAGAGCTGCCTGATGAGGAGATACATGGGGGAATGAAGACGAGGTTCAACCCAAGTGATTGCGATGAGGAGGAAATTTCCAGATAAGGTCACAAAGTATATCAAGAAGAATGTCACAAAGAGGAGTTCTTCGATCTCAGAGATGGCAGAAAGTCCCAGCAACAGGAATTCTGTAACATCACTTTTATTCTTCGTTCCCATATTATGCATGGAAATTCGATAATACTAACTGTCCTACAGGAAGAAAGAATATTTACAAGTTACATTAGACACCAGTTTGTGAAAAAATCTATCCAGTTGGAAACATTGTATTCAGAACAGTACAGCTTTGGGTTAAAGTGTGAACTTTTAAAAAGGATAGTCACTCTCAATTTCTAGTGAGGCATTCTGAGTTTTCCATAATTGTTGAATAACTATACTCTTCAGCTGGTCTCTTCACCATGGTATGGCCACTCTTCAATGTGAACGTCAGAGAATATTCAGGAACTAATTACTTGTACCCGACCTGCCATTTAGCTTTGGGTTGAACACTTCTATCCTTGAAGGAATAGAGGGGCATAATATCAACAAAAGGCGATACATTATCGCCGCTTTTATCGGCAGAAAACTGCAGATAAAACGGCGATAATGGGCTTGATAATATGCCCTTGAGAATTCCAATTGAAGCCCAGGTTCTGGTGTGAATGTGGGGCATAATATCACCAAATAGCGATATTTATCGCTAAGTAGGGTTAGCGGCAATTTTGTTATCGCGGCGCATCACAGGATTTTATTGCTGAGAAAACGTGCTATTAGCAACGTTTATCTCAAAAGCGATAGCGGCAAAAACCGTGAATATCGCTGAGAATACAGCTATATTTATGCATTATCGCTAACATGGTCTTAGCCATTATATCCACCTCCCATTGGATATAATGGCTAAAAACTGGTCTGAGCAGGCGTACGTTTTTGGAGATATTTGCGCTTAGCGCGAATATTTCGATCGCTACGCCTGCCTTGCTAATAGGCGATAGCGATGTTAGCGACATTTTTCAGTCGCTAACAGTTTGGGTGTGCCCACTTTGCATGTCATTAGCGATAAATATCGCTGACATGCAAAGTGGGCCCCAAACGGCTCACTTTCGCCTCAAAGCTTTCGCTAACATCAGTTAGTGACAGCTTGCTAATAGGGCGATGTATTTATCGCCGCTTAGGGGCCGAAAACGGCCGCTAAGTGGCGATAATCTTATATCGCCAAGCTTGGTAATATGCCCCACGATTATAAGCAGTCCAGCTTCCTGCTTTCTTTGTGAGTCTGGTTTGCTGTAAGTCGACAGGCAGGATTGATTACAGCTAGAATAGGTTTTTCTGTGGCGAAATTCCTGAAATGACATCGTTACACATCGCTGCATAAATAAGCTGCATAATAAGCTGTTGTGTGCAGCACAATTCTTCAACATTATCAAATACATTATTCGGTATTTTTTTCAACCATAAAAGTACAAGACACACACTAATGAACATACAATTATTAAAAGTAAAATTAAAAATACAATAAAAGCACATAAAAATAGCTCTGACAGCCGCTCTCATCACAGCTTACAAGTTCAGCTCTCTGAGAGGATATATAAGATAGTTAAATAAAAATGCTAAATCTCAAAGGTAATCTAAAAACTAAAGTCACAAAATATCACAAAATAGGATACCCACCTGTCAAAAAGAGAAAAGACACTCAATAAAAAATCGACTATATAGACAGTGGTCCACATTAAAAGGACAATATTGTGATGGAGAAAGTCAGTCTTAAGTGGTACCCAAGAGCCCTGAAGAGTGTAGTTGTTAAGACAAGGGGCCCAGGCCTTTACTTTGGCTCTTTGGCTCTAACGCACCAGCTCCAATAGAGAAATATGGACACTGCGCAGCCAATCATCTTTTTATACACCATGCCCAGGAGCCATAAGGCCACCTAGTGCTGTGTACAACCCACTTATTTCCATATAGGAATAATCCCGAAATTTCTGCGGATCGCTTAAGAGGCAGAGTAGAAGATGAATTGTGCCAAGGTTTCCTCAACCTGCTGGCATTTTGGATATGCAGCAATCAGACAGGAGTTCCATTTCGCTTACAGCAAGAGTAATGGTAGAGTTCCATAACACAATTTGAGCTATAAGCCACTAGTAGCGTGTGGGTCATATAGCCTAAAAAGGGCTCAAAAGCCATATAAAAACAGCACCATGTAGTGCTGGAAAGTAGGCACAACCTTAAAAATCAGAACTGGAGCAACTGTTTTTTGCTCTATTTTTTTAACAATTAAAAATTACTAATGCAAATAATCTTACAGATTAGATTACCTATAACATTACTGTTGGAAATAGGTTCCACTAATTTAATGCTCCTGGATTTTTCACTTTTGGCTAATTGTTTTTTGTACTTTTATTATAAGTGACTTGTGATACTCGAGTCTCACTCATGGTAAATTCTGTACAAATGGTCCGAGGGTTCTAACCATCAGTGAACGACTTTTAAGATAAGGCTGCTGCTGAGCAGCTAAAGTAAGAGGCTCTTGCCTGCTTGCATGGGAACATATGGGCAGGAGCATTGTGTGAGATTATTATTTTTTGCAGGGTGGTATATGTGCATAGGTATCCTGTCTCAGAAGGCCCACTTCAAGGAATGGTGTTGGCATTGCGCAAGCCTTGTATTGTGTGTGTTTGCATTCACGGGGTCTCATTTATGAGGCTGTGCGTCACTTTTACGCCGCCGGTGTGTCACTTTTTGTGACGCACCAGTGGCATAAAGAATGTGCCTTGTTGCGCCATATTTATAAAGTGACGCATCTAGGTAGATGCTCGACTTTGTAAACCCCTGTGCCACATTATACCTGCGCTAGGTATAATGTATGCAAGGGGGGCGTTTTGACGCAAGAAAGGGTCATGGAAGTGACGCAGTGAAATCTATAAGATTTCACTGCACCATTTCATGGCTGCTAATGCATCAAAATCTTACGCCTGCTTCATGGCAGGCGTAAGACTGACGCAGGCACTAACAAGGTGGGACTTGCCCACTTGCCCATGTGAAAGTACACATTGCTGAACTTGCGTCACTTTTGTGACAAACTCCAGCAATGAGTCACTTTTGCGCCTACAGATACGTCAGAAATACTGACGTATCTGTAACTCCTTGCTACATGATGCGTCATATTATAAATATCAACAAAAACTACTGGGTTTGGGCTCCCAACAGCACCTCTTGCCACAAGCTAATAACCAACAACCAGAATTGCATGTGCTGCTAACAACTTCACTCTCTTATTTTCAGTTTAAACATCTGACAATGAAACAAATGTTTATGTTGACCAAAATGTGTCATTTATTTATTTTATTTTGAAGGAAAATTATTTTGTTTAAATCTATGAAAAAATTAAAGGTTTTTTTCAAGTGCAAAATTTTAAGACCTTATGTACAAAACCAAACAACATGTATTCAAAAATGAACAATTTTTTCAAATAGAACAATTAGAACCTTTAGACAACATATAAAACATACAATCAATCATACAACTCACAAACCACGCTATTTACATATTATATACAAACACAACAGAAAAGGAAACATATGAATTATTTCAACAATGTAATCACTTTGATTTACAAAGAAGCCAAAACATTTGTGTTTAATCAAAAAACTATTTAGAAGTTTATATCACGGTTTTATACATGTTGTTTGGTTTTGTACATAAGGTCTTAAAATTTTGAACTTGAAAAAAAACTTTACTTTTTTCATAGATTTAAACAAAATAATTTTCCTTCAAAATAAAATAAATAAATGACACATTTTGGTCAATATAAACATTTGTTTCATTGTCAGATGTTTAAACTGAAAATAAGAGAGTGAAGTTGTTAGCAGCACATGCAATTCTGGTTGTTGATATTATAAATATGACACAACAATTATGATGCAAGAAGTGCGCACTGAGAAGTGCTGCATCGCTGCTTTCACGCAGCGATGCGTAATTTCTCATAATTGAGGCCCATAGTGTATATCTGTAGTGCTTTATGAAAGTCTGTGGGGCTTAACTGAATTAAACATAATAGGCACAATATGAGCCAAAATACAATATTTCCTGATTTAGGACTACAGGGTCCAATGTGGTATGAATTTAAGTGTAACAAGCATCCCAAGTGTAGAACCACAGTCGTCATAAATAGACTTATTATCGCTCTTTAAGAATTGTGATATTTTTCTGATTGAGCCATAATTGAATTCCGGGGGCCTCATTTGTGAGGCCGTGCTTCACTTTTACGCTGCTGGTGCATCACAAAAAGTGATGCACCAGCAGCGTAGAAAATGTGCCTTGTTGCACCATATTTACAAAGTGACGCATCTAGGTAGATGCGTCACTTTGTAAACCCCTGTGCTACATTATACCTACGCCAGGTATAATGTATGCAGGGGGGGGGCGTTCCGACGCAAGAAAGGGTCATAGAAGTGACGTATGAAATCTATAAGATTTCACTGCGCGAATTCTAGGACACAAATGTGTCAATTTCTTACGCCTGCCTCACAGCAGGCGTAAGACTGACGCAGGCCCTTTCACATGGGGCTTGGCCCTTGTGAAAGGACACATTGCTGGAGTTGCGTCACTTTAGTGACACACTCCAGTAATGCGTAATTTTTGCGCCATACAGATACATCAGAAATACTGACGTATCTGTAACTCCTTGCGCCATGATGCGTCATACTGTAAATATGACGCATCATTGGTGTCGCATGGAGGGCGCAGTGAAAAGTGGTGCATCGCTGTTTTCACGCAGCAATGCTTCACTTTTCATAAATGAGGCCCCAGGTCTCTTCCCTCCCGAGTCTGCTGGCCAACAAGAGAATCATGGGCCTCCTCACAATATAGAGCCATTAACACTACCTGGGAAAGAAAGGAGTGAGGAGGAAATCTGTGTCTGTTAATTAACTGCTCACACTCCAACTGACCTGGGCAAGCCCAAACCCATGGATTCAAGGGAAGAAGGTCAGACCTCTGGAGCAAAACCTGGAGAGGGGTCCTGTTAAAGTTTTGTTGAGAATGGATAAGGCAGCTGTGTCAGTTAAGGACAAAGCAGAGCCTCTCAGTGAGTGTTATTCTATGGAGCACTTGACACTGCCATCTTAAATTAGACTTTGAATGCTGGGCAGAAACGTTGGAGTGTGGCACAACATGAATGGCGAGGAGGGCATGACTCTAAAAGGTTCTCTACCTAAAAGCCTATGCACAGGGAGAGTTGGTTGAGAAGATGCCTGAATAATGCCTAGCTGGAAGGAGAATACACCTGAACTTCTGCAAGGATGTACTTTAGCACTCTAACTTCAGCTGGCTCCCAGGACTATGATGGGTCACTTCAGTGCTAGTGGCTCTGCCCCCCTTGGGCCCTCTGAAAACACGTTTGTGGAATGGACTTGCTGTGGGACCAAGGACGTTTCCCATTGAACGTCTTTGGACTGGTGCTCAGCTACAGAAATACAAGTGCTCTTCAAAGAGCCATTAGGCTGTGGGACATGGGGAGTGCAGCAAATAAGGTGTTCAGCGTTCTAGCTTAGAAGGGGCTGTGTAACACAGCCACCAACAGGAGAGAGCATCAGTATCCCAAGCAGAGTACAGTTATGGTAAGGTAGCAGTTAAAGAAATATCTACAACAAGATGTAACATTTTGAGCTGAGGAGACCTTGAATAAATGCATTCGGTGGATAGAGCTAGCCACTAGGAGCAAAATTGAACCAAAATAGAGCCAGAACAACCAGCATCTAAAGCTCAGCCAGCTGGGGGGACACAGTGGGAGAAGGAGCAAGTAGCACCCTATTACAAAAGCCTTGATTCCCCTGGGGAAGCCCAATCCTTTGGCGGATGTCATATTCCCCTTTAATTAACCTTTCAGGGAATGGAACATATTTGAGGGTCCTATTTGGCCCTGGGGACCACAACCCTGGAGCCTCATGCAGTTCAAAGAGTCCTGGCTCTTATACTCTGTCTAGTACAGAAGAGACCAGGAAGACTGCATGATGCTCCACTTGCCACTTCTAACCATGTCTGGGGGGGCAGACACAGCTTGCTCCAAGCCTCCCATCTATCACCATTTTGGTTGGGAAAAGAGAAGTAGCAGCTCCTATAAAGCACAGAGGAGCCAGTAGGGTAGTGCAGGGGCAGCCTCCTTGCAGTGTCTCATTTAAATGAAAGCACCTGGGTGCCTGGAGGGAACAAGCACCTAGTATTTAAAAAGGAAGAGCATGGCGAAGTCATGTCTAAAAAGAGCAATAAAAAACATTCGGAGTAGCAGCAAAGCTGCTAATCAATCATTCATGTCTTGGGCTATAGACCACCTTGTAAGACCATGCCAAGGGTGATCAGGAAGGGCAGGGGCACCACCAACATTTTGTAAAGTGTTTTGGGGGCTGTCAAGACTACAGCGTTATCCAACAGAGCCCCATGGGGCTGCATTATTGCTCTAGGTTTCAAACCACTCCCTGAGCCTATACTTTTGGTACATAGGCTCTGGAGTGCAGGATGCCTATTTTTGGTGTAATACTGCAGTGGCAGCAAAGGAAAAGACTCCAGGGAACATATTTTTCAATATCGAGCTTGATTTACAATGTTGATGATGCACCATGGAAAGTTTTATATTATCATGAATGTTGGCACTGTTCTCATTGATTTCAAAGATAGTAATAAGGTGGTTTACAATATATTTTCAGATTTTACTAATGTGATTATTGGTAATGATACCCCACTTACATTGTATTACTGCTTCTTGTATTGGTGGGCGTACTGTGGGTATAGGGTTCAGGACTCACAGGGTGTAGCATTTGATGAGTGTGTCACAAAAGTTATTTCCTCCTACCTGATTGTAAATGTTTATCATTTAATACATAGCGCCTCATTACGATGTTGGTCGGAAAGCATTATTACTAACTCTGTGTCGGAATGCTTTCCGACTAAATCAGTTTCAGGGAATCCGACCGACCGATTATGATGTTTCTGAACACCATTTGGTCAGACTCCCATTGACTTCTATGGGAGCTTGTGGGGTCCAACCGGCAACACAGGATCCCAGTGAAAAATGGGGTTGTTGCTGAAAACCTTGGCCCCAGTGCCGCATACCCCATGGTACCAGCCCCACAGTGCATGGTTGTAAAGAGGAGAACAATGGGTACCCCCACACGCCTCAACCAGAGGCCTCTGGGTGAAGAGCAGCCTGCTAGGGCCCCCAACAGTCATATTCCGACAGTTGATTTGTGTCAGACCATTTGGAAATGCTGTCTAAATCTGACATCGTAATACATCGGTCAGAAATGCGGTCCATAGAGCCGTACGAGTCGGCTCTGACCAACTCAGTTTCTACGAATGCTGGTCGGAACCTAGTCGGTAAGACTGAATGGTTACTTATGAGCATAATCGGTCAGAAATGTTTCCTAGTCGGTCAGAAATGCGGGTTTCCAATCAGATTCGGAAAAACCGAATGCCATTCAGAGCCTTTCCGACCAACATCAAAATGAGGCCCATAATATTTAGTAGTTTGCTCGTAAGAAAAAGCATTGACTGAACACTGACTGAATAGTTATTTATTGACTGTATTAACCCACAACACCTCCCCCGAGTAGAATTAGGTATGAAAGGAAGGGGTCCAAGACCAAAAAACAAATAAATCACACTTGATTGCAATTAATATACAATAAATTCAGAAAAGCAAAGCTATTGGATGCAAATGAATTTAATTCAAATTTGCATACACATCATTTTCAATGATTGTAACTCAAATACATTTTATAATAGACATCACAAGTTTAAATGTACGTGCCCACATACACAACGGGACGGGAAAAAAGTGAGGGAAGTGTCGAGGGAAGGGTAGGGATAGTCTGAGTCATTCAGTGACAAGTCATCATTCATTAATTCACAAGACTGTGTACAAGTGGTCCTTATTGGTAAAAGGCCACATACAAGGCTCAAATGAGTCCTCAACTATTCTTCATGAACAAAGGCCTGACTCCGTTAAGGCAGTTTAATGTCTGGTTTGGGATCGGAGTAGGTCAGGGGTAACGTGGTCAACGTTTCGACCCGAAATCGCGGTAGGATAGTGTCCCTTACAATGCGGGTCTTCGTCAGGACGGAACAGGTTGTGGGTGGGCGCCTCCTATCGATAGGGGTGAGAGAGGCCAGATCAATGAAGAGCTTCTCCAACAATCCCGTAGTTAAATCATAGACAAGATGCATAGATCATCAGTGGTCACCACTAATACTTTTATTAGAAAACGATGGCGAGTTGATTTTTCATATAGGACACAAATTGCATTTCGATTATTGTTACCATCAGGTTCTTGATACTAGCAAAAAGTTGCCAGCGAACAATTTTCTTGGCACTAAAGGAGTTTTTATTCTCCCACAGTAGGCATTGTAAAGAGATTTATACGAACAATCAGCCTTCACGAAGAAGACGTTCTAATTCAGGTTCGGTAAGTAAGGCTGCCTCCTTGGTGCAGATGAGCTTTGCGGAATCAATCCACGGCGTTCATGATACCGGGAGTGTAAACGCCGACACTCCCGGTATCATGAACGCCGTGGATTGATTATGTGTTTCATTGAATTTTGCTTTTTTTTTATCAATATAGGTATTGTGGGTTAATAAGCAATACATTTAGTGTGTGATTTATGGTCTGCCTTGCTGTTGTGCATGTTATTAAATAGAGTAGGCTCTATTTGTTACAGTCTCTAGATCTCCCTGGAAGCTAGGAACTTGTATGTCATCAAAACTCATCCAAACTTTGAATAGTGACAGGGATTTAAACATCAGGGGATGTGGTTGTGAGAAGAAAATCAAGTGTTGACTTGTATTCAGAGCCTAGACAATTAACTTTGATCAAAAGCAATACTAGAACAAAGTGGAGGCCACAATGTCCCTGCTGTTTGTAGAGAAAGAGGGGACAGGCTAGGAGATGAAAGACTTAATTGAATCCGGGCTTCAAAATGGCACCGTCACTCTTGGAATTCCTATATACCGGATGGACTCATTTTCATTGGCTTTTCTTTAACAATACACAGTACAGAACAATGTATTTGCTGATATTAATTGTGTAATTTATCTCTAACCAGTCTGAAAATCCCAGTTTTTACAAAGGGTCTAGGCATGACATAAAACTCATCTGTAACATTAAGGTGTTTGGTTATAGCATGGTTTTACTGGTTCCTGAAAAGAGTAAGGATTAGCAAACATGCAAAATGTTAACAGGGCCAAACCACCTGTGTACTGGTCCTAACACCAGGCCATTCAATATTTTATGTTATATTCACTTGATATAGAACAATGGCTCATACCAGCATATATAACACAGGAAACCACAGCAGACTATAACAACCAAGTATTCAAAAGTTTTTAAAAACTTGGCAAACTCTGGACAACTGTGAAGATGGTACGAAAGTTGATTACAAGCCGAGGCCCAGTTAAAGAGAAAGATATACCTCAGAATTTGAAAGAGTAGATGCCAAGAATGGTCCGTATTGCTTTATTGCTAGATCTATGAGATCAGGCAGTACAGTAATGGCACTATTTATCCTTTAAGTAAGTGGGGACTCTGCCAAACAATGACTTGTAGGTGAGGCAGCAGGTCTTAAAAACAGAGCATTTCCTGACCAGAAACCAATGTAGGGTTCTCAGAATAGGAGCCAATGGAGAACTTGCTGGAAGTTTACAAACTAGGCATGCAGCAGTGTTTTGCACTACCTGAAGTTTATTTATTTATTTATTTATTTAATTTCTTGTATAGCGCAAGAATCGACCCCTTACGGGGTATCTCCGCGCTTTTACTCGCAAGATGGCAAGGGTTGTTACAACAAGAGCTGTAGGTTTTGGGTTAAAGGTTCAGTTATTCTTCCAGGAACAAGTTGGTTTTTAGTTTTTTTCCTGAAGGCGGAGTGGTTGGAGATTTGCCTGATGCAGAAGGGTAAGTTATTCCATAGGGTAGGCCCTACCAGAGAGAAAGCTCGACCTCCTTGTCTGTTTTTTTTTACAAGAGGAGTTTTTATCAGCAGTTGATTGCTTGACCGTAGAGATCTGTCTGGTTTGTAAAGGGGTAGCTTTTGGGTCAGGTAGTTGGGGGCTTTCCCGAACAAGCATTTGTGGACAGTGCAACCGATTTTAAATTTGATGCGTTGTCGAATTGGCAGCCAATGAAGTTCTCTCAACAGAGGCTTAGAGGGAGTTCTGGGGGGGGGGCATTCAAAATCAGTCTTGCCGCTGTGTTTTGGACTACCTGTAAGCGGTTTATGGCATCCTCGTTAGCTTGTATCAGGAGCCCGTTACAGTAGTCAATTCTACTTATCACCATTGTCTGCACAAGGGTCTTTCTGTAGTTGTCTGGTAAGTATGGGAAGACTCGTCTTAACAGCCCAATGGTGTGGAAGCATGCCCCAGCGACTGCATTCACATGTTCCTTCAGGGTCAAATTTTGATCTAACTTCACCCCCAGACTCTTTACTGTTAGTTTTGGGGTGGGTACTGGTCCCAGATCTAGGGGCCCCCAATCAGGGGACCATAGTATGGGTGCTTTTCCAAAGAGCATTACTTCCGTCTTTCCAACGTTGCATTGGAGACGGTTGGAAGCCATCCAATTGGAGATAGCCCTCATGCCTTCAGCAAAATTTTCCCTAACATTGGAGTTAAGGGAATGGAAGGGATAGAGGAGTTGGGTGTCGTCAGCGTAAGACACCGGGGTGAATCTATATTTCCTCACAATCTCAGCAAGGGGGGCCACGTACACATTGAACAATGTGGGGCTTAGGCATGAGCCCTGTGGCACCCCCTTCGTGAGCACCCTTGAGGAGGAACGATAGGGTCCCAGGCTGACGGATTGTGAGCGCCCGGACAGAAAACTCTCCAACCAAGAGAGGGCTTGTCCTCCAATGCCCACTCCCTTTAGACGGCTCACGAGGATCTTATGAGACACAGTATCAAAGGCGGCCGACAGGTCTAACAGCACTAGAATCATTGAGCCTCCTCTATCCTATGACATTTTGATGTTATCGGTCACGGAGAGGAGTGCAGATTCGGTGCTGTAGTTGGGCCTGAACCCAGATTGTGAATGGTCCAGCCCCCCTGTTGCCTCTATGAAACTGGACAGGTGGGTGTTAACATGCTTCTCGGCCAGTTTACTCAGGAGGGGCAGCAGAGAGATAGGACGGAGGTTGGAGAGCTCTGTCCAAGGGGAGGTGGAGTTTTTCCGAATGGGATTCACAACTGCCTCTTTCCATTGCTGAGGGAGTTTACCTTCTCTATAGGAGAGGTTCAGAACTTTTTGGATGACGGGGCAGAGAGCTGTGCTCAGAGTGTTCATCACTCTAGGGGGGAGAAGGTCAAGGGGAGACCCTGTTTTTATTTTGTTTAATAAGGTTTTTATGTCATCCACAGTGATTTCTGGAATGTCAGTGAAGGTCTCAGTATTAGTTGGTGAGCAGAGGGCGGTAGGAGTCTCTATGGTATTGGGGTGTTTGGCCAGTAAAGTTTAATTTGCGGCCATAAGAAATGTGTTGCCACAGACAAGACAACTAATGACTAGGTTCTAGAGCAGAGTTTTCCTCACAGAGGATGATAACCTGACCCCTCATATGCTGTGGTCTCTCATGTGAATTCAATAAGAGACTTACATTCTCTTATGTTGTTATTGTTAGCATCTGACTGTGTCACTTGTTATTTGGAGGAAACTTACATCTAACTTCATACTTTTAGTGAGCTTCCATACAAAGTGCATCTTTATTGTGGATACTGATGTACCAAACTTGAATTATAATCTACAGGCAGGTGAATGCAGAGCAATAGCACAATTGAACATAGAGTAGTTGGGCAATGCATTTACATTCTCATGCACAACATTAATCTTCGGTTTTCCTTTCAGTTGCCAGAGGTTGTAAAGATAATAGGTGTTGGAAGATGAAACCATAACTGACTGTACAATCATAACAGAAGTAAAGCAGGAGCTACTTTACAAAATGCACTCAAAGCCCACAACATGTTCCAGGATGGGTACATTGTAAGTGAAGTCACATCTAAGATGGCTAATACTGTTCTTGTGTGAATTGCAACTTCTGTGGAAAACTAAGAATTCTTGTGGAAGTACAATAAAGTCTCTCAAATCCATTGAGACTTGCAGAGCTTTAACTTAATCCCACAGAGCTAGTCATTTGCTTTGACTTGTGCTGTTCTCGTTACCTATAGTGATTCAAGGTGTCTGAAGGCTTGTGGCTGTAGTAGCTTATAAACCATCAGAGGCTTCACCAATGGGAACAAGTAACACCAGAGTCTGAGGTTTTGGGTTGAGGGGCTCAGTGGAGGCTGAAGTAATGATTCATTAGTGTCAACAACATTCCATATTCTAGAATATCTATGGAACCTGTGGAATAGATACCATTCCAAAGTCCATTTTGATGTGCATGTCAATGGATGTCAATTAAATGTCATTAAATTTAAGAGAAAAATATTTGCCATTCATAGAACTGGGACACTCTTGTCTTTTCAAAGGTGTGTACAATATATTTAAATGAAGTTATTCCACTATCAAGATAAAACTGATTCCTCATTATTATATTAGTCCTACATATTATAGATCAAACAAACTCTACAATTGTTGGGCCTGCAAAATTTGTCACAGGGATGGTAAGTAAGCTACCATCTACTACAATCTACAAAGTGACCATACCAGAGTGGCATTTAAGAAAATGGTTTCTTTACTAGCCAGATATTGAAGCCTAAATAATGGTTTGCAAATATTCTTCTGGTGCCAAACAACCACAGGGGTACCCTTCTAACAGCCCTTGGACATTAGGCATGGCATTGAGAGACTCTCAGGGTGTTAGTAAAAGCCAATAGCAAAGTTCAGTCCAGGTCCAGTTGCCACTGGTTCACTGAGACATCAGAGATACGGCCACTTGCAGATTGTTGTGGCCGTGAACCATAAAAAAGGTCAACCAACTAACCCTTGAAGCCAACTTATTTTTCCTGTGTTCAAGAGGGAGCAGGTCCAGTCCTATTTGGACAAAGGTGTATACCATTGACAACTAGAGACCCAGATCTAACAACAGGTTTAAAACTCAGCTCCATTTGTGGAGTTTGTGGAATTCGGCAACTCGTCGAGAACACAGAGTTACAGTTAAACTCTGTAACGGAGCAGAGTTTTTTGGTCTGCACACTCAAAATGTCATTTCGCCTCTTCAGAAACAACTTGCCGGTCTCTCACGATCACCCACAAGATTTTTAGGGCCGTTTGCGAGCATCACAAGATTTTCTATCCGGCCAAATGCTGACTTGAGATTTTGCGATCGCCAACCTGTCATTCATTTCTACTGTACCAGAACGCATAGGCTCTACTGCCACTGCAATATGAGGCAGATTTTTTTCTTGAGAAGCATCAATGTTCAGAAACTGACAATTAGAAGTTAAAAACTGCCTCAACCAGTGCTTTGTATATCTCCTGGTCACTTTTCCTTCAGATTTGGAACTAGAGGGATCAGTCTTGGGGGTAGATTTACAAGCCCCTTGCAGCACTTCTGTGATGCAGCGGTGGTGAAAACCATGTACCACGTTGCAACTTATTTACCACATGATGCATGTAGGGAGATGCATCTAATGTATGCAGGGTGGACATTCCGTCGGAAGAAAACTCGTAAAAGTGACTCAGTGAAATCTAGATTTCACTGTGTCACATTTTAGAGGCGGCTGCGACTAAACTTTACGCCTGCTTGAAGCAGGCGTAAGGAGTAAGCATGGGCGGATTTTGCGGATCCACGATCCGCAAATTTGCGGATTTGCGTATTCGCGGATCCGCAAAATCCGCGAGTTTGCGGATTCGTGGATTTTTTAAATGGGGGGTCTTCTGTGCGAGTTCAAGTGCCTCTTGTGTGTATAAATGGTCAGAGACCGATCAGAGCAGCAAATGAAGAGAAAGAAGCTCCTGGTCACAGGAACAGCACGAGGATTGCGCTCGTGAAAGTCAAGGATACAATGGCCTCTATCCAGCATCACAGCTGATTTTTGACGGTAGATTTGGGAAGAAGGCACACCTGCCCAGCCTCGACGACGCTCACGATTGTCTTTGGGCTGATGAATGAGTCACTGAATTTGAGCTTCAACTAGTTCCAGCGACCATGTGTGTGTTACTATGCAATCGCACCGATGTGCGCAGGGGTCCCATGAGTGAGCTGCCCATCATCCTGTAACTATTTTAGGATGGCGCCGGCAAGCTGCCAGCGCCATCCTAAAATAGTTATTAAATTCGCTTCATTAGGAAGCACTAATAGATAAAATAAAGCAGGTACTCGAGCACCTGCTTTATTTCATCTATTAGTGCTTCCTGTTGAAGCTAACTTAGTAACTATTTTAGGATGGCGCTAGCAGCTTGCCGGCGCCATCCTAAAATAGTTACAACAACTTCAAGCTTGAAGGCTTGAACTTTTGCACTACAGATCCGCCGCTCACGGATTTGCGGATTTTCGGTAAATTTGCGGGAGTTTGCGGATTGCGAATTACCGAAAATCTGCAAAATCCGCGAGCGGAGCGGATTTTGCGCTCACGCTTAGTAAGGAGTGGCGCAGCCCGTTCGATATGGCTAGTCCCTGAGCATTGCTGGAGTTGCATCGATCTTGCGACACGACTCGAGCAATGCGCCACCCCTACGCCATCAGATGCGACACATCTGTCTATCCCTGCGCCACGGTGCGCTGCATTGTAAATGACACACATGCGTGGTGGCGCAAGAGTAGAATTGCGTGTCTCATCTTTACTGGCGCACCCCTGCTGATGTGCAGGCATGTGCCAGTCCTTGTAAATCTGCCCCTTAGTATCTGCTGCATATCCCATTGGATTTAGGGACTTTTCGTATTTGAGATTTCCCAAGTAGGTTGACATACTGGTGTTGTTTGTTTGATTGGGGACATACACCTACATTTCTTTGTACTTTTATTGGATGGATTTTTTACATATATTGTGCTGGTTGGCCTATTGTTTCAGTAATGGCCTAATGATCACTGATTTATTTGCGTTTTATTTTTATTCTTTTATAAAGGAAAAATGTTTCACAGTTTACTACATTTTCTCCATGTTTTTTAACACATTTTCAATATTGATTTAATTCACTATGTGGCCTTATCTGCCAATTGGCCTTCCAGCCAGTGGGGCCAGTGTTTGTCATGGGTGCATAAAACAACTGTTTCCGTGGTCTCTACAGCATTTAGGCCGTGGATGGATTTAGATTAAAATACAAAATGCAAACTGAGTAAAGGACTAGATTGGGTAATGCCTTTAAAGAATGTGTGTTGTTGTAAAAAATAAAATGTTTTATCCCTGTTAATTTTCATTTTAGGCATTGCTGAATTAATGCCTTTTTTCTCTGTTTTACCATGCCACCTTTGTATGGACAGTGTTTGTGTGTGCGTGTGTGTTTGCCATAGGCCACCATCTGCCTTTGTTCGAGATGCCATGTGGCCACTGGCCACGGGACATTTTGTATAGTCAGTGGACTGTCCCTAGGCCTACTGTTGCTGTTTGTTTTACTTGTGAGCGACCATTTGGCAGCGGCCATTTTGTGTAGGCAGCCATTGTGCTTTCACCATAGGCTAGCATGTGCTTGGCCTTCTGCTTTTTGTTGTGACCATGTGGTTTTCAGCCATTTTGTGTAGGCAGCCACTGTGCTTTTATAATAGGCCTACATGCGCTCTTTGTTTTAGGCCTCCTTCTTCTTGCTGTTACCATGTGGCTGGCGTCCATTTTGTGTATCCAGCCAGTGTGCTTTTGCCAGAGGCCTGCATGTCTTCTTTGTTGTGGCCATGCCATCTTGCTGGTTGTTGTTGTGACCATGTGGCTGGCAGCAATTTTGTATTGACAGCCAGTGTTCTTTTGCCATAGACCTGCATGCGTTCGTTGTTCAAGGCCTTCTGTTTCTTGTTGTGACCATGTGGCTGGAAGCCATTTTGTGTATCCAGACAATGTGCTTTTCCATAGGCCTGCATGTTTTCTTTGTTGTGGCTATGCCTTCTTGCTGGTTGTTGTTGGGACCATGACCATGTGGCTGCCGGCCATTTTGTGTTTGCCACTAGCCAGCCAGTGTGCTTTCCCCATATGTCTTCCCGTTGTTCCAAATTAATGCCTTCCTGCTCAGTGTTGTTGTTGATGACAATGTGGCAGTGGCTGGCAGTCATTTTGTGAATCCAACCAAATGCGTCCCTTTGCCATAGGCTGCATTGATGATTGAGCAGTCTTATAGCAGTTAAATAATGATTTATTATATGTTTGCTGATAACTTTAACTTTTATTATATTTAATTTTTCATTTTTTTATTAATTGCCAAATTATATTTTATATGTTTTCAATTTTTATTTAGCATTTTTGGATATATTTTGTTTTTTTGTTCCTAACATTTCCCTCTAAATCTCGCATCAATCAACCCCATGTCTGCTATATGTGCACAACAGCATTCATTGTCTAGGGATTATTCTTCCTTTCACTGCCATATATCAGCTGCACCTCCCTGAATGCCCCATCACACTTGTGTGATGTTATGTGACGCACATATAGCAAACAGTTTCATCTGTATGTTGTTGTTGTTTTTGCTCTCTCTTATCCTTCCTGATGGTAGAGTAAGCCACCATGGAAGTTTTGTTTTTGTGTGGTTTTCCGAATAGATATACACTGTATTATTAATTCAGGGAGTAACCAGTGACCACACTAAATTATATTGTGTTTGTTTGTACTACTAATTACTAATTAAACATCAACAATGCCATGTTTCACTGAAGTCCTTCTTGCTTATTTTTTTAGGTGAATGACAAGACAACAAGAGACAACATCATCCACAGTACTGCCAGAAAGATGTGTGATGCATAATAATGACCCACACATCATAGACATCTTTTCCGCTTGTGAAGCTAAGTGCGATTGCTATCTGACAGCTTCAAGATGGCTTCAAAGAAAGGGGCTAAAACTGCTACCAAGAATGTGGCCAATGAGAAGAATAAGGAGCTTACCACCACGGGTATGTAACCACAGATGGTTTTTGGAAAACAAAAAACTGCGCCTGCCGCACCGGCCTCTGGGGAGCAAGCTGGTAAAAGTACCCCCAAATCAGTGGACCCACCCCAATCTAGGCCCAAGCCCATGTTTGCCACAGAGGCAGACAGTTTAATCACAGCAACGCAGATGAGCAGTGATGTTGAAATTGACACATCTCTATCACAAAGTAGGGCCCGATTGTTACAGGAAACTCAGAGAAGTGAACAAGAACAAGAACAACAGCCAAAACCGCCAATCATAGTTCTTCCTGAAGTAGGAGTAGTTCCAGAGATTACGCTTCTTGCTGAGGAAGTAGAGCAATGTGCTTCAGAAGTTCCATTATCTTCCAGATCTCCAGCTAGAAAAAAGAGGGTTAGTGGTGCATCATCTTCTTCTTCAAGCCCTCCCTTCTGATGTTCTAGACACCACTTGGGTCCTGCCTCAGTCTGAGGGTGAGACACGCCACAAGTTGACTCAGACGAGGCTAGAGCAAAGGAAGGTTTCAGAAAGTCCTAGAGTTATGGAAACATATGTAGAAGAGGAGGATGGTGACCCGCTAGTCATCATTGATGCTAGCCTAACCCCTGTGGAGACTGACATTACTCAATCCCAACTTCCTGGGGTAAATGTAGCAGTGGCATCACAGATCCAACTACTGCAAAGGGTCAAATGACAAAACACCGACTTACCACCAGTTCATCCGACATTGGCAGTGGCACCAGCATCAGAAAGACTTTTTGGTTAGCCAGAAGGAGGCAAACATTGCCATACTCTCCCTTTGCAGAGCAAGTGTTAGTCAGGGTAGGCTTGGTACAAACTATGGTACCGGGGCCAAACAACCCATATGAGAGAGCACCATATGATCTGTTGGGAGGCGCACCATAACAGCCCAAAAACTACAAGTGTTGTATTGAATTTGGTAAATGGGCGGATTGTGAGGGATCCATGTGGCTGCAGCTGTCAGCCCGCACTAAAAGGGATAAGGCGTTAGAATTAGTAAGGGCTTGAGAGGCACTAGTACACTTATTGAAAACCCTGCATACTGACTCTGACGAGGAATCAAGCGCATCAGGCTTGGAGTTGCCACCTTGAGGGGTTATACCTCCCTAGAGGATGACTGTACTGCTTTTTCACATGGAAACTACCTCTGACAGCAAAGAATGATTCTCTTGTTTGCTGTTTTGTACTCATTCACTATTGACACAGCTATAACTTGCTACCATCATTGTTCACATGTATTTGTAACACCATTGGGGAGGGGGTAGGCATAAGAGGGAGGGAATAGGGATTGCAGGGATGTCAGATTCATGATGAGTGGATATTTGTAGTTGTAAGAGACTGGTAGGGTTGTTTATTTACAGGAAATTCGATTGAGATTACGATATTTTATTTTTGACCCATGATTATTGACTGTATTTTCCATTGCTGCATATGCTTTATCGGATAAGTCAGGTATACTTTGACAATAATTTCATTTCATAACCTGCCACTGAGAGTACAACTGTAATATGATATTGAATGCACTTGTTTTGTGTGGAATAAAATAATAAAAATATACCAAAAGATGCAGGCCAAGTTGCACACAAAGCGGTGTGGCTGGAGGTTCTGGTAACACTATGTGCTTGAGGTTGGGGCTACTCAGAGCCCGAAGGTTTTCTTGCAAGTTAGCTAACAAGCTTTTGCAACTGCAAGTTGGATGCAGTGCACAGGGGTTCAGTTATTGCAACCCCCATGATAGATACTGGCCTCAGACTTGGTGAGAGGGCAGGGCTGGAATCAGGAGCTGTGAAAAACCACCACCTTTGTTGCAGAGCCCACGGAGTCTGGAGGAGCTCAGGATCTGCAGATTTGTCGACTTAGTTGCGGTGCCTGCAAATGCACAGGAGTGACTCCTTCACTCCAAGGGATATTTCTTGAGGTGTCTTTGATGCTTCACAGGCCATGGAAGGTTCCTGTATGATGTACAGATATGGACGAGCAAGCAGACTAGAAGGTGGATGAAGTCAGGCCCAAACGAAGTCCAGCGAAGTCCAAAGTGCCCAGACTTTAGAAGTGCAGTGGTGTCTGATCTGAATCTTATTCCTTGATGAATACAGGGACCTACACCCAGGTAAGCCCTTAGTTACCCTAGGGAAAAGGTTAGGAAGATTCAGGGGACTCTCCCATGGGAGGGTCTGGACAGTGGAGAGGTTACTCCCATGTCCTTTGTCCAGTTTTGCACCAGAGTGGGAGCCCTATGCGCTGGGACACCATATGCCCCTAATGCAGACTTTCTGGTGCTGGCAAGCGTACCCACCTGGTCCCAATACACTAAATCCTGTTTGGGATGTGGTCACACCTCCCTGTGATAGGATACCTATTGTTCCACCTTCCTCTGCTCAAGCTTGGATCAGCAGCAGGAGGGCAGAAATCTGTCTCTGGTTGATAGTAACCATTTTGCGCTCTCCAGGTCTAGAAGGTTGGCATGGCAGCACTGAGAGCCTAACAGAGGGCTCTTCCAGTGCTTGGAATCATACCTCCCATTCCATTTACAGTGTGGGGGTATCCACACATGATAGGATTTGCTGCAGCCGTTTTCGAGATGGTCATCCCACAACTTCGCAGTGCATCTCTATATTGTATATAGCTTCTTCACTAACAACCCAGTAGAATGGACTCCATAGGCTGCATGGGTGTCCTGTTCTTGCAGAGGCACCCTCTCACTTAGAACCAATATCTTGCATTCAGAATTGCACAGGCCTGCTACAGGGGTGACATGTGTTTTAAGTGCAGTCACCCTTAGATATAGGATCCCTATATCTTAAGTAAGTGGTGCAAGCACCAACTTACACAGGCTGCAACGGCAGGCCTCAAATTCCATTTTGCATGGTCCTCATGGGTGGCATAATGCATGCTTCGGCACATGAGATACCTCCGGGGAACCTATGTCCTGAGTATCTTAGTACCATATACTAGGCACGTATAAGTGTACCCCAGTATCTAATCTGGGATATTCTTAAGTATTGAACACAACAATTTAAGGAGAAATCAGATAGACTGGGGACCTGATTAGCAGAATTCAATCAGACTAATCATAAACAGCATTACATCAAGCAAAAGTGGGGGTGTCCATAAGAAGTAGATCCTACTTTCCTACAAAACCCCCTCCAAACGTAAGGAGATAAGACTAACCTAGCCCACTTGAGTTTTCATATTCTTAGTGTAAATATCTGGAAAGTTCATCTGCATTGGCACAGTTACTCCCAGGGCTATGTTCCACGTTATAGTCCATCTCTTGTAGGGAAATGGACCACCTCAAAAGTTTGCAGTTTTCCCCCTTCGTCTGTGTAAGCCATAGGAGGGTCTTATGGTCTGTCCGAATAATGAAGTGAGTGCCAAACATGTATGGCCTCTACTTCTTCAGGGCCCAGACCACAGCAAAGGCTTCCCTCTCAATAGCTGACCAATGTTTCTCTCTGGGGGTCAACCTTCTGCTGATAAAAGTTATTGGTTGATCCTCGCCCCCTGTATTAAGTTGTGACAACATATCCCCTAACCCCAACTCAGATGCATCTATTTGAACAATTAATTAGGGGTGGGCGGCCAGCTACGCTCCGTGCACGGAGTGTGCGTAGTGCCGTCTCCTACGCATTTTGCGTAGCGGGCGTAGCCAGGCGGCACTACGCACGCTCCGCAGACGGTGCATAGCCGGCCGCCACCCGCCTCCCTCCCGCCCTCCCTAAATACTTCAATAAAGCCTAGAAAGCTTTTAAAAACATTTACCTTGTCCCCCGCGTCCCCGGGGCTCCCTCTCGCCGTCCCTGGATTCGCGCCGCCATTTCGAATACTAATGCGCATGCGCGGGCGGCCGCGCATGCGCATTAGTATTCGAAATGACGGCGCGAATCCAGGGACGGCGAGAGGGAGCCCCGGGAACGCGGCAGACAAGGTAAGTGTTTTTAAAAGCTTTCTAGCCATTTATTGCAGTATTTAGGGAGGGCGGGAGGCACGTAGTGGGGCTACACGTAGTGCGCGGGTGGGCGGAGTTTTGTGCCCACTTCGCGTAGCTCCACGTAGCTACGCGTAGCCCCACTCCGCACACTACGCCCAGGGTTGCAATTAATGTTTTAGAGTAGTCAGCCCCAACAGACATCGACACTCCAGACACCCCACACACCATCGACCATGACCCCCTGCCAACCTGGGTCAACGTGAACATAGATGACACTATCAAGAGAATGAGCACAATCCACTCCGGCTCCCCGTCAGACCGACTCCCGCACCACATCTTCAACAAAGCCAGCAGCTCCATCGCTCTCCACCTGCACAATGTCATCAATCTCTCCTTCGAGACTGCGACCTCCCCAGGGAACTGGAAACACGCCGAGATCAACGTCCTACTCAAAAAAATCAAGGCGGACCCGAGAGACCTCACATCAAGAACTTCCGGCCCATCTCCCTGTTTCCGTTCCCAGCCAAGGTCATCGAGAAGATTGTCAACAGACAGCTAACCCGATACCTCAAAGAAAACAGCATACTGGACCCATCCAAGTCAGGGTTCCTCAGCAACCACAGCACCGAGACTGCCCTCATCACCGCCACCTACGACATCAGGACCCTGCTGGACAACGGTGAGACCGCGGCCCTCATCCTCCTGGACCTCTCCGCCACCTTCGACACCGTCTACCACCGCACCCTACGCACACCCTCCACGAAGCAGGGATCCGAGACAAGGCCCTGGAATGTGCCACCACCAGCCGACGTCACTCAGCTGGTGGTGGCACCCTCAAGCGGCACCAAGAGGGACGCCCTGAAATTTCAGGGTGATCTGGTGGTGGTCACTGAGTGGATGACCGCCAACTACCTCCAGCTGAAAGCCAGTAAATCAGAGGTGTTGTTGGTGGGAAAGGACCATGGTCTATGTAGTGAACTTTGGTGGCCAGAAAGCCTGGGTAGTGCCCCCCCTCTTAAGCTAGCGGTCAAAAACGTTGGGGTATGGCTGGCCTCATCGCTTAGCTAACAAGTTCAAACTAAAAAGGTAGCAGGAACCTGCTTTGGGCTCTTACGGGGGCTTAGACCCTTACTGGGGTTTTTTGACCCGCCCAGGCGCCATAATGTCCAGATTGGATTATGCCTGGTCTCTGTATTGAGGGGCAAATAAGGCTGAGATTGCTCGGCTACAAAGGGTAAAGAACGCAGCAGCCAGATCGCTGATTGGCTTGCGCAGGTCTTGCTTGGTGTCAGACACTATCCACCAGCTACATTGGCTGCCATTGGCTAGGAGAATTGAATTTAAGGCCCTTTGCATCACTTTTAAGGCCCTGAAATTCAACACTACAAGTATTTTGACCAACCGAGCTGGTCCTTAAGGATTTTAAGGGCTTTTGTTCTGTGCTCACACCCTCTGATATCATGTCTTCTCCAGAAGACCATTGTTACTCCTCCTACCAGGAAGTGGAGGAGGAATGTCCCCCCTTCAACAGTGGACAAAGCCCTCTCTCTGGCTATTTCTAGGGCGCTGGTTGATCTTAGGGACAGGGTGATAAGCTGGCGAAAATCATCCCTGGGGTGTTCAGTGACCCAAATATGGTGGTGGCGGGTCCCAGTAGCTCCTAGATGGGGAATAAAAGGGCCATTGAGCATAACGGCGGGGCACTTGGAAGGATTTGATGAATTTACAGAGACCTTCCTCAAGAGTGCGCAAACGCTATAATATGTACCCTGCCGGGAGGAGGAAGAGCTTGGAGAAAATTGTGACGCTGTCAACACTATTGTAGACCCCGACTGCGGGTTTCCCTTAGAGGAAGAGGGTGTATCGGAGGACAATTTCTCCTCCGATGAGGATAAGGACTCAGGGCTTCCCTGTCGGCTAGAGTCCCACTACTCTCAGCCCACGGTTGCGACGGGGTCCACTCAGACATGTTCGAGCCTACCCAAATTTGCCATCCTAGGTCGGCGGAGGGGACCCCTGACGCCAAAGCGGCAGAGTATGTGGTGGGGAAAATCCATCAACCCCTTGAAAGGGAGGTCAGGAATAGGATGAGGTGAGAATGCCCTAGGCCCTCACTGAAGGGGAAGGTGGCACACATACCTGAAATTGATGAGAAACTACGTACCTTTTTTTCCAAGTATATGAGGGATCCCAAGAAAGGAATTGATAGGTCTTGGACATGGTAGGGCCCTTGACCCAAATTATTCAATTGGCGGAGCATTCAAAAGAGTCAGGATCCCCTTTGTCCACGGATATTGTGGCTGGTTGGGCGAACTACCCTAAACCCTAAAACACTACCCCCTCCAGTACCCAAACACCACTGCACTACCCAAAAAACACTACCCCAGCACGACACCCTACACTACCCAAACATAACTGCACTACCCTAAACCCTAAAACAATACCACCAGCACGACTCCCTACACTACCCAAACACCACTGCACCATCCTAAATCCTAAATCTACCCCAGCACAACCCCTTACACTACACAAACACCACTGCACTACCCTAAACCCTGAAACACTACCCTCAGCACGACCCCCTACACTACACAAACACCACTGCATGGCAATAAACCCTAAACCTACCCCCAGCACGACCCCCTACACTACACAAACACCACTGCACTACCCTGAACCCTAAAACACTACCCTCAGCATGACCCCTTCACTACAAAAACACCACTGCACTACCCTACACCCTAAAACACTACACCCAGCACGACCCCTTACACTACCCAAACACCACTGCACAACCCTAAACCCTGAAACACTAACCCCAGCATGACACCCTACACTACCCAAAGACCACTGCACTACCCTATACCGTAAAACACTACACACAGCATGACCCCCTACACTATACAAACACCACTGTACTACCCTAAACCCTAAAACATTACCCCCTGCATGACCCCTACACTACACAAACACCACTGCACTACTCTAAACCCCAAAACACTGCCCCAGCATGACCCCCTTCACTACCCAGACACATTGCATGACCCTAAACCCTAAAACACTGCCCCTACACTACACAAACACCAATGCACTACCAAAAAAACTTAAAACACTAGAAGCCAGCACAACCCCATACAGTACACAAACAACACTGCACTACCCTAAACCCTAAAACACTACCCCCTACACTACACAAACACCACTGTACTACCCTAAACCCCAGAAAATTGCAGATTAATTGCAAATGGCATCCTGCACATTACCAGTTATGATAAAATAAGTATCTCTATCTTTATATGCTAAAGAGCATGTAGTACTTTCACACAAGTGAAACTGATAAATTAGCAAGCAGTGAGAGGGGTGATGATTTTGGGATCCTCCCTAACCTAGGGGGAGTACCAAACAGATGCCTTGAAAACAAAAAAGCACATCTTATTGAACGATTTGGTGATGGTCCCATCCTCTTAGGACGACCCCAAGCACAGTTACTGGCAAAAAAACATTCCCAACCAAAGGCCCCGCAAAGCATTATGGGATGAGATTAGCAGTGGGATGTGAATATTATATAGTATACAATATCAAAAAAAATCTATAAAGAACTGCGGTTCAACTGGTGGTTACTAGATGTCCCTCACTAGTCAAATGCATGTAAAATTGCTTTTCCAAGGCATCTGAGGATGTTGTTGATTTAGCTGCAACACTACAATTTTACATCCTTAAAAACATATAACCAATTTACAAAAGTGAACTTTTACAATGAAAACATTAGGCAATGAGAGAGCTGATGATTTTAGGGTCCCCCCTAACATAGGATGAGGACCAAGCAGATGTCTTGAACACAAAAAGCATAAACAAAATGCACATTATTAAGTATCTCTATCTTCATATGCTAAAGAGCATGTAGTACTTTCACACAAGTGAAACTAATAAATTAGCAAGCAGTGAGAGAGGTGATGATGTTGGGATCCTCCCTAACCTAGGGGGAGTACCAACAGATGCCTTGAAAACAAAAACGCGCATCTTATTGACCGATTTGGTGGTGGTCCCATCCTCATAGGACCACCCTAAGCACAGTTATTGGCAAAAAAACAATCTCAACCAAAGGCCCTGCAAAACATTATGGGACGAGATTAGCAGTGGGCAGTGAATATTATAGTATCCAATATCAAAATATTTTACAAAGAGCTGCAGTTCACCTAGTTGTTACTAGATGCCCCTCACAAGTCAAATGCAAAGCATTGAAATTATTCTTACATCAAGCTGCAGTTCCACTAGTCGTTACTAGATGTCCCTCACGAGTCAAATACAAAACCATTGAAACCCTTTCATCAAGCATTTGCATTTGACTCATGAGGGACATCTAGTAACCACCAGTTTTAGTTTTATGCCCAGGGTTACGTGTGACCTATGTGCCGCTTCCAGGGTAAGGGAGGCAGAAACGGCATGGCAGGTCCTCTTGAAGACCGTTGTAGCACTAATTCTACATTTTGCTACTAAGACATTTTAACTTTGTTGTTCCTGCTAGATACAAAGAGAAGATCCTGTGTTATTCAGTGCCCTTGTTACCTTTTATGTGGGTTGTAGTGCTTGTCACTTCACTGCCCCGCTGGAGGACATGCCTGGGCACCCCACCTTGAATGAATGAATGAATGAATGAATAAAGTATTTATAGAGCGCACGGTGGCCAAACGGCTTCCTAGCGCTGAGCTCTACTGAACAGAACAAACAGGGCCGAGGAAGTTAAGTGGGGTAGGCCTGGGCAAACAAGAATGTTTTGAGCGCTTTACGGAAGTGTGAAAAGATGGGGATGGAACGCATGAAGAGAGGGAGGGAATTCCAGAAGCGGGGGGCAAGGACAGAGAATCTGGTTCCACCAGTGCGGGATTTGCGGAAACAGGGAACAGTGAGGAGGGCCGAAGAAGATGAGCGGAGGATACGGAGGGGGGTGTGAGAGGAAATCAGGGAAGTGATGAACGCCGGAGCAGAGCGATCAACAGCCCGGAAGACTAGGCAGCCTAGTTTAAACAAGGAACGTTGCAAAACAGGAAGCCAGTGGAGGGATTTGAGAACAGGGGTGATATGGTGAGTTTTGGGAAGGTGAAAAATAAGACGGGCAGCCTGATTTTGGATTGCTTGAAGGCGATGGGTTTCGTAGGCGGGGATACCCACAAACAAGCTGTTTCCATAATCAAGGCAGGAAGTGATGAGGGCCGAAATAATAATTTTAAGGGAATCAAGGGAAAAGAAACGGGAGATTTTTTGAATAAGACGGAGGGAAAGAAAACAAGAAGACACTACAGAACTGACCTGGCCGTGCATAGACAGGTCATGGCTGACCTTAATGCCCAGCGTTTTGACAGAGGGGACAGGGGTGGGAGGGGGACCAAAGATAGGGGGCCAAAAGGCAGAGGACCAAGGGCTGGACGAGCCGCCGGTCAAGACAAGCTCAGTCTTGTCTGGATTGAGCTTGAGGTGATTGGCGCCCATCCACCCCGAGATGAAAACCAGAGTAGAGCGAAAAAAAGATAGAGAATGAGAAGAGGAGGAAAGATCGAAGACGAGCTGGAGGTCATCTGCGTAGTTGTACACAGAGACCCCCAGATCGAGAAGAGAGACAATAAGAGGACGA
This sequence comes from Lissotriton vulgaris, assembly GCF_964263255.1. Taxonomy (NCBI): domain Eukaryota; kingdom Metazoa; phylum Chordata; class Amphibia; order Caudata; family Salamandridae; genus Lissotriton; species Lissotriton vulgaris. Next base: position 227,535,895 of record NC_141686.1, on the reverse strand, counting down.
ATGTAAAGATTAAAAAGAAGAGGGGAAAGGGAGGAGCCTTGGGGAACCCCACAGGACACCGGAAGGGGGGGGCAGAAAAACCAGGGAGGTGAACAGCTTGTGAGCGTCCTGTGAGAAAGGACGTGATCCAGGAGAGAGCGGGCCCCCGAATGCCCGCTGCGCTGACACGGTCAAGAAGGATGGTATGATCGACCGTGTCAAACGCAGCGGACAGATCGAGGAGGACCAAAGCCTGAGGAGAGTTAGTGTCAGCCTTGGCCCTCAACTCATCGAGAACCGCAAGCACCACTGACTCGGTCGAGTGGCCCGAGCGGAAGCCTGCCGGATGGGAAGCAAGGAGGTGGTTCTGCTCAATGTAGGAGGAAAGGCAGGAGGTGACATAACTTTCAAGAATTTTAGCAAGATAGGGAAGAAGAGAAATAGGTCGGAAATTTGAAGGGAGGGAAGAGTCAAGACCAGGTTTTTTAAGGATGGGAAAGACGATCGCAGATTTAAATGAAGAAGGGACCAAGCCAGTAGAAAGAGAAGCATTAAGACGGGAGAGAGGAGTGGTAGGGCAAGAGGTAAAGAGGGTTCTCAGAACGCGAGCAGGGGCACAATCAGAGGGGGAGCCAGACTTGACTTTAATAAGCAAAGACAAGAAGGAATCCAAAGAGATAGGTGGGAAGGAAGAGAAGGAGGAATTGGACACAGAAGGGGCAGGGTGAGGAGGAGAGAAGGGGGTGATTGGAATGTTGGATTGGCACGATCAGAGGTGTGCCATATGCAGGGCCTCTGCCCTCGGATCACTGGTTTTGGTTTCTGGAGTGGCAACATAAACAGTTGCTCCCAAAGGACTACCCTGAACACTTGGATGAATATCCCCTGCACAAGCATTCCACAGAAATTCTTTCCTAGCTCCCCCACGTCGACGAGGACGTCATAATACCACGGCTCCGCTCATGACACCGTATGATGTCATCAGAGCCATAATTCCTATATTTGTAATGCTACTAATAGCTCTAGAGGCATTTTCAACATACTAAATAGTCTCACTAGCCCTGATTGCTCCAAGAACTCCGTTGTTCCATCTCAGGAACTTTGTGAGAATCTTGCAAAATTCTTCAAGGAGGAAATTGAGCTAATTATTAAGGATCTGGAGGATTCTTCTGAGAGTGGTAGTCCCTCGTCCACCGGGCGTAAGCTTCTGGTGGACAAGACTAATGGCCCAGTCTGGCCATTAGGGGAACCTTTATTAGAGTTCCCACTTCTTACCGAAGAAGTCTTTAGCGGGCTTGTAGTGTAGTTCCTAGTTTCCCACTAGGCCCTGCGCATTGGAATAACATAAACAGTAGTATCGACGTGGAACTGCGGATATTCCAGGCCTCCACTGACTATGCTAAACTTAATTGGGTTGTGTTACCAACTAGCTCAGAGGTCACTGGAAACTTTCTTCTCTGCATAGGAAGTGATCAGCTTCCTTGGCACAGACAAGAAGGGATTCAGTTTTCCAACAACCGTGCAACATGACAACTTTGCTCCTCAGATCAAGAGTCAATCTCTAGGGTCGTGTGAAACAATAGACATAGATTTCACTCAGTCAGTCTAGTGCAGTTTACTTTCACAGATGTAGAGAATAGAGAGACGGGCGTGTATCAATAAAGGGTTAACATTTATTGAACAGTCTTTCTTCTCGTACAAGAGAAATGTATTGCCACAATTGCAATAATTGTTATTATAAAAAGTACGTACAGTAAGATAAGTATTGCGAAATAGAACTGTAAAAGCATTGATATGGTTTCTTAGCCATACAATGGTTTAAAAGTAATAAAACATATATACAGTCATATATACATTAGGCTAACATACTCAACTGGTGCTTCTAACTAAGCCTACCCCAGTGTGCCTGACCTAAGCCTAACACGTGAGAAGGGGAGTAAGTAAGTAGCTTTAAGTTAAGTTGGTTTTGCCAAGGTTTGTTTCAAGAATTCTCGTCTAAGGGTTTAGTCAACACCATACCTCTGAATAGAATGATGGAGGATTGGTATCTCCTTCAGGGGTCTCTCTCGATATCCCAGTCACCCGCGAGGGTAAACCGGAAGCGCCGGGACTGGATTTCTCTGCACGAGAAATGAAGCGGCTCTCTTCAGCGCGTCGAGGAAGGAGGGGTGACAGCGTCCGCGGGCAGCTGGAATCTGCTGGATGTCTTCGCAGAGGACGGCTGTTCAGCTCCTTAAGCGTACTGCACCATAGTTCGCGCTGTAGCGGCGATAATGGTAATCAGCAGCTTCACCACCACAGGATAGCAGCCTGCAGCGACAGAGTGCTAGATTTACCAACACAGGGTCATGCAGGCAGCTGGCATCAGCAACAGGCAACGAACTCACATTGCTTAAGGCAACGTTGGTAATATTTATACCTGACAGGTGCCGGGTTTGACGCAAGTTTGCTGGACATAAGACGTCAATTAAAGATGTCACTAGGAAGTGACAGTTATCAGTTGCTCATTAGAGTTCCATTACTAATCAAAACATAGCAAGCAGGGATTTCCAGGTTTGCTAAGTTTTTATCTTGTTGAAGAACTCGGAGTGTTATCTAGGAATATCAGATAGTGACTGCTGCTCTGTCATTGCACTAATTGGTCGCAAAGGAAGTAGCAGAGAGTCATGCTGGAATGTGGCTCTGCTCGTGTGAGGCCAGAGATGACTTTTCAGAAAATCACACTTGAACGGTTATGCCATTATAGGGAATAAATGGATTTATAGCCGAATAGGGGCATAAGGTCACAGTATCGATCAGGAACCTAGATAGGCACGCAACACCCACTCCACGTTTTCATGTCCATCAAAATTACTAAAACTAAGCAATAAGATGCACGTGTAACCTTGCCCACCCCAAAATACATAAATGCATTCGAAATAGGCGTACTTGTAATACATGGAATTTAGGTACTGTACGTTTTTTAAAGCATAGTAATCATTTAAAAAAATTATTGCATATGAAATCAATGAACGATTATGCAAAAGGAATTACACATGAAGTATCTCTGACAGAAGAAAAGCGAGATAAATCATCACATAAAAATGCATTTGTAATAACATGTGTGCTAGAGGCTGGTGTTATGTTGTTATGTCTCTAGATGTGTTTAGAAATAGAAGTGTGAAGCTTCTGTTCTCTAAGAATAGTTTTTACGTTAAGCAAAGAATTGTTCATGCCAAAAAAGGTGAATTATTAAAAATGTCCAATTCAAAAAAAAAAAAAATTTGAATGCTTGAACGGGGAAACATAGAGTTCCAAAGCTTATTGCAGTCTTTGTTGATCAAAACTGAAGGCCGAATTCAGAGTTCATGAGAACACTGTGTGTCGGAAAGCTTCTTAAAAAGTTATTGTTTCTCTGTGGGTGAGAACATCGTATCAGACAGGCTCTCAAAGAATTGGTCTACAAAATCAGGTGATAGTTCAACCAAATTAGATAGCGCTGTAACTTGGCAGGTGTGAGAATGATTGCTGTCATCGAAGGCAGGACCAGCAATGCTCACAGAACGTTGTACCTGGATGATGTTGCTTTTGTCACTCGCTCCACCGTTACCACTTGGCTGTAGTACAGGAGTCTCCACAAATGCCGTCATCAGGATTGGTAGCCGCTGGGGACAACACAATGCGTGAGCCGTTTATTGGACTGAGCAAAGTATCGACGTCCATTGGTACTGCTGATGGAAGTGAAAGACAGATGTCCAACATGCATTCATCGCCGCAAAGCATACACCGTAGCACAGGTAAAATGCAATTTTGCCATATCGGTCTGAATGAAAGGAACCAGGTCATGTTTAGATCTCTCAGCCTGGCCAATCCGAGGACGTTAGTTATCCTGTCCCGGTAGCGCATTGCTAGGATTGTCTCTTCCATTCCCATGGGAGCTATGTCTGAGCCGAGGCTTGCCATAACGTAGCAGGAGGGTCAAAAATAGAATCCCTGCGACGAGTCCCAAAAATAGTGGTATGCCGCCAAAAATGGAGTGCACAAAATTAGGAAAGATTCCCAAAATTGCCTGGAAGGGTGTTAGCAGTCCCGTAAAGACTGTCTTAAATATGCCTGGGATGCTTGTAGCACTAGACATGTTAAGGAGTTGGCTGAACATTTCTACGAAATGCACAGGGCAATTTGTTGATAAAAGGTCATGAATTTCAGTAGCTGTCCTTGCAACTAGAAGATCATACGTCTCTTTAGATGACGTTATAGGCACGGTTGTCTGTAAAAGTACAGATTTCATTTTGCTTAATGTATCAATTCGTATAGAATAGAGATTCAGACGAGGCCAGAGGGGAGTCACTATGTCTGGAGGCCCGCTCGGGAACAATGCTTGCATACAACATTTGACCATGGACGTAACTTGTACTAGATAACTTTCCCTGGCGTGAGGCCACAACATCTTTGATCCGTTCTAAGAATGTAACTCCCGTTTGCGAGTTGCATAAAGAAGGGCTCTATCTGAGTTGCAGGTGTGACTAGCTGGTGGCATGAAAGGTTGTTTGAATTTCCATCACATGCGCCGTGTAAATTAATACCCTGACACAAAAGTATACCGCTTAGTGAATGTTTACAGTTGTTACCACTAAGAAATACATTTTTGTCACTGTCACTATAGCAAGAATGAGTGTATGGTAATTTCCATTCGGATTTAACATATCCTTTACCCAATTGTTCATACTGGCCAGCAGGTATGTACTCAAGGCACTTTTTAAATCGGAAAGTTGTAATCGGAATTGTGATAATTCCGTGTATTATCCATTCAATGACAGGACTCTCTGACATTGTCAATGGTAATCTCTCGAGTTTTTCGATGCTCAGGATTGTATAGTCTGCTCCTTTCTGTGCCAAACTGATCTGTTTATCAGTAAGGTTAAAACTGGAAAATAATGACGTCGTGTTGATTAAACGCCAAGGCACATAGCCTGAACGAAGATTTTGCAGCGTCCAGCCTAATTCTATAATAGAGCGTAATTGAGACTGGCCATGTTGTAACATTAGCAAATCTCTGTCTATCACATCAAAGGCAGAGGATACAATATTGTCCAAAGAATATATTCTGGAAGACAGAGTCGTTAACCCATTGTCTAACACAGAAAGTGATTTCTCCAAATTAATACGATCAATTTCTCGTATTTTTTCAGCAGTTTCAATTTGCTTTACTTTCCAAGCCTCGTTGTAAGCAGCATAGATGCTGGTCGCTATGAAACGCTTTTGACGCTGTTTGCGTGGTCCAAGAATGAAGTCGCGCAAATCAGCACCATCTTTTAATAAAGACAAGTGTTGCTTAATTTCAGCCAGTGTGGATGTAGTTAGCCATTCTAGGCAGAGTTTCCCTACACTGTATGTTGTTATAATCCCTGGATGTTGTCTCTGGGAATATCTAGGGTCTAATCTGGTCATTTTTAAACCCTGTGTTTTATTCAGGAATCTATCTTGACAGCTATTTGTGTCTGTAGGCCAGATTAACCACTTTTTCCAATCAGGATGTGTTCTGTTGAAATGTAAAATTTGTGACACGTCTAACTCAATATCTGTGGTTGCATTTTCAGGTATTGGCTTTGGTATAGACGGTGCTTTAAGGTCTTTGATCTTAGCTAGGCCAAGACAAGATGTTTGGTGTATTGTGGCATTTAAAAATAACATTTGTTCAGGTATCATGCAGGTTCTAAATAGTGCTTCGATGCCTTGCACCTGCCAATCTTTTGTACCCCAAATTGTTTTCGTTTCAATATTATTTTTCCAATAATCAAAACCAAATGTCATCATTTTGTCATAAAATGCTTCTGAATATATCAATTTAGAATTTGTCAGCATTGTTTTCATTCCTGTTTTATCTAACAGTTTGTAATAAAACGTTTCTGCATCACTGTTGTTAAACCCTGAGAAGTATTTGAATTTCTCAAAAAATGCTTTAGAACTGCTTTTAGGTGGTGTAGCACAATGTTCCCATTGATAATACATAAAAACATTTCTAGGCTGTGCAGATTTATGCAAGTAATGATCCCCATAGTGGGTGTAACAGAATAACTGCTCATAACTAGATGAACCTTGTAAATAATCATGATCTGGGAATCTAGCTGACATTACTAAATCAGACATCATGTCATTAATACTGTTAAAGTCCCAATCATCAGAGAATGTACTTGGTGTCACAAAGTCACTTAAGGAAACCTTTAGTTGATGAGGATACTTCAGGATTTCGACCGGACCATAGATCTCATAGTCTGTTTTCTCCCATACTACCCCACCAGGTATTGGAATTGCTGTGACATTTACTGTTGACAGTTCTCTTTTCTTCATGTGGGATGATCTGTGTGGTTTCAGGACTAGGTTGATGTTCTGACTTGCTGTGTCCATTGTAATATATTTTCCTTCAATGAATTTTCCCAAACACAGTACCATGATGAGCCAAAGCAGAAGGAAAAATACACCTAGACCGAACCAGAACTCTAGCCAAGGGGAAATGAGGTAGATTTCCTTCAGTTGATGAAAGAGTTCCGTTGTTTTTTCTTTAAAAGACTTTTTTGTTTCTGGCATCACTTCGGGGTCGTTTAAGTCTTCAGAGAAGTTGTCGAAGTTGATGAAATAACCAGAGGCAGTTCTGTCAATTGATGGGATTGTTCTTTCAATCTGTCTCTCGGTAGCACTTTCTGATGCCACATCATTGTGGACTGGTGTTGTTTCTTGACGAACTGTTTCAATCTGTGTTTCAAGAGGCACGAGTTCCATGGCATTATTGCATAGTCCTTCATTGTGCACTGCAGGCTGATCGAATGTGATGAGTCTTTCAGTTTGAACCTCTTGGATTGTTGCAAGTTTGGGTATTCTGTTGTTTCTTGGGAGTCCACTGGGCCTACTGTTGATTATAGGCCACATGCTTGTGGTTTTACCAGATCGATAGACACGACTCTGTTCTCCTTTTTACCAGCAAGGGGCGGTAGCACAACTGATCTTGTTCCGGTGACTGCTAAGACAGGTACTGCTTTTCTGTAAGAAGGCCCAAATTCCTTCTTCACCGCGATCTTTTCTCTGACTAGATCCCCAATCTTTGTAAACCAGACAGGCCTTGCTGGGGCTGTTGCGGGTGGTGCCTCGTCAGTGGTACTTGGCTGTTGCTTTAACTTTATGTTGCTTAATGATTTTCTTGTTTCATTCAGTTCCTGTAAAACAGCCAAACGGTCTTTTACATCAAAGTGCGTTGTTTCTTCTTGTACCACTGACATCTGACTATCGAGGTCCTGAACTCTCATTCTAATTCCGAACAATAGTTCGTATGGGCTGAAACCTTTTAGAGAATTTCTTGGCATGTTATTAAGACTAGTCTGGACACTTATTAAATGTTTGACCCACCCAGCGCCTGAACCTAATACCTTCGCTGTTATAGATTGCTTTATGTCACGGTTTTTTCTTTCTACCACACTATTCCCTTCGGGGTGCGACGGACAAGAATACCGCAACCCAATTCCCATGCTGGCCATGGCCTCCTTATAGGCTCGAGAGCTGAAAGCAGGACCCTGGTCAGAATGGAACGTGGTAATTGCGTATGTGCCGATATTGACTCGCAAATCTTTTATAACCGTTCTAGCGTCAGCCGAGCGCTGGAGGCCTCATTTTTTAAGTGCTTTTCGTCTTAACTGTTAATAGGACGCAGGATGGGGTGTAGGCAGCGTTACGCTCTTTCTGACTGGTAGCCGGTAGCAAGGTTCGCTACTGCGATCCCTATTACAGTTTTCACAGTTGTTTGCATATATTTGGTGTTCTACACTCATTCCCGGCCACCAGAATACTGATTGTAATTCAGTCAGTGATTCCTTGATCTCTCTGTGCCTTAGACCCAAACCCATGTGTGCGTCTGCTATTAAAAATATTCTCCTGTTCATGTTTGGAATTACTCTGTCCCCCACTCCAGGGATTCGAGCAAAAGAAACGGAGTTTGCATCGATTATGTATGCATAATTGAGTGGATAGTTTACGGGTAGTGCTGCACAGTCGCCTTTTATGGTCGTTTTTACTGCCAGCATGGTTTCCCCGTCTATGTACTTATCTGTACGCTTTTTTGTGGCTACGGAAGCCGGGTTAGTTGCTTCCGCTGTGGCTGTATTAGCCAATGAATTCCCTGCAACGTGAACGCCATCACGTTGAAGACTCTGTGCGTGAATCACGTGAGTCTTTTGTAGTTCTTTGTATAAAAGAGCTACCTCGTTCCAGAGCAATTTATGCTTTATTGTGGCACCTGTGTCATCTTTGTAGTCGTTTTTGATCCAACTCTGCAGTTTATTGTTGTAAGAATTGACGCAAAAATGAGAATCGCACACTATAAGTGTGGGGAATTCGCGTTCTGCATTTTCGAGCGCCATCTTTAAAGATCTGATTTCAGTTCTTTGAGCCGAACAGTACTTTACTGATTCAGTTTTTGTTATTTTCGGTCTGAATTTACCGCACAGCCAACGACCTTTAATGATCGCACATGCTGCATCGTAGGATTCTCTCTCTACGTTGAAATGCTGTACAAAGCTATCTGTATAGATTATACAGGCGTATTGTGGGAGAGGCAGGATTTCGATTGGCAGAGGATATTCTTCTTCATATTCTAAATCATTCAGTTCTTCAAATTGCGGGGCAAAATAGCATTTCACGTCTTCCGCTCCTAGAGAATCTATGCACTGTATTCATTTCGGGTCCAGTGACACTGTAGGCAAGTTTACTGGGCTGAATAGCGCCTCGAAGGCGGATTCCGCTGTAAGGATATTAATCTGTTTGCCGTGTGCTAGTTCTCGTTCATTTGCTAATGCGATTTGCACTGCGTTCACAGTTCTTACTGTGTGACTGAATGTTTTTTCTGCTTGTGTGTACAAGTGAGATTTAATTGAAATTGGTACCTTTTCTCCCTCATTAGAGGTTAGGTACGTGAATCCGCTTCTTCCTGGGATGACTCGGATTACAAGATCAATCGTGTTGTCACGTGTGTCTAATTTTGTTTTTGCTAACATGTCTGTTTGCAGTGATCTCAAAATTTCTGTGTGTTTTTGAGTCCAATTGATTTGTTTTAAATCAGGTTTAATTAGTTCGTAGAGAGGTTTAACCCTCTCTGCGTAATTTAGTATGTAAGTTCTTCCGAAATTCAGAAAACCTAGTATGGATTGTAAATTCTTCAGCGTTTTTGGAGCTTGGAGTACAGCGCACTTCTCTAAGAAGTTGTCCGCTAGGCTTTTCCCTTCACTTGATAATTCGTACCCTAAGAACAGTACTGTCAGATGGGCAATTCGGGACTTTTTAAAGTTGAATTTGTAACCCTCTGCTGCGAACCCAAGTATAATGGTGTTCACTCTTTTCAAGTGAGTATCCAAGTCGTTGTCTGTGAGATAAATATCATCTACGTAAGATAATGCTTCATCATCATAGATTTGTAGTAACTCTGTTACCCTAGCTGAGAATAGTCCTGGGCTGTTCTTGAACCCCTGTGGGAGTCGACAGAATTTTTTCTGCGACCCAAATGCGGAGAAAGCGGTCAAGTATCTGCTTTCTGGTGCAATGTTTTGACAAAAGAAACCATTAGAAATGTCTAATGTCGTTTTGTATTTTTTCCTAACTATGTTATTCATTAGGGCTGCACTATGCGAGTTTTGTACTGCAAAAGTTTTGCAACATGTATTAAGGTGTCTGTAGTCCAAAACTTGACGATATGAATTGTCTGGCTTGGAGACGGGAAACAAAGGATTGTTCATTTGAGAGGTGCATGTTTCAATCACTCCCTGGTACTCAAGTTGATCTAAGATCTCCCTGACCTGTTTTTTAGCTTCTTGCTTTATGGGATACTGCCGTTGGGCAGTTGGTTCACTTTTTAATTGGATTTTGTGAGGCGGTGAATCCTCATCCCATCCTACATGATTTTTATATAATGCAGGTGCCTGGGCTACTGCCCATTTCCTTGCATATGTGTATTTTTTGTGAATCGGTATGTGATTCGAGAAGGCAGGCATAATCACTTCTTCGCCACGAGGGCACTCCCTGACAAACTCCGGGGGCCAATCTTTTTCAGCTAACAGAATCTCATAGCCTTTTGAGAGCTTATCCCAAAATAGACTCTTAATTTTCCTAGTCTTATCACCCTCTATACGCAATGTTATTTCGTATATTTTATGGGGCTCGCTAAGTCTGGCGTCGGCAGTTTCAACCTGAATGTATTCATTCGTGTCCACTGTCTCCAGATGACTCATCAAGATCTTGCGTGCTATACTGATTTCTGCTGCACTGTCCAACATTGTCAATGCCCACTCCCCGTTTTTCAACTGTGTCCTCAGTATTCTCGGCATGGTTGATTACTCTAATACTGGCTACCTTCTTTTTCTGAAATTGAGATTTCTTATTTTGAGCAGGCTCCTTGTCTTTGGACTTGGTGTGCTCTCCTGGGTCTGACCGTCCTCTTCTTTCCGAATTCTGTGGAAAAGATCGAGAGGGACGTGTATCAATACTTTGATATCTATCAGGTTTTTTCAGATTATCCCTATTTCTAAGGTTATATCTTTTCTCAGAGGGCTCCCGTTGGGGAGACTGGCGTTCTCGAGTCGGAGTTCTTTCCCTCCGTCGAGGAGACCTTCCTCTGGACTGGAAAACTTTTTCCTTGGGAGTGGATTGTTTATTTCCATCCCAGCTCTTTTTAGGAGTATTTAAATTATTTTTAATAAATATTTTTTCAGGATTTTCGAGCAGTTGGGGCTTAACTGGTTTTCCACCCAAGCTGTCTCTACCTAATTCTTCATAGCATTTTTCTATGATTTTTGCAAGCTCAACAGGATCTTTTATATCTGTTTCCCTCAACTTCTGGCGGATCGCCACAGATGCTGCTTCTCCCTTAATATTGGCTAATAATATAGCCGTGACCTGCTTGAAATCTTTCAGTAATTTCCTACCTAGATTTAAAGCGTGCTCTGGACCGAATTCATTTTGAATCTGTTTTAGCACTTCTGGTATTACCGCCATAGACGGAACACCGTGTGTTTTTGTGTAAATGGAAGCAAAGACTGTACCCCAAGTGTCACAGTCCTCCACGTGTGGTGCGATTCCCATAGGAAGGCAGATGGTCAAGATTCTGTGTTTCTCAATAGGGGTAGTATCAGGAAATACTGCCTCTATTTGAGTGATTTTCTGGGCTAACCAGAAAGGAATTTGTTCCCGTTTTACGGGTGTTTTACCAAGACATGACTGTATGTTCTGTGGTGTAATTTTATTTGTGTTCCCCTGATGAGGGGTCAGCTGTGGTGTATTAACAGCTGGCTGGACTGTTGCAGTCCGCATTACATATTGGACTAATTGCCTATGTATTTTTATTAATATTTTGAGCTGTGCTAACAGCTCTTCCTTAGACATGTTTGTAATGTCAGGATGTGGTGTGTAGCTGGCTAGAACCGGCCACGTGGCTCCTGGTCTACCTAGTGGACCGAGCCTAGTTATGTGATCATTATGTTTTAGGGCGCCATTAAACCAGAGCAGGTGCTCTTGAAATTTAAGAGGAATTTCAATCTCCTCGAAAGGAGCGTACTCTTCTGGAGGTTTCTCTATTTTGTAATAGTGAAACTCTTGTGTTATAGCGTTTACCGCTGGAAAGTTTATCCATGAATAGAATACCTCTGTCTGCCGATATTCGTGAGCCTCTATCACGAAAATTACTGTACCACCTTGTGGTGTCAGTCCGTTTTCTATAAGTTTTAACGTTATAGATCTTCTTAACTGGACCGGGATGATAATAGCACCCGGGTCTGTGTATTCGGGACCTTGCTGAGTCGCATCTGCTGCGGCCCCAGTGGTGCCGTTGTTTTCTACTGATATTGTATAAATGCAGTTTTTGCAGAGTAGGTCTCCAAGGAGACAAAGATTAGGTGCACAATATTTTGGAACACTGTATCCTTCAACGTTGAATAAACCAGAGCTTTACATAGGAATCTCTTCCTACTAAGGTCGGGCGGATTTTAACCTTTCACCCACTCCAGACGTCTATTGGAGTATTTACGGGAGAAAGGGGTGTGAAATATGCACGACTGAGTTACTCTACAAGTCTTGCGTTAGTTTATCGCCTTACCAAACGTTAGGGCGCCATGTAGTGTAGTTCCTAGTTTCCCACTAGGCCCTGCGCATTGGAATAACATAAACAGTAGTATCGACGTGGAACTGCGGATATTCCAGGCCTCCACTGACTATGCTAAACTTAATTGGGTTGTGTTACCAACTAGCTCAGAGGTCACTGGAAACTTTCTTCTCTGCATAGGAAGTGATCAGCTTCCTTGGCACAGACAAGAAGGGATTCAGTTTTCCAACAACCGTGCAACATGACAACTTTGCTCCTCAGATCAAGAGTCAATCTCTAGGGTCGTGTGAAACAATAGACATAGATTTCACTCAGTCAGTCTAGTGCAGTTTACTTTCACAGATGTAGAGAATAGAGAGACGGGCGTGTATCAATAAAGGGTTAACATTTATTGAACAGTCTTTCTTCTCGTACAAGAGAAATGTATTGCCACAATTGCAATAATTGTTATTATAAAAAGTACGTACAGTAAGATAAGTATTGCGAAATAGAACTGTAAAAGCATTGATATGGTTTCTTAGCCATACAATGGTTTAAAAGTAATAAAACATATATACAGTCATATATACATTAGGCTAACATACTCAACTGGTGCTTCTAACTAAGCCTACCCCAGTGTGCCTGACCTAAGCCTAACACGTGCGAAGGGGAGTAAGTAAGTAGCTTTAAGTTAAGTTGGTTTTGCCAAGGTTTGTTTCAAGAATTCTCGTCTAAGGGTTTAGTCAACACCATACCTCTGAATAGAATGATGGAGGATTGGTATCTCCTTCAGGGGTCTCTCTCGATATCCCAGTCACCCGCGAGGGTAAACCGGAAGCGCCGGGACTGGATTTCTCTGCACGAGAAATGCAGCGGCTCTCTTCAGCGCGTCGAGGAAGGAGGGGTGACAGCGTCCGCGGGCAGCTGGAATCTGCTGGATGTCTTCGCAGAGGACGGCTGTTCAGCTCCTTAAGCGTACTGCACCATAGTTCGCGCTGTAGCGGCGATAATGGTAATCAGCAGCTTCACCACCACAGGATAGCAGGCTGCAGCGACAGAGTGCTAGATTTACCAACACAGGGTCATGCAGGCAGCTGGCATCAGCAACAGGCAACGAACTCACATTGCTTAAGGCAACGTTGGTAATATTTATACCTGACAGGTGCCGGGTTTGACGCAAGTTTGCTGGACATAAGACGTCAATTAAAGATGTCACTAGGAAGTGACAGTTATCAGTTGCTCATTAGAGTTCCATTACTAATCAAAACATAGCAAGCGGGGATTTCCAGGTTTGCTAAGTTTTTATCTTGTTGAAGAACTCGGAGTGTTATCTAGGAATATCAGATAGTGACTGCTGCTCTGTCATTGCACTAATTGGTCGCAAAGGAAGTAGCAGAGAGTCATGCTGGAATGTGGCTCTGTTCGTGTGAGGCCAGAGATGACTTTTCAGAAAATCGCACTTGAACGGTTATGCCAATATAGGGAATAAATGGATTTATAGCCGAATAGGGGCATAAGGTCACAGTATCGATCAGGAACCTAGATAAGCACGCAACAGGCTGGCACAGGGCATTTACTCTAGTTCTCCTTTGGACCCTGTCCCACACAAGATTTGGAAGGAGTATGAGGAGGAATTATTTCCTACTGTCTGCCTGATCTGTAATCAATTTCTGGCCACTGGTATGGTTCCAGCCCAGTGAAAGCAGGCTCTGATATCCCCCCTGTTGAAGAAGCCTTCTTTAGACCCTGAATGCTCCAAGAACTACAGACCGATTTCCCTATTGCCTTTTCCTGCCAAAGTTGTCGAGCGTTCGGTCAGCCTAACTCTTTCAAAACATCTGGAACAGCATCGCTTATTAGAGGACAATCGATTTGGCTTCCGCCCGGCTCATGGGACCGAAATGGCCTTGGTTACCGCTGTGGACGAGCTTCAGAGGCATGCAGACAAGGGACAGGCAGCGGTTATGATTCTGCTTGACATGTCTGCCGCCTTTGAGACGGTTAACCATGAGATTTTGCTGGGAAGTTTAAGTGATGCTGGGGTGAGAGGTAGCGCTCTGTTGTGGTTTCGGTCATTCTTGCAGGACAGACAGCAGGCGGTGTCCCTGCCCCCTTTTCAGTCTGTGTTTTCTCATGTTCCATACGGGGTGCCACAGGGCTCAGCAATTAGCCCTATCCTTTTCAACCTTTATTTAAGACCTCTGATCACGCTCATCAAACTATGCGGATGACACGCAGATGATTTTCTCCTTTGAGGGAGAAGAATCGAATCCTGTGGATGTATTCCACAATTGTCTGCGGGATACGTCACGTTGGCTGAGGGAAAACTCTCTTCAGTTCAACATTGGGAAGACGGGGGTGCTTTTTTGCGCTGGGAATAAGATCTCCCGTCCCTTTCCTGAGAATTTCTGGCCTCCTGAGACTGCGACTACAGTGCGGCCAGTGGAATCTGTCCGTAACTTAGGGGTCATGCTTGATCATAAACATAGCTTTTTTTTTTTTTTTTTTTTTGAATAATTTTTATTATTGCAAGATACGACCAAAACCATTACACTTCCGTGCCATAATACAGTTCATGTTTTAACAAGGTTTTACCACTAATATCATTTTGAACAGTTAACGTAAATAAAAAGTAACAGTTATATGGTAAATGTGTGGGAACAAATCGAAAAAGATAAAGAAAAAAGAAAAAAAAAAAAAGAGAAAAAAAAAAAAAAGGACAAAGAAGATAGTCATTAAAGGCCTGTCCCCCCATCTTGCCCTTCAAAAAAGTGTTTCCAGATCTTTTCTCTTCTGATAAGAGCTTTTGGGCCTCTATGTTTGGCTAAGGAAAGTTCCATAGTTCTAATTTCGTGAACTAATGCGAGCCAATCTGCTACTCTAGGGGGTTCTTTAGATATCCATCCCCTAGCTATAGTTAGTCTTGCGCAAGCTAGCAGAATCGTTATGATATCCTTATATGGGGTGTTGGTATCTTGAATATCTAATAGAACCAGTTGTCCAGTAAGCTCCGGCATAGATATCTGGTTAGCTCTACAGTGGTCGGAGATATCGTTCCAAAAGATGGAAAATGCGGGGCAGGAAAATAGCATGTGTTCAACTCCCGCCGCGACTGTGTTACATTTGACACACATAGATTTGTCTGAAATCAAGTGTCCTTGGGTCCATCTAGATATTTTTTGTGGTGTATAGTACAGCTCAGTAGTTGTTCTGTATAGTTGCATTCTGAGATTAGAGGAGTGTACTATATCAGTTAAGTGGGTTAAAGAGTTTCTAATCTGGTTCGAGTTTATGTTTAAATTTAACCTACGAGACCATTTAGCAGCAATTTGAGCTGTGTTTCCTTCCTTGTCTTTAGTTAGCCATTGGTATCCTGCTTTTATCAACGACTTTGTTTTGTCAGAGTAGATACACACAAGAATGTCTGAGTGTTTCACTTCCGTTATTTTCATTTTGTTAAGAAAAAAGTCTCTCAATTGTCTATATCTAAAATGCATATCTTCTGTGAGCCCATTGGTAATTTTTAGGTTCTCGAAATCGGTCAGTCCATTAGTGCCATAGAGGTCTCCTAGTGTGGTTATTTCATGTCTGATCCATCGGCTCGCCGAACCATCAGAGAATACGCCCGGAAGAGCGGGGTTATTCCATAATCTAAGTTCAGCGTTAAAAAATGTGCTTTTACTAATAAGTAGAATTTTATCCCAGATTTTTATAGCATGCTTAGCCGTCTTGAATTTGACCCGCTTGAAGTAGTTTGGGTCGTGAACTCGTAGCAGAAATTGGTTTGAGTCGGCTCCTAGCATGTACTGATGAAAAAATAAAGAGGGGGTGTTTTTTAACAAGCTCCTTATTCGTGAAAAAAATGTAGCTAAAAAATAAAGATTAAAGTCTGGGAAAGAAAGACCCCCTTTAGAGATAGGTAATGTCAAGAATTTAATCGCCCTTCTTGCCTTTTTATAGCCCCATAGGAAACTGCTGCATATGCCGTCTAGTTTTTTAAAAAAAAGTTTATTTGGTTGCAGCGGAATAGCTCTACACAAATACAACAACTTGGGTAATATTTTCATCTTAATCAGATTAAGTCTCCCTATCAGACTAAGAGGTATTTTATGCCATTTTTTGAGGCTATCGAATGTTTCCTTTAAAAATGAATCATAGTTTATTTTCAAAATTTCCCCCACTTTGGCAGTAATTTTAATGCCTAAATAAACGGCTTCTTTACATGTGTTATAAATTTGTGATTCCGGGGTATAATTGAGTATGATTTGAGTTTTGTTTACATTCAATTTATACCCAGAAACTCTCCCAAATTTTTGTGCTTGGTTTATAATTTCTGGCATAGCTTTATTGACATCGGGTGTATAAATTGCTATATCGTCAGCAAAAGCTGTTAGTTTAAGAGCTATATCTCCATGAAAAGCCGGCACAATATTGGTTTGATCGTTTAAAGCATTTAAAAAAGGTTCTAAAGACAGGGCAAAAAGTAAAGGAGATAGGGGGCAACCTTGTCTTGTGCCTCTTGCTATCTTGAAATTGGCGGAGTTTTTGCCTCCATAGCTTATCATAGCCTGAGGTTCTTCATACAAAGACTTAACCCACTCTAAGTAGGAGCCTGTAATGCCCATTTTACTTAATACTGCCCAGAGAAATTCCCACCCCACTCGGTCGAATGCTTTTTCCGCGTCTAGCAATATCATGCCGAGTGGGGTGTTAGTGGTTTCCGCAACATCAAAGGCTGTGATTGAAGTATTGACATGCAAAGTAGTATCTCTGCCTACCACAAAACCATGTTGTTGGGTGTTGACAATGTCCGGCATGTAAGAAGCTAATCGATTGGCTAGAATTTTCGCGAAAATTTTAACATCAGAATTGAGTAGAGATATGGGTCGGTACGAGCCGCACTCTGTTTCGGGTTTTCCCTTTTTCAAAAAAAAGATAATTTTGGCTATTTTCCATGAAGCAGGTGCTTGTTTAGAAAGAATGATTGAATTAATCACCTCTTGTAGTAGCGGAAGCAATTCCTGAGAGCAAAGTTTGTAAAACTCCATCGGTATACTATCCTCTCCTACCGCCTTCCCTAGGGGCAGGTGATCGATTGCTAGTTTAATATCCTCGAGTGTTACATTAGAGTTTAGGTGTTGAAGCGCTTCAGCATTTAAAGCCTGCGTTGGGGTTAGGTATTGAGCAAGATAATGTGAGATCTCTGTTTTATGTGGTATGTCATCTGGTGTATAGAGTTGTTGGTAAAATTTGACAAATTGGTTTAGTATTTGCTCCTCCCGTTCATACATTATCAGATCAGGTCCTATTATTTCTTTGATTTTGGTTTTAGCTTTTTTATCCGCGGTTTTATATGCCAATATCTTCCCGATTCGGTCGCCACCTTCATATTGGTCTAGCTTATATTTTTGTAGTTTAGAAATATATCCTTCCCTCAAGGTTTTTTTTAATCCTGCCTGTAATTCCGCCAATTTAACTCTAATCGTCTCCACGTTATTTTTTGAGTAAAGCGTTGCCTCAGCCAGTTGCTTTTCCAAATCCAGTAGTTTTGATGTTAGTTTTTTATTTTTCTTGTGATTTTCAGCATTAAGTCTAAATACATATTGTTGGACGAAGCCCCTAATGCTGCACTTACAGGTGTCCCATACAGTGTTTATGCTGGCCGAATTGATATTTAGTGTGATAAACTCCTGTATATGTTTTTTGACTAGTGTAGTAAATGTAGGATCGACAAGTAAGTGTCTCGGGAAAGTGAACTTACGTGGTTCTTTCGTATTTAGATCTTTGAATACAATCTCCAATAGCAATGGGTTGTGATCAGATGTAACTTTAGGGCATATTTCAATTTCACAGTTGTCTAGCACTTGATCAGAGGCCCACATCATATCAATTCTGGAGCAAGATCTATGTGGCGCAGAGTAGTAGGTAAATCCTGCCAACATAGGGTGTTTAGATCGCCATAGATCTCTGATGTTATTCAATCTTGCAAGTTCCAGGATTGATGCTCTAACTTTATGCATTCTTTTAAAGTTCTTTGGCCCCGTAGAGTCTATTTTATAATCCATAACACAATTGAAATCTCCGGCAAAAATAGTTTCGCCTTCCCATTCGAGTAGTTCAACACTTAGCTCTTCAAATACTTTGGGGCTATCGATATTTGGTCCATATATTACACATAATACCAATTTAACATTATCGTATTGCATCTGTGCTAATGCCCACCTGCCTCGAGTGTCAGAAGCCGTTTTAATGGTTTCTATTGGAGCTCCTCTTAGTTTTAGAATAGCTACCCCCCTTATAGTCTCATTTAGAGTTGAGCATACAACCAGTTCATAATTAAATTGTGATAATAACTTTCTATCCTGATATTTTATGTGGGTCTCTGACATCAAGACTATATTAGGTTTGTATAGTTTGATCTCTTCTTGCACCAAATTTCTTTTACTCTTACTGTTTAGGCCATGATCATAAACATAGCATGGAGACTCATGTCGCGAAGACGACCTCCTGTTGATTTGCTATTCTGCAGTCTCTGCGGAAGATCCTGCCATTATTACCATTTCAGTGCTAAGGTGTACGATCCTTAGTAGGTTGGACTATTGTAATGCCCTGTTATTGGAGTCTCCTGGCTTCTTGTTGGATAGGCTCCAAAGAATCCAATCAGCGGCTGCAAGGTTGGTTTTGGGGCTTCCCAGAAGAGCACATGCGCCGGCAGCCCTGGCAGAAATTCACTGGCTCCCTTTGAGACAGAGGGTACAATTTAAGGCCCTTTGTCAGGTTTTGAAGGCTCTCCATGGGATAGGCCCTCTTTCTCTGCAATCTAAATTTGCTTGGCACACCCAAATCAGACTGTTTCGCTCTTCATCAGCTAGACTGGTGAGAGTGCCTAGGTTTAGGAAGGTTAGATCAGGGGGCAGATCCTTTGGGGTGGCAGCGGCCAAATTTTGGAATTTGGTCCTTTGCGAGATCAGGCAAATTAAGGAGCTTCTTCCCTTCAGGAGAAAGGTTAAAACCTGGTTGTTTCCCAAGTAATGCAGTTTGACCGACCTGTTCTGACACTCTTTCGTCCTTTTGAGTCACCAGCACCAGGATGCCTGCAAGGTGATAGTGAGCTTTATAAGACTAGCAAATAAATAAATAAATAAATAAGAGGACCTCGTCGGCGGGCTGACGTCAGTTCAACTTATTTTTTCCCTGCCACTGAGGCAAACAGACAAACCGAGCCTTTCTCGCTTGTATAGATAGTATAATAAATATGTATATATTCACTGAAAAAACCATAGGTTTCAGATATGTTATAGTTAGAAATTAGCATTTAAAAAACCTTAGAAATTCACTGAAAAAACCATAGATTCCAGGCACGTTATAGTTAGAAATTAGCATTTAAAGAACCTTCACTGAAAAAAACCATAGGTTTCAGGGGCGTTATAGTTAATTGGACATTTCACTCGTACAAAACCATAGAAATTCCCCTGTTATGGTTAGTTCAGCTAACTATAACTGGTGCGCCCGCAATGCACTGCTGATGACATCACTTATTACATTACTCATGACATGGTCAGTGACATCACTCATGACATCACTGATGACATCTCGAATGACATCACTGATGACATCACTGATGACATCATCCAGTGAATGTGTGTTTTTGTATTTGTATTTGTATTTGTATCTGGGTTTTATATTGCGCCATATCCCCGACAGGTCTCAAGGCGCCTCTGACAGAGTACAGCAACAAGAAGTAGGGTGAATAAGAGTACAGATTACCGGCCTATTTTACAGGGATGCAAAAGCGTCCCTGAATAGCAGTGTCTTCAGAGATTTCCTAAGACGGAGAAGATTAGATTCTTTGCGAAGGACCTCCAGTAGCTTATTCCAAATGGTAGGGGCTTGGACTGAAAAGGATCTACCACCTTTGGTCGCCATTTTAAAGCACAGACATGATAGCAGTAGGGAATTGGAGGATCGTAGAGCTTGCTTGGGATTATACACTTCAAGCCTCCCTTTTATATAGGCAGGCGCCTACCCATAAATTGCCTTATGGGCGATGCACAGGCTTTTAAATTCAACCCTTTGCTTTATAGGGAGCCAGTGTAACCTATAAAGTAGAGGGGAAGCATGGGTCTGTCTAGGTGATCCAAAAATTAACCATGCTGCGTCATTCAGGGTGACTTGTAGACGATTGATTACATTTTTTGGAAGACCTAGATATAGTGCGTTCCCATAGTCGATTCTGGAGACTATTGTGGTTGAAACAATGGTTCGAAGCATGTTTGTAGAAAGCAAAGGGGCCCGCTTTCGCAACTGACTAATCAGGTTGGTACATGATCCAATCACAGCGGATACTTGGCTGGTCATCGAGAGCTTCTGATCGATCCTAATACCAAGGCTCTTTACGCTGGGGCATGGCTTTGGGGTAGGTCCAAGTTCTTGGGGCCAGACCATATCATTCCAGGGTGAGGCGATAGTTGAAACTACTAGGACCTCCGTTTTATCTGGATTGATTTTTAATAGGTTAGACGTCATCCAGTTCACTGTAAACCGCAATATCTTTTGGGCCATGGACTGAGCCGATGTTGTATTATTGATACTCAGCAACAGCTGAGTATCATCGGCATAGTTAAAAACTTTACAGCCTATGTTTACCAAAGAGTCTATCAGTGGCTGCAGATATAAGTTGAATAGGAGTGGCGAGAGTGCAGACCCTTGCGGGACTCCACATTCCAAGACGCCTACATCAGATACACAATCTGCTAATTGGATCCTCTGCGTCCAGAAAAGACGTTAGCCATTGGAGAGCTTGTTCTTTTATCCCAGACATGGCTAGTCTGTCCAGGAGCAGTGCATGGCTGACAGTATCAAACGCCGCTGAAAGGTCTAAAAGTATCAGGGCGCATGTTTTTTTACTGTCAGCCATGCATCTAAGCTCATCCAGCACCGACAGCATTACTAATTCGCTGCTATGGTGGGCACGAAACCCCGCTTGCTGCTCCTGGAGTAGATGATATGATTCCAGGAGAGTTGACAATGATTTTAATACATGCTGTTCTAAAATCTTAGACAGGAAAGGCAGCTGGGAAATTGGCCTGTAGTTTTTCAGACTGGTTGGATCAGCCCCTGTTTTTTTTATCAGGGGTTTAACACGTGCCTCTTTAAAGCTAGCTTGTAGTAGTCCTGTGGCTAATGAGTTATTTAGGAGGTCTAGAATCTGGTCCTCCAGGATAGGAAGTGCCAGCTGAAAGATTTCAGGGGGGCTGGTATCTGCAGGGGAGCCTGACTTGGTTGAGATAGCAAGTTGTCTGAGGGTTGTAGAATCTATGCTAGGGAATCTAGAGATAATAGAGGTCGAAGGAATTTGAGGGAGCAGTGGAATGGTATACATGTTTGGGATTTCTTTCTTGATGTCTGACAGGATGGTTGCTACTTTTTCAAGAAAGTAGCCTTGGAAGATGTTGCAGTCTATCACTGTATCTACCTTTTCTTCCTTCTTACTTAATTCTTTTAAGATTTGGAAGGTTTCTTTCTGGACATTTACTGCATTTTTTATGCAGGTTTCATAGTAGTCCTTTTTAGTTAATACGATAAGCTTTTTATACAACTGAAAAGATGTTCTATACAGTTCGCGATCTGTATCGTTTTTAGATTTCCTCCAGCATCTCTCAAGATAGTGGAGCTTTTTTTTTTGATCCCTCAAGCTCTGGGTAAACCAAGGGTCCCCTTTTTCCGCACCCTTTATTTTCTGTATCTTTTCCGGGCTATCTGGTCAATCGATTGTCTGAGACCAGCTACTATGGTAATATTCAAAGGAGGGAGGGTGATCAATTGATCAGTAGGGCACTCTTTACCACTTAGAGAAGTGGAAGGTCCAGTATCAGCTAGTGCCCTCGACAAGCATAAGTAAACAAAGTGGGTTGCTGAACCGTTCCTTAGTGAAGGAATTTTGTGTATCTGGCGTGAATAGGGGTGTAGATATGACACCTTTGGGCATCCATTTTGGTGGATGTATTTGCCTCACACACCCATATGGGTGTCATGCTTCATCATTGGCGTTGCTCCTCGTCGGGGAGGCAGTGCAATCCCCGACGGGCTCAACTCTAAGAGGGGCTCTTTGGCGGAGATCTTTTGAATCCAACTGCCTTATGGTGAAGTGCGGGTATGTGGGTGACAAAGCAAGTAGCCTAGGAAGTGATTTAAAATGTAGTGTGGGGTATCTGAAACTACTTTATTCTGGGGGTCTCCCGCTACAATTAAAAACGTGAATCTAACTCGCTAGGTGCCAACCAATTAGGTATATTACTACTATGGTGCCATAGTTTAGATCTAAATCTGAGTTATCATATGAATTCATTGATTTATGTACATGTTTTGGAAAGGGCATCTGTTAGAGTTACTGAGTCAACTTTTTTCCATTGGCGCACTTTTTTTAGTTTTTAGCGGGAGTTTGACCTGAGGGCTATTTTGTGGTACATCACCCAAGAGTAGATGGTGGTCAGACCAGATACAAGGTGTAATACTCGTAAGGGCCACCTCTGGCATTGAAGTCCAGATTAAATCGAGAATGTGGCCCTTTATGTGAGTTGGGGCTTCCACTAATTGTTCCAGACCTAAAGCGGTCATGGAGGTCTGTAACTGACGTGCTGGCAGATCTGTATTTGTCTTATCCCAATGAACGTTGAAGTCACCTGTTACCAAGATTTTTTTATATTGTGTGCATATATCCGATATAATGGGGGAAAAAGGTCGTTGAATGTTGATGTACATTGTGGTGGACAATAAACTGTTAGGATGATAAGGCAGGAATTGTTCATGGTAATTTTTATCCCAAGTAGATATACAGAATTTATTGTCTCAGTTAAAATTTTCGCCACTGTGAGCTGCTTTTCAAAAATAGTTGCTACGCCTCCACCCCGGACACCATCCGGGCGATTATGCCAAATCATGTCATATCCACTTGGAAGGGCGGCTATGATGTCGGGGGAGGAGTTATCACCCAGTCATGTTTCAGTAAGGGTCAATATATCAATGGTCTCATCCTGTAAGAGGGTAAAAATTTCCAGGTGATGTTTCTGTAGTGACCTAGTATTTAGAGTAGCTAGCTTCAATGGAAGTGGTAGGCAAGTGTCTCTACGGCTAGGAGATCGAAAGATGTTACATTCCTTGAATATGGAACACGTGGTGGAATTTACGATGTGCCTGCCTGAGTCCAATGCTAGGAGGTCAATAGCAGAGTAGGAAATACACCTACCAGAGTGCCTGGTCCCTAAGCCCGATAGAGCGCAGACGAGCGCAGACAGGCAGGACTCTGGCACGACTCCGGCGCAGGTCCGGCGCGTCCGCTGTACGCCTCTGCTGCACGGAGTCATTGCCGTCTGTTTTTGTAGCCCTGCTAGAGCGCGTCACCAGCCCAACCCGACCCAAGATGGCCGCCGGAGCCCTGTCTCGGCGTCAACACTCAGCCGAGAGCAGGTCCGGAGCTGAAGGGAGGGGGGAGAATGAGTCTAAAGCACCACGAAGCGCAAGGGAGTCTCTACACACCTCTTAAGATCAGGTGTGCACAAATTCCTTAAATTATGCAGGTTACAAATTGCTCAAGTTAAAAGCAGCTAAAATACAAGAAAAGGTAGGAGACCTCCCGGCTTCCGCCTCAGGAGGGGAAAGTTGCTGTTGTCAGTTTTTCTGAAAATTAAATGTTATATATATGTATATCTCAAGGTCAATGGAAGAATAAATGGGTATATAAGTGTCTAAATGGATTATTTTTTCGTAAAATTGTTTGTATAACTGACTGATTAGGTGCATCTTAGTGAATACAGGGGTTAGTGAGTAATGTTTAAATATGTAAATATCTATATCAGTCTCTCACTTTGTGTATAAGTGGCTGCATGGGTGGGTGAGAAGCTACATGAGTGTCTTTATGGGTTATTAGTTGGTTTTGTGAGTATCAGTATGAGTGTCTGTATGGTTCGGTGGGGGTATTACTTAATGCATAGATGCATGAATGAGTGGCTCACTGTTTGTATGTGTTGAAGACAGCATGTGTGTAGGACTGTATAGGTGGATGAGTGTGTGTATGGGTGTGTTAGTGAGTGAATGACTGTCTCAGTAGTGTCTTTATGAGTAACTACATATGTTTTAAACTAGTATATGTGAGTATTGGTGTATATAAGTGAGTATATGTGAGAATGAGAGATTGGAAGAGTTCCTGTACAAATAAGTAGGTGTTTATCTAAGTGTTTGTTTAAAAGAGTAAGTATGTGTACATTTCAGTTGAAGTAAGTGTGGTAGTGTTTGTATAACTGTATATGCAAGTAAATGGATGTTTGATCATTTGTTTGCATGTGTGACTATGTGTGTGAGTAACTCTATGGATCAGTGGTGGTGTGTAACAGGATGTATAGGATTATGAGCACATATAATGAGTGAGTACATGTATGAGTGACTGTATAGGGACTGTTGGTAAATGAGTTGATGTGTGTGTAGATCTTGGAATTACTGAATAGGTGTTTTGTAACTGGTATTGGTATGTACATTGTTTTGAAAATGTTAGGGTGTATTTTTAAGTGTGTGTATCAAAGGTTATATTAGGGTGAGAGGAGGTCTGCCACTCTATCACAAGGATGATGTCATCAGTGATCTCATTTGAAATGTCCTCAGTGATGTCATTAGTGATGTCACTAACCATGTCATGAGTGATGTAATATGTGATGTCATCAGCAGTGCATTGGGGGCGCGCAAGTTATAGTCACTGATGACATCTCAAATGACATCACTGATGACATCATCCAGTGACTGTGTGTTTCTGTAAAGTTTAAATATGTTTAATATATATATTGGGAAGGCGTATTGAATAGGCCTGGGCGAAGTACTACGCTACGCTTGCGTAGTTTGCGAAGTTTGTGAAACTTCGCACTACGCGAACTGCACGTAGCACAGTGCGAACACGCGTAGCATAGCGGAGTGCAGTGGTCATTTTTTGCTTGCTCGCGGTCCTCAACGTCAAGTTGGCGATTGCGAGCAAGCAAAATTACATCCTAGCGAGACTTTTTCCTCATTCGCGATCAGCAACATCAAGTTGCCAATCGCGAACGTGGAAAATAAACCTCCCTGTGAGATTCTCAATATGGGGAGGTCTGGTTTCTCATTGCCAGTGGTCGCGTATGCTCGCGACCGCTCGCGATGAGAAACCACCAGTCCGCGTTGAGAAAGCTACTGCTCGAGTAAAAAACTCCTTGAGCGGCAGAAATCGACAGCTCGCACTGTGCAAGATGCCTTTTTTTATTAATGATTGCACAGTGCCGGCTGCTTGTCCACACTGTGCAATCATTGAAAACGGCATCTTGCACAGTGCAACCAGCAGTGTCCCAGGGGTGGGCACCCCGGGACACTGCAGGAGCCGGCCCTGGGAGGTGGCGGTCCCCAGGGCCATCACTGGCTACAGGAGGGGGCTGCACTGCCCCCTCCCACCCTTGGCAAAGCCCTAGGGAGGTGGTGGACCCGGGGCTTGGGGGTCCGTCACAGACCCCGAAATTTGAATAATTAGAGCACTGGGGAGGTAATGGTCCCCGGGGTATTTGGAGGGGCTCAAGCCCCCCACACAGGTATTTATTTAAAAAAAAAGAGCCCCGGGGATGGTGGTCCCCGGGGCAGGGGGGCTGTGTGCCCCTGCAAATTTATTAATGAAAGCCCCAGGGGTTGTGGTCCCCGGGGTTTGGGGGGCTTGGATGCCCCCCACAAATAAATGAACAAAGCCCTGGGGGTAGCAGTTCCCGGGGCTTGGGGGGGTTGGAGGCCCCACAAACATAAATGAACAAAGCCCCGGGGGTGGCGGTCCCCGGGTCTATAGGGGCCTGTTTGCCCCCCACAAATATTTGTGCATATCCGGGGTTGGTGGTCCCCCGGGCAGTGTGGGTGATATTGGACCCACCACACATTTTTTTGACATGACCCCGGCACTAGGCCCACCCGGGCGCTTCAATTAAATGAAGCGCTGGAGTCCGTGCTTTGTTTTTTTTTTATTTTCTCAGCCGGATTCGCGCACTCGTGCAAATTCAGACGTTAAAAAAAAAGTTTTTGGGGGTACTGGGGGTCCTTGTGGGACCCCCAGAGCAAGCCTAGGGGGTCATAGGGTTTCTACCCTGTCCTCTTTTCTTGTTTTATGCCTTTATTTTTCTGTTTCCTTGTGCCTTGGTTACCAAGGCACAAGATGACTGCCAACACTTCCTGGTTTGGAGTGTTGACAGCCCATTAGAATGCAGCTCATGATCGGCAGGGTGAGCGGATCCAACTGTCAAAGACCATACTACGTCGTCCATTACCTTGAGCTGTGCAGAAGATCTTGGACGACGTAGAGGATTTCGCAGAGACGCAAGGGACCAACTTCCCAAATATCTAACTATTAAACTTGCTGGTTCTAAATTAACAGCTATGAATAAAAACTAGACTTTTGGGAGGAGGGCCGGTACTGGACGTGATGGTGAGGGTTGTTGCTGTCGACCTGTGAATCAACAAACAAATGAGATTTTACTAGGGGGCCCTTACAGATCCTTAACCTCATTCCATCCCCTCCCCTTGCCTGGATCTACTCTATTACGTTGTCTGTTAGATTCTACTTGAATCTCCTACCTGCGATCAAACTTGTCCTGATTTTCGTCCAGTATTTCTTGGTCTTGGTTGTAGCGTGAAGTCATCCAAGGGTCTTGTTTGCAGTCTGTTTGCGCATTTTTTACTAAAGAAAACAAAGAAATGCATTTATCAAATGTTCTAACTATTAATTCACTAATTTTCCTTTTGCGCCTTAACCTACTTGCAAATGGTTCCTTAGGATGAATGCTGTGGGG
Source organism: Lissotriton vulgaris (assembly GCF_964263255.1). Lineage (NCBI taxonomy): Eukaryota > Metazoa > Chordata > Amphibia > Caudata > Salamandridae > Lissotriton > Lissotriton vulgaris. The sequence goes on along the minus strand of NC_141686.1, from coordinate 227,508,988 downwards.
GTCTGTGAATAATTTGTGTTCAAACCTGTTGTAACACAATGGAGAAAAAATACAACAAAATCCAGACTCCTTAATTACAACTCCCAAATGCTAAATTAGTTTCATCAAATAAAGCATCAAATTCACGTTGCAATATAACGTCTTGCAATTGCCTTTAAATTCCAAAACCTCTTCTAATGTTCCAAAAACGCTTTGCCATTAATTCCAAAATTTCTGCAGTTTCTCTAAACACTTTCTGTGCCCATGTCTATTGCCAAATGTCTACTCGAAGGTCCTTTACCAAGAAGGCATCTGCAAAACTTGCAAAGTCTAATTAGACTGTCTTGCGATGGGCGCCGTGCTCGTAAAAGCTAAAATGCACATAACTGTGTTTATTCCTATTTCTTCCTCGCAGGTCAGGTCCAGCCGTCGAGATGGAATTCGGGAAGAAATGAAGATGTCCAAAAGAGGTGTCTCTGCGCTGTTCTCGTCGTGCAGAGATGCAGAGATGAACGCCTCCAGACGCGAACCTTCCTCCAAGAGAGTCAGAAGGCAAAGCGTCTTCGAGAATCCTGGGTGCGGTTTAAATAAAGAACCGCACCCAGGAGATACGTGCTCACGCACACGTTAAACTCTGCGGAGTGCCGAATGCAGATAGCGGCGGCTCTCAAGCAGAACAAGATTCCCTAGTCAAGCCTCCACGATGCGCTGCACTCATGAGTCAAAATACCAGAAGTACAATAAGAAATGAAATCGCCATAAATTGAAGAACCTTGCAGTTCAGAATTAAACATAAAAACGCCTTTCACAGTGTAAAAGATTCATAAACAAAATGTACACAATTCACTTATCACACTTTAAACCACATACGAGGTGCTGGTGCACGGGAAAGGGGCGTTTTTTTTATAAGATCTGTCTCTTCTCAGACTTTATGAAGTCTGGAGAGTAAGACGTAAGGAGATTCATGACACCAACGCGCTTCTATATATCGATATTTTTATTTTTTGATTTTCTCAGTAACTAGTGAATGGATTTACACCATTTAAGAAAAAGAGTTCTTTCAGAAGCAAGGTCAACTTTTTTGCCAAATTTGGTGTAATTCCGTTCAGCAGTTCGGGCTGTAGCCGTGTCTAAAGTTTCCTATTGGAATTAACATGGAGAAAACACGTTTTGGGACCCCCTTTTTTTCTCGGCCTGCGCTAAATTAATCACCCTGAAATCTTCAACGTAGGAGCAGACTGGAGCGGCCTACTAGCTTTTAAAATTTTGCAAAGATTCCTCAACTGGCGCCAAAGTTATTAGGAAAAGAAAAAATGCTTTTCCTATGGAAACGGGGTCCTAACTTTAACTTCCTACTGGTGACCGCCATTAGGTATTGTATATATATATATATCTCTACAGATAGTTATAGGTTGACAGGAATTATGCACACCCGTTGATAGATATTCAGTGCCCAGGAATAATGATAAGTCACATAGAATCACGAAGCATAAATAAACACATTGATAATACTGTACAACCCAAGCACACCGGCAACAACACGTGCAGATACACTTAAAAATCTAGAGGCATATGAGCTAACACAATATTCATGTTTAAAAAAATCTGTGCAGGTCCCGACTGTGGTGTCGGCACCCGCTATGTTTGCTTCACTCGGCTGGCTTGCGGGCTTGGTTACCGGTGCTAAGAGACCCAGGAGACATCGGGCGGCTGCTTAATCAAGGAGGGTTCAAATTTTTTTGATGGTTGGCTGCCTCAGCGTTTCCCTCTGAGGTTGCAGCGAAGGACTCAAGGTTCATAGCGGTTCACAGAGCTGGGGACGAGATTCCAGTTTTTTTAAAAGAGAGTTTCCCACGTTGGCCGCGGCTAGCTGAACAGCAAGAATCAGGTGCTGTTTTCAAGCTCGTCAAAAGCAAGTTTGCAGAAAATATTCCGAGCAAGTTTTGGTTGAAGAATGACAAACCTGTTCATATTGTTTGCGGCGACGAACACACAGGCAATAGACAGCTCTACACATTTGGCAGCAAAGACTGGGGCCAATTGGGATTAAAATCTGGGACTGCGATAACAAAACTAACCTGTGTAAAAGGGATCTATGACAGAATTTCGATAGACAGAATTTCGACCTACACAAATATCGTCGTAATTATATCGATAGCAAAAATATCGACGCCCTATGTACAACATAGTAAGTACCAAAATATCGAAAAAATAATATCGATGTTAAAAATATCGTTGTCAAATATATCGATTTGTTTGGGATTTAAAATAACATAAAAAATACTGTAAATAATACTTATTAATTACTTAAACATATTTAAATATATGTAATAATGGTAAAAAAAAAATAATAATACATATTTAATTAGAAAAATAATATTTAAAAATAATATATAATATATACTTACTTAACAATAATTACTATTCCCACTCCAGTGGGTGCAACAGTGGGGAAAACTGACCATGAATCCTAAAAATACCCCTTTACCCAAAAACCTAAAACTGACCCTGAACCCTAAAAATACCCCTTTACCCAAAAACTGAAAACTGACCCTGAACCCACAAAATACCCCTTTACCCAAAAACTAAAAAGTGACCCTGAACGCTAAAAATACCCCTTTACCCAAAAACTGAAAACTGTCCCTGAACCCAAAAAATACCCCTTTACCCAAAAACTGAAAACTGACCCTGAACCCTAAAAATACCCCTTTACCCAAAAACTGAAAACTGACCCTGATTCCTAAAAATACCCCTTTACCCAAAAACTGAAAACTGACCCTGAACCCTAAAAATCCCCCTTTACCCAAAAACTGAAAACTGACCCTGAACCCAAAAAATACCCCTTTACCCAAGAACTGAAAACTGATATTACAATTAAATTACTTCCCACCATATTCCCCTATAAACCCACAACCCGCTCCAGTAGTAAAACATATAATTTAGTTAAAAATATACATAAATTATCAATTAATTAATCAATTAATCAATCAAAATAATTCATTGCCAATTAATATTTAATTGCAAAATAAATTAATCATTAAAAATAATTATTTAATTACAAATAAATTACTTCCCACCCTATTCCCCTACAAACCCACAACCCGCTCCAGTAGTAAAACATATAATTTACTTAAACATATACATAAATTATCAATTAATTAATCAATTAATCAATCAAAATAATTCATTGCCAATTAATATTTAATTGCAAAATAAATTAATCATTAAAAAATAATTATTTAATTACAAATAAATTACTTCCCACCCTATTCCCCTATAAACCCACAACCCACTCCAGTAGTAAAACACATAATGTAGTTAAAAATATACATAAATTATCAATTAATTAATCAATTAATCAATCAAAATAATTCATTGCCAATTAATATTTAATTGCAAAATAAATTAATCATTAAAAAATAATTATTTAATTACAAATAAATTACTTCCCATCCTATTCCCCTATAAACCCACAACCCGCTCCAGTAGTAAAACATATAATTTACTTAAAAATATACATAAATTATCAATTAATTAATCAAATAATTAATTAAAATAATTCATTGCCAATTAATATTTAATTGCAAAATAAATTAATCATTAAAAAATAATTATTTAATTACAAAAAAATTACTTCCCACCCTATTCCCCTAAAAACCCACAACTCGCTCTGGTAGTAAAACATATTATTTACTTTTATATATTTTTTATTTATAAAAACATATTAAACACATATTATAACAATTAATTTAAATACTTAACTAAAATTTCTAACACATATTAGTAAATCGAAATTACTTACATCGATATATATGCTATCGATATAAGTAATTTCGATATTACTTACCTTAGGGTCGATATTCTGGCCATCGATATTCTGGACATCGATATTCTGTCCCATCGATATTAGCAACTCGATATAAGTGTAAGTCGAAATTAAAAATTCGATATTTTGACTGTTTACCATGTAAAAGTTCTAAAAACTGAGAAGGTGAAACTTGCTACTTTTGGGAGGGACCACAGATCGTGGAAGTGTGTTGCTGCTGGAGGAAACAGTGAGGGTCAGTTGGGTCTCGGACATACAGAGGAAATCATCGGTTTTCAGGAGATTTCCAGAAATTGCTTCTTTTTTATCCAATCAGTATGAGATAAAACAGCTGCCCGCTGGATCAAACATATCTGCAGCGCTTACTGACTGCGAGACCCGGCAACAGAATTTTACTGCTGTCCCTGGATCTCCAAGCACACCTGCACTTTCCTCCCGGCCCCAGGTGACGTCATTAAAAAGCGGGACATGCGTGTGCGCGTGCCCATCATAGTTCAAAATAGTCCGACAGAGGCTGGGCTGGGCCACATTACTATTATCTGGCCCTAACATCACTAACCTCATTCCTGAAGGTACTGTGACATCCTATTGTGGTACTGACTCTATTACTGTTTGTACTGCTCATACTGATATAGTAGGGTTATATGATGAATAGACCATAATATGGAAATGGGTTTTCAGGAGATTTCCAGAAATTGCTTCTTTTTTATCCAATCAGTATGAGATAAAACAGCTGCCCGCTGGATCAAACATATCTGCAGCGCTTACTGACTGCGAGACCCGGCAACAGAATTTTACTGCTGTCCCTGGATCTCCAAGCACACCTGCACTTTCCTCCCGGCCCCAGGTGACGTCATTAAAAAGCGGGAGATGCGTGTGCGCGTGCCCATCATAGTTCAAAATAGTCCGACAGAGGCTGGGCTGGGCCACATTACTATTATCTGGCCCTAACATCACTAACCTCACTCCTGAAGGTACTGTGACATCGTATTGTGGTACTGACTCTATTACTATTTGTACTGCTCATACTGATATAGTAGGGTTATATGATGAATAGACCATAATATGGAAATGGGCAAGGGGTAGTTGGGACACTGGACGCCTTTCTGTTGAGGGCCGAGTCGGCCCTCATCAACGAAATCCAGTTGACAGAATGCAGATTGGCCTTTGACCCACGCAGATTGTCCTTGGACCCACAACATTTTCAACAATGAATCGCCCCAGTTGATTGTGCGTTGTTACACGAGGTCAAAAGCTAATATTAATCATGGAACCGGTAATGCGCCTCCACCCAAAAAAGAAAGGGGCATGCTCCGAACAAATCAAAAAAACAAAGCAAACAAAGTTTTTCCTTCTGTAAGCCTTCAGGTTCCAGGAGTAAATCTCTTGAGTTAGACTGCAACCAAGGGGCTCTTCAAGTATTGGACAATGTTGCAACATTAGAAGCTCCACCTATTCAAGAGATGGAAGACTATCTTATGAAAGAATTAGAACTTGTAATTTCAGTCTACTTAGATCCTATACTAAAAAGTTAATTGATATCTAGGGTAGGACAAACAGTTTGATAGAACCTGTGTTTAGTACCTCTGTAGCTTCTGTAGCGGGTGAACACAATGTGACTGGGGGTACTGTTAAGAATGGTAACACGCAGCACCCTGAACCAACCCCTAGACCAGCGAGCCAGGCTGACCCCTTTCACTCAAGGGTCGTACATCACCCTATAAATGGCACTGACACATCACATCAGACAGAAGGGCTGACCCATAAGCAAGACCAGACTGCAAATATATCAAGAGATATTCCAAGAGATAAGTCTGACTTTAACCCAGAAGATGGACCCCGAAATGTAGCAGCAATAGAGGGGCAGTTCTCTGGCCAAAGACCTTCTAGCCCCAGCACTCTAAAGTGACTTTTGTCTTGCTTAAGTATGACTCGATAAAGATAGAGAATATGATCAATTCCAATTGGTACTAGCTTATTTTAATATTTTATAACTGATACAATAATTTTATTAATTAATTGGTACTATACAAATTTCGATCCAAATAATACTGAGGTAATTAATATATTTAAAGAGGAGATTGATAATGTGGCTGCAAAATTCCAGCCCCTGTGTATAATCTGTGCGGGGGATTTTAACTGTACCGGTTGCCAATATAGCTCACACATAGTATGTGGTGTAGTTGACACGGAAAACAAACTTGTGCTGCATTTTAAGCGTACACCACTGGGAGATGCATTGAACCCTATCATTCTGGTAAACGATCTTTGTATGTTGAACTCTTTTTATAGTGATCCTTCTGCCCAGCTTCCAAATTATAAGGGGGAGGTTGTGTGACTAAAATTGACTTTATGTTAAATACTAGTAAATACACCTGGCTTGTAGATAGTTTCACTGTAGAACCACATCCCGCCAGTGACCATAATCCCCTTATTCTTTCTATGTATGTCACAGCACAGAAAGCTAGGGGGGACAAGCATCCGTTAAAGTATAACCGCAACCAAGGGGTTAGGCTCGAATGGAATTTAATAGACTCAAAGCAATTTGAGGAGGCCATTCCTAAAGACAACCAAAGCAAATTCATGACTTGCCTAACCTTTGATTCCCCCCCAGACATAGTCATTCAGTTTTTTGAATCAATCTGTGTAGATGTGGCCACAAAATTAAATAAGCCGATTAGAAAATGCGAGTCACCTGAAATTAGGTGGTTTGGAGTGCTCAAGGGCGCAAAGAGAACTTTAGAAAGACCTGCAATTGACTCCTTGGAATATGGCTTTGATAAAGATAGCCAGACAAACCAATAAAAAAGCTATCAATTGGAGGAAAAATGATTTAAGAACAACAGCCTTGGAGGACCTAGAGAGAACTACAGCACTCAAGGACTCGAAGAGTTTTTGGGAGGTTATAAACCGCCCGCTCTTCTCTAATGATGCCAGGAGCATTGATTCGACCATAACAGGTGAAGCTTGGGAAGCTAATTTCTTAAAAATATTTAATCCATGGGGCATATTGATAGAAGAGCAAACGATTGAGACAGTTAATAATCCACAAACGGCATATGAACTAAGTTTAACACTATCATGAGTGAATTTGAAGATGGGATAGTTAAGGTCATATCTTTAAAAGTGCCAGGTCAAGACGGCGTTCCCTTAGATTTGCCCAAAAGCAGTCCCCAATTATGGGCGCCCCTGTTCCCTAATGTTTTTAAGTCAGTAATAGTTGGCTATATCCCATCTTCATGGAAGGAAGCGTGGTGGTACCAATTTTTTAAAAAAGGTAATAGAAACGACCCCACCTGCTTCAGGCCGATTTCCCTGATAGACTCTAAGTGTAAGGTCATGGGGAGGGTGATCTTAGCTAGATTGGAATCATGGGCTAATGCATTAGGTCTAATGGCTGATACCCAATACGGATTTAGAAAGGGGAAAGGAACAAACGAGCAGAGTGTTAACCTGTCCCTGATTATGGGCAAGTACATGAAGGCCAGAGGGTCTCGATTCACCTGGCTTTCATGGGCTTGTCCAGTGCTTTTGACACTGTGAGTAGGGGAAAGCTATGGATGATGATGGGTGAAATGGGTGTTAAAGAACCCCTCATCACCTTGCTGCGCAGGTTGCATGAATCCACCACCGTAGCTGTTCGCTTTGGCCCAGGAGGGGAGAAGGCGCGGCCATTGCCTCTATGGAGCGGTTCCGCCAGGGTTGCATGCTGGCCCCTTTTTATTCCTTGTATATACTAATGGCCTTAAATCATTCCTGATTAAAAAGCAACTGGATTTTCCAAGACGAGATGGTAAATTGGTCCCCCTGTTATCATATGCAGAGAATATGGTTTTAATTACTTAACGGCTAACAGCCTACAACAAGCCCTGGCCGCCTTCACTGACTTCTTGCTAGCATTGGATCTTAAAGTAAATTTGAGTAAATACTTTGTCATGGTCTGAGGCTTGAAAAATAAAACTAGGAAAATCACTGTGAAAGAAAAGACTATTGAGAAGGTGCCCAATTGTACTTATTTAGGTAATGTTTTTACCAATAAATTGAGGTGGGATGACCTGGTCTTGACAAGGGCCCAACAGACCAATTGAGTTATTTAGGGGCTGTTTCGTTTTGCTTGTGAATTAGGACACAAGCCGGTAGCTGAAATTATAACTCCAAACAAGTCAAAATGCTTATCAGTTTGGCCGGAGTATGGGGTTACCATAAGAGTTACCAGATTCAGGTTTTAGCAAATAATTTTTTTTAAAGATTATTAATGATCCCTAGTAGCTCCTCAACAATATTTTGTCATTCCGAGGTGGGCCTGGAATATGTGAAAGATAGTATGAATATCGCACCATTGATCTTATGGGTGAAAATGTGTCCCTCAGAAGATTTGACTTTCTTTAGGAGTATCCTCAAGGACTGTATGAACTTGGATAACGCAATGTCACTCCCTTGGCTACGTTATGTCAAGGATACCTTCTATAAAATTGGCCTAGATGAATATTACAACAATCTAGATACCATCCAACCTAACGTGAAAACGATAATTAAAAAATGCACACTGTATTGAATAAAGTATGTCTAATCAGGATCGGGGAATGTTAGATGGTGGGGTGTGAAGACATCAGCAATTTTATCTGTCTTTTACCTTACATGTACAATCACTTTTTTTGTTGACAAGATTTCGGCTTTGCATTTTTTAGTGGCCTATCCTGCACAGGATGGCTGGCGTGTGTGAGAGACTAGCCCCCTGTCCTTGTGACAATCTGGCCAAACAGAGCACAATGCACTTTATGCTGTTTTGCTAACTATATGCAGACGCAAGAGAACGCTTTATTAAGCCTATACTGAAAGTTGTTCGGCCCTGTTCCTATAAGGAGGGTTTTGACTATTTGATGTCATTGTATACAGCTGTAATCTCAAGTCCAGTGCTTAGTTTTATTAGAATTGCACTTTCAATCAGAAAACATTATGTATTATAAAAAGGAATCTAAATCTCTGTAGGTAGCATCTAGAACTAGTCAATTGTATAAATTATGTTGGGGAGGGGTAAGATGATTTTAAAAGTTGATTGCTTTTTTTACTGGTATACCAAGAATATGGAAGGGAACATGTGGAAACTTTTTTTTAATGTTCTTAACTGTTTTTTATTGTGTATATATGTAAACATTTATGATTCTAAAGAATCGAATAAAGTTTTTTGAACTGAACTGTATATATATCTCAACAGATAGGTTATAGGTTGAGAAGAATGATGCACAACCGTAGATAGATATTCATTGCCCAGGAATAAAGATAGGTCACATAGAATCACAACGCATAAATAAACACATTGATAATGCTCTACTACCTAAGCACACCGACAACAACACGTGCAGATACACTCCAAAAGCTAGAGACAAATGAGCTAACCCAATATTCATATTGAACAAAATCCGTGCAGGTAAAAGAACATGTTCACCACTGGCTGACGCTCGGACTGGGTAGGTGTACAGGAGGCAGCACTCCGGGTAAAACTTTTTTCTAGCACAGTAATGTGTGGGCGTCCATTGTTCTTGCCAGAGGAGCAGCACCTCCGCAACGCAAGGTATTGGCAGGAGCAGGATTCACAACGAAGCTGTAGCCAGATTATAGGTATACAATCTCACTGCCTGCCATGATTGATTTACAGGGTAATCTATTTGATTTCACTTGCACCTTAATTTTATAGTATTGGTCCTGACGAAGTGCCAACGACCCTTAAGGTGACGTAGGAGCAAAACATGTTGACCCATGAACTTCTTGATACCTGGGGTCAGTGGGCCTACAGCAACAAGATTTTATTTAGCAGTAAAGTCTGCAAAGGGTATACAAATGAGACATCTGCTGCATTTTTACCCCCTTTTTACTCAAGTCTCACATGGCACGCACTTTCTTCACACCTGCATGCACCATCCGGCTTTCCTAAAAAGATCTCCGATAAAGAGACCCTTCAGGGGACCCTTAGGGAATTGCAGCGTTGGCCCTACAAGGAGCAAACGCCTGGTGATGAAGCATGACACCCCCCGGGGTGTGTGATGGCAACAGAGGACAAAATGTGTTCTTTCTCTTTTTTTGCTGGGTCCCTTTCACCTAGGATATCCTTTTTTCCTCTTCTTTTTCTTTTTCCTTTTTTGAACACATGGGTGACTATTTGCACCCTGACGCTTCTGTTACTATTTGCACCCGGCGTCTAGGAACAGTGGGGCATATTATCAAGGGATTTATCTCAGCTTTTTTGGCTTTAAAAGCCAAGAAAGCGGAGATAAAAGTATCTCCCTATTAGCAACAGGTTGCTAACACGCAAATTCGCATGTTAGCACCCTTTTTCTCTAAGCTTCCACTTGCATCTCTAATGAGATGCAAAGGGGGCGTTCCAGAGAAAAATAATAGGAGAAATGTTGTTCAGCGACATTTCTCCTTTTATCAAGGATTTCGCTAACCCTGTTAGTGATAAAAAAAAAAGCAGCGCTAACCGCAGTTAGCACTGCTTTTTTACACCTGGTATTTTCCTGACTTAGCCATGATATCCTATGGAAGGTGGATATCATGGCTAAGTTTGTGAGCCCCTATCATCAAGCTAACGTCAAACTTCGAGAGATTATCGTTGGTTTTCCAGAGATAATCTCTCAATTGGCAGTTAGCGGGAGGATTTTTATCACTACTGAGATAAACCTTGCTAATAGCAAGTTATCTCTGCGATAATTTCCGGCGATGCTTAGCGTTGAACAATTCGTTGCTAAGCATCGTTAGCGGTAAATATCGCTACACGTTGGTAATATGCCCCAGTGTCCTCTGTTGGTTTTGATATCAGGTAAAAGAACAACCGCCACAATAGCACAAGTTAATATCTATACACACCAAACACAGCAAGGAAGTGCGCTCCACGCACACACGAACACAAAAGAGGACTAAGCAAAGAAGTATTGGTTTTAACTGAAAAGCGAAGCCAACATCGATTCTCAAAAACAGTGCTTTTCCTGAACCATATATGCGCCTGTGGTCTATTTGTTCCCCTCTTCTATGGCAAGCACTTCTCGAAAGAGCTACATTGAAGCACTGCCTCGTTTTGTTATTGAAAGTTAAAAAGAGAACAAAACGATGGTATGCTAATTAGTTTTGTAGAGCGCTCGGCTGCCCGTCTCGGGTTGTCTAAGAGGGTGCTGGCTGAAGAGATTGGTTAACAAGCATGTTATTTCCCCGGAGCTGAATCAAAATGTACGCACGTGCCCCTTTATTAATAATTAGATGTTTGAGATTTGTATATGTCATTGCCCTAGACAGATTCACGAATAAATAACAAAAACGCACCCATGACACAAACGTATGCACATACACAATGCGCTCACTCTCACTTGCAATTGACCACTTCCCGTGTGATTTCTAAACTAGGGCCTTGCACTAGAACCTCACCCCCCTCCTTCACTCATGGAGCAGGCTGCAGGTGTACCAGTGTCTCACTTACCTGTGACTGAACCCACAGGAAAGATGACGCGTCTGTGGAGTAAACCTCAGCAGAGATGAAGAGCATGGAAGATGCTCGTGCATCTGAGGCCAGGGATGCACAGGCCGGGTCTGCTGCTTAAATGTCCTTTTTTTTAGGGTCTAACCCTCTGAGGAAAAAGTACTGTTCAAATCCCTCCAGGCAAACAAAGACACACTTTGCAAATTAATGGTCGTTAATTACATGCAACGTCCATGGAAACCAAGTGATGCCGCTGTGAAGTAAACAACTCAACAGGTGCTGGCTTTAACCCATTAAACCCAAGATTGTATCAAGACTGATAATCAATTTCTACACATCCCTACTCTCTACATTTTCGTGCCATTTTGTTGGGGATTTTTATTGTTTTGCATTTCGACTTTATTACTAATTTAGTGCTTCATACATACTTTACACATTGGCTGTAGGTTACGCCTACCTGCTCTCTGCCAAATCTACCAGGGGGCTGAGCTCAGGTTTATTGAGTGACTTTAGTGGTCTACCCCGACAAGGGCTGAGATTATTACTTGAGGGTTGGGGGGGGGGGGAGGGGGTACTTCAACCCCTCAACTAATAACCTAATGGATCACTTACTGTGTCTCTTCTCTCACACCGATTTTATTAGCCTTATTTCGAAGTAGGTGGCGCTACCGGGATGTTTACAATTTTCAACCAATTTCTCTCTTACCCTTTCACCCAAAAATACTAGCAAAACTAGTTTTTCACCTCTCCAAAACTTTGCTGAAAACAGCACCATTTTGGATGTCTCCAAGCTGGTCTGGACCAGGCCATCTGTACGGAAATGATAGTCCTCTCAGTTCTGGCCCTCTTAGGGGTCCAGTAGTCTGAGAGCTCTCAGCAACGTTCAGTAGCAAGGCCCACCTCATCCTGAAAGACTCTTTCAGAAATGATAGTTTTGGCAGGAAAGTCATTGAATGGATCATGTCCTTCCTGCAGCCCCACTCGAATTATCTCTACTTCCATTGGTAATTTTACTAATAAATGTAATGGGCCAATGTGGTGGATCAGGGCCATGTGAGTGCCAAAGTACGGGGGTCCTTACACAAATAATGATAACCCTGCTAGGACAAAAAACACACACTTGCGAAGGCATGAAGTGGGATGATAGGGCTGTACTAACAAAGATAAATAACATGAATCAATCAGCATCCTAGAATTTGTGCTACATTGTGTTAGAAAATCTTTATTTGGATAAAAGAAAAATATCCTTAAAAGCATTACAAATTGAATCCTCAAATTGGTACATTGTAATTAAAAAATTTCAAAACATATTTCACCACAATTGAACAGTAAAAATTGATCAACACCTGTTACTCGAATAGCACCTTAAAAATTAAAACAATTGTGTGATAGACAGCGATAACAATTAGTAAAAGAGCAGAAGAATTTGATGTACTGACATTCGACAGCTAAAACTCATCATTTTATTTTTCAATTTGTCTTAAAACTAAGTGCTAAGATGCAGCTTAGGTTGGGCATCTGGGCGGGACAAACTGGGGAGTTACTGCTCCTTCCGCCTTTGCTATAAAGATGCGGTGTGCATCCCGAATATATGTTGTAAAGGCAATGTTCAGAGCTATGTTTTCTGGACATAGGGAGGTGATAATTGCCTGTCTACAAGTCCGAACGCCCAACCTGTTCCACTCTGCTCTGAGTTTGCGTCTACGTTGAGTCATAAGTGAGGGGTATAAGCAAGCCACGTGCTCTAGCGTTTCAGTTGTCTTGCCGCACCCCCTACATGTTAGATCTTCCGAGGTGCGCAGCCATGTGGGTAGGTCTTTTAAAAATCGCCAAACACCCAATCTGATGGCCAGAAAACTCCGCTTTAAGTGCAATGAATAAGTACAGGAGAGATAAGTAGCCGGAGATATGCGCCCATAAGAGTTCATGACTGACCATGCATGGCTGCGTCTGCAGAGATGCGCTTTATCCATAAGGAGTGAGCACATTCTGACGCTTTTTTTAATACATTTTTTAATTGCTGTCGTACTGGGGTTGAGGGCCCATAGGTCGCCAGCAGCTATTTCATGGATGGAGTCTGTAAAACGGCGACTGTACGAACCCCTAGGGTTCTTCTGACGGATCTCCAACCAAACTAGAGACTCTAAAGTACCTATCGCTGCTTTTCTAAGTTTGCGACAAAAATTTAGATATGGGCAGGTGTTAGAAGCCTCATGATTTAATAAGCTCAGTTCTAGCCTGATCTGGGCAGCAGAGGCAGATTTGGGCAGATGTAGAACTTTTTTGTAAATCTTGGTCACAAGTTGGTTCAGAGTTGTATTTAGCTTACCCCTAAATATTTCGATGCCATACGTCAGGGTGGGTCCGATTTTTGCTCTCAGAATTTCCAGTAGAAATGAGAGGGTTGGACCAGACAGCTCTTTAGCAAGCTTAGATAAAGTAACCTGAAGGATCGTGGCTTTTGCTACAATTATCGTCGCACTGTCTGGAGAAGTTACCCCTTGAATCAAAGTGGACCCCTAAGTATTTATATAAGCGTCCTGTTGTTAGATTATTATTGTTATATGACTACACACCGCCGCCATTGCGTTTCCTTCCAAAGGACACAACTTGGGTTTTCTTTAAGTTAACCTCAAGTTGATTCTTAATTGTGTAACTGTGTAGCCTGTCCAAGAGCCTTTGAAGCCCGACCCGAGTAAATCTGAAAAAAACCAGATCGTCGGCGTAAAGAAGATTACTTATTGCTACGCCTCCTACCTTAGGGGGGTGACTGTTTATTTCATCGAGTGTGACCGGCAAATCTGCTATGAACAGGTTAAAAAGGAGGGTGGCCAGCACGCACCCCTGTTTGACTCCTCTGGTTGTCATGATTTTCCGTGAGAAGTGCGTGCCGGACCCCAGCTTCACGTGGACCCAGGTGTGTAAGTGAAGTTGGATTATCGCATCCAGTAGTTTTTCAGGAATCCCCCATTTGTTCAGTTTACCCCATAGAGCTGCCCTTGGGACCCGATCAAACGCTGCTTTGAAATCAACAAAACAACAGTGCACAGATCTTGATGATAAAAGCGTTTTGTCAATGATTATAGACAATGTAAGCAAGTTAGTCTGGGTCCCTGAATTGGCAGTAAAGCCTGTTTGGTTCATTGGTAGCAGATCACGCCGTTCCACCCATGCCTTCAGCTCCTTCAGAAGAATGCCTGCGTAGTGCTTTGCCTCGATGTCAAGGAGGGCAATTAGTCTGTAGTTGCTTGGGGTGGCACGGGAGCCTGATTTATGGATTGGGTGGATTATTGCCCCACGCCAGGAATCCGGAACAGTTGAAGACCTAAGCACAAAGTTAAACAGGGTGGTTAAGTGCCCCGACCAAAGAGCTATGTTGGATTTAAACAGTCTCTGAGGCAAGCCGTTTGGGCCCGGGGCCCCGTCTGGCCTTGCTTTCGACACGGCATTGGCGGCCATTTCTTCATTGATCTTGATGTCGTCCGTACAATGACCTACGCAGTTTAAGTCCTTGCGCCTGCAGATGCTTTGGGATGCTTCTACCACTTTCGGGGAGCTGCTTCCTGTTGTCGCTGTGCTTTCCGGGGACCTAAAGTGGTCGGTCAGGAAGGCGGCCCAGTCTGCTTCGTGTATATTTGCCGACCCAACTTTTGATGGCCCAGAGTTGGAGCGGTTGATCAAGGCCCAAAATGTTCTCGCATTTCGGTTTTTTGCTTTCCCAAAGGAGCTTGGCCCATAGTTGGTTTTGATATAGTCTTTTGTCTTTTTGTGAGGCCGTCCTGAGTGTTTTTTGCGTTAATTTGTACACATGACTGAGATCATTATTTCCTGGGGACTTTCTAAGTGCCCGCAGGGCAATGTCGTGGCTTTCTTCAGCACGCTCGGCTGGATTGAGAGTGAGAACTGGCGGATAGAGCTAGCATTGTGTTGGTGCTGTTTAACAGGAAAAAGCGTGACCAGTTGTAAGCAGAGCGTTGTCCATACGACAGTCGGGGAGGCCATCTGATTTATGTCCCCATTGATAAGAGCCAAACAAGTATTCATGATGATGGGACTTATATCGTCGCTCCATTTTAGGCGCCTCAAGTTCTCGGTGTAGATCACAGTACAAATTGCTAATGCAGACGTGTGATACTCCAGCTTTACGTTAAGGGTGATCACCTGTGGACAGTGATCACTTTCCCGTCGTGGTTGGATGCTAAAGCTGGCCAGGTGATGGAACAGGTCTGAATTGCAAATGGGGAAGTCCAGAAAAGTTTTCTTGTGCCCGTTTGTCCAGGTCCAATTTGGGGGGGTGTCATCAGGTGTCCTTCCGTTCATTACCAGGTATCCAGCGCTGTAGGATTGTAAAATGAGGAGCTCTCCCAGGGCACAATGGGCTTGATTTGGAGGCTTAGATTGGTCTGGTACCTCTGATAGAATAAATGGAGAAAGTCCGTCACGGTCTGTGGATTTGCCCTGGAAGAGATTAGTGTTGAAATCCCCCGTCACTATGCAGTCCGAATCGGGGTGGTCCTCGGCCAAATCGCTCATGATTGTGGATAAGCGTGCCAGATGACCCTTTTTTGTCCGCATGCTTGGGTTGATATACACATTGAGGAGAAGAAGTGAGCGTTGCTTGGACCATGATTTGATTTTAACCCCAAGTAGCCAGTCTTCCTCAAAGTTTAGCGGAACAATCGGGCCTTTTAGAGTATTTGAAACATAGATTGACAGACCCCCTTTTGGGTGGCCGTAGCGGCAGACTCTGATTCCTGGCTTCCATAATTCAATAAACCCTGAGACTGGTGAACTTTGGATGGCCCATGTTTCTTGCAGGGCAATTAGTGCATGCCCATATATGAAGACGTGTGTCTCTAGATTGTTTATTTTGTGCTGGAGGCCACTGATGTTCCATGAACACACTGTGAAAATGAAATGGAGTCTGTCTTTGTCTTAGTCACAGATTTTTGATGGTGAAGTTGTGCCGATGCTATGTGGTTTTGATCCACTGAAGGCACATCCTGGGGTCAGACTGTTGTCCCGCATGACAGGACGGCTGGGAGCCATCCTCATCCTTGGATGTTGTTGGGGCCATGTTCTCCAGTAGTGAGGGATGTCTGTGTTTCTGTGATCCCCAGCGCGTTTTTCAGAATTGAGTAGGGCTTTGTTTTGTTGCCATCTGGGAGACTTTCTGCTTTTGTT
The DNA here is from genome assembly GCF_964263255.1 of Lissotriton vulgaris. Lineage (NCBI taxonomy): Eukaryota > Metazoa > Chordata > Amphibia > Caudata > Salamandridae > Lissotriton > Lissotriton vulgaris. Next base: position 227,492,531 of record NC_141686.1, on the reverse strand, counting down.
CCTGCGCCTGGCCGATTTAATAACGCTGAGGTATAGCCCGGGGTGGAGTAGGGGTGAATTCTGATGCCCCAGTCCCGGAAGGTGGCTTTGTGATCCATGAACACTCCTACCCAGGAGGGTGATCTGAATGACACCAGGGTTGCCTCTGAGTGTTGTGAGCCCCTTGGGGGAAGGAATTCAATCGAGTCTATGTTGTCCGATAATAGTGCTTCAAACCCCGGGATGTCATTTACTAGTTTTAATATGTTTGACCTGTTAAGGGTATCGTACCTCCCCCTTGATTTATATTCGGGGACTAATAGGATCGAAGAATGTTTTAAATCACTTTTGATCCCTGTGGGGCCATGGGTTTGGGTTGCACCGGGGGCTTTTTTGGTAGGGACCCCTAAGTCTACTCTTTGATGGACAAGAGACTGATGTTGAGGTCCTAGCAGCGTTACCTGCCTGGTTTGCAGATTTGTTAATTTGTGAATGAAGATTGTTTTTAAGGGAACAATATCGGTATTAAGTTTTACCTGCTCAGTCCAGAGGGGATTGAGGGGCTAATTGAGGATGTAAATCAGTGCCTATGTGCCTCGAGGTGGGGGGATCATTGAGTTGGGCCCTTAGTGTTTCTGTGTCTAGCTGCGGATCGGGTCCCACTGTTTATGTAGGAGCCCCTGTAGGACCAGATGGGATACTTGGGGCCCACCGCGAGAGGAGGATTTTGACGGGGACTTAGAAATACGCCCCCTTTTAAGTCATTGTGCGCTGCATTTTTAAGGGTTGAAGGTGGTGATGAAATGCTTACACCTGCCTTCTTTGATGTCGTTGTGAAGACGGGAAATAATTTCTGGGGGGCAGATGTTTCTTTGACTTTAAGTATATTTCTATGTTTGTGTTGGCGTTTGCGCTCTCTCTTGGAGAGGAGAGGCATAGGGGCGGACTGCATTTCTGAGTTGGGCTGGTGTCGTTTACTAGCCCATTTGGGACCGGTGCTTGTGTCCTTAAGGGCATTCGGTGTGAAGGTAGTTTTGTTTGGTTATTGCTATCGCCTATTTGGGGGTCTTGATCCCCACTTAACTGGGGAGCAAATTCCAAGGGTAACTGGATGTTGTCAGCTTCTGAACACAGGTTTGAGGTGGATTGCGATTTCTTGTATGGATTTTTTTGCGGGCCGCCTTCTTTCAGCTGCTTAACTCGTCGATAACAGTGGAGAGAACAGCTGGCAGTGAAGAGACTGAATCAATAATTGGAGAGCAGCAGCAAACCGACTAAACTAGTTTTGAGGATGATTGTGCATCAATTATTAAATTATTCAGTTTGTCTAGTTTATTGTCGATCCCTGCCGTAAATACTGCTGGCGTGTTCTGTAGGTCAACCTGCATGTCCAGTTTATCTGAATGGTAGTTTAATGCTGTAACTGTCGATTGGAATGTTTGAAGTAGTTGGGGCCATGGGCTATGTGTAGTAAGTGCTTCTTGCTGTTTGATTACTTTTGGACTTGGAATGGGGGAGGATTGTGAATTTTTCAAAAAAGGGGACAGGTCCGCTAGGAAGAGACCATTTGTATTAGAATTGTGGGGTGATTTAGAGGAAGTTATTGTTGCTGTTAGTGGTGAGAGCAAACATTGTTGTTGATTGGGCAGGACCGGGCTTCCCTTTGGCGGGCTATTAGTGCCCAGCAGTGGGGCGTTGACGATGACGTTGTTGGATGCCTGGTTGGAGTACTTGTGGATTTGTGGGAAAATTAATTGGCTGTGAGAAGCTGAGATAACCTCCTTTGGGATGTTAAAATATTGAGATATCTGAGGTGGTGAGGTCACTAACTGGCTTACTTGGGAGAGTATGTCAGAGGGTGGCGACCCAGAGGGGGGTGGGGTGCAACCTGCCTCTTGCTGGTTGAAGGCAAGTGGTCGGTGAGGCTGTTTTAATGGGGGCTGGTTGAATGATGACAAATCTTCCACCGTTCTCCCGCCACTCTCTAGGGCTGGTCTCTGGTCGTTAAATGCAGACCCGAAGATGAAAACTTCTTGGTTAGAGGCCAACGTTTTAGTAGTTGCTGAGAACAGCATTTGCGGTGAGAGCATGTTTAACTTTGCCGGTTTTCCCAGATATCCTGTATGTCCTGTAGTGTCGGAGTTCATAGGCTCCCCGGGTCCGGGGGGAGAAGTGGCCATTGGTGGGGCCGGCGCTTTTTTAAAGTAGTCCAGTAGCGACTGGGGTTTTGAGCCACTCGAAGCAGGTGCCTGGCCAAGGAGCTTCTTGTTCTTGCTAAGGTGTTGCATCCCAGGGGCGGGCAGGTTTTGGGGCTTCGGTGAGTCCAGAGGGCTCGTGAGGGTGGTCTGGAGAGGAGTTTCGAAGTCTATCTCCGGTTTGGCCCTCTTCCTTTTTGTTGCTGAGGTGGTGGTTTTTCTTACTCTCTCCGATCTCATTGCTTCTGTTAGGTGGTCAGATCACAAGGGACCGCTGGTGATGGGGCCAATGAGATGGTGACTTCTTCCGGGGTTTCCGGTCTTCCCTTGGGAGATTATACTGGCCGCTGGCTCCTAAGTTGAACGTATAGACATGTGTGGAGCACGTATAGACATCTCTGGCAGGATCTCAAGAATGTACTTGTCTATCTCATGTCAGGGAGGTCAAACTGCCAGGGTAGCTGCCGTTTCCGCTGTTGCTGCTGCTGTTTGTGGTGTGAGACGTGCGTGAGGCTGCTCCCAACTACCCCCTGGTCACACCTCTCCCCCCCAGCCGCCCCTCCCGCAGCCTGAAGCCACCCAGTAACTGGACCCACCACTCCGGCGACCAAGGAGCTGTGCCTGACACAGGGGTACACCCTCCCCTGATGCAAGGCTTCGGCCACGTAAAGGAAAGGGGTACGTGTGCCTTCACGGCTTGGTCTCTGGTAGGTGGAGGACGCCAGGCGAGTGACCGCAGGGAAAGGAGAGGGTGGGCGGGGGGTTAATGGGCCAGGGGGCAAATAGAGCGAGGGAAAATGCCCAGAGTAGTCAACCCAGCAGGGGGGCGGCACACCACAGGCGGAGCGAGGGTTACCGAGCAAAGCCGGGTAGGTGGAAGGACCGCTACCTTTAGAACCCCCGGGGCTTGCAGACGGGGTTTTCAAACGGGTAAAAAGACGCCTCGGCGTCAGTGATCCTTTGGATGGAGCTGGTTGTTTAGGCAGTAGTTTTGGCGGGGTTGCAGGAGTTGAGCTAAGCTGACCTGACACACCACACGGGCGGGCCAGGGAGGAGCACGTTTGGTAAGTGCTACATAAAATAGGATACTTTAGAAAACACCCACAGCATGATTAAGCATTGGACTGCCTCTACCCTACAAACAAGGCAAATTACACTCGAATACTGAAGCAAACCAAACAATCAGCCATTTAGAAATATTAGAAATACCTGGGCAGCAGCAGGCCTGAAAATATTGTTACTTTTGCAACACATCTCCCTTTGTATGGCTTTGTTCTTGGGTAACACAAATGAATACACTTTTCGGTAATAATACAAGAAAATTACATTGTAAAATGAATATGATTTATTTTATACTTTATGAAAAGGAAAAAAACGAAGAGAAATATGCATGTAGAAAGTATATTTAAAAAAGCCACATTTTATTTAGCAACTCATTGTATCAAAAAGAATGACAGTGCAAGCAGACCAGTAAATCTAATTTGCGGGCTAGATATGCTACCTTAATTACATAAATAAACATTATTTTCTAAATAATAAAAAAACTCTGGTTCCAGTACATGTCAAAAAAACAACTTTGTAGTGTTCCACAAGGATCCGTCTTGTCCTCACTGTATTTCTGTCTGCAAATGCGCCCTCTAGCTGCCATCCTTCAGTGGCTAGAATCTTGCTTTTATATATATATGCAGATGACACGAAAATCATATTTGGCCTGTCTAATTCTGACACAGGGCAAATCAACTTGCGAGAAAGTGGATTTTTAGTTGGGGTGGAAGGTAGTCTATGACAGGTATTAATGACACTATACTGATTAGGTCCAGACGGCTGAGGGCGCTCGACCTCGGACCTGGGGAACTGAGTTCGAGTCTCGGTACCGACGCTGAACATCCTGTGATTCTGGGCATATCACTTAATCTCCCCGGGCCTAACAAATATGAATGTGTGTCCTCATGTAACGTAACTGGTGCTATGTAAAGCGCTCTGATACCCGATTCGGTTGTGGGTCAAGTTTGCGTTATATAAAATTCTGCAAAAAAAAAAACCCTAGTAGCTATGGCACAGAGCAGACAGGCGTGAAGCAGCTTGTTATGTTCATGTAGGTTTACAGCAGATCAATCAACTGACTGTTGGAGTTTACTTCTTTGGCCTGAATTCAAGTGGGAGCAGGTCCTGCCGTTCAAGGCTAAAATTGGTGGGTAGAAACTTGTTGGCTGATAAGAGACGGGTCTGAGTCATTGCCTTCTGTGTACCCGCCTGCCCTTGATTTTAGACATACCTGGGGTCCTCGCCAATAAAGGTAAAACACCAAGGAGCCCTAAAGTATATTTATTTTGTCTGGATCCCACCTTGTCCAGTAGATTTTCTCTAACAGCTCTTTCCTACCTTTAAGCCTTCGAGGAGGTTGAGTCTGCCCTGGTGGCACTGTCCTACCAGGGTGAGGACAGTATGCGGATGATGAAGCATGACACTACTACTTGTGATGTTTCCTCTTCCATACAGGATGGCTTTCCTTCTAAGCTTGGCAGAAGTCATGTGACATCCATACTGTGGATCTGGGTAATTTCTCTAAGATTAGCAAACAGTCTACCGTATCTTTCTCTTCTCTCCCTTTACGAGCTGTTGTACTATTTTTGTTATTATATTGGACAACAGTGCCTCAGTGTGCAGAATCAAAAAACAACAATAAAATAAATATAACAAAAAGTGGGGGGATCCATAAAAAAAGGACACGTTTCTTCTATTATGTTATGTTTTGCTATGTTCTGTTTTGTTTCATTTTGTGCTGTGAAGCGCTGTAAGGTGCTATGCTGTATAATATAGACTGCATTGTGTTATGTTGCGTTGTGTAATTCTATGCTTTGTTATCTTAGTGTGTGGACACTGCCTGTCTAGTATTTGGTATTGAGGGCAGGGACACAGACTCCATTAGATCCAAATGCACCAAACACAACCTGCCTTATAAGCCGGGGTCTGCTCGGTTGTCTGGGTGCTAAGCTCTTGTAGAAGGCTGCAGCGCAGGATGCAGCTTGTTTGGTTTTTTGTGAGGAGGAAACAGACAAAGGCTCCATCAAACTCTGTTGACAAGCACACAATTGTCTTAAGGAGGAGGGATCCGCTTGATTGTGTGGGGGTGTATTAGCTCTCCTAGGAGTCTGTGGTGCGGGAAACACTAAGGGGCCCATTAGAATGTCGGGCGGATTGCCCCCCGCAAGGCTGGCGGTATCCACCGCTGGCCTGGCTGGGGCAATCCGCCCGACATCCTCTCCTCAATGCCCCCCGCCATATTAGTATGGCGGGGGGACCGCGGCAGACGGAAAGACAGTCTGCCGCTTTTCCGCCCCGGTCGCCTTTGGGGCCGGGGCGGAAAAGGTTTAATATGGTGGCGGTGTCAGTTTGACACCGCCCGCCATATTACAATGGGCCCGATCTGATGCCGCCACGGAAATGAGTTTAGGCCTCAGCCAGGCCTGCTAATGCGAAAGGTTCGCTCTTCTGTACACAAGTAGTCCTCAGACTACATAAGAATTTGGCACGGAAACTAGAAATACAAAGACAAAGTTTAATAAACCTTTAAAGGTGGTACTACAACCCACACAACACCCTTCAGTATTGTACAAGGTAGCACACAGAACACGGACACGCGGTCCCCTTTTATACACAAAGAAGGGGTTCATAAGTGGGCGGTTACAGCAGAAGAACATGATTTACGACCATATAAGGACATTTCTTGAACATAATCAATACATGGGTGGAGCGGATGGTTTCGTGAAGCCCCCTGAATGCACATTCCAATCCCCTCTATTCAGAAACAGATGTTGCACGTACTGAGCATGCGCTAGATAGGCTGGAACTATTTATAGCTTGTTGCTGGGCAAACTCCAGGGGTGACGGTCAGTGAGGTAGGGCTTGCCTCGTGGCGAGCACATGGCACAAGATGGAGGCCAGAAAACAAAATGGAGTCTGGCCGTAAAGTAGTCAAGAATAAGAAAACTACACTGAAGACACAACAATATGTCTTCAGCGGATGCTTAACATTTATCGCTGTTTTATTTACAACAGACGACCCTTTCAGCATTTGCTGAAGACATTCGGTTTCTTTGGATAATCTAGATACTCATCGTTTATATCGATGCTCATCATGTCCGCTATCTCTCTAGTTATAGTTTTCTTATGGGCAGCATCCGCAACAGTCTGTTTGTTAGGCACACAAAATGAAATGCATAACGAACATATCATGGGGCTACATTGAATACACACACAACAGGTGAATAATACGACAACAATTATACATAATCCAGTGAGAATCTTCCAACCCCATGTGGAGATCAGGGTCCAAAACCACCCAGGAACGTCCAAGACCCATTTTCTTGATGTATATCTGCTGCAATTTTGTGCAACTTATTGATAGCTTTGTATACAGAAGGAGTGTGATCAGGTATAAAAAAAAAACAACTACTTCCGATAATTCTACAAGCTCCACCTCGGTCTGCTAACATACCATCAAGTACCATCCTATTTTGTAACGCAACAACCCTGGTAATCTGTAGCTCTCCAGTAATGTTTCCCAGAGCCGCTGCAGTTTGATTTGTGACAGCCTCCACTACTCGCGTTAATCGTCGTATCTTTCTGCTATTCAGGGCTGGTCCCACAAAGAAGAACAATCCTAAGTTAAAATCTATATACTGTTGCAGACTAGTGTCTGTCTGATCTACCTCATCCACAGATAAAGTTTGCTTGAATCTATTTACAGTTACATTGTTCAACAATTTCGAATCCTTGTGATAAGATGCTGGTGCTAAGAATACAGGTGGCAATAGAAATGATACATAACATACTCCAGACCATCCAGCAGGTAATCGATAATAACCCTTATTCCCACATACAAAATAAGTGTTATGTGAAGCAAGAAAAGTACTGTTATTCAAACCGTCAATGTTTAGCACGACAATACAAGCACTAACACCCACAGGAATATGGCCTACACTTTGCACGCATAAGTCAGCTTGCGCTTGGGCCACAGAAATTACAATTTTTTCCTGTCCAGCAGTGTCTCTGGTGTTCGTGAAGATATACGGATTTGATGCATTGTCCGGTTTATACTCCTCCCATTCCCATATAGTTCCATTGGCTTGGGGATAGCCATCTTTATCTTGGTGGCATTCTTTGTTCAGTTTAAAGATCAATCGTCCTACAGTAGGTTTTCTTGTAGCAAAAAGCAGAGTGTACCATGCTCTACAAGAGCCATTGTGTGAAAAGGGAAGTGGTATGAACGGTGTTCCCCCTTTCTTTTGGTGCGCTGGCATCATCCCACATATCCAACAGTCTGTGGCATTTGTAGCAACGTGGGTATGATGCAACATCTGTATAAAAGTATTATTCAGATAAGAATGTCGATGCTTCAATTCTTGATAAGGGAGTGTATAAAAGAAATGCTCATCAGGAACTGGAGTAGAGACAACATACAGTGCACGGGCAGGAGCTTTCTCCTCAACAAACCACATGACTGTAGCAATGACTGCTATGACGAAAATGAACCCTACAGAACCAAAAACTTTCCTCTTATCCATTTCAACCAAAAGTCACAGTATCTTCCTGTTTCTAAAGTGTTGTCGGAACTCTTACCCCTAGGCAGCCGTTGTTTTCTTCACCATCGGGCCAAGACGGGTGTCACTACTCTAATGCATGGCTGATCCCCCCCCCTTGCCTCATCGGCTCTCCGTCTCACAAACCTAGGGACCGTTCTGACAACTTCTCACACAATCGCAGATTCTTTTCTTGGTCGCAGGTCATATCTCCTCGATGCAGGCGTTGTTTGGTCCGGGAAGAACTCCTCAGAATCGTCAGGTCCCACAGTACGGCCTTTGTCTGTAGTCAGGATGTCTCGATGGTCTGTCAGTACAGCAGGCTCCACCAGGTCAGGTTGTACCTTCCGACAATGAACTGAATGAATCCAGTTCCTCCGATTCGTTACTCGCACTGCTGTTCTCGTTGCCAAGAGAACTTGTTTAGGACCACACCATCTCGGCTCCAGACTATTCGACCTCTCAAAGGACTTCACGAGAACGAAATCACTAGGCCGGAGGTTATGACCTTCTCCTGTGGACCGATCAGGGAGTGCTTCTCGAACCTGTTGGTGAATAGAAACCAAACTATCAGTTAATTGTGCCAAATAGTCATTCATTAAAACACAAGGTACATCATACACTGGGGCGCCCAAAAACAATTTTGTAAGGTATCAATCCTGTCCGAGAGTGCGGTACCGATCTGATAGACAGCAACGCCAAGGGCAAAGCATCTGGCCAAGTCAAAGAAGTAGATGCCTGTATTTTTGCAGTTTTCAGTTTCAAAGTTCCATTATACTTTTCCACCAATCCTGCTGATTGCGGGTGGAATACTGCATGGAACTTTTGCACAATGCCTAATCCCTTCAGGACATACTTAATAACATCCGCCACAAAATGGGGCCCGTTATCACTCCACAATAATCTGCAAACTCCGAATCGAGAAAAGAATTCCTTCAAAAGCACCTTAGCAGTAGTCATTGCAGTATTGTCCTTAGTAGGGTATGCTTCAATCCATTTACTGAATGCACAAACCACAACCAGAACGTACTTCAGATCATTACAGCGTTCCAGCTGAATGTAATCCATTTGCAATACTTCAAAAGGTGCAGTGGGTGTTGCAAATCCTCCTGCCGGAGTTCGTGTCCCTTTCCCTGGATTGTATTTTAGGCAAATCATGCAAGTCTGTACTACTCTTCAAGCCGTGCTAGCAATCTCTGGATGCTCCCAGACTTGTGCAAGCAATTTCACAATCGCTGAAGCTCCAACATGTGCTAGCCCATGTGCCATCTGAACCATAGGTTGTACGAAGGCTGTAGGCAACTTCCACCTATCCATCTGCTTATTCCTCCAACAACCTTCATCGTCCAATTCTCCATCTTTGGACCACTGCTCTCGTTCTTTATCAGTAGCAGTCTTTTGCATCTCTAGCACCTTCTCCCTTGCATCATGCCACCGTTCAGCTTGTGACTCGACAACATACATAGAAGTGGAACCAGGCTGCATCGCAGTTTCTCGTGCCACTCGGTCTACAAAGGCATTTCCTTGTCCTACTTTGTCTGTCACTTTCTTGTGCGCACTGCATTTTAATATAGCTATTCTTCTAGGGAGTGTCAGTGCAGTCAGAAGCTGGCGTACTAGTTCTCCATACATGATCTGAGTTCCGTGTGATGTCAAAAAGCCCCTTTCCTTCCAGAGCAGGCCGAAATCGTGCGCTACTCCGAAAGCATAGCGGCTATCAGTGTAAACATTCACACATAATTCTGTGCTAAGCTCACAAGCACGTATCAATGCTATCAGTTCAGCTGCCTGTGCTGATTTCTGTGGTATGCGGGCTGTCTCCACTATCGTGTGTAATGTGGTAATTGCATAGGCCGCAGAGGTGGTTCCATCTGGTAATTTTAAACAAGACCCATCCACCCACAGTTCTCCATCCACATCTGCAAAGGGCGTGTCCTGTAAATCAATGCGACCCTTTGTCTGTTCCTCTGTCACAAAGACACAGTCATGCGTCTCTTGTGCCTCAGGCCGGGTCGTTGGAAAGGGCAGCAATGTGGCTGGATTTAATGTTGCGCATCGTTTCAAAGTTATATGGGGGGCCAGTAATGTCAACTCATATTCTGTGAGACGAGCACTAGTCAGATGCTGCGTCTTTGTTTGATTCAAAAGGGCATCCACAGCATGGGGGACCAACACTAACAGCTTATGTGATAAGACAATCCCTTCACTCTGGCGTATTGACACAGCTGTCGCCGCAACTGAACGGAAAGATTCAGGTAATGCTCGGGCAACAGGATCAAGTACTGCCGAGAAGTATGCACAAGGGCGCTGCTTATCGCCGCGCATCTGCACTAACACTGACAACGCGCATCCATCTCTCTCATGCACATCCAATGTAAAGGGCTTCGTGTAATCAGGGGTGCCTAACAATGGTGCTGAACAAAGGGCTTGACGTAATTGGTGAAAAGCATTCTCACATTCATCTGTCCATGGAAGGGGACTGGGGTATCTTTTGTCAAGAGGCCTAACAGTGGTTTGACTATGTGTGAAAATCCTAATATCCATTGCCTACAAAAGGAGGTAAGACCCAAAAAGGCTCGAACCTCCTTCTGCGTGGAGGGGACTGGTGTATCTAAAATGGCTTGAATGCGATCTTGTGTGAGCGCACGCCCCTCCTTAGACAAAAGGTGACCTAAGTAGGTTACCTTTGGTCTACAGAATTGCAACTTCTTTTTCGATACTTTGTGATTGTGGGATGCCAAAAATGTAAGTAAGGACAGAGTGCATGTTTCACATTGCTCTGGGGTGTCGGCGGCCAGCAAGATGTCATCAACATTTTGTATGAGCGCCACGCCATCAGATAAAACAAAAGAATCTAGTTGTCGTTTCAATGCCTGGCTATATATACTAGGACTTTCAGTATAGCCTTGAGGAATTCTACAAAATCTATATGATCTATTATTCAAAGTGAAAACGAAAAGATATCGGCTGTCAGGATGAATAGGGATTGAAAAGAAAGCGTTCTTTAAATCTATAACAGAGAACGTTGTTGCAGTTGGTGGGACCAAAGTAAGGAGTGTCGTAATATCTGAGACCACAGGGTATTGAGGTATCACAATCTTATTGACCTCCCTTAGATCGATAATAAATCGATAAACTCTGGTGTCAGTGTCTTTTTTCAAAATCGGTAGGATAGGACTGTTATACACATTATAAGGGACTTCTTCGACCACTCCGGCTTTAATCAGATCCTGCACTATTTGATTCAGCGCCTCTTCCCCCTCCTGTGAAATCCGATACTGAGGCAGGCGCGGCAATACAGCGCCCTCCTTCACACTGATGTGTACCGGAGGGATGATCATTTGTCCTACATCGGTATCGGACGTAGCCCACAAGGATTCAGGCAGAGAGGCCAATGCAGCTACTACCGTAATCAAATACACCCTCTCCATAGGTGGATAATTGTCATTCAAAATAACACGCACTCCTTCAGGGGAGCACCGTATCGTGGCTCGAAAATACTTGAGCATATCCAAGCCAACAATGTTGTCAGGAGTGGTCGGAGAAAGTAGTAATGGACATGGTGCAGCAAACTGATCAACATAAAGTGCAAGAGGTTGTGATAGAGGGCTAACAGAGGGAGTTCCATCGAACAAAACTGACGTAATCGATGAGCCAGACAGGGGAGCCCTCGGAAACAATATTCTAGACAAAGCGCTACGAGTAGCTCCTGTATCAACCAGGAACTTATCAGTAGAGCCCAAAACATGTGCTGTAACATAAGGACCCCTCTGATCTACTGGCACTTCAACTGGTTCCTTACCCCATCCTACGCAATCCTATGCATACCGGGAATCATGTTGTTCAGGAGGTGCATAGTCAGACGTTTGATACTGATTTCGTCGATCAAAAACATTGGACCCCTCACAGGATCGCACATTCGAATCAAATCGAGCCCGGTCATTCGTGTTGGATCGAGGACCTGAAAAGTTTCCTCTACCCCTTGCAGACCCTTGCCCCCGATGAGTGTGTAACACCGGGCAATCGCATGCCCAATGTCCTTTCATTTTACAATACGCACGGGCTACATCAGTACGACCCTGTGAAAGAATAGAAAAATTCCTACCACCCCGGTCACTTCCTCTACGCTGCTGCCCATAGACTTGCGCTAACATAACTTTCGTTTTTAAGTCTTTAGTTTTCTTATCCTCACTCCCTTTCGCTTCTAATTCCTGACGCTCGTAATACTGAGCCATCGTCAGGAGGGATGCTGGCGTCAAGGTGGTCCAAGGACTTTCACTCGCTTTTGGTCGAGCTGCGATACTTGGTAATAAGTTTGAAAACAAATTTATCGACAAAGAGATGGCGGCACATGCGGTCTGTAAGCGACTGACCGCTAAAGTCATGAAACGTTTCTTCAAACTGTGTAAAGAAATCTGACACGGATTCATCTGTTTTCTGTTTGCAGGACGCTAACATAGTCCAATCAATCTTATTAGGGGGGATAAGCATTTTCAATTTAGCAACTATAGCAGCGGGAAGATCTAAAATCACTTGGGGCGGTTTCTGTGCAGGTTTCCTCTCCCTATCTTCGTCCTCAAGGTCCCCCAATCTGGCTTTAAAAATCGTAAGATCATCCACTTTTCGGATCGACCTCCACATATCTGGTGGCAGAATAAGCCCAAAAAACAAATCAATATCATCCAAAGTCATAGTACAAGAATTCAAAGCCCCCTCAACTTCCTCATAAAACGCTGCAGGATTCTTACGGGGATCGGGTAATGCTGCTTTTAATGCCATAACATCTGCTCTATTCCAAGGAGTATATACCCAATTGTAAATAAAATACCCTTGCGCATCAGGCGACCCCTTATCTGAACTAGTGTCGCGTCCCACGGAGGTGGGCAGTCTCGAACACTGCCTTGAGACGTTTCTGTGTTCCGTAAACTACATTTCCCATGATTCTAGGTACGCGTGCGACGCCTCTGGCCGATGACGTCACACGCGGAAACCTCAAGACGGAGCGGAGAAGGAGATTCCCTTGCCGTTGATTCTGGTTACGAATCGAAGACACGGTAGGATTCTTTCCTCGAGTATCCAGAGTATCCTTTGGAGTTTTTCATCTCTGTGATTTGTTTCCCCATGAAGCTCGTCTCGAGCATTTCAGATCTTGGTCACGGAGCTTTTGCGAGCTCAGGGAGCCCTCGGCTGAGGCTCCGTTCTCGAGTCTCCTCGGAGGCTTTGTTTCTTTGACTGTTTTCTTATGCTTGCTGCTGCAGTGCTCACCCGCTGTGAGTACGAACTCTTATCTAGGTGGAATCTTCCTGGATTACTATCTGAGACTTGAACTTAGTGAATGTTATGATTTACTTACAATATTGAGTCTGTTGCCGAATATCCCCCAGACCAGAGGGGGTCTTGACACTTTGGAATCTGTTTGATGGTAACTCTTTGCTGTTATTTTCGGAGTAACATTGAGTTCAAGTGTTGCTCTCATTCTGGACAATGGTGTCAATCCAGTAATGCTGAAGAAGTATTCAGCATTCTTTATTTATTTATTTATTTATTTATTTTATGCAATTTTTAAAGCGCGCAAATACCCGTACGGGTGTCTCGGCGCTATCGTTACAGAACTCACTTCTTGCGATGAGGGGGGAATTAGGCAGAGAACAGCCATGTTTTAAGGCTCTTTCTGAACTTGAGCAGCGTAGGGGCCGTTTTGATGTGGAGTGGTAGTGTATTCCACAGCTTGGCAGTAGCGATAGTAAAACATCTATCTCCCCAGCTGGCCTTCCTTGTCCGTGGGACTTTCAACAAGTAGGCTGAGGACGATCGTAAGGTCCTAGGTTGTTCCACTGGGCAGAGGGCTTTTTTTAGGAACTGTGGTCCGGAGTTGTTCAGAGTTTTGTAGGCTATACACAGAGCCTTAAATTTGATTCGGCTCCTAATAGGGAGCCAATGTAGCTCTTTGATGTAAGGAGACGTGGAGGTGAATTTGGGGATGTGAAGTAGGGTTCTGGCCGCGGCGTTTTGCACCGTCTGGAGTTTATTGAGTACCCTTTCCTGAGCGTTCAGAAGAAGGGAGTTACAATAATCGGTTCTTGAGAACACTAAGGTGCTGATAAGAGTTTTGCCCGCGGACTGTGGTAAGTAAGGAAGTAGTTTTTTTATTTTTTTTAGGGTGTAGAAGGCAGATGATACCACAGCGTTGGCGTGATGGAGGAAAGTCAACTTATTGTCAAAAGTGACTCCCAAATTGCGGACCTTGACTACCGGTTGGGGGGGGGGACCCAACTGAGATGGCCACCACTGTGGGGACCATGCCGGCTGCAAGTTCCCGAATGTCATCACCTCCGTTTTATCAGAGTTTAGTTTGAGGCAATTTGATGACATCCAGGAGCTTATCGCCTTCATTCCCTCTTGGAAGTTGGCTGCGACAGATGTTCCATTATTGTGCACCGATAATACTAGTTGAGTATCGTCGGCGTACGTTGTAAGGGCAATTCCATGCGATTTTATCACCCTCGCTAAGTCCGATACATAGATATTAAAAAGCGTCGGACTTAGCGAGGAGCCTTGTGGGACTCCGCATGGGAGGGAGAAGGTCTGGGAGGTGAAATTACCCATCTTGACTGTCTGAGGGCGATTGGCCAAGAATGAAGCAATAAGATCTTTGGCCTTGCCTCTTATTCCTAAAGCCGAGACACGGTCGATCAGAGTGACATGATCGACCGTGTCAAATGCAGCGGAAAGGTCCAGAAGTATTAGGACCGCCGCTCCTCCCTTGTCCATCGTTGCTCTGATTTCATCTGCAGCTTTAAGCAGTGCTGTCTCCGTTCCGTGCCCCTGTCTGAAGCCAAACTGGGTGTCATCAAGTAAATCGTTGTCATTAATGAATTTCGAAAGCTGGATGTTCATTGTTTTTTCGAAAATCTTGGCTGGGAAGGGGAGACAGGCGATAGGTCTATAACTGGCGGGGAGAAGAGGGTCCAGAGTTGGCTTTTTTAGAAGTGGCTTAATAATAGCCTCCTTCCAAACCGATGGATAGATGCCTGTTGAAAACATGGCATTGCAGATAGTGGACAACACGGGAGAAATCACTTCTGGGATGAGATTCAGGATAGCAGGGGGACATGGGTCGAGGGGGGATCCAGATTTGGTGCTGGCTACCAGATGTTGAATGTGTTCCTGGTTGATGGTGTCGAAAGATGAAAAGATGGGGGGAGTATTGATGGGAAGTGCCACAGGGGAGGGGGAAGGGGAGGAATGAGAGAAGGTGAGGAAAATGGAACTAACCTTCTCCTCAAAGAAGCTGGCCAGAGCGTCCGATAGAGACTGAGAGCCTTCTAGGCGCGCGGCGGGGGGATTGGACAAAGTTGTAACCACCTGAAATAGTTCTCCTACCGAGTTTTTCGCCTGGTTGATTTGTGACGTATAGTAGCGACTTTTTTCAGAAACTATAAGTCTTTTGTAGATGGAAAGGGCGTTTTTATAAGTCATTTTGTCTGCAGGGCTATAGTGGCGGCGCCACTGCCTTTCAAGGTTCCTGCAATACTGTCTCTGAATCCGAAGGGGCTCTGTAAACCACTGAGCTGATGGTATTTTCCTGTTGCGGTGGGAAATTTTGATCGGGGCTAGTTTGTTACAGGCCGTGTTTAGGTTTGTCAAGTAATTAGAAGACGCTATAGTGGGGTCCTGTTCGTTGGGGATATGACCTTCCTGTATCATCTCTGTTAAATGAGCTAGATTGATGTTTTTCCAGTCTCTGTAAGAAAATTGAGAGGAGGTTGTAGTAGGAGGTTTGGTAGGGTTAATTTCAACAGAGAAACAGATCGCTGCATGGTCTGTCCAGATCAGGGGGATTACTTGGGTAACGGTTATAAAGGGACTGTTGGTGAATAGACCATCTAGTGTGTGGCCTGCTTGGTGCGTGGGAGATTTTATCAGTTGCAGCAGGCCGGCAGCTGCTAAGTCTGTAGTTAGCTGCGTAGTATCGTGGTCGTTGAAGGCTTCTAGGTGAAAGTTAAAGTCACCTAGTATGGTGAAGTGAGGGGAGCCTGCAGCTGCTTCAATCATATTGCCTATGTTGGCTAGAAACTTGGATCTTGACCCAGGAGGGCGATAGATTAGCATGCCCTTAAACGATGACTTGGCCGAGAGGCCTAGTGTGAAAAAGAAAGCCTCGTATTCAGGACAATTAGATTGCGTCGTTGTGAGTTTAAACTCGTCTTTATAGATTATTGCTATGCCTCCACCTTTTTTATTTTTAGGCCTGTCTAGTCTGCATACATTGTAGTTGATAGGGGTGGCAGCTCTGAAGTCTGGGCCGGAGGCTTCATCCCCCCATGTCTCTGTAATGAATAAGAGATCCAGTTTATGCGTGTCAATCAAGTCGGCAATTTCTAGCTTGTGTTTAGGGAGGGATCTGGCATTTATTAGCGCTGCTTGAACCAGTAGTGGGACAGTTGTTGCGGGTTTAAGGGTTTCCTTTCTGCAAATAGGACATTGGTATGGGCCTAGGATGGGATTGGTATACCCTAGATGTGGTAGAGCATGAGGAAAATCAGCTACGTGCCTGAGGTCAAGTAGTTCGGCAGAGGTGTAGATGAGTCTCACCGAATTGGTAGCTGATCGTGGGACTGGAGCAGCAGGGGGGGTAGCCCTTGGCCCGTCCTCGGCGCGGACGAGCGCAGACGAGCTTGCCTTATGCGCGCCTTCGGCGTGCAATCGTCGCGCCCGCTGCGCTTCCGGTGGGAACACATGCTTTATGGCAGAGAGGAGGGTCCAGGGTCCAGGGGAGGCGTGAGGGGGCGGGCTACGGAGGTGGGCGTGGCCTAGCAACCGGCCAATCCCGCCGCTTCTGCAGGGAAGTTGAACCTACGTCAGCAAACACTCTGCTGAGTAGGGGGGGTTCAAATACGGCGCAAGTTAAAACAATTCAGTACAGTTTTTAACTCAAGTAGCTTAAAAAATGAGCTCTCAGTGCCCTGCTCCCGGCTGTGCCTCAAGAGCTGTGAATAGTGCAATCAAACGCGGCGCTCGTGATCAGCGCGAGCGTGATCTTTGTTCTTTGGGCTCCAGTACAAATACAGAATTGGTGCTGACTATTTTGTTCACTACCACTATTGCTTCTCGGGTGAAGGTCAACCAGAGATCTACTTGTGTTCATTGAAGAATAACTATTGTTTTCTATCCTGTGCTATTACAACAGGTGTTTATGAGCTTCGCCTGGCTGGCTATTTACCATTTGCCCTCTGTTGAAGCCTTAGCTGTAATAACATTTGGTACGTGTATGTCCTACAAATGTTTGTTAAGCAATGTGCTTCCGATTCAAAAGATAACCTCAAGGTTCTTGTGTTATAGATCAGAGATTCATGTTCTACACTTCTGATTGCCAGGCAAAGCCAACCCTTTCCCTATTACCAGGTAAATGAGCCTTCAGATAACTGTACCTGATAGGCTGTACATTGTGTTATCTGCTTGTATGTATTATCAGTTTATGTGTGTGCTTGACTCATAGTACCTTGTTCTCATTTCAGCATCCTCTCCCTGCTGCTCCCATCCTACCCTTCCTGATATCCCTCGCTTGACCACTTCTGTGAGTCTGTTTTCATTCAGACCCAGAGGCTGTCGAGAG
This sequence comes from Lissotriton vulgaris, assembly GCF_964263255.1. Lineage (NCBI taxonomy): Eukaryota > Metazoa > Chordata > Amphibia > Caudata > Salamandridae > Lissotriton > Lissotriton vulgaris. Next base: position 227,475,159 of record NC_141686.1, on the reverse strand, counting down.
GTGGACCCCTTTATAGCATCGTACGATCCTGAGGACACTGGGACCTGACAACTAGCACCCACTCCCTTAGGGGGAACGTACAACGGCGCTGCCTCCCGCATCGGTTTAGCATGCACAATGTTGATCTTATCTGAATGAAAGATGGGTGACTGCTTCCCGACGCCAGACAGGCCCGAAGACTCGTTGTGGGTATTCCGTTTCCGTGCCTCTTCCCGGAGTCTTAGCATTTCTTCCCGTAACGCAAAAAGTCGTCGAACTGCATCGGGCATTCTTTAGCATCAGCTACCACAGCCTCTGGTTCAAAAAATCTGAATATTTCCGAAAGGCAGCCACTACTTCATCGGAAAGAAAGCTAACAAAATACAATCTTTCTCTATCATCCCATGTTTCAAGGTCAGTTAACACATCATTTAGAGACACAGTATCTTTGGTGACCCGATAAGCAATCTTACGAAGATCCGTCATACGATCGGCCGATAACATATCCCTCTTCTGATCGGGCGGTCTGGAATCTGAATCTCCTCCATGCGGAGCGGACGGGCCAGCGTAGGGTGGGGGTGAACGATCTAATAACGAAAAATCATCATCCGATTTATTAAGGACGGGATAGAGAGGCTGGCGAACAGGGTATTGGCCAGATATTTGCAACTGCCGTTCTTTCTCCTGCTTTTCCTCTAACTCCCTAGCTTCACGCTGTTTCGTCTTGCGCGCCTTCTCACGCTCACTCTTTCGCTGTTCTTTCTCAATCAGTGCTTGCTCATGCTTCTCACGCTCTCGTACTTCTTTCACCCACATGCGTATACACTCAAACATATCTGGTCGCACTCTCCGCTTACACATACACTGCTCCACATACTCAATCTTCCTCAAATCAAACGATCCATACATAGGCCAACGCAACTCAGGATCCTTCTTGGTATATTTCCTCCACAATGTGCTGTACATTATAGGGGAAAGACCAAACTTCACATACATATCTCTATTCGGCGTCCCCTCTGGGGGAGCCGGCTGTGATTCTTAGCGTACCAACCGGTCATTTCCAAAACAGCAGCACCACTTACGAAGTGCGCTAAAAACGGGCATGTCTCAAAATAATGCAGAGTATGCAATATTACAGTAAAATGGCACTTAAATCGTTGCGCCGTTCAAATTCAAAAAGAAATGTCCCCACATTTGCCCGCCTATATGGGTTGCAACTCATTTAACACAATCAAAGACACATTCACAAATGACTAGTCAATTTCAAATTCAAACAAATTAGTCGGGGCAAGCGTATCCTAAAACTGCCTTGCCAATCAAGACTCAAAAGCTCGGGGCAAGTATCGTACAGCGATTCTTAACAATCAAGAGCGTCCATATTCCAACTGCCAAGTTCTGAATTCGCCCAAACGGCCACTACACGGCAAACCGACAGAAGAGATCTCAGTCGAGGACCGGCGCCACCCAGACGGTCAGATCAGAAGGGAAGGAAGAATACCTCGGGATGCCAGGACTAAAGGCGCCGCTGGCAGTGATCACGTCCCCGGCAAGGTTCCGATCCTTCGTCACGACCAGTCCTTCGAGCATCCGAGTCGCCGATGAGCCCCACGTGACGGGCGCCAATTGATGAGTTTAGGCCTCAGCCAGGCCCGTTAATGCGAAAGGTTTGCTCTTCTTTACACAAGTAGTCCTCAGACTACATAAGAATTTGGCACGGAAACTAGAAATACAAAGACAAAGTTTAATAAACCTTTAAAGGTGGTACTACAACCCACACAACACCCTTCAGTATTGTACAAGGTAGCACACAGAACACGGACACGCGGTCCCCTTTTATAAGAAGGGGTTCATAAGTGGGCGGTTACAGCAGAAGAACATGATTTACGACCATATAAGGACATTTCTTGAACATAATCAATACATGGGTGGAGCGGATGGTTTCGTGAAGCCCCCTGAATGCACATTCCAATCCCCTCTAATCAGAAACAGATGTTGCACGTACGGAGCATGCGCTATATAGGCTAGAACTATTTATAGCTTATTGCTGGGCAAACTCCAGGGGTGACGGTCGGTGAGGTAGGACTTGCCTCGTGGCGAGCACATGGCACAAGATGGAGGCCAGAAAACAAAATGGAGTCTGGCCGTAAAGTAGTCAAGAATAAGAAAACTACACTGAAGACACAACAATATGTCTTCAGCGGATGCTTAACATTTATTGCCGTTTTATTTACAACAGAAAGACATGCAGTCTTCACCTCAGGGGCCCCCTTCGGGCCCCCATGGTGAAGGGAGGTGGGGGGTGCATATGGGGGTACCCCTCTGCATTTGCATACGCAATGCGGCAGGCACCATGTGGTGCCTGCCGCTTTGTGTATGCGAATGCATACATGCATTCTTAGCATTGTGGCGGGCGGTGTTGAGAGCACCGCCCGCCACAATGTTAGGAATTCATGATGCACCCACCACTGTGGCAGGCGCATCCTAATGTCCAGTGCGGGACCGCCGCTCTGCTCGCGGCGGTTCCGTTTTCCGCAAAGGTGGTGGGTGGGCAAAGTCCGCCCGCCATCCTAATGGGGGCCTATGTTTGCTCTTTGGTGTGGAGGGCACAGCCTGTACTCTTTTAGACTTGAGTTCCCAAAACACAACTAGCTTAAGAAGCCAAGGCTTGCTTGATTGTGTGGGGGCAAATAAACTCTGCTAGAGGCCCACAGCACAGGGCGCAGCTTGTTTTGCGGTTTGTGCAAATAACAAGGACTGTATTGACCAGAAGAAAACCGGCTTAGGGAGGTGGGACCTGCTGAGTTGTTTGGGGTCATAGAAGCTCTTATACAACTCCACGGCCCCGAATACGCCTGGGCACATGCCTGGGCAGAAATCGGGGCAAGAGCAGGTCTGTCTGAGACCAGAAATGGCTGTGCTAGGACCTCCTCTCATGTCCTACTCACAAAGACATCTCCACAAATTTGATGGGTAAGCTTAATGTTGTATATTTATACCTACTTCAATGTGGCTACTTGGTGTCTGTAGTCCTTTCTTAGTGTTCCTATCTTACCAGTCTCCCATACTACCTAATAGTGTTCTATCTGTGATGTGAAGATTCCAGCCTTGGCAGTTGATGGTCAGCTGTGAGGTTTACTGCTCTGCTGTCTTATCTTGTCTAACTTAATAAATATATCTTGAAGAAGTGTCCTGCTGCCTACCTAATCTACTTACAACACTTAAATCTACCCACTCTGCATGTGCCTCTGCCAAGGGCAGTACAATTGATACTTTCTGTGAGTGTACGGTAGGGGTCATTTCACAAGAAACTGAGTTGCCAGAAAGAAGGCTTGCCCTTGACTACAATTTTTTTTTTCCCCTTGCCCCTTCATCCATTATGCGTGATAAGATCAGAGTCAACTACGAGGCCAATCCTAGCCTTGAGGCATTTATTTTGAATTTGTGTAAAAATGAAAGAGAAAAGCAGCACTTTCACCTGGAGTCCAAGACAGGGGCATGACTGCTGACCTTCAAAGTCCTCCTTTTTAGGAGTCTCGTTTGGTGGATGGTCCATGCTCTAGGATATACTCACTGTTAAAAGAGCTCTTACTCCTGAGAGGATCGATTACTAGATACTTTAGCTCAGTACAATACAGGATGTTACTGCTAAGTGAATCTCTATTGCTATATGAAGTGCACAGACTTTAGGCGAGGAAACCTTGCGCTACACATGGGTCCCAGAGTATCTGTTGCTGACCCATGCCCATCCTATCCTATAGCAGTGCATGATATTGTCAACAGTATCCCCGCTGCAAGAACTCTTCCCACCTCGAGCTTTACGGTAAGAGTATCTGCTAATGACAGCATGTTATTCAACACTCCACAGAACATTTTACAATGAAGACCTTGTTTGAAGCACTTGTCCTTATGGCTTGATCCTAGAAAAGGTCCTATAACTACCTGCCAACTTGATCTAGACTGGGCGACAACTAAAACATAACGCTGCCCATTAGCTGTCTAAGAATTTAAACTTCAGTGTTGTGAGAAATTAGGTTGTTGGATGAGAAGGGTGAAACCCCACTCAAGCAACAGCTGCAATTCTTGTCAGGGTGAGCCAGAAAAAAGTCACTCATTTAACCTCTGCCTTACCCTCTGGTATCTTGGCAGAACAGCAGTCAAGCTTAATTTAGACGCAATATGTAAAAATATTAATGAAGTGAAAGCACAACACACTGCAAGAAAAACCCCAAAACACTTTTGGAAAAATAGATTAAAATCTAATAAATTATTGGACATCTATGTGAGAAGTTGGCCTGGTATATGATGCTCACTAGTTCTAGTGATCACCTTGTACCATGCCAAGCAACCCTTATGATGATTGGTTGTAAGTCAACCTTATAGACCAGCAATCCTAGTAGTAGCGTGGACAAAGCAGTCTTAGGCTAAACTCTGAAAGGCATGTGAAGCAAGCTGTTTTACCATATACAACCCCCTTAAATACCAAATGAAAGAACACCACACAGATATATATTGAAAATATATATATATATTTATTAACTACAAATATCCCCTATACTCTTTATGAGCACAGAAGCACAAGCGTTAAAACAAAACACAGTTAAAATACACAAAAGTTGCACAATATGGATGATCCCTAGGGGCCACCTAAACCATATACTAAGAAAGGAGTATAAGAGATACCAATCGAGAAGGAAGTAGGCCTAGGGCCTTGGGAATCGCTGGAGCTGATCGGGACTAGCAGTGACTAAGTATGGAAAGGCCCGCGGGACTCGGGTGCAGTGTTTAAAGTGCACGCATTGACCAATGCATTGTCTATGGTGCGTAAAAGTTACAAAGTTAGTTATTTAGGAACATTCCGAGTGACCTAGAGGAGTGAAACTTAAGACACATGCACTAGAGGTGTGTACCAGTGTGGGAACACCGGCGTTGTTGAGTTACCTCACCCACAGGAAGCGGGTGCATAGGTGCGAAGTAGTGTCGGGTTTCGTCACGCAGGTCGATGGGGCTTGGAGCTGAAGATGCTGCAGGCGGCTCGATGTGAAGAGTTCCGGTGGATCCAAGGGTGGATCTGAAGTGGTGAAGACCTGAAAGCAGAGGGGACAATGTTCAAAGTCACTAGCCAGTGACTACTGTGGAACCAGATTGGAACCAGGCGATGTCGGGTGCAAACAGGCGATGAGGTGTAGCTTCTCTCTGCAGCCACGTGGACATGAAGAGGTCGAGGATGTCCAGGCGTTGGTCACGAGTTGTTACACAAAGGCTCTAGCTGATGGTGGTGTCGGCAACTTGATCGGAGCAAACATGCCTTGGCTAATGCAAGCCACATAGGAATCAAAAAAGGCTTATCACTCGGACCAGCAAGATCAGAGCAGGTGCTCCCTTTTACAGGAGCGAGGGCAAGTCTGAGGCAACCAGACCCACAGTGTAGATTGTAGGTTTCGTTGCCAAGATGGCCGCTGACCACGTGGCAAATGGCCGGGATGGTGCGTCGAGTGGCACAATGCAAAAGGGCCCCACGCAGATCGTGGAGATGCTGGGGGCTGATCTTCGGTGCAAGAGCTGCTCCGTTGTGGGGCTTCTCAAACCCCAAAGCATAGCATCGAGGGTGCCTCGGGTGCTGCGCAGTCAGCGTCTCGGGGGTCTTTCAAGAGGTCCGGTCCCACGTCTCTCGGTGCCTCCACAGGTCCCTTCTTTGCAGGGACTGTGGATCGGGCTAAGCAAAATCTGGGAGTCTGGGTCTTGTCAGGCTCTGGGCTCGGACTCCGGCGAGAGGTGGCAGCAAAGCAGAGGTTGAGTTGCTGGATGGTACCTGTGTTCACAGGGTGGCCACTCCTAGGCCACAAGGGAGATTCTCTTCAGTCTTCTGTGCAGCAGAATGTCAAAGTCCGGCGTCTTCTTAGTTTAAAGTTGATTTCAGGATGATCTGAGGTGCTATGGCACTGCTCTCACTCTTATTCTCAATCTGAGGTGTGGATCACCTGCTAGGTCCCTCCTCTGGGTGGGACCAGGAAGGGGGGCGCTTACCCCCCCCTTTCCTTTGTCCAGATCCTCGCCAGGCCTGGGTCTGGAAAGTCCCAGGACCGGTTTGGACTGGCTTATGCACGGGGACACCTTGTGTGCCCCAGGCATGTCTGATTCTATTCAGCCCTGTCCTACCCAATACACAAAATCCTGTCTGGGGTGGTGCTCGCACCTCCCAAGGAAGGACACCCTTTGTCCAAGCCTCCCTCGCTGGAAGGACTCCCAGTAGCAGGAGGTCAGACTTGTGTCTGTGGTGGCAGCATCCATTTTGTGATGCTGAGGCTCTGGTTAACTTTAACCGGGGTTAAGGCTATATACATGTTGTGTCCCTCTAGAAGGGTGAAATGCTATCCCCGTCGACAGAACTGTCGAGGGGATAGTATTCCAATTCGTATGACACCTTACTCGACATATTTTGATAAAACCAAACCAAAGTTAGCCTATAACCGCGAGGATTATAATGCACTTAAGAGTATATGGTATGGCAATATCCCGGAACAGCTAAGGGAGTTGTTCCCGACAGCTGCAGACAGGATCAGCTCATGCTAGAGCACCATCTCACATGAAACCACGCTCTCTGCCCCCAGGATTGCAGGGGCCTTCCATAGGAATGGCTTATAGGTTAACATGTGTCCAGTTAAGGTTAGATATAGGGATACTATATCTAAGCAAGAGGTGATTACACCAACTTACCCCAGCTGAGTGATCAGCCAGTTGTGTCAAAATATGGAGGCTAGGCCAGGGGTGGCACAATACATGCTTCAGCCCCTGGTAGGCCTTGGATGCACCTATGCCCTGGGTACCTATGGTACACTGTTACAGGGGCCTATAAGATGAACCAGTTCCAATTGTGTATGCACCTAAGGTACATGGAGTCCATTTTAAGGAGAGAGCAATCAGCCTGGGACCCTGAATAGCAGGATCCCAGACCAACTATGCCAAAAACCAGCTAAACACCAGGGAAACAGTTTGGGGGTAACCATAGTCAGATATCCACCTTCCTACACAACCCCCACACCCCCCAAACGAAAGGAGATAAGGCTATCCTTGTCCAGGTAAGCCTATATTGCCTAAGTGGCCATATAAGGAAGAACCAGCTCTGGCTTGGTTACCCCCTGTCTCATGGTCCACTAAGCAATCCCTCACCCTAAGGGTATCTGAGGTTCTCCACCATAGGGAATCTCTACCTGTGGTGTGTCTTTGCAAAGTTAAAGGCTGATGTTGGGATGGAGTACTGAAGTGAGATTCCTCTGTAGGACTCAGCTTCCTCCAATCACTCTCCACCATGTGTGCCTTTCTTTCTTTGACGGAGTTACACTGTGCTCTCAGGGTCAACCTCTGGCTACCTAAAGCTGGAGGCTGGATCCCTCTGTTTGGCTTACTGGAGGGACAGGTCAGATTTGGGCTCCTTGGTGTACCAGGTTTGGCTGTGCCCAACAGAATCCATCTGTGGGAGGTCCCTAACTACTTTTAAGGGGGCTCCCTCAGGAGTTTTTAAAGTTTTCACCTCACTAGGGCTACTAGTTTTGGTGCCCCTAATCTGTTGATGGGGGTGCTTTATTTGACAGGGGGCCCTTTGGGGCTCACTGTCCTTCTTGTCCTCTGCAGCCCTGGGCTGACTAAGACAAGGTAGAGAGGGGCAGGTTACCTGCTCCAGACTGGGTCCCACATGAGAAGGGTCAACTGCCATCAGAGGCTCTGTCAGGCCAGGCCTAACAACCTCTGGGACAGTTCCTTCATCAGGGGTCAGATCAGTTCCCTGAGGAGGCTGATCCTTTCCTGAAGTCAGGTGGGAGGGAGATTTCTCTTCCTCCTCAATGCTCTCAGTTTGGGTGGAGTGATCCATCATTTCAGGCTTCACTGCCCATGTATCAGTTTGAGTTTGGGCTGTGGCCATCACAGCCCCACCAACCTTTTCAGGAGGAGACTCAGTTTGGGTATGAGCTGTTATCATAACAGCTCTGCTAATCTTTTCAGGAGGGAAGTTAGCTAAAGATGGGGCTGAGGTTTGCTCAGCCCTCCCAACCTTTTCAGGAAGGACATCTTGGATTGGGGCTGTAGTTATTACAGCCCCACTAACCTTTCCATGGAGATTTACCATTCTAGAATGGGTTTGCTGTTCAACCTCAGCCCAGGCTGAGATTTCCAAATCATTACCAAGTAGGCAATCTACAGGCAAGTTTGCTGGCACTGCCACTCTCTTGGGGCCAGTGACACCTCCCCAGCTAAGATTGACTACTGCCATGGGATGTTTGGTTTCTATGCCATCAATGTTTGTCACCTGATATTTGGCATCAGGTAAAAGTTGCCTTGAGGGGACTAGACATTCAGCCACCATGGTGATGCTAGCCCATGTGTCTCTGAAGGCCTCAAATTTAAAGCCATTGATGAGGGGCTCCTGTCTATACTTGCTCAAAGTGTTTGGGCAAGCAGTGAAATTGGCAAACCCCATGCCAGTCTCATAAACAAGAGTATCTGAGGTAGGGGACCTGGTTAGGCCAGAATCCACCTGAGCTCCAAAAGTAAACCTACCCAAATTCTTGGGGGTTCTCCCACCACCTGAGGGACCACTGCCAACAGTGACAGGAGGTGTTGGAGCTTTACCTGGAGGTATATTTTCCAATGTCCAACCTGTTTACAGGCATGGCAGTAAGGCTTTTTCTCTGTAGAGGAAGTGTTGAGGGACCCACCCTTTCCATTGGAGTTTTGGGGCCCTGGGGAAGTCTTCTCTTTGGATTTATCCCCACCCTTCTCTTGAGGCTTGGTAGTCTCTTTCTTTTGGTCACCACCCAGGTTCTTAGGCCTGATCCTGGTTCTGACCCATTTGTCTGCCCTCTTACCCAATTCTTGTGGAGAGGTCACATCAGAGTCAACCAGGTGCTGATGTAGAAGCTGATTTTGACAATTACTTAAGTTTTGCTCTCTCATAATTAAATTATACAATCCTGTATAGTCAGTAACCTTACTTCCCAGCAACCAGCCCTCCAGACCCTTAGTGGCACATTCAACAAATTCAGACCAGTCCTGAGTCTGTGTCTTCTGGGTGTCTCTGAACATTAACATGTACTGTTCAGTGGTTAAGCCTAACCCATCAATCAGAGCACTCTTCAGGACCAGGTAGTTTCTAGAATCCCCATCACTAACTGTGAGGAGTCTGTCTCGGCCTCTACCTTCAAAGGAGAGCCACGAGATTGCTGCCCACTGCTCCTGAGGGATCTGCTGTACTTTGCAGGCTCTCTCAAGTGCACTCATCCATTTGTGGATATCACCCTCAGCTTTGTAGGGGGGCACAATCTTACTCAGGTTTCTGGTATCAAAAGACCTGTCTTTATTCTTAGGGATAGTGCTTCCACCAGTGGACCCTAATCCACTCTCTCTAGGCTGTCTTGCTCTAGCAAGTTTCTTTTGGGCCAGAGCAACTTCTAATTCTTGCTTCTGGATCATAAGTTCAGCCTCTCTCATTTTGGCCTCATGTTCCCTTCTCTGAGGGCTAGTCATCTCCGTTCTGGAGTGACCATGAGAACCTCTAGAAGCCTGGGAGGTATTAGATTTACCTGAGTGATTCCTCCTCCTCCTATGCTCCTGGTTAAGTCCACCTGGGTGTCTGGGCAAGGTCATCCTTGCTTCAGTCCCAAATACACTTAAGTTCGTCTGGTTACGCCTGCTGACTAGCACCTGACTATTTCTACCATCATCAGAGTCACTGCTCCCCCCTTCTGTCTCCTCTTCTTCTTCCTCCTCCTAGTCTACCTGAGGAGCTCCAGTGACTTGGTCATCCTCATCTACCTGCACTATGGGGACAGGGGTATCAGTATTGTCATCTTCAGTGGGAGAGCCTCCTTCAGCATTCCCTGTGGGGTCTGCTTTAGAGGTCTTTAGAGCCTCAGACTGGTCTAAGAGCTCTCTAAGATGGTCTGTAGTAGGGGTTGGCCCTGTCCTAAGACCTCTTAAGGCACAAAGCAGCCTTAGTTCCTTAAAGGAGAATATAGCAAATTTGGATGGTGCCTTTGGAGGGTCACTCTCAACAAAGACATTCCCAGTGGAACCTTCTGCTCCAGACATTGCTCTAGTGTGGGTGGATATGTTGCAATCTACCTACACTGGTGTTTACCTACTAAACCTATCAAGTAGTTGTAGTCAGGGTGTGCTACTCCCTATCCTCTACAACAACTACGTTCAGTAGAACTTAAGTATACTAGTCGTGTTTTAGATGTACCTAGCAGGTACCTGTATGATCTTTCAAATGATAATCTCAAAGATTGTAATGGTAAAACAACAGCAAGCTAAAATCCCAATCCGCTGCTCACTAATGTGAGAAGTTGGCCTGGTATATGATGCTCACTAGTTCTAGTGATCACCTTGTACCATGCCAAGCAACCCTTATGATGATTGGTTGTAAGTCAACCTTATAGACAAGCTATCCTAGTGGTAGCGTGGACAAAGCAGTCTTAGGCTAAACTCTGAAAGACATGTGAAGCAAGCTGTTTTACCATATACAACCCCCTTGAATACCAAATGAAAGGACACCACACAGATATATATTGAAAATATATATATATTTATTAACTACAAATATCCCCTATACTCTTTATGAGCACAGAAGCACAAGCGTTAAAACAAAACACAGTTAAAATACACAAAAGTTGCACGATATGGATGAGCCCTAGGGGCCACCTAAACCATATACTAAGAAAGGGGTATAAGAGATACCAATCGAGAAGGAAGTAGGCCTAGGGCCTTGGGAATCGCTGGAGCTGATCGGGACTAGCAGTGACTAAGTCTGGAAAGGCCCGCGGGACTCGGGTGCAGTGTTTAAAGTGCACCCATTCACCAATGCATTGTCTATGGTGCGTAAAAGTTACAAAGTTAGTTATTTAGGAACCTTCCGAGTGACCTAGAGGAGTGAAACTTAAGACACAGGCACTAGAGGTGTGTACCAGTGTGGGAACACCTGCATTGTTGAGTTACCTCACCCACAGGAAGCGGGTGCACAGGTGCGAAGTAGTGTCAGGTTTCGTCACGCAGGTCGATGGGGCTTGGAGCTGAAGATGCTGCAGGCGGCTCGATGTGAAGAGTTCCGGTGGATCCAAGGGTGGATCTGAAGTGGTGAAGACCTGAAAGCAGAGGGGACAATGTTCAAAGTCACTAGCCAGTGACTACCGTGGAACCAGATTGGAACCAGGCGATGTTGGGTGCAAACAGGCAATGAGGTGTAGCTTCTCTCTACAGCCACATGGACACGAAGAGGTCGAGGACGTCCAGGCATCGCTCATGAGCTGTCCCACAAAGGCTCTAGCTGATGGCGGTGTCGGCAACTTGATCGGAGCAAACAGGCCTTGGCTAATGCAAGCCACGCAGGAATCAAAAAAGGCTAATCATTCGGAACAGCAAGGTCAGAGCGGGTGCTCCCTTTTACAGGAGCGAGGGCAAGTTTGGAGCAACCAGACCCGCAGTGTAGATTGTAGGTTTTGTCGCCAAGATGGACGCTGACCACGTGGCAATTGGCCGGGATGGGGTGTCAAGTGGCACGATGCAAAAGGGCCCCACGCAGATCGTGGAGATGCTGGGGGGCTGATCTTCGATGCAAGGGCTGCTCGGTTGTGGGGCTTCTCAATCCCCAAAGCACAGCATTGAGGGTGCCTCGGGTGCTGCGCAGTCAGCGTCTCAGGGGTCTTTCAAGAGGTCCGGTCCCACTTCTCTCGGTGCCTCCACGGGTCCCTTCTTTGCAGGGACTGTGGACCGGGCTGTGAGAAGTCTGGGAGTCTGGGTCTTGTCAGGCTCTGGGCTTGGGCTCCGGAGGGAGGCGGCGGCAAAGCAGACGTCAAGTTGCTGGATGGTACCTGTGTTCACAGGGTGGCCACTCCTAGGCCACAAGGGAGATGCTCTTCAGTCTTCTGTGCAGCAGAATGTCGAAGTCTGGCGTCTTCTTAGTTTAAAGTTGATTTCAGAATGATCTGAGGTGCTATGGCACTGCTCCCACTCTTATTCCCAATCTGAGGGGTGGATCACCTGCTAGGTCCTTCCTCTGGGTGGGACCAGGAAGGGGGGCGGTTACACCCTCTTTCCTTTGTCCAGCTCCTCGCCAGGCCTGGGTCTGGAAAGTCCCAGGACCGGTTTGGACTGGCTTATGCACAGGGACACCTTGTGTGCCCCAGGCATGTCTGATTCTATTCAGCCCTGTCCTACCCAATACACAAAATCCTGTCTGGGGTGGTGCTCGCACCTCCCAAGGCAGGAAACCCTTTGTCCAAGCCTTCCTCGCTGGGAGGACTCCCAGTAGCAGGAGGTCAGACTTGTGTCTGTGGTTGCAGCATCCATTTTGTGATGCTGAGGCTCTGGTTAACTTTAACCGGGGTTAAGGCTATGTACATGTTGTGTCCCTCTAGAAGGGTGGAATGCTATCCCCGTTGACAGAACTGTCGAGGGGATAGTATTCCAATTCGTATGATACCTTACTCGACATGTTTTGATAAAGCCAAACCAAAGTTAGCATATAACCGCAAGGATTATAATGCACTTAAGAGTATATGGTATGGGCAATATCCCGGAACAGCTAAGGGAGTTGTTCCCAACAGCTGCAGACAGGCTCAGCTCATGCTAGAGCACCATCTCACATGAAACCACACACTCTGCCCCCAGGATTGCAGGGGCCTTCCATAGGAATGGCTTATAGGTTAACATGTGTCCAGTTAAGGTTAGATATAGGGATACTATATCTAAGCAAGAGGTGAGTACACAAACTTACCCCAGCTGAGTGATCAACCAGTTGTGTCAAAATATGGAGGCCAGGCCAGGGGTGGCACAATACATGCTGCAGCCCCTGGTAGGCCTTGGATACACCTATGCCCTGGGTAACTATGGTACACTGTTACAGGGGCCTATAAGGTGAACCAGTTCCAATTGTGTATGCACCTAAGGTACATGGAGTCCATTTTAAGGAGAGAGCAATCAGCCTGGGGCCCTGAATAGCAGGATCCCAGGCCAACTATGTAAAAAACCAGCTAAACACTAGGCAAAAAGTTTGGGGGTAACCATAGTCAGATATCCACCTTCCTACAATCTAAACCACAAAAATCCAAACAGAAGTACCTAAAATATGCAATTTGAAAGATTTGAGGTAAGTATAGCACCTAAAAACACAAGGCTACACTTGCGTTTATGGGGTCATGTGAGATCGGGTGAAAGTTTAGGCCACTGCGCAGGCTCTATACAGGGACGAGATTAGTACTGTAAAAGTTAATGTATAATGCAGTGAGTTCTCTTCATAGTGGATGAGGCTGCGAGGAGCAGGGAAAGCCTGATGGATGGTCGTCATTGTAGCGTAAGGAGCAGGCTGGATGCCAGTGATGATTGCCACTGTAACACAAAGATCCTGTCAGGCGTCGCAGGAAGTCTTTGCTGGAGATTTTCGTTGTCAGTCATCGCGGTCTGTTGAGGCTGCAGCACGAAGTGTAGATCTAATGTTGCCAGTCGTTGCTGGCTGTTGCTGTAGCGTGAAGCCGGGTGCTTCAAGTTGGTGATCAGTGCAGGCAGAAAGATCTAAAAACGAACAAGCCTGTACACAGTCACGTAGAGCCCAAAACCTCAATTCTTTTTTTTTCTTCAAGTAGGAGCTCAATTGATGCCTCACCGAGGGTCCAGGAGCATAGGGACACATCTTGGGATCAGGAACTCTCTCCAGCAGATGCCAGCAAAGTTCAGGTAGGTCCAGTTGCAGATCCAAGCAGGTCCAGTGCAGCTGGCCTCTGGAGCTTGTTATGTCCCTGTAGCTAAGAACAGTAGGTCATTTATCTGACCCTCTGAGTCACTTCAGATTGGGATAAAGGGTGTGGATCCAGTCTTCATTTTCAGACAGCAGCACAGGCGTCAATCAGCAGTGTAGATTTTATAGGTCCATGAATGTACTGAAGAATTAGTGTGAGGGTCCCCTTTTTATACCTGTTGCCCACTTTCAAGTGGAAGAAACTTCTAGAGTTTTCCCTTACAAACGTGTATGGATTTTCCTGCCTCCCTGTCCTGGTCCAACTTTTGTCTGGGGCACAATAGGCTAGTGTGATGTCCTTTGTGTGTGAGCTACACCAGCGCCTTTGAAGTGAGAGCATGGTGGGTGGTGGGTTTAAACCTAGCAAAAGGATTATTTTGACAATTTGAAATTACAGTTTAATACAGCACACGCAGGCTGCAATGGCAGAAACGGGCTTCTTAAGTGGGTCTCACAATCACTGTAGCAGACCAACTAGCAGCAATCAATTTACCAGCCCTGGGTACCTGTAGTACCACTGTTGTGTGGACTTACAAGAAATTAATTGAGGCAATTGAGTGTGGACCAATTTCACCATGTTTAAAGGAAAGAACACAATCACTTTAGCACTGGTTTGCCGCTGAGCCCACTGTTATGCATGCCGAAATTGAGTTTTGGGGCAGCAGCCAGTGTGGCAGACTTAGGTCCCAGTACCACAGGGCTGAACAAGGGACCCCTAGAGTAGTAGTAGTTTTCTGCCTATTTATGTATATAAGCAGGAAGCAGGAACTCAATGGACCCGAGATAAATCAATGGACTGAATGGATACTTCTATGGGTCGGATACATAGACGACTTGCTCGTACTATGGATCATCAATGATAACAGCCTTCATTTACACTTTACAAGATGAGCCATACAGAGATCGATTTTCTAGATGTAAGGGTCATAGCGAAAGATTCCAGATTGCCTACCATTAACGGAACACCAACGGCTGGAAATACCACACTGCACACCCGTAGTTTTCACCATAAAACCAATAAGTACAGAATTTCTTTAAGGGAATTACTCTGAGCCTGACGGACCTGCAGTAACCAAGACTTTGAATTTACACAGAAGGATATGGAGAGCAGGTTACCTCAAAGAGGCTACTCAGAAACTACACTGAAAGCAACACAACACAAAGTTTCTACACGCAAAAGGGGAGATATACTTTTCGAGAGCAGCATGAGCAAAAACAGTACACATTCTGAGACAAACATTAGATTCATCACCACTTTTCACGGTAAGCATCCAAGCATGACGAAGGTACTCACCAAACACTGGGACATCATTAAAAATGATCCTGTGATAGGTAAACACTTGACTGCTAAACTGCAGATAACATACAGGAAAGCTCACTTAATAAGGACATCCATGTCAAATGTGAGGTCACCACTGCTACTAAAACCTGGACTAGACCCAGTCCAAATTTTATAATACGCTTAAAATGCAAAGCTTGCCTTAATGGTTAGAACATTAATACGTACACCATTTTGCAAGACATTGAAAATAGGAAAGACCCTGACTTGTAAAACTGATTCTGGAGTCTATGCTCTGACTTGCTCAAGTCCCAAAGTGCACATAGTTAGTACACCTTTGCAGGTACACAAACGTATCCTGCATCATCTGCGGGCCATAAAGAATGCCGATATCAACTATCCAGTTGCCCAACTCTATCACAGGTGCATGAGGGGAGTAAAACCTCCTTAAATATATTTCCATTGGTGAACAGTCAAAATATCGAATTTTAAATATCGATATGGTAAAATATCAAATTTAAATTATCAAGTGGCATAATATCGACTGTCGAAAATATAGTGGTGCAGAATATCGAAATGCAGGTAAGAAATATCGTTTGTCATAATATCGAAGTTAGTAATATTGACAGTCATAATATAGTTGTTAACACTATCAATTTTTTTGTGGTTAAGTGTTAATATATGTGTTAAAATTATGTATTATTTTGTAATGTATGTTTGAACTTTTTTAAAGTATACATTTTATGTTAATTCATTTTTTTGTAATTTCATTTCGTAGTGGTTGTGGGTTTATAGGGGAATAGGGTGGGAAGTAATTTAATTATAATATATTTTTAAAAATTATTTAGAATTAATTAATTATAAGTTGATTATTTTTGCGTGATTTAATTTTGTAGGGTTGTGGGTTTACAGGGGAATATGGTGGGAAGTAATTTAATTGTAATTATTTAATTCATTATTTTATTAGTAAATAAGATAGTATGTAATAATGTATATAATTAATTAAGTTAATTAATCTGTTATTAATTAATTATAAATAGAATAATAGCAATTATTAATGAATTGATAATTATGTTATTTGTGTTTTTTATTAATTAGTAATTAATTCTTCTGACTGTTGCTGCATTTTCTTTGGCGTTCTCCTGGCATCAGCGCTACCTCTCGCGACACCCGCTGTGCGCGTGCCGCTCGTCGGATTGTTATCCCTGCTGGCCTAACCTCGGAAGAAAGTGGGAGACTTAGCCACTCTTTGCCACCTTTTGCCGGAACTACCGACGGACTAGAGGTGTGACTGCGAGGACCAGACTGCCCAGCGCCGCTGATCGGCCGCAGCTGGTCCTCTTCCCGCCCCCTCTATCTCAAAATCCGAGCAGTGCCTGTGGTCAGTGGGACCCTTCTTCCGACTGTTGCTGCATTTTCTTTGGCGTTCTCCTGGCATCAGCGCTACCTCTCGCGACATCCGCTGCGCGGGTTCCGCTCGTCGGATTGTTATCCCTGCTGGCCTAACCTCGGAAGAAAGTGGGAGACTTAGCCACTCTTTGCCACCTTTTGCCGGAACTACCGACGGACTAGAGGCGGGACTGCGAGGACCAGACTGTCCAGCGCCGCTGATCGGCCGCAGCTGGTCCTCTTCCCGCCCCCTCCATCTCAAAATCCGAGCAGTGCCTGTGGTCAGTGGGACCCTTCTTCCGACTGTTGCTGCATTTTCTTTGGCGTTCTCCTGGCATCAGCGCTACCTCTCGCGACACCCGCTGCGCGGGTGCCGCTCGTCGGATTGTTATCCCTGCTGGCCTAACCTCTGAAGAAAGTGGGAGACTTAGCCACTCTTTGCCACCTTTTGCCGGAACTACCGACGGACTAGAGGCGGGACTGCGAGGACCAGACTGCCCAGCGCCGCTGATCAGCCGCAGCTGGTCCTCTTCCCGCCCCCTCGATTAACATACCTCCTAGTATATTACAGACCACCAGCAACACGTACGCGGGACGCGCGCGGGACCAAGCGCGGAGCGAAGCCCGTGCAAAGGGCGGGCCCTCTGAGGCCCTCTGAGAACCGAAGAGACCGGACCGGACATAACCCCTGGTACTTTGTCATTTCCCTACTTCTGTATACGATAACAGATAGGCCTGTTGGACAATTTTTGAACTGTCACTTTGTATTTCTGTACATTGCTAAGCTTGAGTTGATCATGTCAGACAAACAGGGAGGGTTGCTAAACAAAACGCTCGATAATTATTTTACTAAGGCCTCCCCTGACATTCCTATGGAAATTGCTTTGGCAGAGCGTCGAGCTGAGCGCTGTCCCTCTGTGGAAAGCATGAAAAATCAGGCTGCGTCACCATTACTTCCACCTCCTTCTTCTACCAGCGAGAATACCCAGATAGCTAATGTAACTGTTCATATACTGGATACTCAGACTCCAGAAGTGAACAACATCACACCCACTCTAATCACCCCCCCCCCCGAGTTGGCTATGAATGGTACCTCTCCAATTACCCATATGAGTACTCCCAATTTAACAAAGGCACCCGTTCATATATTAGCCAAAACAACGCGAAATAGGGCAAAAAAACCCATGCCCGAATCCAGGGTTCATGGCCCTCCTCCCTGTAAGAAACAGCGAAAAAGGGGGGATTCGCAACAACCAAAGTTAAGCCACTCTGACTTTGGGAAAAAGACGAAGACTTTTGTTAACAACCCTGATAACCCATCTGTAGCTACAGATGGGTCTAATATTATACCATTGGCTTCATCCAAAATGCTTATAGATGAAGAGGGCAGTTTGGATACTACTATGGCTGATAAAGCACCCCAAGTAATCCGAGATCTTGTTACATTAGATACCCTAGAAAGCCTAATTAAAACCTATTCTGCGTCAATTCTAGAGAGGCTAATCGAAGTGGAACTTAGACTAAGCAAAATTGAGCGGGTATTGGGAAGTAAGGGTGCTGATACCATCATAACCCCTAGCAATGTAATGCATAACACCACAATACAATCTGAATCTATCCCAGCTGTACCAGTCTCTGCCCCAATTTTTATCCCATTGATGAATCCCTCCACCTCTAAGCACACAGGGAACAAAACGGCTTCTCAGTTCGTTCCACCACCCAAACAACCACATAATAAACCAGATCCAACACCAGCTATGCTAGTTAGTAAATCTTCACATGACATAGCAAACACACCCCAGGAGAGACCAAGTATTGAGGCGGGGGGCCCCAAGTCCAGCTGGGGGAGACCCAAGCAGACTCCCTTACCTGAACAACCACCAGAGGCAGTGCCCTTTGTGGTAGTTCTAACAGGGGTTCCTGTGTTGCAACCAAACAAGCGGGAGGGTTTTGCCCAATTGAAGAATAAGATAATGCACTGGCTAAGTCTATACAGGCCAATAGCAAATCATATTAGTGGCGAAATTGTTCATGTTCGCCGTCTTCAATGGCTGGGGGGGAAGACCCAAAGACATCAAGGGTGATGTGGTGGTTGTGAATTTCAGGGATCCTAACGCTGTCCAATTTATACTAAACTGGCCGTCAGGCATTGCTAACAACTGTATAATCCCAAGACCACTGACGTATTTCTATCCTAGGTCAGTGGTATTCCCCTCCCAGCACCAACCACCCCAGCATATAACATCACAAACCCACCTTAGTTGCTATTCATCGATCATACAGAATACTGGGATTACCCATCACACTCTGTTCCCGCCAACCAGACTGAAAGCAAGGGACTCGCATTACCCACCCCATCTGGTGCCAGCATCCGATCCCTACGGGTGGAACTATGTGCCAACTAGACCCTTCAATTCTAATAATAGAAGAATGGACCACCTAAAACCATTTACACCTCTAGAGACCACCAATAGATTTGATATATTTAGTGGACTAGATGATTGTGATTGATGCTATAAGACACTGGGGGGTGAGGGTAAAGGATTAAGAACTGTCAATGTTGGAGGGATGGGGGGTGTGTAGAGTGGAACAAATACATTGAGTGTGGGGGGCACTGTCAATGAAATTGTGGAAAGTGGAATAAGTATTCTGAGTGTTGGGGGTACTGTCAAAGAAATTTAAGGTTTGGGGAACACAGGGCCTTTACCTGTGGCGGTATTAACAATTAGGGATAGATCTACTGTAGATGAGAGTGATATACACCCAAATGTCTTGGTGCCACCTCAGGACAATCTGAGTAGTACAGAAGGTTCTCTGCTGTACAACTTGAAATCCAACCTAGTTGCGGGGAGGCAGAAGAGGTATGTTATGTTATGTTATGTTAAATTAAATTTATTAAGCGCACGTACGCCCGTAGGCTTCATGGCGCTATGGAAGACTGGCAAAACATAACATGTGACAGAAAGAAAGAAAATTAACTAAGGATAAGCTTGCTTAAAGAGCCAAGTTTTGAAAGCCTGTCTAAAGGTCAACAGATCTTCGTGGAGTCTTAGTGGCAGTGGCAAGGAGTTCCACAGGGAGGAAGCTAGGAAGTGGAAAGATCCTCCTCCCTGGCGTTGTTTCCTGATCCGGGGCACGACTAACAAATTCTTTTGGCCAGAACGGAGAGCACGGGAAGGAGTGTAACTGACCAGCAGGCTGCTAATGAATCCAGGGCCCTTACCTTGTAGAGCCCTGAAGATGATGCATCCTGCTTTAAATGCTGCTCTCTGCGCTACAGGCAGCCAGTGGAGACTGGCCAGTCCAGGTCTGATAGACTGCCACTTAGGAATTTTGCAGATCAACCTGGCCGCTTGGTTCTGAACCAGTTGGAGTCTCTTGAGCTGCCCCGCCGGTAGACCCAAATATAAACTATTGGAGTAATCCAGACGGGACAGCACGAGAGCAATGATGACCTGAATCAGAGCAGGGTGGGTTAAAAGGTGGGCAATCTTCTTAATCTTGCGAAGTTGGAAGAAACTTGCAGATACCACAGTCCCTACCTGGCTTTTGAGCGAAAGATCTTCGTTGAAAGTGATACCTAGGCTCTTAACTGTTTGGGATTTAGCTGGAGGGTCTCCCATTTCTGGAGGCCAGAAGTGTGGTCCCCAATACAGTTCACTCTTCCCAGGCAAAATCAGTTCAGTTTTGCCTGGGTTGAGTTTCAGATGGTTTAGGCCCATCCATCTCTGAATGTGAACCATGACCTCCCGAAATTCGGTGGCAGCGCCAGGGGAGTCCAGACAGAAGATCAGTTGCAGATCATCTGCATAGTTAAAAATTAAGGCTCTAAACTTTTTCAATGAAAATAACAAGGGTCGCAAGTACAAATTAAACAAAAGTGGGGACAGGGACGAGCCTTGGGGGACTCCACATTCATTTTTGATTTTGGGCGCTGTAAAAGTTCCCAATCTCACTGCCTGGGTACGCTCCGAGATAAATGACTTCAGCCATCTAAGTGCCGAGCCTCTCAGGCCAGCCTGTTCGACACGGTCGACCAAGATGGTGTGGTCGACCGTGTCGAATGCGGCCGACAGGTCGAGAAGTACCAATGCTTGTTGAATGTCCCTATCTGCATTGCTTCTTAGTACATTCTGGACCGCCAGTGTCACCATCTCGGTTGAATGCCCTGGTCGAAACCCAGCTAGATTAGGCTCCAGATATCCAGTGGTTTCAACAAAGCTAGAGAGACAGCTAGCAACGTGTGCCTCCAGAATTTTTGATAGGAATGGCAGCAGGGATATCGGGCGGTAATTAGATGGATCATGAGGATCAAGACTGGGTTTTTTGATCAGGGGAATCAATAGAGCATGTTTAAATCCTGCCGGTACCTTTCCCTGGTTAAGTGAGTCGTTAAGCAGAGAAAGGATCCCGTGAGGGATAGAGTGCCCAATCTCTGTAAAAATGTGGGGTGGGCAGATGTCTTCTGGAAACGGCAGCGGTAACAAGTCAGCCACTCAAACTGGTGTCCTGGAACATAGCTGGAGTCACAAAAAATCTGAGGGACCCAGATTGGGCCAACTATATTGATTCCTTCGACTTCTGCATGTTACAGGAGACCTGGACAGTTGACACTCCACATAGACTGTGTTACAAAACTTATGGAGTTGGTGCTATTCCATCTATGAGTGGAAGGCCCTCGGGTGGTTTAATTACCTGGGTGAAAGTACGCCTAAGGGTGAACATTGAGGTGGTGGATGCAAATTCCCCCGATATATTAGCATTAAAAATCACTGCACGAGAAGGGAAAAACTTATTTCTAATAAATATTTACAATAGGCCATCACCTGAAACAAGAGAATCATTAACACTATCTAAACTAGATTACTTCCTAAGTCATTTGGATATTAGGGAGGATCTTATTAAAGTGGCCGGCGACTTAAATTGTAACTATGAGCCAGTCATGGGTCTTAGCGATATTTTTGATGAGGAAGACCAGGCTAACAGAATCCCCGCTATGGATAATGCTAAATCAGTTAAATGCTCTACTCTGGCTCTACAAATGACAAAAATATGCACAGAACACTGCCTTAGGGCTTGTAATGGACGGTTACCGTCTGACAGTATGAAGAAGCCTACCTTTTTTAGGAGAAATTACAAAAGCAATATAGATTTTGTTATTGCTTCCATACCAACTTGGCCATACCTCCTTGACATCGAGGTCATAGAGAGACTAGAAAGCGACCATTTCCCCTTAGATCTTAAAATGGAAGCCTCACTAGAGGTTATAGCTTCTTCTACGCCCTTAGAAGGAAGTAATGGTGACACCAATGAGATCCATATTAGTAATAATAGGCGTTCACTAAAATGGCCATTTATATTGGACCATGGCGAAACCGTTGCAGAAATATATACACTTTTCGCATGTACTTTTGGTCCATACTTAGACTGTATATCAGATGAGGAAAACAACACCCACTTTAGAACATTACACCAAAAAGTTTTTGATGCTCTTAAGCTTCTAGTCACTAAAATGCCTAAGAAAAGCCAGCAAAAAACACGCAACCTGTCCCACAGCAAACCCTGGTATGATAGGGCCTGCAAGGAGTCCAAAAGGGAACTTTTAATTGCGATTAAATCTAAGGCATCCTTAGATATTAAAACAGCTAGGAACAATTACAAATCAGTCCAAAAGGCTTCAAAAATACCTTGGGAAGAAGAAAAATGGGCCGAAATGCTGCTAGCCGCCAAATCACGTGACAACGTAGCCTTTTGGAGGCTAGTAGCCAATGGAAATCATGTAGGGAGAGTGGTTAAGGACGTTTATTTGGATGAACAAACCTGGGTTAACCACTTTACTAGCTTGTATAAAAAATACGAAGATCTCCCCACTGATACGACTGCCCCAAGCAATGTACTCCCAACAGATTATCTGGATTTCACTTTAGGTGAAACAGAGCTGGCAATAAGCCAAATAAAATCTGGTAAAGCCCCAGGGTTAGACAAGATTCCGGGAGACTTATATAAACACGATCTAAAAGTGTGGGCACCTTATATTAACTACCTGTGCAATAAGCTATCCCGTAACCCAGACTTTCCAGAAAGCTGGAAGGGAGCCGAAATAGTTTTAATCTTTAAAAAAGGAGACAGAATGGACCCTTCCAATTACCGCCCAATCAGTTTAATGGATATACTCCAGAAAATCTATGCACGACATATCTTATTTCGTGTTAGCGACTGGCTGGTTGAAAACGCAATTTTAACTAGATATCAAGCTGGATTCAGATCCAAAGTCAGCACAATAGACCAAATTTTCCGATTTTGTTGCCTTTATTGGAAATATGTAAAGATCAAAAAGGGTCAATTATATGTCGCATTCGTCGATTTAAGGGCAGCATTCAATTTAGTGCCTCGCAAGTTACTATGGGAAGTATTGAGTGCAGTAGGGATGCCCAACAACCTAATAGTTCAAATTAAAGAGCTTCACAGAGGTAATTTTGCGAGAATCCGCTGGGGCCCCAATGGAGAATTAACCCCAAAAATACCCATTGAGCGTGGTGTTCATCAAGGGTGCGTTTTGGCACCTACACTCTTTTCCCTTTTCGTGAATGACATCCCCTCATACCTTGAGGGATGCGAAAACGATTCTCCTAAATTGAACGGCGAAAAGGTAACTTCGCTATTATTTGCTGACGACACTATCTTGATTTCCCAAACCAAAAGAGGTCTCCAGGCTCTACTGAATTCCTTCAACGAATACTGTAGCAAGAAGGGACTGGAGATAAATGGGAAAAAAAACCAAATGTATGGCCCTAAACTCTTCTAAATCAGACAAAGGCTGCTTAACCCTTAAAGGAGTAAAATTAGAATCGGTCCCCCATTTTGCATATCTAGGGGTGACACTGGACTCCAAATTTTCCTGGAAGGCCCAATTGGAAAAAAGTAAGATGACATTTTCCCAGAATGTAAAACCCATCCTTAGGGAACAAAGTCTGAGCACCAGTAAAGCTGTGTCCCTGGCGGTGGTACTTTTTAAATTTAAAGTACAGCCAGCGGTGCTTTACGGTGCTGAAATCTGGGGCCCTGTGTCCAAGGGCACTTTTAGTGTCCTGGACAATAATTTTATGAGAAGCTTGGTAAGGGTTCCGAGAGGCACTCCCCTTGTACCTCTTCAACTAGACCTAAACCTTAAAAGGACAGACCACCACATTATAATACGCCCATTGCTCCTGTGGGTTAGGCTATGGCGGGTACCCGAATTACAAGATTACAGGGATGGGCTAAAAGAAATTATGGAGCTTGATAACCTCAAAGTTATCCCGTGGTTTAAACATGTCAAAACCTGGTTTAATAATTTAGGTCTGAAACATTTTTGGGAGAACCCGGATCAACTACCGTCCGACCCGAAACAAATACTAAAAAGGGCCTTCTGGACCTTTATTGCTAACATGATCAAGAGCGCGCCAACTGGTGGGACCTTAGTAACAAAGTTCCTCACTTTTAAGGACGAACCACTTTTTGAGCCTTTTTTGGATGAAATAGAGCCTCCTCTTGCTAAAACTCTATTTTTAAAATTTAGATATGGTAATCTCCAAATAAGCTCAACTTTGGCTCGTTGGGCCAGTGGTCCAAAAACTTTAAACTCAGTGATAGATGAACTCTGCCCGATGTGTGGTAGCCACCAGATAGAAAATGAGCAACACATCCTCTTTTTCTGCCCAGTATATGCAAAGGCCAGGAAAAGATGGATAAAACCAATTTGCCAATTGTTAGGCATAAGATCATGTATACAGGCCCTGAGAATTCTTTCAACTAACACAACTCAACCCATAGTATTTTGTGTTAGTAGATTCTTACATTGTATTTTTTTCCAAAGGAAAAAACTGGGATATCAACTGTAAATGGGATCAATTCCAGACACAGATCTGATAAACTTTTTAGCTATTAGTGGGGGGCCCACTGCAGAACCCTATGGTTGCTTGTGTATCGATTATATCGACTGTCTCTAATATGAAATGAAATGTTTTTAGTCAATGGTTTTAAGTTCCATGCTGTATAGTTTACCTTCTTCTCTTTTATTGTATGTATATGATTTGTTCTTTTATGGCAACAAAGCCGAAATAAAGAATACTTGACTTGACTTGAATTAGATATCATTTATTAATAATTTGTAAATAGGTCAAGTGTGTACTTTTTTATTAGTGGGTTGAGGATTGATAGGGCAGTAGGGTAGGAAGTAATTTAGTGTTAATGTAATTTTTATTATTTTATTTATTATATTTATTAAACATAATTTTTTAATGTGCTCATTGGGTGAATTAATTTAGATGTGATGGTTATTCATTTTATTGTTAATTGTTTTTAGTTAATTCACTAATTGGTAACTAATTATGTTGATTTAATAATACTTTACAATATTGTAGGTGACATTTATAGGGGAAAATGGAGGGAAGTAAATTAATTTTGAAAGGAAAAATACTTGTTAATTAATGTTAATTATATTGCAGGAGTGGGTATACTAAATTATTTCCCTACGCTATTCAACACTTTCCCTACTGTTACACTTGGTGGAGTGGGAATATTAAATTATTCTCACCCGCTATCCAACACTTTTCTTACTGTTGCATTCGTTGAAATGGGAATAGTAGTTTTTGCCCTCCCGCTATCCAACACTCTCCCTACTGTTTCACTCGCTAGAGTGGGCATGGTAATTTTTACCCATCCGCTATCCGACACTTTCCCTAATGGTGTACTCACTGGAGTGGGAATAGTAATTTTGACCATCCCACTATTCAACACTTTCCCTACTGTTGCAATCACTGGAGTGGGAATACTAATTTTTACCCTCCCGCTATCCAACACTTTCCCTACTGTTGCACTCACTGGAGTGAAATAGTAATTTTTACCCTTTCGCTATCCAACACTTTCCCTACTATTGCACTCACTGGATTGGTAATAGTAAATTTTACCCACCTGCTATACAACACTTTTCCTACTGTTGCACTCACTGGAGTGGGAATGTTAATTTTTACCATCTCGCTATCCAACACTTTCCCTACTGTTACACTCGGTGGAGGGGGAATAGTACATTATTCTCACTCGCTATCCAACACTTTCCCTACTGTTGCACTCACTGGAGTGGAAAAATTACTATTTAGCCACCCGCAATCCAACACTTTCCCTACTGTACCACTTGTTAGAGTGGAAATAGTAATGTTATCCTTTACGCTATGCAATGTATTTAGTATTGGTATATTTAATGTAGTATAAAATTTAATCTGTTTTATATTAATAGTATTTCTAATTATTTGTAAGTATGTTTTACTTAATTATATGTATTATTTAATTAATTTTATCTAACTTTTAAGACTTTTAAAAAAGTCGATATTTTATCAAACTATGTTATTTACAATGATATTTAGGATTCAATATTTTTGTACTTACCTGTTTGTAGACAGGAATTCGATATTCTGTCACTCGATATTTTCTCATCGATATTCTGGCAGCTCGATATTCTGCTCCTCGATATTCTTTCAGTGATCCATTTCCATTTATAGTGTGCCCCACAATTGAGACAAGGTGACAGAGAAAGCGAGTTGACAAGGTTGGAATTAAAATACATTTAAGAGATGAATACTATTGAAGCATTTGAACATAAAAGAAGAGATGTTTGTGCACCTTTAGCAACCTAATATACCTATAATACCAAGCTTCCTTCTTTTACATATTCAAGAGTATGAGGGCCTTATTATGGCTTTGGCAGTCCTCCTGCGGCACGGCCAATGCTCCATCCACAAGAGGGCTGCCAAGGCCGTGGTGCATTCGCTGGCCAAATTACGACCTAAATCTAGGTCAGGTGGGTGGTGATCTCACTGCAGTTTTCTGTTAGGCTCATAGGAGAGCCTAACATGGAGGCTGCCACGGGGACAGCACCTGCAGTACGTTCATGCATGGTATGGCATGCACCATGCGATGCATGCCACACCATGCAGTAACAGGGGTGTAACAGGGGTGCAATTCCAGTGGGCACAACATGTGACCCCCCTGAATGCACCCTGAGACCCAGAAGGAAGAGCAAGGGGCCATGTTAGTGCACCCTTAGTTGCTTCTCCACTGCCCTTTTCATGGCAGGCTCACTGCCATGAAATGTGCGGTGGACAGGCAACTCAAAATATGCTTAGCAGTGCTGCAGTGGCACCACCAGCATATTTGTGCTCCTGACCGCTGCGCTACTGCAATGGGATCCTGAATCCCAGTGGATGCAGTATGGTAGCAGTTGAAACACCATCATGAGTTTGGTGGTCCTGTGGACCGCTGTACTCGTAATAAGACCTTAACTCTTTTTTAATCAATTGTTATATATGTTTTTACAGAGAAAAAGTCAGATGGCAATTCTGCATAAATGGCTATATAAGAATGAATATATATGTCTTCACAGAACATGACACCAGAGGGTAATCAGGCAAAATATTGAATTAAAAATATTGCATTACCAAAATATTGTCTCCAAAATTTTGTGTTGGAAATATCGCCTGCAAGAATATCGCTGTCAAAAATATCGATTTTAAGGTAAGTAATATTGACGTTATTAATATTGTCTACAAAAATCAAGTTGTTTATAATATCATTTTTTAATTATTGTATGTATTTTAGTATAGATTTTAACCCTTTCGCTGCTAGGTCTTCCCCCCCTGTGCTAAGTCTTTTTTAGTCTATTTGAGGTAGTTTGCGCTTAGGTCCTTGTAACTTTTTGTCCACTGAAGAAATCCACGCCAAATTCGTGTCCTTTTCTTTCTACATTCTGAGGATTTTAAAGGTACCTAGGGTTTGTGGATTTCCCTGGAGGGGACTCAGAAATTAGGCAAAATATAGCCAATTGTTTTTTTGGGGGGTGATGGGGAAAAGTGCTGCAGAAGAAAGCATCTTTTTTCCCCCTGCAAATGGTATCAACAAGGAGCTGGTGAAATCACCATCTTTCCAGCTTTTAGGGACAGGCAGACTTTTCTCAGCAACCCAACATTTTGTACACAGTTTTGGCATTTTACCTATGTTTACTATTTTTTATTCTTACAACCTCTTTCCAGTTAGTGGTAGAAATGGGTATGAAAGCCATAATGGTTCCAAGAAAGCTATACATTTCAGAACAGTAGACACAATTCAGAATTTAGCAAGAGGTCATTTGCATAGATCCTTCAAGGATTTCCTTTAGAAACTAACAGTTGAAATAAAAACATATTGAAATTGAGTTGAAAAAAACTGCCTTTTGTGCCAACATTTTCACCTGTAACCTTTAACCATGGCAGATTTTTGAAAGCAATATACAATTATGTCCACTGGATCCTTCTGGTTGTGATGATCTAGGTTCACCAAGAACCCGAGTTGCCCAGAGCCAATAACTGAGCTGTGTCTTGCAATGGGTTTTCATTGTGTACCAGGTATATAGCCATTCATTTAGAAATCAAGGTTACCTATGTCTTTCCGGAATGGGAACAAAATATAGACTTTAAAGGCAGAATTAATTTGCACATCTCCATAATTGTAGGTACCCATACTAGCATGTGAATTATAGGACATTTTTCAAGTTACTTAGGGGCTCATTAGTATCGAGAAAGCTGTCAACATCCAGCTCGCCGCTTTCCTCGAAGCCAACAAATCCCTCGACTCCTCACAATCTGGCTTCCGAGCAAAACACAGCACTGAGACCGCCCTCATCGCAGCAACAGACGACATTCGAACTTTGCTGGACAATGGAGACACATCCTGCTCGACCTCTCTGCAGCATTCGACACAGTCTGCCACAGCACCCTTCTACAACGCCTCAGCAACATCGGAATACATGGAAAAGCACTTGAATGGATCTCCTCGTTCCTCACCGGAAGAACCCAGAGAGTCCGCCTTCCACCATTCAAGTCTGAGGCCACCGAAGTCATCTGTGGCGTACCACAAGGCTCCTCTCTCAGCCCCACCCTCTTCAACGTATACATGAGCCCCCTCGCGACCATCGCCCGCCAACACAACCTCAACATCATCTCTTACGCGGATGACACTCAACTGATCCTTTCTATCACCAAGGACCCCTGCACCGCCAAAACTAACCTACACGAAGGAATGAAAGAAGTTGCTGAATGGATGAAACACAGCCGTCTGAAACTGAACTCAGATAAAACAGAAGTCCTCATCCTAGGTACATCCCCCTCTGCATGGGACGACTCTTGGTGGCCGGAAGCCCTTGGAAAAGCACCCATCCCGACAGACCACGCACGGAACCTAGGTGTTATCCTGGATTCTTCACTTTCAATGAACAGACAAGTCAGCGCCGTATCCTCATCCTGCTTCAACATTCTTCGCATGCTCAAAAAAACATTTCGCTGGATCCCCACCGAAACCAGGAAAACAGTCACCCATGCTCTGGTCACGAGCCGACTGGACTACGGAAACACCCTCTACGCAGGCACTACCGCTAAACTCCAAAAGAAACTCCAACGAATCCAAAACGCCTCAGCCAGAATCATATTAGACATCCCACGCAACGAACACATCTCTGGTCACCTGAAAGACCTCCACTGGCTACCCGTCAATAAGAGAATCACTTTCCGACTGCTAACCCACGCACACAAATCACTCTACGACATCGGACCAGAATGCCTCAACTCAAGACTGTCCTTCTACACCCCCTCCCGCCAGCTACGCTCCTCCAGCCAAGCCCTCGCCACTGTACCTCGCATCAACAAGACCACAATGGGAGGTAGATCCTTCTCTTACCTGGCTGCTAAAACTTGGAACTCACTCCCCACTCACCTTCGCCTTACCCAGAACCACCTAGCTTTCAGAAAGCAACTTAAAACGTGGATATTTGACAAGTAATCCTCCTCCCCCTCCTTAGCGCCTTGAGACCCTCTGGGTATGTAGTGCGCTATATAAATTCTCTGACTTGACTTGACTTGACTATGATTCTGCCCGCCATAGCCCCGGGAAACGGGACAGCTCACAATGCTTGCTGCGGTCCTGCACCAAAAATTAGGATGCGCCCGCCACACTGGTGGGCGCATCCCACATTTGTAACATTGCAGCGGGCGGTGCTGAAAGCACAGCTGGCCGCAATGCCACAAATGCAGGTTGTGCGTTTCAATGCACAACTTGACAGGCACTGCACGGTGCCTGTCACGTTGTACATTGAAATGCAGGGGGTACCATGGGTACCCCCCATGTGCACCCCGACCCCCTAGAATCCCTTGGTGCCCGCTATGGGCCCCCATAGTTGAAGACCGCATGCCTTTCCATGGCGGCACAGAAAGGCATTCCACCACCATGATGCTAATATGGATGGCAGTGCCTGCAGGGCACCGCTATCATATTCCTGGGCTTTTACGCCCGGTAGGCAATCGGGTGGATTGTCCACTGGAGGAAAACCGGCAGACGGTCTTTCCGTCCACCGGGGTCCTCCCCGCCATGATAATGTGGCAGGGAGAATTCATATGCGGGCGGAGGTTTTTGCCGGGCAGATTGCCACCACCAAACGGACAGTGGCGATCCGCCTGCTATCTCAATGACCCCCTTAGTTTTTACACATTGTCTTACTTTGGAAGGCAGAAATGCACTGAAAGTCAGTAGGTAATTGCAGTTGGTCTACAATTCGTGTTTCCCTAAGTCTACTAATAAAAATGGTACCGCACTTGTGTGGGTAGACCTAGTGTCTGCAACAGGAAATGGCCCAAAAAGCAATATGGACACATCAGATTTTTTAGTGAAAACTGACACTTTGTCACAATGGGCCCGATTCACAGAAAGAACTTAAGACTCAATCCTAAACTTACTACTATTTTGGTATTCACAGAATGCACTTACTACTTTTGGCATTCACAGAATGAACTTACTACTTTTGGTATTCACAGAAGTTAGTATTTTGTCTTAAGTCTGTCTTAAGTCTGTCTTAAGTTTGTCTTAAGACAAACTTAAGACAAAATCCTAACTTCTGTGAATACCAAAAGTAGTAAATTCATTTTGTGAATGCCAAATGTAGTAGGTGCATTCTGTGAATACCAAAATAATAGTAAGTTTAGGATTGAGTCCCAGACATTTCTGAAAACTAGACACCCAGGTGAGTCTATGGAGGTATTGCTTGCATGGACCACCCAACATTTTCCTACCTAGAACCCCTGTAAACTTCAAATTTAGCTAAAACCAAAATCACATTTTTCCATGTTCCTCTGTAGGAAATTATTGAGATTACTGGGCTCACATAAATGTCCTACCTCCTAGCGTTCCCCCAGGTCTCCCAATAAAAATGGTACCTCACTTTGTCACGTGGCCTGTAGGGACTTTGTCGTTTTTCACTAACTAAGCATGAGCACGTTGCAGCTTGCTTGCTGCTTTTGCGCACCTTATATACGTCTTTATTTTTGCAATACTTTCAATGATTGCTTTCACATGAAAACTCATTGCTGTGTTTGCTCTCTGCATTTTCCTAGTATGTTAACTAAACATTATGTGCAAATTCAAACAGCAATGCCCCTTGTTATTTTGTTTTGGCCAGACTTTAGCCTTTGGGCAGCATACTCGGGTTTTTAGTGGGGTACACAAATAGATGATAGACACTTGGAGAGGGACCTTTCAAGGGAGAAGTGCACCTAAGATGTTGATCTACCATTAATAAACTAAGGTATGGGGTCTGCTGACAAAGCCCAGGGATCATCTGTTATATATATATATATATATATATATATATATAAATATATATATATATATATATATATATATATATTACCTACTGGCGGTCGCCAGTAGGTATATATAGTTAGGATTTTTTCCCTATGGGATTTCTGAAAATTCTATGCCTAATAACTTTTGCGTTTGTGGACGGAATTGGCTGAAATTTTCAGGAAAATGGCACATTTTGTTTCTGAGCAGACCTTGAAAATTTGGGGGGGTTTTGTGGAGGGAGGGCCGAGAAAAAAGGGGGGTCCCAAAACGCCTTTTTCCCATGTTAATTTCCATAGGGCGGTTGGACTCACTTTTAGCCCGAACGGCTGAATGGATTTTCACGAAACTTGGCAAAATTGTAGGGACTGTTAGCCTGATGTGCCTTTGCTAGGTCTCAATATATGTGCTTCAGTGGATTTTGAGAAATTAATGTTTAAATCAAGATATATATCTGTAACAGCGCTCCGGGCAGCTATCCGGTTAGCGAACCTTTCGCGTAACGGAACTTTGCGATGAGAAGCTGATTGGCCCTCCGGTGTCTGTCAACATTCTAAACAGTCCGGAGCGGCCGCCATCTTGTCTCTCGGTAGGATCGAGAGACAAGAGGAGGCCAAAACAAAGGGGGAAATTACCATAAGGGGGCATAGTAGATCCTCGTTGACCCCCTAGGTTTTATGTGGAGGTTTTAAAAGGGCCTAGGAGGGTCCAAAAAAAAAAATTTTTTTTTGCGTGGTAAGCGCCAAGTTCGCGAACCGGATAGCTTTCTGGGCAGCGAACTTTATGGATAAAAGAATGAAAGACTTTTCTAATACTGTATGTTAATTGTTTGTTGTTTTTCTTGTTTTTTTTTGTTTTCTTTATTTATTTATTTTTTTTATTATGATTGTGTTTCATACTTTATTAAATTTTCTAACATTTCATTGTCAGAAATGTCATAATTTATTATAGGGTGTAATTGTTTTTCATTTTGAAGCAAGTTGTCTACTGCTTCAACACATTGTAGAAGTTCGTGGTCTCTACGGTCATCCATAAAGTCATCAAGTTTGTCTTGGCTGCTCTCCTTCAGTTCAATCGAAAATGAAACTTGCTGCTCGCCTTCCATTTTGCCTGAAATTTGGATTAAAAAAATATATATTAGTAGAGATAGGGCACTGTTGGGATTAATTTTAGATAGGCAGTTTTTATCAGTGAATTTATCTTTTGGCAGTGTATAGTATGAGAGTGGAAATAGGACTAAAAAAAAGTGTATGTGATTTAACCAAGACAAGCCTTACTCCATTGATAACTATAACAGAGAAGTCTATCTAAATACATTACTACTACAGAGGGATAGTGTATATGTAGCAGAAAAAGTCTACTATATTAAGTCATAGTGCACAATATATTAAATTATAACTTACCTTCACAAAGAAGTTGAAGTTTTTTGAAGCTATTGAAATAGGAGGTACAACAAGAAGTAGTAGTCAAAATGGCTGTGTTTCCTTCTCTCCCTTTATATATATACAGGTATGACACGGTCGACCATGTTATCTTGGTCGACCGTGTCACAGCTCTGGGAATAGATGGTTTGGCCAGAGACCTTATCTCATCCTTCCTGGCCGACCGTACCCAGACAGTCAAGTTGGGTAACTTCTATTCTCCCGTCTCTGCACTACCATGTGGAGTACCCCAAGGCTCCTCGCTAAGTCCCACGCTATTTAACATCTATGTAGCGGACTTAGCGAGGGTAATAAAGGCCTATGGGGTACGATTAACCTCCTATGCAGACGATACCCAACTGGTGCTGGCGATCCACAAGAACGGCACAGCAGTGGCAGCTAATTTCCAGGAGGCCATGCTCGCTGTTAGTACATGGATGTCCTCCAACTGCCTAAGGCTTAACTCGGACAAAACCGAGGTTATGACCTTTGGCAACCTCGCTCCAGAATGGTCCCCCATCTGGTGGCCTAACCAACTGGGCTCTCCACCCGTCCCTGTGGTAAAAGCGAGAAATTTGGGAGTCATCTTTGACAGCAAATTAACATTCAACCTTCATGTCAACAAGGTTGTCTCCTCTGCTTTCTTTATCTTAAAGAAAATAAAGAAACTGCTGCCTTATCTCCCCACCTCTGCTGGGAAGACCTTAGTTACCACTCTGGTATTTTCCAAAATCGACTATGGAAATGCCCTCTTCCTTAACACCCAGAAACAGGTGTTGCTGAAGCTACAGTCAGTACAGAACGCGGCTGCCAGAATTCTTCTAAACATCCCTCGCCGCCAACCTACCACCCTTGCTATCCGCCAGCTCCATTGGCTTAGAGTAGAGAGCCGCATTAAGTTCAAGGCCCTCTGCATTGCCTATAAGGCAGTGCATGGCATAGGACCTAAATTCTTGACTGAGGCACTTCAGGTCTACACCCCCAAAAGACTGTTGAGATCCGCCAACACTTGCCTTCTACCTGTACCTCGTACCAGAACGGCTACCTGGGGAGACCGTCGCTTTTTAGTGGCTGTACCAAAACTTTGGAACCTTCTTCCACTAAATATCAAAAATGCACCCAACTTGATGAGCTTCCGCAGGCTCGTAAAGACATGGTTGTTTGACCAGTGAATCCTATTACTGTAGTCCTGCTAGTTCACACATGCGCCGAGACACCTTCGGGTATTTGTCGCGCAATAAAAATATCAAAAATAAATAAAATAAATAAATAAATAACCAATTAAATGTCAGGTAATAAAAGTAGAAAATGAAAGTAACATTTTCATTGGTTGTCAATTCCAACAATTCAGATGTGTTTTGTGAAGTAATTTACCTCACGGTACTTGGAGAGGTCTACAGGCTAAATGGCTAAATGGAATTTCAATGAAATTTGTGAGAATGGAAGGGATTGTTATGTAGTATGAGCTAATCTATATTTGGTGAGAGTGTCTCTAGTCGTTTTTCTGTAAATTACTTTCCCGCCTTTTTTTAGGACCGCTTTCCGGGAAGCTGCCCGGTTAGCGAACCTTAAGCGTCACGGGAGTCCACCATTTTGTGTTTCGTTCGCATTAAGATACAAGATGGAGGGCAAATAATGTTTAGAATGGGTAGAAGGGGTTATGGTAGAATTATCTTGACCCCCTAGGTTTTCTGAGCGTGGCTGAGGAGGCTTATATGTGCGGAAATTTTTTTTTTTTTTTTAAAATTCCGCGAGGTTAGCTTTCGGTTAGCGAACCGGGTAGCGCTCCGGGGAGCGAATTTTGTGGAAAATTAGTGAAAAAAGTTAGAGAAAAATAATAATTGTGAGTGATCAGATGTAGGGTAGCTCTGAGAAGAGCTTTTGGGTTTATGGTACATTTAGGTACTTATAAGTAGGTACCAATGCACAGTCTTAAATTCAGAATGAAAATTCTGTTGCCCTCATCTGAGAAGTGAACTCCATCTCCTCTGTAGATATCTTGCATGTAGTAACGCAAGTTATTGTTGTACAGAGAGCCCATTCCATGGTCTCTCATGTAAGCTGAAACAGATTTGTTTACATGCTTCCTCGCTTTCTCAATTTGTGGACAAAATTGGTTGGACCACCTCCATTTCTGTCTTTGGCATATATTGGAATATACCAAGGCAGTTTGAGGAAAAAGTGCCATTAATTGCTCCAAGGTGTCCTTTAAAAGCATTTCCAGACCTACCCCTGTCAAAGTGCCCAAATCATTACCTCCACAGTGCACTATTAACAGGTCAGGTTTTGGCAAATGCATAAAGGTTTTCACCAATGGTATCAATTGGTGACATTTTAATCCTCTTTGGCCCAACCACTTAATTTCCACATCTTGTAAATTGAGGTTGTGTAAATTTCTGCTCTCAGCATACCTTTGAGCCCAGTGGATGTAACTATGTCCAACAATCCAGACGTTAAACATGGTGGAAGAAGGTTGTTCTGCAGTCAGATGAAGTGTGGTAATGAAAGGGCAGTTGAAACAGTAGGAGTTTCTAAAGAAAAAAAACTGTGGATTTACAATGCTAATGATTCATTAGCAGTGATTGGTGCATTTCCATTTCTGAAAACAGAAAGTTAGGGTGCATGGATGTGTTCTTTGAAAGATGTAATTTGAATGGTCAAGGAAGAAACATTTAATGAAAGATTGCACTGGATACGCAGGTGCACTGAGAGTTCAGAGTTCAATTGAAACATTGTTGTGTGAATTTGCAAACATGAGAGGTCTTCCAGGAGGTGGTTGCTATGGAAACAAGGCAGACAGGGCAGAGGGGGGAAGGGTTTTGATTTGAAAAAAGTGAGGGAAGAGGTATGATTGGCTAATATGAGAGATATGTGAAAAGAATATCTGTATTTCTGTGCTTTCAATAGCTGCAGCCTTTGGAGTGCATCCTTTTTCTTCTGCTGAAGACAATTTGGTGTATTTCTGAGACTGTTTTCAAAACTCAAAAAATATTTGCTAAGGTGAGAAAAGATTTATTTAATTTAGATAGAGAATAGTATGATTTAAGGAGAAAATGATGAAGAAAGCTGTGTTTTTAAAATGTGGTTTTGTCTCTAGTGATATACTAATAGAATTAGTTTCAAAGAGAAATTATAATTGCATATTTGGTGTAACATTCTGGCATGCAGTTACACAAGATATTGTAATACATGGAGGCCATTTCATGGTCTGTTATGTAAGCTGAAACAGATATGTTGCTTTTAAAAACGATTTAAGAAATCAATTACATTTCTGGATATGTACTGCTAGAGCTTCATAGGTTGTTTTGGGCCATATTTATAAGGTATTTGAGTGTCTAAGATGTTGTGTTCGCCTTTTAAAATGTAAAGTGTTCCTCATGGGACAAGTGTCTTGTAAATACGCTCCCACTTGTGCTTGGCAAATTTAGATTTTGATTATGGGAGTTACCTAGCCATGTTAATAGTGTCCCAAAAATGGTGCTAGGGCATTCCAGAAAACACTTTCATGTGTCTCAAGGACATTTTTAGTCATTTCTTCATGAATGCAGGTATACAATTGATTTATATGCTGTGTTTAAAAACGAATTTTGAAATGAATTAAATTTCAGGATATGTACTGTTAGAGCTTCATAGGTTGTTTGGGGTCATATTTAGAAGGCATTTTAGTGTCTTTGAAGTTATTTTTCCCTTTTTAAATGGAAAGCGTTCCTCATGGGGCCCTGAGCAGTTCTTAGCCATGTTATTTAATAGGAAGTGGATAACATGGCTAAGAGCATTTGCTGGAAAATGCATGAATATCGCTGATTTTTCTGCTATATTCATGCATTGTGGCCGTTTTTTTTCACATTGCTTCATAGGTTGTTTGGGTTCATATTTAGAAGGCATTTTAGTGTGTTTGATGTTATTTTTCCCTTTTTAAATGGAAAGCGTTCATCATGGGGCCCTGAGCAGTTCTTAGCCATGTTATTTAATAGGAAGTGGATAACATGGCTAAGAGCATTTGCTGGGAAATGCATGAATATCGCTGATTTTTTTGCTATATTCATGCATTGTGGCCGTTTTTTTTCACATTGCTTCATAGGTTGTTTGGGTTCATATTTAGAAGGCATTTTAGTGTCTTTGATGTTATTTTTCCCTTTTTAAATGGAAAGCGTTCCTCATGGGGCCCTGAGCAGTTCTTAGCCATGTTATTTAATAGGAAGTGGATCACATGGCTAAGAGCATTTGCTGGAAAATGCATGAATATCGCTGATTTTTCTGCTATATTCATGCATTGTGGTCGTTTTTTTTCACATTGCTTCATAGGTTGTTTGGGTTCATATTTAGAAGGCATTTTAGTGTCTTTGATGTTATTTTTCCCTTTTTAAATGGAAAGCGTTCCTCATGGGGCCCTGAGCAGTTCTTAGCCATGTTATTTAATAGGAAGTGGATCACATGGCTAAGAGCATTTGCTGGAAAATGCATGAATATCGCTGATTTTTCTGCTATATTCATGCATTGTGGCCGTTTTTTTTCACATTGCTTCATAGGTTGTTTGGGTTCATATTTAGAAGGCATTTTAGTGTCTTTGATGTTATTTTTCCCTTTTTAAATGGAAAGCGTTCCTCATGGGGCCCTGAGCAGTTCTTAGCCATGTTATTTAATTGGAAGTGGATAACATGGCTAAGAGCATTTGCTGGAAAATGCATGAATATCGCTGATTTTTCTGCTATATTCATGCATTGCGGCAGTTTTTTTTCACATTGCTTCATAGGTTGTTTGGGTTCATATTTAGAAGGCATTTTAGTGTCTTTGATGTTATTTTTCCCTTTTTAAATGGAAAGCGTTCCTCATGGTGCCCTGAGCAGTTCTTAGCCATGTTATTTAATAGGAAGTGGATAACATGGCTAAGAGCATTTGTTGGAAAATGCATGAATATCGCTGATTTTTCTGCGTTATTCATGCATTGCAGGCCTTTTTTTATCACATTTGCAAGCACTTCTTAGCCATGTTATCCAATGGGAGGTGGATAACATGGCTAAGAGCATTTGCTTCAAAGGTTGTTTGGGGTTATATACCATTTTTGGGAAATTATTAACATGCCTATCTAACTCCCATAATCAAAATCTAAATTTGCCAACCGCAGGTGGGAGCGTATTTACAATAAATTTGCACCATGAAGAATGTAAAATAGCATACTAGATACTCAAATAACTTATAAATATGATCCAAAACATCTTATGAAGCACTAGTAGTGCATATTTCCAGAAATGTATTGGTTTTCATTTAATGATTTACTTCATTGGTAGGCCTTCACATGTTTTTTTACCTTGGTTTTTTTTCAGTGAAAATCTTATCTGCAACCATGTGTTGGCCTCACCTCAAATAAACAAAACAGGTGATGGACTGAATGTGGATCAATGACACACATTCACCCCAGTCCAAAGATCTGGGCCTAAACAAACCTTTAGATAGGCTACATCTTATCGTCATCCTGAATTAATGATTTAAAATATTAGGGAGTGATTTATGAGTGTTGTATGCCTGTTTTGTACCATTGAGTGTCATTTTTGTGATGCAGTGCTGGTGGAAAATATTTGCTATGTTAAATAATTAGTACGGCATTAAGTTTTAGATGACTGTTATTTATTTACTGTTTGGTAATAGTGGTTAATAACATTTTATATTATATTTTTTCACAGATTCAACTGCAGATTCTTTCATAGTTTGGAAAATGCCTTCCAGAAGTCGAATACGAAAGGCTAGAAAACGTCAAAGACAGCAGGATGATGTTTTATTGCAGCAGTCCTCTTCCCCAAATACTTGTCAAAACACCAAGAAAGGTCCGGGTAAGAGCACGAAATCATTCTTAAGAAATATTTGTAGTAAAAAAAATTTTGCTCAAAAAAATGTGTCTGTTCACAAAAAGAGAAGTAATTTAAATGGAAAGGAGAGACCCATCACAAATGTTACTGGTAGAGGAAGAGATAACTCTGTGCATGATAGTAGAAGGAAACAACAGTTTAGGGACATTCGACAACGAATGTTCCGTAATAGGATATTAGTTAATTTATTGAAAAATATTAAAAAGAAAGGCCAACAGAAAGCGGCATTTTATAGGAAGAAGAAAAATGTAGAGAAAATTATTGATCATGCTTTTGAAATCAAGCGAAAGTTGTTTATTTTGGTAATCAATAGAATTAGGAAACTAAGCAAGGTAATTTCTGATTTCAAAACAAAAAGTAGATGGAAGAGAGTAGTAAATCGTACTAACTTTTGTGAAGTTTTTTCTGGAGAATGGATGCATAGTTCAAGTTCTAAGGCATTTTTTAATGAGGAGACTTATTTTCAGGATAATGATTTGGTGCATGCAGTTGACATCAGTGGTCGAGCTTATGAAGTGAAGGATGGTTTTCCAGTTGAAAAAGAACAACTTGTGACAACAGAGACAGAAGAGGCGCTAAGTGATGAGGTTTTAGGAAGACGTCCTAAGGGTCCTGTGTACATTTGGAAGTGTAGTTCTATTTGCAGTGTGCGACAGGTTTCCATCAATTTGCTTTGTGATTTTATACGGACATTTAATAAGAAAAGTTTGAAGCAGAAAATGAAGTTGTTGCAAGATTTAGATCCTTGCAGAGTGAGACAAATGACAGGTTTGCGTGGTCATTCACTGGCTTGTCTTTCCAGGAGAGTATGCCAGAGTGTTTTTCATCATTTCAGGATGCTAGCAGTGCATCATAATAAAGTGAGAAAATTAGTGAGAATGTTGTATTATGCTAAGAGTCCAGCAATTATGCTTAAACAGTTATGTGCTGCTCTTTTGCATGGTTCTGAAATAGATGTGAAGAATCTTTGTGAAGAAATTGAGTTTTGTTACTTTGGTAGTAAAGATGAGAATGTTCAAATTGACCCTGAAGTAGAGGGTAATGTGGAAGATAATGTACAGGTTTCCAGTACAGATAATTTTCAGAAGGAAATTGCCACGTTTCAGATGAAATCAAGTGAGAGGCCTAATTTCACTTGTGTATGTTGTCGACGCACTTATTATAAGAATCAGACTAAGGTAGTGGATTTATATGCAAAAAGTGAAAGGGAAAATAATAGTGAATGGAAGGATTTAGCCACATACTTGATGGTAGAAAATTATTTTGATTTGGGATCGGATCAACGTGTGTGTACTTATTGTTGTAATAAATTAAACCAAAACCAGATGCCTGCTAGGGCAGTTCATAATAATCTGGAATTGGTTGAGATTCCTTCTGAATTGAAGGATTTAAATACTTATGAATCTATTTTGATTCAAAGTATCCATCCCTTTCAGGCTATTGTAAGAATGGAGCCAAAGACAGGGAAATTGCCTCCAGCAGATTTACAGAGAGGATTAAAGGGAAGAGTTGTTTATTTGCCTCTAGATTTGAACAAAAACATTAACACAATTGGAATAGAAAAAGTGGAAGAGGAACCTCTGGTTATCTTGGTTAATGGGGTTCCGACAAAGAATAAGAAAATATGGCAAGATTTAGTGGATGTTAGGAAAGTCAAAAAGGCAACAGTGTATTTGAAGAAAAATAATAAGTACTATAAGAATGTATATGTTGCAGAAGAGGAAGTAAGTGATGAAGAGGATAGCGATTTGTGTGCTGGCCAAATTGAGAAAGTAGAGGCCTCTAAAAGTGAAGAAATATATGAACATTATAGTGTTCATCCTTTGCATTCCAAGGAAGTGATGGGGAATGCTATTGAGTTGTTTCAAATGAAACAAGCCAAAGGGAGTCCCATTAGTGTTTGGGAGGAAAGTTTGGAAGCTCGGTGTTTCCCACAGCTATTTCCCACAGGTCAAGGAGGAAGATATGATGAGCGACCTCGTGAAATTCCTGCGTCTGAATACCGGACTTTACGATTGTATGCAGAAGATCCTAGGTTTCGGCAATGCATTCCCTATTTGTTTCATCTCCTGTTTGAAAGCGATCTGTCTGGACTGTCATATGCAGTGAACCACATCTTAAAAAGTGGTATACAGATGCGAAACATCTCGGCAAGTGACTTTATGCATAAAGTCAATGTCCAAGACAGTATTTTGGATTCTCACTTAATTAATCTCATGGCGTGTCAGCGTGGTACTAATGAGTACTGGTACCGTCGTCATGGTGATTTAAAATGTATGTTGAGGAACTTAGGAACTCCGACATGGTTCCTCACTCTGAGCTGTGCCGAGTATGGCTGGGATGACTTACTTGAATTTCTACGAGAGGCAAATGGAAATATTGAAAACATTGAATTCAAGACACCTGGAGAACTGTGTTCTTTGGATCCAGTGAATGTATGCAGGTACTTCAATCATAGATTTGAAGCTATGATGTCTTTCATCACAAATAAAAAGAATCCACCTCTTGGAGTGGTGTTGGATTTCTTCTGGAGATTTTTTTAGTTCGCTTAAAGTTCGCGAACCGGTCAGCGAACTTGAAGCGAACCAAAAGAAATAGAGCTTGCCAGAGTGATAAACATTCTAGCAATTTTGTTTGAAAGGGGAGGTAGTTCTGAAAAGAACAGTTTTTTTTTGTTTTTGTTGTTTTATATTTTTTTTTTATTTTTTGAACATTTTTTGATTTTTTTGTATTTTTAGAACTGTTTTATGTTTTTTTTGTTTTTTTTATGGAGGGGAGACAACAAAAAACAGGCTTTCAAAACGGCTCAACTGGAGCAAAAAAAAGAAAATTACTTTTTGGGTGCATTAGGGCATTTATGATTTTCATATGCAATGTTCATGAGGTTGATACTCATGTTGCCATATGACAGCATTTCTCCACAGTAAACACAAGATAACTTTATGTGCTGGAAGTTAGGTTGGATGTTTGGCACAGTCTCTTGTGCCTCTCTTCCCGTCAAAGACAATGTGGATGTAGATCTTGCCACAGGAGTTGCCGTCGGATTGTCTACAAGATCCCTTAACTCAGCCCGGCTGTAGTTCAAGGGATGCCACCTGCTCATGTGACGATGCATTGTATAGTTCCCCATACTGTACTTCTTTTCTGTGCCTCTCGACAATCTGTAGTCACAGATGAGGCAGGTGGCATATTTTGCATTCACTTTCTTGGTTCCAGGAGGGATGGTGAAAAACTGCCAGATGAAACTGGTTTTTCGTTTAGAAACCCGGGGCAACTCATCAACAAATTGTTGTCCCTCTCTCTCCTCTTCTTCTTCTTCCTCATCTTCCTCCTCTCTGTTAGTCATAATTTGACTGGGTGGTCCTCTCTTCTTATGGGGAGGTGGAGGTGGTGGTGGGGGTGCACCAGCTGCAGCAAGAATGGAAGCCATTGTGGAACTTCTGAAAAATGGTCTTTCTCTCACCAAGATGAAAGTCAGAGTGAGGAAATAAGGAGGGGTTTACTTGATTTGGGGAAAACAAAAGTTCTGAGCCAATGAAAAGTGTTATTTTTAGGTCACATGACCTAGTCATACATCATTTGGAAACCAAAAGTGAAATGAACCAATGAGAAGTTTGATAAACAAGTCACATGACCTGTTCCGCTTACGTTACGCGGCGCGCGCCGCGTCCCAGATCGCTTCCGGTTCGCTGTCCGGAGCACTTCCGGGAGCGCTAACGCGACGCGTCATTAGACGCATTACGCGATAACGTGATACGTCGCGCTTCCGCGGCGCGTCACTGTTCCGCTAACGTAACGTTGACCGGTTCGCGTACTAGATCGCGGCATCAAGATGAGCTAACGGAAAGCTTCCCGGTTCGCGAACTAGAAGCGAAGAAAAAAATATTTAAAAAAAATTATCAATAAATATCTATATATATTTTGGGATTTAAAGAATAATACATTTTACAGCTACAGATGTTAGCTTTTAAAAAACCAATGAAATTCACTGAAAAAACCATAGGTTATAGACCATATATAGTTAGAAATTTGCATTTAAAAAACAAGTGATGTCATTTGAGATGTCATCAGTGATGTCATCAGTGATGTCACTGACCATGTCATGAATGATGTAATATGTGACATCATCAGCAGTGGATTGCGGGTGCGCGATATATAGTTAGCGCAACTAACTATATATGGAATTTCAATGGTTTTATGCGAGTAAAATAAGGTTTTGTAAATGCAAATTCCTAACTATATATGGTCTATAACCTATGGTTTTTTCATTGAATATCAATGGTTTTTTAAATGCAAATTTCTAACTATATATGGTCTATAACCTATGGTTTTTTCAGTGAATATATATATATATATATATATATATATATATATATATATATATATATATATATATATATATACTACTTCTTTGCAAGGGGAGGGAGGTTAGGCCCTATAGTCTTTTCTCCACTGTCTTTATATGATTACACTTTTCTTCATGATTTATGGACAAGCTGATATGTTGCCGCTCGTGAGAGGAGCTACTTTTCAAAATCGTTCCCGGCGCTACAGGAGTAGCCTGCATCTGTTCAAGAACACTTTGCCTGTGTGAGGCCGCAGAGGCGGTGAGAGGCGCGGCCCCGGGACTGCGAGGAACAGCCTTCAACACCCACAGCTGTGTCCTCTTCCCGGGTGAGCCGCGCCCCCTCCCAGTGCCCGCCCCCATCTGAGCGCTATTTACTCCTCGCGGCCCCCGCTCCGCGGGAGCCGCTCGTGAGAGGAGCTACTTTTCAAAATCGTTTCCCGGCGCTACAGGAGTAGCCTGCATCTGTTCAAGGACACTTTGCCTGTGTGAGGCCGCAGAGGAGGTGAGAGGCGCAGCCCCGGGACTGCGAGGAACAGCCTTCAACACCCACAGCTGTGTCCTCTTCCCGGGCGAGCCGCGCCCCCTCCCAGTGCTCGCCCCCATCTGAGCGCTATTTACTCCTCGCGGCCCCCGCTCCGCGGGAGCCGCTCGTGAGAGGAGCTACTTTTCAAAATCGTTTCCCGGCGCTACAGGAGTAGCCTGCATCTGTTCAAGGACACTTTGCCTGTGTGAGGCCGCAGAGGAGGTGAGAGGCGCGGCCCCGGGACTGCGAGGAACAGCCTTCAACACCCACAGCTGTGTCCTCTTCCCGGGTGAGCCGCGCCCCCTCCCAGTGCCCGCCCCCATCTGAGCGCTATTTACTCCTCGCGGCCCCCGCTCCGCGGGAGCCGCTCGTGAGAGGAGCTACTTTTCAAAATCGTTTCCCGGCGCTACAGGAGTAGCCTGCATCTGTTCAAGGACACTTTGCCTGTGTGAGGCCGCAGAGGAGGTGAGAGGCGCGGCCCCGGGACTGCAAGGAACAGCTTTCAACACCCACAGCTGTGTCCTCTTCCCGGGCGAGCCGCGCCCCCTCCCAGTGCCACGCCCCCTTAGAAGTCCAGTCTACATTAGCACGGTCAGTGTCGCGTTCCGCGGGACGCCCGCGGTACGCAGCCCGTTTAAGCCCGTTCAAGCCTGGGCAAGTCTGGTCTGGGCCAACCCATTTACATCCCCATTTACACATTGCTATCTATATTGCATCTTGGTCCCGGTTTGATTACAATACTTAAGA
The DNA here is from genome assembly GCF_964263255.1 of Lissotriton vulgaris. Classification (NCBI taxonomy): domain Eukaryota; kingdom Metazoa; phylum Chordata; class Amphibia; order Caudata; family Salamandridae; genus Lissotriton; species Lissotriton vulgaris. The sequence continues at coordinate 227,431,150 of NC_141686.1, read as the reverse complement.
CTACATCTGTGCTACAGCGCCACTATGACAACCAGGGCAATGAGAAACAAAAACGGCACAAGGAGCGGGTCCGATAATTGGGCCGATTGACCAATTTATTAATAAAGCTAATGACGCGATCAATCAGGGGATAGTACTCCTAGAAAGACGCTTCTCCCAGGACCTCGCAGCAGCACGAAGATCCTCAATGGGCCTTTTGGCCCTAGCCAAAACACCCACTCAACAGGAAATAAATGTCCCATTATTGCGTGAAACCCGTGCTGAACTTCACACAATACCAACAAGTGTTGATCTATCTGTCACCCATTTATCACTTGGAGAAGATACCCTGGACGACCTCGAAAAAACACCCACTTTGATGATTAGCCCCACCCAAATAGCCCAAATTCCCCTGCTAACCCTGACCGGGTCACAATTCTCAACCCAGTCCCCACTTCCAGTAGCAGTTTCCCCACCAAAAATCGACAAGGAGATAAGGGAGGGCCCTCTTCTTAACCAAGACAGCACAAGACCAGCAGTCAAGAATAAGATCAAGCAAAAAAATCTACCAAGGCGCACAAGGTCCAAAAAGACGCCCTGCAACAACTTCCGGAATAACGCAAGCCACTCATCATCGGTTAACGCGGATGACCCCTCTATTTCAGCTGTACCATCTCATGACGTCCACAGGGGTCACGGCGCTGCCAACTCAAACTATCTTGAGCTTAACTCACAAGTACTAGATATAATCAAGGACCTTATAAAAACTCAATTAACACCAATAGAGCAAACCCTAAACAATATCGAAAAACAGATGGCAAGATTAATCAATAATACTAGTCATCTTACACCACCCACTACCACTTTAGCTTCTTTGGCTCCTACGACTGCCACCCATTCTAAGACAGCCACAGTAAAGAAATCCACACCGACGCCAATAACTCTCCCGAAACAGAATCCCCACAGCAATAGCACAACCGTTGCAAACAAACCCTCAACGTCTAACACTACATCACTTACTACTAACGCAAACACCCAATCAGCCAAAGCACAACCGGCGAGCATTCATGTACCATCACAAAAAGGACCACAGAAATCAACACAGAAACCCACACAACTTAATCAGTCTAACGCAAAATCTCAGCAACCAAAGATGCCATACGAACAACCATATAAGTCTAGACAGATACCGGCACGCATTACCCTTCCACCCGAATGCGGAGCCTACGTCCTTGTATTGGTAAATGTACCAACACTTAAACAAGAACAGAGTGAAACAACATCATCCCTGAAAAACAAGGTACTCCATTGGTTAAGCCTGAACTGCAACTTCCCAATAGAATGTGCAGGGGAAATTTCCCGTACGCAAAGAGTAGGTTGGATAGGCCCCTTACGTAAAAAATTTGAGGGGGATTGTGTAGCTATCACCTTCAGAAACCCCCAGTGGGCCGAAAAGACACTAGCTAAGGCACCACCACCCTCCACATGGGAATTCAATACAACCCTTCTTCCATTGGGCTATTTCTATAGGCATTTACTAAATACAAACAACAATATTCCGCCTGCCTCTATGAATCCTTTCCCAGAAAGGTCTTACCCCTCCACTTCTTACCCTCCCATTACCTACCAGAATTCTAAGTTCATATACCCAACAGGGTCGGTACAGTGGCATCAGAGCCAAACGCCCATACCGCCACCTACCCATCCTTATCTCTCTGAAACCCCCCATCAAGAGAATGGAGATAATCGATGGAGACAAGCAGCCCCCCCACTAGCTACTCCTTTTAATATTCCAACATTCAATAGATTTAATGCTCTCTCCAGCTTAGACTTTAATGATTGACTTCCCAATTCCTATTCCACCAGGGAACTCTCACAATCAGCCAAATTGGACCTAACCTCATCACTTAACTCACGCCCTATCCTTGTAACAACTCCAAAGCACCCGCCTCTAACTCTCATTAATCCCAACTGTTCAAAAACTAATCATGAAGTTATCCCAACTGTAACATCGGCCCCAACTAACCGGGAAGCCGCTGAACGGTGGGCTAACATAGGCAATTCTGTTGACCCTATCTCAGATACTTTGCAGATCCATTTTACTTTCTGGAACATCGCAGGTCTTTCCGCAAAGAAGACTGACCCCGATTTCCTGAGCCAGATCAATTTGAGCGGTTGTATCTGCCAAAAATACAACTGAGTATTGGGGGGTCCTAGGGGAGTTAGTTTATAGACAATGTAAGTACCTTGTCCCCCAACTACTACTACAAAAAACAAGAGAGGTACTAAGAGTCTATGAAGTGAAGAACTGACAGGACCAGATTGTGTCCAGTATGAGTGTTCAGATCAAACCGTTGATCTTGAGCACATGACACTATTATGTCATAGAGGTGAGGAAAGGAAGATACAGGGTTTAGAAAGTTAGAACATAGTACCCATCCGCCCACTCATCAGTGGAATTTCGTCATCTGGGTTGGTGAAAAGAAAGGTGTCCTATGGGCTTCTCCTCAGGGAGAGTCTGAGGTAGCCAAATGTTGGACCCCTAAGAACCACATCCAACCAACAGAGGATAGTGTGTGAGTGGAAGGGGCAAATAAATTTGCAGTGCTCAGAAAAGAAAAGGAAACTAATCCTAGTGATTAAAAATACCTACTTTGATGACATAAGAAAACTTTTATTCGGTGTGACCATCAAAGTGGTATCGTTAAAAACAGTATGCTGATAGCATGTAAGGAATTGCTATCTATCATGTATGTTAATCGGTCGACATGTTTCAGCCTATACCGGCTTTCTTCAGGACCTATGATAAGCTACTGCAACATATACTTATCGTGAGTTGGAACTTGAACATGAACAATCTCCAACAAATGAAGGTGTATCTCCTCCTGTGCATAAAAATGTGGGAAACAAAAAACACAGTGTTAAATATATACAAACTATGTGGTGTTTACCTCAACCTCTTGAAATGCAAAGAAAACATAGTCTTCACTCACCCCAATTGTAGGGAGAAAAAACCTCACCTCGCCTGGCAACAGCTCAGGTTGGAAGGAGGCCACGCACTGAAAAGATAAGTGCGAGAATAAGAATTAATAATGCAGTAACTAAATAAGTCCTGCATTTTGTTTTAGACTTTTACAAACAGTGACACCAAAAGGCATAAGGAGGCGGCTGGATTGAGAAGCTGATGTGAAATTCATCTCTAAAAATTGTATCAAACCCCTTAATATTCCAAGGTTGTGCTACCAGTGGAGTTATTCAAAGAGGGCCAAAAACCGCCATGCTATGTTGTTAGCGTTAAGTTAAATCAAAGGGAGTTGGAGTCTTCCTATTCAGAGCCCTCTCAGAAAGAAGCGCAACATGGAGCGCTAAAGAACTCACCTATCCGTCGTTACCTCGGGTAGAATCCTGAGCCGAGGGGGAGGTGACTGGCTCACTGAGAATGGCTGTTAATAACAGCCGGTGGCGGACCTGAGAGAGAACTCTCAGTATGTGCGTTGTTATTGGTTGTCAGAAATCGACCAATAGTGGCGATGCAAGCTAAGCCTGCAAGAGCACAAACCTCTTGGCGCGTTCTCATTGGTTAAGACTTCAACCAATGCCAGCGGATGGAGGCTTTTTGTGCGGAACTGTGTAAAATACGTACCGCTAGTTTTCTATCAGTCATTCATGGTGATCATACATCTATATAAGAGAACGACCTCATCTGAGGACTGCATGTAGAGCATTCGCATGGGACATAGGACACCTTTCTTTTCACCAACCCAGATGACGAAATTCCACTGATGAGTGGGCGGATGGGTACTATGTTCTAACTTTCTAAACCCTGTATCTTCCTTTCCTCACCTCTATGACATAATAGTGTCATGTGCTCAAGATCAACGGTTTGATCTGAACACTCATACTGGACACAATCTGGTCCTGTCAGTTCTTCACTTCATAGACTCTTAGTACCTCTCTTGTTTTTTGCGGTTGTATCTGCCTTCAGGAGACGTGGGCCATAAAGCCAATACACATACTAGGCTTTAAAACTTTCTGGTCACCTGCGACGAAATCAACCTCTGGCAGAAATAGCGGAGGCCTAGCTACCTATATTAAAAACACCCTTCCCGTGGATGAGGTAATCCCCTTAAGTTTAGACACAAATTTTCAGATCATAGCGGTAAAGGTCACCAAACAAAGACTATACTTCATTATAAACTTTTACAATAATCTCTCTCACTCCGATATGAGTACGCTACTCCCAGAGATCTCCGCAATATTACAAGAGCAACGAACTAAACACATCAAAAAGACATGCACAATAATCTGGGGAGGAGATTTTAATCTCCATCTATGCGGTAATAGCGACAACAATAAATGCGGTATTAGTGACGAGGCTGACACAAACCTGACGCACTTCACACATTCTAATGTGGGGGAAACAATGAATGAAATCATGGCAGAACTAGAACTAAGTTTCGTTAATGAAATAAAGATTCCACCTGTTCAATTCCAGCCCACATTCAATGGAAGAGGTCTAATAAGCCTAATTGATTTTATACTGATCTCACCACCCATAGGATTCACCATAGAAGACTTCAATGTCCCTAGCAATCCTCTAAGCGATCATTTTCCCATCACTATGGTTCTTGCTGAAATAATAACGAACAAACCATATGACATTCTGACCGCTCTAAACCAAACTGATCTAGAATTAGGCTCTCTGAATGGCTTTACATTGAAGTGGGGCAATATTGACAAAGAAGCAACAACAAAAAAATAGTCACAAATAATCAAACGGATATTATAAACTGCTTGGACCCCACCACACAACCTAGCGAAACCATAGTAAGCTTCTTGTCAATTACAACAAGCATACAAAAAGAATTAACCAAAAAGCACAAACAAAGGCCCCAGCCAAAGAAAGGATGGTTCGACTCAGCATGCACCAAAGCATCTATACGTCTAAAGGAAGCTCTGAATAGTGATCATAGGGACAGAGTCGAAATCATCAGACTCAGAAAGGAGTACAGAACTGCCTTAAACATCAGGAAAAAAGAAGTAAAAGCTGAACTATGGTCAAAATTGATTCAAAGCTCAGAACTAAATAATAGTGCCTTGTTTTGGCAGATAGTTCGTTCCCCATTCTTAACAGAGAAAGCCAACTCTCCATCAATTGATGTAGCCATAAGTCAACACGAATGGGTGAGCCATTTTACTAAAGTCTTTGCGAAAGATTCGACTGAAGACACAGACCAGCTTGAATTTCTGCCACACATTGCCTATCCGTTAAATCTTCACTTTTCCCATAAAGAGGTCCAAAAAGCCCTAAAATCCTCAAAATCAGCTAAAGCACCAGGCCCGGATGGTGTTCCGGTTGACGTTTTTAAACACCTCCCAGATCTCTGGACCCCTTTACTAACCAACGTCCTGAATGCCACCATTGAAGTAGGCATTTTGGAGTCTTGGAAAACATCAACGTTGGTACCTATTTTTAAGAAAGGAGATCGAAACAGTCCAACATGCTACAGGCCGATCTCCCTCCTGGACTCACTAGGCAAGATGGCAGGACGAATACTCCTCGACCGCCTCCAGGAGTGGGCCACCGACCACAAAATTATTTCAGACCTACAATATGGCTTCCGGGAGGGACTAGGAACAGTTGATCAGGCCCTAAACCTGTCCCTACTGGCGGGCAAATATCTGGAAGCTAAAGGGTCTTCCTTCCATATGGCATACGTCGATCTCTCCGCAGCGTTTGATTGCGTGGCACACTCAACGCTGTGGAGTACAATCCTGAAAATGGGAGTTCCTACGCCAATTGTGGATTTTCTTCGTGAATTGTATACAGGTACCACAGGTAGAGTAAGATTCGGGACAAAGGGTGAGCTCACTAACTCCTTTAGGGTGGAAAAGGGGGTCAGGCAGGGGTGCGTACTGGCCCCCTTCCTCTTCACCCTTTACACGAATGGCTTGGAGGCTGCCATGCTACAAGGCAGCAAGGACCTCCCGTTAACAGCTCGCCGGCAGATACCAGCACTCCTATATGCTGACGATGCAGTTATTTTAGCAAGAACACCAAATGAGCTACAAATGGCCTTGAACAGATACTGTGACTTTATGGCAAGCCTAAATCTGAAACTAAACGCAAAAAAAACGTACACAATGCACGCAGGGGAGAAAAGAAACGCAAAATATAGGAAGCTATTGGTACAGGGCGAACATCTGGATAGGACTAAAACCTATCCCTATTTAGGGATCGTCATTGACGAAAAATTCAAATGGTCCCCAGCTATTAACGCAAGAAAATTGGTATTCCTCCGAGAGACATCTTCGCTAAAAACCTTCTCGCAGAGATTAGGGCAGAGACCAATTAAAGAACTAGTGCAAATATATAATTCAAAATGTGTAAGCACAGCAACATATGGGGCGGGGATCTGGGGCTTCACAAACGTGGACTCAATACAAAGAATAGAGAACTCTTTCCTCAGATATCTGTTGGCGGTGCCTAAAACTTGTTCCACCTATGCCTGCCACACTGAGCTGGGCATTGATTACATCACAGACATTATAAAATTGCAACCAATAATGCTGTGGCGAAGAATATGGGCTACCGAGCAATGCCATTTGACCAGGACGATTATTCAAGACATTTTAACGTTAGACTATTCTAAGAAGATCAAATGGCTGTCATATGTCAAAGCGTTACTAACGGATCTTGGATACAGGAGGTACTTTGATCATCCATCGCTGATAAAGGAAATCCCAAAAAAGAACTTAAAAAGAGAGTGTCTAATTCATCTACGTCAGCTACGCTTATTATCCGAGGTCCATAAGCCATCAGTCCAACACTCCTTACTAGTCCAGACTGTGTTTACTGCTGAACCCTACTTGAATTTTAAAATAACACAGTTTGAAAGAATGCTGCTTACCCGTTTTAGACTTGATCTGTTCCATTTATTAGTTGCATTTCCCAAGCAAAATGTTAGGACATCTACCCTTCCTATGTGCCCTTGTGATTTGGCGTCCACACAATCAACGATACACACAATGCTATTCTGCAAATTCTTTATTGAGCCCCGGAAACGTTGGATACTGCCTATTTTGAAGTTCTGGGGTTTTCCTCAATGTCGCCCAGCGTATCTGGCATTACAGCATCTTGAAAATGAAAATTATGCTAAAGCGATTGTATTTTACCTCAAATTTTGTATACGCCATCGCACAAATTTATAAGTATGAACAACATTGCTATTTTGCACTAACGAAGGAACTGAGATAATAGGAAAACTGTACGTTACCGCACATGTCGTAAAAACTTGCGCAAACGGAACTGAGAAGCACTTGTTACTTTTATGCCTTCTTGTAAACAAAATGTACACTTAACAGCTTTTAACTTTTTCTGATAAACTTGTAACTGCGATTTTATTTTTCTCTGAACTTTTATGGTGTTTTTATGAAACTACCGAATAAAGTTGATATTGAATTGAATTGAATTGACTAAATTTGTACTATGGATTTTCCTACTTGTTGTGGCATGTATACTGCCTGTTAGAGCACACCAGTTAAAATAAATATTTTAAACTATTCTGTGTCTCTGTCAGATCTTATTGCAGACAAGTAAAAGAGTACGAGCGAAAGATACAACAATTTCTGAGCGATCTGGGAGTGTTGTGTTCTGGGGTGTCTAATCATTTCCTTCTCTGTAAGTGAGTAGGGGAGCAAGTGAGACACTATAGCTTGTCATTCCTGGGTTCATGGGTACTAAGGTGGTAGGAAGACTCAGTCTCTATACACTAAAGTCCCATAATCCTGCACATAGTTCTGTGTTTGTGCAGAATCCCTGCAACAACTTGTGTGGGTGAGCCAAGTACCCGTGGCAGGAAAGGGCCCAAAATGGATTGTGGAGACATTAAAATTACCAATCAAAAAACGCCCTGGTTTTGCAAGGGGGCTAACCTGATTTTTTGGCTCCAGGTTTGGCAGCCATTTAGGGAAGCCTCCCAAATCTCGACATGTCTGAAAACTAGACACTCTGGGGAGTCCAGGGATGTGTGGCTTTCATGGATTCCCCAATGTTTTCCTACCCAGAAGAGTCTGCAAACCTCAAATTTAGCTACAAAAAAAATCTAATTTTCCTCACATTTCTGTCTTATCACCATGTTGCCGCAAATTCTTATTTTATTTATTTATTTATTTGAAGTTTTATATAGCGCAAACATGACCCATTATGGTATCAGTGAGCTTTGCAAGGAAATATATGATAAGTTTAAGAAGGCAAGGGCAAAGTACAGGGATGGGGGATAGGGAAAAGTCAATAGTGGGACAAACCCGTGACTATATACAAGAGTCAAAAAAAGTTCCACAATTCGCGATGACTTGAGTACAATAAAGCAAAAGGAGGAAATATATAAAATAAATGGTACAGGTCCAAGTACAGGGTGGCATGGGCAGAATACAAGGATGCGAGTTGGGAAAATGACAAAAGTAGGACAAGCCATGGAAATATATATGGGTCAATACAGTTTGAAGATCAGCGAGCGCTTTGATTACAATAGCACGAAAAAGATATGTACAAAAACAGGAACAGGGAGCATTGGAAGGAGTAAGTGCTGTTACAGGTAGCAGGTCACACCAAAGTGCACCAACGGGCATTATTGGAGGAATTTTCTCATAAGAAGGATTTAGCTTCTTTTTTGACGAGCGCCAAAGATGGTATTCTTCTGATGGAGGAAGGAAGCAAGTTCCAGATTCTTGGTGCAGCTCCGGTGAAAGCTCGCTTGTATGTTTTATCTTGTAGTAGCTGGGTGGCCGGAGCACGCGGTTTCTGGCGGATTTGGAGTATCTGAATCTCCCAGATACCATGAGTTTCTGGGCAAGATATGCCGGGGAGTTTGTGTACAAGGCTTTGTGAGTGATTCAATCTAGCTTGAGATGAATTTTGCCTTCAAAGGGAAGACAGTTCATGGCCTTCAGGTGTGGAGAGATATGGTCTAATTCTTTTGAACTGGATAAGAGTCTGGCTGCTGCGTTGAGGCACGCTTTTAAGGGGGCAGTCGAAGTCTTAGACAGGCCAGATAGTGTGGAGCAGCCATATTCGATTATGGAGATAACTAATGCCTGCACAGCGGTTTTTAGGTCAGCATTTCCAAGAAGGGTTTCAGTTTTCTGAAGTAGCTCAGATGGAATCTGGCAGTTTTTACCATTGCGTCGATGTGTTCCTTCATATTCAGGTTGTGGTCCTAAATAATCCCAAGAGATTTGGCCGAGTCCACATTGGTTGGGGAGCCGTATAGGACTGTGATGGACTTGGTCCATTCTAGGATGTCAGCAGATTTTTTGGGGGGGAAATGAGAAGAAGCTCTCTTTTTGTCATTCAGTTTGAGCTGGTTGTTGGCAAGCCAATGGACAGTCTGTTTCAGGGCATCATTTAGATGGGTGATCTCCTCAAGAGAGGAGATATTAATGTACAACTGAGTATCGACGGCACACATGTAGAAGGAGATGTTGGCCAAGAAGAGAATTTCAGCTAAAGGTTTGAGGTAGAGATTGAAGAGAGTAGGGGACAGAGTAGAGCCTTGCGGGACACCAATGGAAATCTGGGAAGGACAGATAGGTTGTTATTGACAAGGAATCTCTGTGTGTGGTTATGGAGGAAGGAACCAAACCATTTGATGACGGTACCTCCGAAGCCCATCCTGTGTTCGAGGCATTCCAGGAGTTCCTGTAGTTCACTGTGTCGAATGCCGCGCAGGAATCTAGAAGGATCAGAAGACAGGTTTTGCCTTGGTCTAGGGCTAGGAGAGCATCATCAACGATGTGAGGAATAGTAGTTTCAGTGGTGTGCCCAGGCCTGAACTCAGAATGAAATTTGTTGAGTAGATTGAAATTGGCGATGTGTTGGCTTAGTTGTAGTTACAAACGTTTCTCCAGGAATTTTGTGAGAAGAGAGATATTTGAGATGGGTCTGAAGTTATCTGGAATTTCTGGATTCAGAGTGTTTTTTTTTAGGATCGGGAGGACTTGCCCAGTTTTCAGTGAGTCGGTGCCACCCCTTGGAGAAGGGAAACACTGATATAGGTAGGAGGTCGCTGCTAAGCAGTTGGCGGGGAGGGTGTCATTAAAGAGGGTACTCGGTTTTGAGGAGGAAAGAATTTTCGATATGGAATGGTCATCATAAAGATCGAATTTGGACCAGTCTTGTTTTTGGTTGTTGCTTGGTGGGGACAAAAGGATAGAGGGGCCCCAGCCGGAGAAGGAGGGGAGTTAGAGGAGGCCTTGAGTTCGTTACCCAGCGAGTTGATTTTAGTTATGAAGAAGGAGGAGAACTCATTGTAGGTGATTGGGGGATTTTGCGGTTTCTTTTGATGATTTTGCTACTTTGTTTGATTGAAGTTTGACTATTTCAAAACGTTTGCATGGTCTGTTCTGGGCATTTTCCAGCTCTTACTTGAAGAATTCCTTTTTAGACAAAAGAATATTCTTGTGGTATGTATTTCTGGCCTGACGGAGGAGTTTAAGGTGGGAGGCTGTGGGGTGCTGTCTCCAGTTCCTTTCTTCCAGGTGGACAGCTCTCCTTTCATCATTAAGGGATCCACTGAACTAAGGGTTTTTGTCTTTGTTTAGGGACCTTTTGAACGTAAGCGGGCCACATCGTCCAAAATGTTAGTCATAGTCGAGTTGTAGTGATCTGTGAGGTCGTGGACCTTAGATAGATTCTGGGGGGGACTCATTCTCACAGCAGGCAGTCCGTTTCACGAGGTCCAGGCTCTTAGAGTCTCTGAGCCAGCATTTTGGTTTCACCGGTTGCCCAAGTTTTTTCAGGCGGTGGTCAGGTATAGTGAAAGTGATGATTCGGTGGTCTGACCAATCACATGGCTCTGTTGAGTTCAGCATGACTGCTGAAGCCTTAGCGATAATCCAGTCCAAGGTAGCGCCTTTTCTTTGGGTAGGCAAGTTGCAGGGCTGGGTGAGTGATTGATCGGCAAGGAAAACTTTGACAACATTGACCTGGGAGTTTTTGGGGTCATTCCTGTGCATAGTAAAGTCACTGAGGAAAATGTTATTGGGGTGAGGCGAGACCTTAGCAGTGATGATTTCCATGAGGAGGTCCGAGAAAGTGTTGTTCCTGCTTGGGGGGTGGTAAAAGATGTGCAGTTTGCATAGCTGAGAGGTGGTACTACTAATGGAGAGGGCAAAATATTTGCAAGAATCCATAGGCTCCCCTTGGAGTTCTGTGCTGAGGAGGCCTGAGCGGTAGATGCAAGCAAAGTCTCCCCCTTCTTAATTTGTATATCAAGTCTGGTGATGTTATAGTTGGGTGGGACCAATGGGTCAAGGTGTGGTGATGAGGATTCATTGAGCCACGACTCAGTTAGGATAGCTACATCGGTGTTGTGGTTAAGGATGAGGGCGGCGATGTCCAAGGAATGTCTAGTAGCTGACTGGTAGTTAAGAACGAGGCCAGAGAGTGGGGCATCGGAACAGATGCTGTGAGACGGGGAAGTTAAGGGAACTTTTGTTAAGTTGTTACTATTTACCCCTCTGTTGTGGAGGGATGATTACCTGGTTGATTTGATTACGATAGTGGGAATCAAGCAGTCAAGTTCCTTGTCAGGAGGACAGGGGGCATTGGGGGCTCAAGTGGGGTGAGAGGAGGGTTAGAGTCTTGTCCTCCGAGAGGTGATTATGAGGTATGTGAGGGCAAAGGTGTCAGCTGGCCGGTCGCATGAGCTGGAGAGTGGGGGAGGTAGGAAGGAAGGGCAACAGGATTAAGAGACAGATTGGAGGAGGCAATAGAGTGTTCAATGAGGAGAAGGATGTTCTTCAGATCCGATAGAGATTTGTAGACTCTCTGAACTAGGATAGATGCTCTGGTGTTCAGGATTTCAAAGTCCAAGGGTAAGGGTAAAGCATGCAGGCAGGGGACCCGCGGGACAGCACTAGAGCTATTGGCAAGTACAGGAGGCGCTTGCAGGCAGGGGACCTGGGGTCAGCACAGGGGCTATTGATGAGTATGGGAGGCCAGGCAAGGGAGCTCGACCCCCAATGGTTGGGTTACCAGAAGGCCAGGAGAGAGGAGGGCTAGGCAATCTCTGAGAGGAGTGGGTTTCGTTAATATTGCGGGGAAGGGTCGTGAGCTGGGGGAGCAGTGGTTGTTAGTTGTTGGACGAGAGGGCAAGGAGCGAGGTAGGCTAGCGGGCAGTGGAGGTGAAAACCTAGTGACAGATGCTAGAGGTTGGGGGGGAGGGAAGATCTCTGAGCACCCTAGAAGAAGGCTGTTTCTAGATATGGACTGAGTGGGGAGCACAATGGGAGGGTTTGTGCCAATCTGGCCAAAGGGCGGGAGAAAGGGTATTTGGTTTGATACCATGGGGGATGTTCCTGGCATTATGAACGTTGAGCAGATCAAATATGGTAGTGCGCCATAGCACTGGGATGCTTCCAGGTAGCCATGCGCTGCCTAAATGCCCTTCAATTCCATTCCATAGCGCCTTTTTCCTAGAGTAGAAGATTAGATCATTGGTGATGATACCCCTGTCAACGTTGAAGTACAGCTCAGAGATCAGGGTCTCGGGTTTCTTCTCAGGAGGGAGTGTTTGAAGGATTTAGCTGCGGACTTGGAAAGGTTGGGAGGGTAGGCGATAGTGAAGGAGTTGCAGCCAATAGCAATCAGGACAGAGCCAGCCATAATGGTAGGATGGGTGGGCAAACCAGGGAGGGCCAAATGAAGGAGATGTGGTAGGCAAGGTCAGAACTGGCAGCAGGCAGTGCAGGAGATAGACTGGGTGCAGTAAAGTCCAGTGGCTGTGACCCATAGGGATTGGTCCAGGTAAAGGTATGGGCATCAGGAAGGAAAGGGTATCAGAAAGCGCACTGTAGGAACAGTGGGAGGGACACACTGGCTTACGTGTCTAACTTTAAATGAGACATGGGCACTGAGATAGCATAAGCCGAACACAAATATCTTAATACTTAGCGTTCCTCTAAGTCTCCTGAGTAAAATGCTTTTTTAATACGTTTTTAGGTGATTCTGTGTTGTATATCTACTCAAGTGAGGTATCATTTCTATCGGAAGACCAAGGGGAATGATGTGGTATAGGACATTTGTGCCAGAATGGTGATCCCACACAGAAATGTGAGGAAAAGGGTCTTTTTTCAGCTCAATTTAAGTTTTGCAAGGGATACTGGGTAGGAAAATGTTGGGGGGTTCATTCAAGCAATACCTCCAGGTAGCTAGTTTTCAGAAATCTGTGGGTATGGTAGGTTTCTCTAGATGGCCGCAGAGCCCGGGTTTAAAAACCCAGATAACCCTCTTGCAAAACCAGGTTGTTTTGTAATTGGCAATTTTGATGTCTCGAAAGAAAAACCAAATAAACGTGGGAATTCATCTCTAGACATTGGGTCTCACCTACTATTGCTGGTGGTTGTGTGTTGGGTTTTGAGTACTTCTCGTAAGACTTTAAGGTAGTTTACCTGGCACTCAATCATTTGGTTCTTAGTCTTATTGTTTTTGAGTACGTTTTACTCTCTAGCAGACCCCCAGGTTTATTTGGTTTTTCATTTTGGCTAATATGGGATGATAACCTGGGCAGGTTTATAAACGTCCCTTAGACCCTCTGTTTCTCGTTATGTTGTACAGTACAATTTTGATGTCTCCACAATATGTTTTGGACCTTTGTTTGTTGCAGGTACTTGGCCCACCCACAGATGCGAGGTACTATTTTCGTCAGGAGACCTGAGGGAACGCTGTGTGGTAGGAAATATGTGGTGGCCCAGTGATCGCACATCTTTTCCACACTGATAAGTGAAGAAATTTGATTTTATTAGCTAAATTTGAGGTTTGAAGGGATTCTGGGTAGAAAAATCCATGTAAGCCGGACCTCTCTGGACTCCCTTAGTTGTTTAGTTTTCAGAAATGTCTTCCTTTGGTAGGTTTCCCTAGATGGCCGCTGAGCCCGTGACCAGAAATCAAGGTGACTCAATCAATCAATCAATCAATCAATCAATCAATCAATCAGAGTACTTGTAAGGCGCGCTACTTACCCGTGAGGGTCTCAAGGCGCTATGGGGTGGGGGGGGGGGGGTGCTGCTACTGCTCGAAGAGCCAGGTCTTGAGGAGTCTTCTGAAGGCGAGTCGATCTTGGGTCTGCCATATGTGGGTAGGGAGGGTGTTCCAGGTCTTGGCGGCGAGGTAGGAGAAGGATCTGCCGCCGGAGGTCGTTTGTTGGATGCGGGGGACAGCGGCGAGGGCGAGGCTGGCGGAGCGGAGCTGGCGGGTCGGGGTGTAGAAGCTGAGTCTGCTGTTCCAGTAGGCTGGTCCGGCATTGTGGAGTGCTTTGTGTGCATGGGTAAAGAGCTTGAAGGTGATCCTCTTGTCCGCGGGTAGCCAGTGTAGGTCTCTCAGGTGGGGGGTGATGTGGCTGTGGCAGGGGACATTGACAATCACTCCCGCGGAGGCATTTTGGATGCGTTGTAGTCGCCGTAGGTGTTTGACTGGGATTCCTGCATAGGCTGCTTTGCTGTAGTCCAGTCTTGTGCTGACGAGGGCTTGTGTCACTGTTCTTCTTGTTTTGGTCGGGATCCACTTGTAGATCCCTCCCAAAACGATGTAGTGTTGCGATTAATAAGTTTGAAGTCCTCACAGTACGTTTTTAGCCCTTTCCTGCCCCGGGCACTAGGGCTACCCAGACAAGGCAGATACCATTTTCATCAGGAGACCTTAGGGAATGCTGGGTGGTAGGAAATTTGTGGCGGCCTGGATATCACACAACTTTCCCACACAGAATAGTGAGGAAAATGTGAGTGTCTTTTAGCTAAATTTGAGGTTTGCAGGGGATTTTAGGTAGGAAACTTTTGGGACATCCATGCAAGCCACACCTCTCCACACTCCCCTGGGTGTCTAGTTTTCAGAAATGTCTGGGTTTGGTCAGTTGCCTTACATAATTGCTGAGACCGTGACCAAAACGCAGGTTGCGCCAAAGAAAAACTAGGTCATTTAGTGATAGATAGATGGGCACCTATTTTTTTGGTCCTGGGCTTGCAGACATCTAAAGAATTCTAAAAAAACGCATACATTTTTGAAACCTAGACACCCGTGGGAGTTCCAGGAGGTGTGGCTTGCGGTGATCCCCCAACATGTTCCTTCCCAGAATCCACTGCAGACCTCAAATATAGCTAAAAAGTCTAATTTTCCTCTAATATCTGTGTGAGGAAGTTGTGGGATCACTGCATGGCACAAATGTTGTACCATGTGTAGGAAAGTAGGATCTGCTTTTTATGGTTACCCCCACTTTTTGCTTGATGTGATGCTGTTTTTGACTTGTCTGACTAAGATCCAGCTAATCAGGACCCCAGTCTATCTGGTTTCTCCCTAAACTGTTGTGCTCTGTACTTAGGTACATCCCAAATTGGATACTGGGGTACATTTGTCAATCCCTAGTATATGGTACCCAGGTACACAAGGCATAGGTACACCAGAGGTCTCCAATGGCCTGCAGCATGTATTATGCCACCCATGAGAGATCATTCAAAATGGAGCTACAGGCCTGACATTGCAGCCCGTGTAAGTTGGTGCATACACCACTTACTATAGATATAGGTTTACCATATCTAAGCGTCACTGCACGTCAAACCTATAAGTCGCCCTATAGCAGGACTTTACAATCCTGAGGGCAGGGTTCTTTGTACTAAGTGAGAGGGTTCCCCAGCATGAGCAGGTCACCACTGCAGCCTACAAAGTCCATTCTCATGGGTTGTCAGTGAAGCAGCCATATACTATATAGAGAGGCACAGCGTAATCGCATGATGACCATCTCGAAAATGGCTGCAACAAATCGAATCATGTTTGGTATCAAACATGATGGAATCCTATCCTCAAACCATAAACGGTGTGGGAGGTATGGTTCCAAGCACTGGAAGAGCCCACGGTTAGGCTCACAGTGTCACCAGCACCAGCCTTCTAGTCCCGGACAGCACAAAATGGTTGCTGCAAACCAGAGACTCATTTCTGCCCTCCTGCCACTGAGCTAAGCTCGAGAAGGGGATGGCAGAAAAATCGGCATCCTGTCACAGAGAGGTGTGACCACCTCCCAGACAGGATTTAGTATATAAGGACTGGGTGGGTGTGCTTGCCAGCACCTGAAAATCTGCATGAGGGGCACATTGGGTGTCCCTGTGCATAGTCCAGTTCAAACCAGTCCTGGGAGCTGTTGGCTCACACTCTGGTGTGAAACTGGACAAAGGACATGGGAGTAACCGCCACCCTGTCCAGTCCCTCCACTGGTAGGGTCCTCTGAATTGTCCCAACCCTTTGCCTATGGTACTTAAGGGCTTACTTTGGTGTAGGTCCCTAGATTTGTCATGGGATAAAACCACTTGACTTCTACCGTCTGGGTACCCTGGACTTCGATGTACTTCATTTGGGCCTCCCTTCCAGTCTCCTGCATCATCTGTGCCTGTGCATCATACAGGAACCTTCCAAGGCCTGTGAAGCATCCAGAACAACAGAAGTCTTCTCCCTTGGAGTGAAGGAGTCACTCCCCTGCATTCACAGGCACCACAACTAAGTCAACCTGTCTGCAGATCTCCAACACAGGTAGTGGTTTTCCTTAGCTGCCAAGTTTGAGGCCAGTAGTGCTTGTGGGGGTTGCAATAACCTAACGCCTGCATAAAGCATCCCCTCTGCAGTTGGAAAGGATTGTCGACATCTTTGCAAGAAACTCTCTGAGCTCCAAGTAGTCACAACCTCGAGCACCTCCAGTGAACAGAATATTCAGCTACACTGCATTGTGTGCATTGTGGCCTGCACCTTTTGGTGAACTGCTTTAGGTCCTCTCGGGACTCCTGTGCCTTCGGCCTGTGGGTTCATTTGAGGGTCATTTTCTTGGGCATCCGTCTCCAAGTCTCCTGGTTGCCCCTGAGTGACATAGACACTTTCCCCTCTGCTTTCAGGTACTCCTCTTCAAGAATCCACATTAGTATTCCTCCGGACACTTTCTCTTCTTCCAGCAGTGGCACTTACCTGAAGTCCTCCATAGGGTTTGACAGAGGTTTCCAACGCCACTTCACACCTGTAAACCTTGCTTCCCTGGGATAGGTAATGTGTGTACCATGGTATCCACGGGTGGGATGGCTCTCCAACCTTCTGTCTTCTATGAGGTTTCTTCAGGGTCCACTGGGAAAGGTCCCTAATTTTGTAAATCCAACCAGGACTTGCACATGGATTTGTATGGAACGCGCGGTCATGTTCACACACTACACACGCTCGCTGTGGGGTCCCTATCTGCTTAACTTGGGTGGTTCTGAGGGCCCCAGAAAATCTACGTCCTCTTGATATTGTTCTGACTTGAGTCCTGGTTCATATACCTCTTTCTTAGTATATGGTTTGGTTCCCCCACAGGGCCCACTGTGTATTATTGCTGTTTACTGTGGTTTCTTTGCTAAAGTATTGTGTGCTTTGTGTATATCTCCGAGTAGGAGATACTATAATGTACTAGATAGTGTTATATAATAAATACATATTTTTATAAATACTTTATGTGGTTATTTTTCATTTTATCCATACAATAAGATTACATTCTGGTTAAAAAAGCTGTTTTATACTCCTTCAACACTTCGATAGCTTTCTAAGGTTGTCCGAGACCTCTTAAATCACCATGAGGGTTGGCTAGACTGCTGCAAAGTGCCCACTTACATTAGTGAGCATCATATACCAGCCAGCTTCTCACATTAGTGCCAGCAGTGGGATTCAAGCATGTATCATTTTACCAGATAAATCTTTGTATTATTACCTGAAAAACCATTAGTACTAGGCACATATAAAAACAAGTTTAGAATAGTAAGTTCTACTGAACTTAGGGTTGGGTATGTCAAATGTCTAGAACACCCTTTCTCCAACCTCAGAGAGTTTAGTTTCCACTAGATTAGGTGTGGTGTCTACTACAGGAGATGCCAGTGGATCTCTGCCTAATAGATAAAGTGAACTTTCGTTCTAAGACCTGAAATAAATGTGTGCACCTAAAAAGCTGAATACAGTGATAAGTGCCAACACTCAGTGCCTTGTATGTTACTATTAGATGCCCTGAGGAAACTCTCAGTACCAGATGAACAGGACAGAGTGGGTGGGTCAGGGAATGAAGTTAGGGCAGGAGGGGAACAACTCTTTGACCTTGAATCTAACCCTGACCAGGTGGAGCCTGATGGATCCCACCTGGACAACTCAGACTTCCCAGATGATACTACAGGTGGCCTAGAAGGTGTCCCCTTTGTTCCTCCTGGGAGAGTGTAGAGTAGGCAGAGGAGGTCTATATCCTCCTCAAAAGAATCCAATGCCTCAGGACATTCAGTGGGAACCTCTATTTCTAGTAAGGAGTACCAATTTCTTGAGCTTGAGAATGCTAGTCTTAGGCTCAGGCAAGAACAGTTGGCCCTTGACAAAGAGTCCCTTAAAGTTCAGAAGGCTCGGAAGAAATGGGGACTAGAGTCCCA
The DNA here is from genome assembly GCF_964263255.1 of Lissotriton vulgaris. Lineage (NCBI taxonomy): Eukaryota > Metazoa > Chordata > Amphibia > Caudata > Salamandridae > Lissotriton > Lissotriton vulgaris. The sequence continues at coordinate 227,412,706 of NC_141686.1, read as the reverse complement.
TGGTGGTAGCAACAGTTTCTCTAGAGGTAAGGAACATTCCTTTGACAATAGTAACCTGAGAAATAATGTCCCTCCCTACCATGTTGGGGATGACATCTACAAATAGATAACTACTTTAGAGAGGGCCTGTAAAGTGCAGTGGGTTTCTCAAGAGCAGTGGGCTCACGGAAACCTGGATGAACGCCTCCTCAGCGTCCGACATCGCCATAGCCATCCCGGACGGATTCAAGATCACATGGAGGGACCGCGTCAACCAGACAGGAGGAAACATCGCCATCGTCCACAAGAACACCATCCGCATCACGACCAACTCTGACGACACCCTCACGGCCGCCGAACATCTTCACTTTCAGATACACACCGACCCCAAGACCACACTCAGAGGCACCCTCATCTACAGACCCCCAGGACCCCGCACACAATTCAGCGAAGACATTGCAGACTTCATCAGCCCACACGCCCTCCCCTTCGCTGACTACATCCTCCTAGGGGACCTCAACTTCCACCTGGAGAACAACAACGACAACAACACCACCACCCTGCTGGACAACCTCGCCAACCTCGGACTTAAGCAACTGGTGAACACCCCCACCCACTACGCCGGACACACGCTTGACCCAATCTTCTCCTCCAGCAAGTACATCTCCTTCAGCCACTCCACCGGACTCCACTGGACAGACCACAGCTGCGTCCACTTCAGCTTCAGAAGGACCACAACTCACCACCACCCGCAACAGGTACCCCACAGGAGCTGGAACAAGATCACCACCGACCAGCTCACCACATCACTGAACCCAACCCACCCTCTTCAACGTCTACATGAGCCCCCTCGCAGACATCGCACGCCAACACAACCTCAAGATCATCTCCTAAAACAGACTTAAGACAGACTTAAGACAGACTTAAGACAAAATCCTAACTTCTGTGAATACCAAAAGTAGTAAGTTCATTCTGTGAATGCCAAAAGTAGTAAGTGCATTCTGTGAATACCAAAATACTAGTAAGTTTAGGATTGAGTCTTAAGTTCATTCTGTGAATCGGGCCCTATATTTTTAAATACAAAATTACAATTAAAGTAAAAATAAAAGCCCACTTACTTTATCACGGCATCTCCGGGCTGCCTTCCTCCTCCTCATCGTAATCCCGTACAGCAGATGTACATCATGGTAGGACTGCGCCATTCCATTGTCATATTTTGGTAGCTGTGGTTTGAATTGCTTATTATGGTGCACTACCATTTCCAACTCTCTACTCTGGTAATTACACCTGCTGATTTCCATACTGTGGTACAGTATATACTTTTTCATCACAGGTTTACTCCCAGAGGACCAGTAGGACAAGGGACCTTTGGTACATTGTTCCAAAAATCCTGTATGCGCACACATGAAAAAGTCTAGAATGAAACATGGCTTGCAATATTACTAAGGACAAACCAATGCCAGTGTCCAAGGTCAACACAACAGCTAGTTTCTGTGTTCAGGGGACTGGGGAGATAAAGGTGGGGAGAGTAAATGTAAGTTCACCTACAGACTGAAAACGATCAATAGTCCGCCTTTGATTCTACCCTATAATATCTATTTTGTCTGTGGATTCCGAGCTCTTGTCTGCCTGCCGAGGCGATGGTCAGGAAGATGTTAACTCTCTTTCCTACTTCCCCCTGTGTATGGTACCCTGTCCAATTATCATAAAGCACATCAGCTGCAACGTAGGAGTATATACGCTGAACAGCCATGACAATGCGGGGATTACCCCGCACTGCCATTACAACGCAGGAATAACAACGAAAGTCGTTACAACGACTTTCGCTGGAGGGCGCTATAGAATAGTTTAATTTTCTATCCAAATCCTTCCCTACTGTCAACGTCGGCTGGAGTTGAAATTGAAAATTAAACTATTCCACTATCCAGCGCCCTCCAGCGAAAGTCATTGTAACGACTTTCGTTGTAATTCCTGCGTTGTAATGGCATGCGTGGTAATATCATGCGTTGTCATGACATACAACCAGTATATACTTGCCCTAAATCAGAAGGGTTGTTCGCAGAAAGGATTCAGATCAGACAGTTACCACCGCACAACAGTTTGGGGATGCGCTGAAGGGTCTCCTACCTGTTTGGGGCCTTATGGCTAAAAGTCTTCGACTTCGTCGGCTAATAAGAGTTGTGGAAGGGGTTATTAATAGAAGTGCTGGAATTCTGACAAACATCATTGCTGAGCTTCAAGCTACAAAATTAATCACTTTGCAGAACTGGATGGTGTTAGAAGTCATACTTGCAGATAGGGGTGGGGCCTGTCACACATTGGCAGCAGTTGTTGTGTTTACATACCTGATCACGCTCCCAGCGTGTATGTAGCTATACACCAATTGCATAGACTTCCATCTGACATACACCAAGAGATAGGTATTGGGACCCTATCAGGGTGATTTTGGAACATACTCACATCCTGGGGTTGGAATATCCTCACTTTTCTAGCTGTGGTTGCCAGCATTTTCTTCATGTGTTGCCTCTGCATACAATGTCTCCCAGCTTGTTGCCCCTATTGTGTCATTATCCTTACCCCCAAGCCAAAAATGCCAGTTCCTGATACTAATGCAACAGTTATTTATTTATGTTTTTGTATTTTATTTATGCAAATTTTAAAGTGCATAAATACCCATGGGTGTCTCAGCGCTGTGGACTGGAGCAAGGGGGCTGGCATGACAGACTATTGATTAAAGTGCCAAGTCTTTAGTAGTTTCCTAAAAGTAAGTAAGGATGGACTTGTTGTGATGTGAAGGGGAAGACTGTACTAAAGTTTGGTGGTGGCAACCAGGAATGATCTACTGCCCCAGGATGTTTTTTTGTCCATGGGAAAGTGAGAAGATTTGCTGTGGAGGAGCGTAGACATCTGGGTAGATTGTATGGGCAGAGGGATTTTTTTAGATACTCGGGTCCGCTGGCGTGGACTGCCTTATAGGTGATGCATAGGGCCTTAAATTTTGATCTGCTTCTGATGGGCAACTAGTGCAGCTGTCGAACCACGTTGATATTGGTTTTGATTTGGGAGTGCCTGTCAGAAGTCTGGCTGCTGTATTTTGCACTAATTGCAGTTTAGTAAGAACTCTTTCTTGGGCAATAATAAATAGGCTGTTACAATAGTCTATTTTAGACATGACAAGTGTGCTGATGAGAGTTTTAGCAGAAGTAGTTGGGAGGTAGGGGTGAAGTTTCTTTATCATTTTGATGGTATAGAAGGATGAAGAGACAACTGCGTTTGCGTGGTACATGAATGACAACTTGGTGTCAAAGATGACCCCTAGGTTTCTCACTTTCGAAACTGGTAACGGAGGTGATCCTAAATTCGCAGGCCACCAGGAAGGGGACCATGCGGGGGAAAGATTGCCGAAGATCATCACCTCCGTCTTGTTGAAATTCAGTTTGAGGCAGTTGTTTGCCATTCAGGTACTGATGGCAATTATTCCCTTAAAGAAGTTGGTTGGCATCTTGTCACTGTCATTGTGGACTGCCAACACCAGTTGGGTGTCGTCTGCATGCGACATTAGGCCCAGGTTGGGGGATTTGATGACCCTCTCCAGGTCCAACACATAGATGATAAACAAGGTCGGGCTTAGCGAGGATCCCTGAGGCACACCGCATGGCAGGGCGAACAGGGGAGAGTTAAAGTTACCAAGCATGCCTGATTGAGATTGGTAGGAGAGCAAGGATGGAAGAAGGGCACTGGCCCTATGAGAGATGCCCACAGCAGCAAGACGGTCGATCAGAGTAACATGGTTGACCGTGTGGAACGCCGCAGAGAGATCTAACAGGACGAGGACCGCCGCTCCTCCTCCATCAAGAATGTTTCTTATTTTGTCCGATGCTTTGATAAGGGCAGTTTCTGTCCAGTGTCCCTTTCTGAAGCCAAACTGGGTGTCGTCCAATAACTGGTTTTCATCGATGAAGTGTTCTAATTGGGTGTTCATAACTTTGTCTGATACTTTTGCAGGTAGAGGAAGGCATGCGATAGGTCAGTAGCTTGTTGGGAGCTAGTGTGCATGTTTCAGCTGTGGTACAGTCTGTGAAATTAGCGTAGATGATACTTACTTTTTCTCGGGAGCAGCTAGCGAGCAAGTTACAAAGTGATTTGGAGGCGGTAGTGAGAGGGGTAGGTCCTTATCCAGATAGCTTAGTGACTACCTGGAACATTTGCTTAGCAGAATCTTGGGGGGATTCGATTTGTTTAAGGTGGAAATAGCTTTTTGCCTTGATCAGGAGATGTTTTATATTTGGCTAATGCCTGTTTGTAGATGGTTTTTTGAACAGGATTGTAGTTTAAGTGCCAGCAATGTTCTTGGTGTCTACATTTTTGTTTCTCGAGCCTGAGAGTCTTGCTGAACCAGGGTGCGGAAACAGTATTCCTGTTATTAGACCTTGTTTAGATGGGGACAGCTAGATTGACTGTGTCCAAAATCTATTTAGTGAAATGATTGGCTGCGAGATCGGGGTCGCAAGGGAAGTCTTGATGAGTTAAGAGTAGATTGGATTTAAACTCTTGTGGTGCAATGTTGCTCCAAGCTTTATAATGTCTAGGGGCTGTGAGGTTAGAATGAGGGGGGATGATAGTTTTAGATTGGATTTCGTACAGGACTGCATGATGATCAGTCCAAGGTAATGGGAGGATGATTTCTAGGACGAGGAGCTCATGATTGGAAAATAATCCGTTTAGAGTGTGTCCTGCGGAATGTGTGGGAGATGCTACTAATTGTGTGAGGCCTACAGCGTCCAGTCCGGCTAGCAGGGCTGTGGTGTCTTGGTCGTCCTGGGCTTCCTTATGGAAGTTAAAATCTCTTAGGCTGGAGAAATTGCTTTCTCCAGCTACTAGCTCTAATAGGCAGTCCATAGAGGAAAGGAATTCCGAACCGGAACCAAGGGGGCGGTTTAAGAGGATACCTTTGAAAGGAGTAAAGTGGGTGACCATATTTGTGAAGCTGAAGGCTTCACAGATCTTGGTAGGGATTAATGGTGTTCTGACGGAGTAGTTTTCACGATAGATTAGTGCAAGGCCTCCTCCTTTTTTCGAGTTCTATCAAATCTACAAATGGAGTAGCCCTCTGGTGTTGCTGTGCAAAAATCAGGCCCACGGGTAGGGTCGCCCCAGGTTTCAGTTATAAAAAGAAGGTCCAAATTCTGGTTTTCCAGGAGATTCAGGATTTCAAATTTGTGTTTGGGCAGAGAGCGGGCGTTAGCACAAATTTTTGAATGGGGAAAGGGATGGTCCTTGGTAAGAGGAGGATGAGGTGGGTGGAGAATGTCTAACAAAAAAGTGTACTTGGGGCATCCTATGGTGGAATGGGGAACTGTTGTCTCAATGTTGAAAGTGGCGCAGTTCGGTGAATATTTTCTGGCGGTGAAAATAGTTTTTAGCTGTTTCGAGGTGTAAGTTATTGTCTTAGTATGGGTAGCCCGGGTTGGAGGATCAGGGGGGTGGCCCTGTTACAAAAACAGATTAATAAAGTGATTCAGATTGATGTAGGCATCTTTGATTCTACGTCATCCCTTGCCGCTTCTATTACTGATATTGAGTATATGGATTGTTCCAAGTATTGATGTTCTTTTGCTTATAAGAATGTTAGGTCTTTTCCGGCCACCATATAAAATTAGTTAGTGATTACTAAAAGGAGGGTTTGAAAAAATGAACATGTTTTTTGCTATTCTGTTCTTGCAATTGTTTTATGTAAGTTAGCATTTGAGGCAACATTTTTTATTTAGGTGCCATTTTGAATCATGGCATTAACTGCTTATTGTCTCCTCACGAAGCAGGCTATGGAAAGTTTCATTCCTCCAAGGTGAGGCCTTGCTCTGCTAATTAATGCACTGTTCTTATTAGCCCATACCTTTCCCACGAAATGGAGGCCTGCTCTCACTAGTCCAGCAATGGGTACAGGCAGAATGACCTTGGCATATAGATAGTGTGTGCCCGATCTCCGGATCAAATCTTTTCCTACTTTACCTTTCTTTGTTTAGCTACCTCGATCTGGAAATTTCCAGTCTGGGAGTCTCTTCATTGGTTCGGAATTGTACATAATGTATCACCATGTTTTCTGATTCCAGTCCTCCCTGCAGCACCCCTAAGCAACTTGGCAGACAGGGCTCTACTCGAGTGTATCTGAATAAATATGAACTTGGTGTGTATGCTCTACTCCTATTTATCAAAAGAAGGGACTATAGGAGCTTTTCAAAAGGTCCGGTGACCAGTACTCCCGAATTTAAACTTATATTAAAAGGGAGTCACCGTTCCTCAGTAGAGAGAAAAAAAAGAAAGGAAGTTAGAGGTACTTTTGTCGTGTGCTACTCTAATTGTGGGGGCAGTGTGTCCTCAACTTGATGCCCTCACAAACCGGAAGGATGTTTTGCTTCATCAATGGGCTTTTGCTCCTTATCGGGCCGACGCTGCAATGCCCTGCGGGTCCCCTGAAGGGTCTCCTTTCCAGAGATCTGTTTATGAAGCCGTATGGGTGCGTGGGTGTAAGTGGCAGTGAGATCCTAGAAGGTGCATTAAAAAAGTGGCTGGAGAGAGAGTGATTAATTTGTATTAAGGTGATCCCTCTGTCTGGCTGAAGACGGCTGATAGCCAGAAACCGGTCATAGGATGCTTGATTCCTTTCCAGGGAAGACATTGCTTGGCGGTTTGGCCTGGACTGTTCCCATGAGGCATAGGGTCAAGACTGATTTGCATATGGCCATGTCTGAACTGGGGTGGCTTGGTGAGCCAAATAACGATGCATTAAACCCAGATCTGTGACTGGGGATGAATGTTTTGCCATTGTGCAACATTCCGTCCATCATCTTGTGTGTTTTGCCATCTTGCCTCACTCTTTCTTTTTTGACCAGGCCTCACCAAGTAATGTGCACTTCACCTGGGTCTCCCAGGCCATGTCCTACGCCTAGGACTTAGCCTTCACCTCATCTACTGACCAGACCTCTCATTGTGACCTTCTTCCTTTCACGACCTCTTTGAACTCTCACAGGTCTATTCTTCACATCTTTCAGGTCTCTTCTTAGAGCTCACACAGGTCTCTCATGCAACCTCTCTTCCTCGACTTCTCACAGGTCTCTTTATTGCCCTCTCACAAGTCTCCTCTTCACTTGAGGACGCACTTATTGCCCCTCAAGGATATGCCATCATGACTCTCTCTTCTGCCACAACTCAGGCAGGCTTTGCAGGTTCCGAGTAACAACATTGGTCATCTTCCTCGTAGAGCTTGTACTCCCAGGCTACTGCCAATGCAGTCAGCTTCTCTGATGTGATCTTTGGCATGCTTCTGACTTTGTGCCCTCTGTTCTTCATTTGAATGTGCTCCTTCTTTTGGGGCCTTTTGTCACCCAGTTCCTCCTCATTGTTGTGACGTCCTTTCGCCAAGGGGTGCGCATGCAGCACGCATTCTTATCTCCTTTGTGGACCTGCTGCCTGGGGCACTGCTGCCTAGCTGTTTTTGCCATTAGTGAACTCTTGGCAGCTTCCTTGGCTGGCAGCATTGAACTTCCTGGGGTTCCCTATCTTGGGATACATTGTTCCCTACCCCTGCACAGGCCATGGTCCTGGGTGCTGCCACTAACCCTGGGCAAAGCACTACGCTACGCTCGCGAAGTTTGCGATACTTCACACTACGTGAATTGCACGTTCTACAGTGCAAACACTCGTAGCGTAGCATAGTAGAGCGGTCATTTTTTTTTGCGCGCAGTCCTCAAAGGCAAGTTGGCAACCGCAAGCGAGTAAAATGACATCCTGGCGAGACTTTTTCCTCGTTCGCGATCAGCAACATCAAGTTAAATAAACCTCCCAGCGAGATTCTCAACGCGGGGAGGTCAGGTTTCTCATTGCGAGTGGTCGCGTATGCTCGCGACCGCTCGTGATGAGAAACTACAGTCCGCATTGAGAAAGCTGTTGCTTGAGTAAAAATCTACTCGAGTAAAAATTACTTGAGCGGGAGAAAACGACCGCTTGCACTGTGCAAGATACGGTTTGCATTGATTGCACAGTGCGGAACAGCATCCGGCACCTTGCAATCAGTGCGAACAGCATTTTGCACAGTGCACTACGCAGTTCGCGTAGCTCACGTAGTGCAAAGTGCACTTTGTGTAGCTATGTGTAGCTATGCGTAGTGCTACCATGCGAACTACGCCCAGGGTTAGCTGCCACCAGCTTCAACCATGCGCCAATCAAACTTCTGAGCACTGCCGACCACTTCTTATGCTCTGCTACGTGGGGCTTCTTGATTGTTTAACTACTGGAGGTTGACAGTCCCTCCTCATCATAGAACATATCAGTTCACTTTAGGGACACTGCAAGCCATAATAACCTTTTCTAATGTCAGTACAGCATGGCACCTCAAACTTGGCCTGTTGGGGTTTCTTTCACTGTTCTCCAGATGTTCAGGCTCAGGGTGTGGTGTGGCAACCAGCCACTAGGCGCGCTGCTGTCATTGCCAGCAGTTGTCTCGATCCTACAGGCCATTTTGCTGGCTCATGATTCATGGATACTGGTGCAGGTCCTGCTTATGGCCTCTTGGTGTCAGTACCGCAATGCTTGTTGGTCCAGGCAGGTTTCCCAAGTCCACAGGCCTCTCCGCTTTCACCAGCACCACAGAGGAAGGTGAAGCACCATAGCCAACATTTTCTCTTCTGCCAAGGTAGCTCCTCCCACGCTTCTGCCACTATTTTATCACACAGGCCGAGAACCACTTCGGAGATCCATGCACCTTCCTTCCAATTCGTGCAGCTGTGCAGATTACTGGGGATAATTTGGTTCCAGTGCGGGCCCAGTTCCACCACTGGCTGAGTGCCGCACCAACAGTCATCAGCCCTCAAAGATGGTGGAAGGTCACCCATCATGCTGCTTCATCTCTTGGGGCACCATGTGACCCACCACTTCACAGCAGGGAGGTGAGTCACTCCACTTGCTCAGCGACAGTCCTAATCTAAGCTGTAGAGCATTACATGCTTTTATTTCTAGGCAGTGTGTGGCTTATACTATGCCGCAGGGGGTCCACATCATCACTGCAGCATTCCGTGGTGTGCCGTCACCTCACATGGTGCTGCACCAGGCTCCTCTTTCTCATAGGGCATTTTGGTAGTCAACTTTCTGCTTACATGGGCACTTCAGGTGCGGGGTGGGCTCCAGTTCAGGGTTTCAGTGCACCAGACCAGGGACTCCCCTTTTTCTCGCTGGGTGAAAAATATCAGCTCCGCTGCCCCTTCACCACTCCGAGGGCTAAACTTACACCCGCTGGGTCGACAGGCACCTTGCCTTGTCCTCAACAGTCTCTTAGGGGGGTCACGACAAGCAGCAAACTTATACAGCAGATTCCTCCCTGTCACCACACTCGGTGCTGGTGCAGGCTCACAGCTGCAGTACATGCCAGTAAGACACATCCTGCTTTTCAACTGGCTGTGGTACAGGCAGCAGTTATGGGGGTGCTTTAAATTGCCAGACTACACCTCTCCCCTACCAGGAACTGTGAGGTGGCTCCCATCTTCCACGCAGAGAAGGTCCCGCTTGTCACAAATGTAATGGTCAGGCCCTTGGCTCACATGCCCTCACAGCAATGACATAGACACAGAGGTATGGTATGTAAGTGGCCAGGGCACGTGCGCATGGCCCCTTTTATTAGCAGAGTCACATGTCCAGTGACACCTGCGAGAAGTTGGCCTGGTATATGATGCTCACTAGTTCTAGTGATCACATTGTACCATGCCAAGCAACCCTTATGATGATTGGTTGTAAGTCAACCTTATAGACCAGCTATCCTAGTAGCGTGGACAAAGCAGTCTTAGGCTAAACTCTGTAAAGGCATGTGAAAGCAACCTGTTTTACCATACACAATCCCCTTGAATACCAAATGAAAGGACACCACACAGATATATATTGAAAATATATATATATATTTATTTACTACAAATCCCCTATACTCTTTATGAGCACAGAAGCAAATGCGTTAAAACAAAACACAGTTTAAATATACAAAAGTTGCACAATATGGATGAGCCCTAGGGGCCACCTAAACCATATACTAAAATAGTGGTATAAGTACCATGAATCGAAAAGGAAATAGGCCTAGGGCCTGGGGAATCGCTGGAGCTGTTCGGGACTAACAGTGAAGAAGTCGGGAAAGGCCAGCGGCACTCGGGTGCAGCGCTTAAAGCACACGCATGCACCAATGTAAAGTCAATGGTGCATAAAAGTTACAAAGTTAGTGAAAAGAGAACCTTCCGGATGACCTAGAACCTAGCAACTTGGAACATAGATACTAGAGGTGTATTGCTACACAGGGGTACCAGAGTGCCAGGTTTACCTCACCCACAGGAAGCGGGTGCATATGTCTCAAAGTGTGTCGGGTTTCGTTGCAGATGCTGCAGGCGGGTCGTCGTGCAGAGTTCCGGTGGATCCAAGGATGGATCTGAAGAGTAGAAGACCTGAAAGCAAAAGGGACAATGTTCAAAGTCACTAGCCAGTGACTACCGTGGAACCAGGATGGAACCATGCGATGTCGGGTGCAAACAGGCGAAGAGGTGAAGATTGTCTCTGCAGCCACGTGGACACGAAGAGGTCGAGGATTTCCAGCGGTCGGTCATGAGCTGTCCCACGAAGGTTCTAGCTGATGGCTTCTTGATCGGAGCAAACAGGCCTTGGCTAATGCAAGCCACGCAGAAATCATTGCAAGCTTCTCACTCGGACCAGCAAGGTCAGAGCGGGTGCTCCTTTTCAGGGGAGCGAGGGCCAGTCTGGAGCAACGTCAAACTTAAGGCAGACTTAAGACAGACTTAAGACAAACTTAAGACAAAATCCTAACTTCTGTGAATTCCAAAAAGTAGTAAGTGCATTCTGTGAATGCCAAAAGTAGTAAGTGCATTCGGTGAATACCAAAATAGCAGTAAGTTTAGAATAGAGTCTTAAGTTCATTCTGTGAATCGGGCCCTGGGTCTTTTTTTTGGTTTCCAAAGTGACGCTTTCTGGTCACTCATTGTAAGTGATGTTCTTTATATCCCCTGGTCTTGAACATGGAAATGGTCCAACTGATGTGTTGTGCAAAGGGGCCGTCCTCACTGCCGTTTCCCCGTATTCAGATCATTTCCTAGCATGTTTATTGCTTGGGGGAATGTGGAGGAACCTAACTTTCACCAATTCCACGGGAAAGACAGAAGGGGTATTTACCCCCTCACTGCCAGCCTATGTGTTAAAAAAAGTCCCAATATTCCTTCTCACTTGCCATGTGGAATACCAGCAGTACTAATGCTTTGAGTCAGCCAGAACCTATGGAAATCTGCCAGACCTGGACAGCTCTAAAACCCAGAGACCTACAGCGATACAGACTAGTGTGATATGCTAAACCCCAGTACATTTTCTGACCCAGAATACCCTACAAACATCAAAATATGCAAGCTCATATCTCTTTTTAGAGAGAATGGTATGGGTTTGTATATTTCTCTTGATTGCAACAGATCTTGCTTTCAAATACTGCATCTACCAACATTTCTGAACATTTTAATATTCAAAAGAAAAATCTTGATGTTTCTTTATTACATTTCGGGGTCTTTTCTGTTGAGGGTGCTAGGCCCATCCACACAAATGACTTGCAGTTTTGATTGGGAGGCTTATGGGAACTTACGTTTTTCAAGACTTACTTGGCTCCCAGCACATTCTGGAGATTTCTGACACAAATATGTCAGTGATTGCATCAATTTCTTGGCATTTTTAAGGATTCTGGGTAAAAAAGTAGTTGGTACCATGCAAGGCCCACACCTCTACTTGAAATTCCCCCCAAAAATATTGATGTCTGCACAATGCATGTTGGGGCATTTTCTGTCATGGCTAGTAGGCTCACCTACATAAATGAGCTAATGTTTTTCTTGGAAGTAGTGTGGGAACAATGGATGGTCGACCCCAGAGATTCTGTAACTTTCCTCACAGAAGCATGATACTGGTCTGTGTTATAGCCACATATAAAATATATGTCTGCAGGGCATTCCGGATACAAAAAAGCCACACCACCTAGTTTTCGGAAATAGCTGGGGTTGGGAGAATCCTATCCTGTTGCAAGCAGTATCCCCACCTACAAATGTGTGGTACTACTTTTATCAGGAGAATATTGCGAAGCTAAATGTTATGACTTTTAATGATACCCACAGATAACAAACCCTGTCCTCTCACATTTATAAAGACAACTCACTTTTGCCCCACACAAACAAGTGGGGTACCAATATTACTACTGACATTTTATTATATATTGAATTTCTCATCATTTATTGCTCCCAAATTTAAATCAGTGTGCAAGAATACATTTAGCAAAATACCCTTTGACTCATATGACATTTTATGTATAACCACAATTCCTAAACTAAGAAACTTGAGCACACATCAAAAACCCATTTTTTATTCAGAAGATTTTACCCTAATGAACTGCTGCATTGCATGTAGACTACAAAACATGATTATAAGCTGCAGTTATGTTCTTGGCACTGTGTATCCTGTATTTTCAGACAACCAGTAATTCCTGTGACTAGAAGCGCCTGACGGGTGTACTGGCATTTTACTTTTGTAGGTTGTCAATCAGGCATAAAAATACAGACATATGAAAATATTCTCACATCTTTCTATTTTTCGAGTTCAACAATTAATTTATTTGAGAAAACAATGAGCAATCTACATTAATGGACCTTTGCTGATTCAGAATTTTGGCAAATTGTCGGAAATTTGCAGCCTTCTGGTTTCACAAAACCTTTTCACGCCTCTTCTACCACAAACTACAAGCTGGTACAAACTTTATGCATACGAAGAGAAGTGTCTCAACTCTGCTCCTGAGCAACAAGTCTGAGAGCAGATTTTTCCTTGCATTTTTGACAGGATTACTTGGTCAAAAAGAGAAGTAGTGTCTCCATTTATTCTCCCGCTCAGGTATCGATCTAATTCTACTTCTGAAAGAAAATCTCAAACATTTAGTAAGGCTTTGGGGCCCATTAGGATCACAGGCAGATCGCCACCGCCGGCATGGTGGTGGTGATCCGCCCCCGCCCGCCACCCATTTCCCCCCGCCATATTAGTATGGCGGGGGGGACCGCGGCAGACGGAAAGACCGTCTGCCGCTTTTCCGCCCAGAACGGGTTTGATATGGTGGCGGTGTCTGTTAGACACCGCCAGCCATATTAACATGGGTGCGGAAAGATGCCTGCCGCCACAGAAAGGCATGCAGGAATAGACTGTGGGGCCTGTTGTGGGCCCCCGGGTACTATAGTGGTGGGGGTGCAAATGGGGGTACCTATGGTACCTCTCCTGCACTTCCATGCACTTCCATGCACAACATGGCAGGCACTGTGCGGTGCCTGCCATGTTGTACATGGAATTGCGCAACATGCCTTCCTGGCATTGTGGCTGGAGGTGCACTGCCCGCCGCAATGACAGGAATGCAGGACGCGCCCGCCACTTTGTCTTTCTGTTTCTTCTACATTTCTATGGATTGACAGACTGGTAAATTGCTATTTATCATTGTTAGACCTGGCATCCTTGGCGTGGTTTCCCCCTATCTTTTTGCCTCTACCTCCTGTATTTTTGATGCTATGCTGGATTTCGTTTTTGCTGGTTTAAATGCTTTGGGCACTTTGCCTTTGCTGATCAGTGTCAAAGTGCAAGTACTCCCTGTATAAATTGTTATTATGATTGGTTATCCATGATTGGCATATTTGTATTACCAAGAAGTCCCTAGTAAAGTGCACTGCGAGTGTCGCCAGGGCTGGTGATTCAAATGCTACTAGTGGGCCTGCAGCACTGATTGTGCCATCCATCTGAGTAGCCCTAAAATGGTGTCTCAGGCCTTCCACCGCAGTGCCTGTGTGCAGTATGTGAACTGCCTTGTCCTCCTGGTCTGTGTCCCCACTGACCAGGCCTAACCCTTCCCTTTCTGTGCACATTGGTCACCCCTATGGAAGGCCCAAGGTACCCCCTTGGGCAGGGTGCAGTATATGTGAAAGGTAGAGCATGTACTAGTGCAGGTGTGACATGCTCTGGTAGTGAATCACAGCCATTTTAGTTTTTCACTATTGTAAGGCTATCCTGCCCATAGACTATCATGGGGAATGCTGGCTACAGTGGCTACCAGCATATCTTCCAATTGGAGCAAGATAGGACACACAAGTCCAGTGTCCCTGAACTCAGAATTTAATAACACATCTTTTAGGAAAGGTTGTTTTTAAATCCTGGATTTGAAAATAGCACTTTTAGAAAGTGGCTGTTCTCTTGTCTGACCTTTCTGTGTGCCTTGGCCTATTTGTGAATTGACTATCTGGTTTGTGAGTGAAAGGGGCAGGGTGGCTCTCAGAGGCTGAGTGGGCCATCTCTGGGTTGAATAGCTCCATCTGCATTTAGAGTGGTGGGAGGGTATAGCACCTGGGCCGGAATAGGGGTGTGCCTGCCTTCCAAAATGCTGGCTCTACCTCCTGCTGGGCAGCTGATGACCCTGCGCCTCTCTCTGAAAGGAAAGGAGAAGCCAGGAAAACAAAGTGCTCAAGGAACACCTGGAACTGGTTCAGACCGGGCTCAGAGCGCTCCTGCACAAAGGGAACAAAGACTTTAGGGGTATAGGTATAGGACCCCAGACTACAGAAAGTTAGATCATCCTGAAATCAAAAAGGAACCTCTGCCAAGGAGAAAGCTGGAAGACTGAAGAAGGAAGACTGTCCTGCTGTTGCTTTGCTGGACTGACCTGCAATTGCTTTGCTGCCAAGGAGAGGGGAAGGACTTTGTTGTTGCTTTGTACCCTTGCTTGAAGAGATCTCCAAGAGCCTGTTGTGAGCTGGCCTCCTGTTAAGAAGTCCCAGAAACAAAAGGACTTCACCCCCAGCTTTCCCTAAACTCTGCTGAGAGAGTTCTGCCCTTCCTGAGTGCTGAATCTGGCTGAGAGTCAACTGGAAGTCCTGGCCTGATGTTTGGAAAGAAGGAGAACAAGAAACTAAAACTATCTGCAAATTCTCACGCATCGCTCGCTTGCGGAGCGCATCCCCGTCAGTGCGAGGAAATTCCTGGAACTGTGAAGATCAAGATCGTTGCAGCGCCTGTTGCCTCTGCAAGAACCGATGCATCCTTCGCTTTCGGAATGCATCGCTCCTGTGCGGGAAAAGTACCATCGCTGCGAGTATTGTTGCAGAGCCTGTTATCACTAGGTGAGATCGCCGCCCCGCTTGCTTGCGGACCGAATCACATCGCTGCGAGTATCGACGCAGAGCCATCGCATCAAGGGGCCGCGAGAGGAGAAGATCGATGATGCTCTGCACATTGCCGCCTCACCTGAGATCGTCGCGTCCCGAAGATCGTCACATCGTGCTTTTGCGAGAAGCTCCCTACGGAATCTACGCACAGGAATCCATACGCTACGTCCAGCGGAGCTGTCACATCGCCTCCCCAGGGTCTCAGGAGTGGTGCATCGCTTGTTTTCCACCGCACCAGTTTATGTTTTGGAACTTTGTCGCATCTAAAGGTACTGTTGGCTAAAGGTGACGCAACAATGAACTATTTTCACGCAACTGTGGATTATTTTAATGCAACCTTAAGAACTCTTTTGAAACCATAAACTTGAACTGTGTATGTTGGATTTTTGTCGTTTTGGTCTTGTCTAGTTTAGATTAAATACTCCTATTTTTCTAAACTGTTGTGGAGTCAGTTTGTGGTATTTTCACTGTGTTACTGTGAGTGTTGGTACAAATACTTAGCACATTGCCTTTGATAAGCCTGACTGCTCGTGCCAAGCTACCAAGGGGGTGAGCAGGGGCTATCTGACTAGAAGCAAAGGTCCCTATTTGGACAGTGGTACCTACCTCTGCCAACTAGAGACCCCCAGTTCTAACAATCATCAAGGATGAAAGATAACTAGCGTGAGATTGATTATTTATCAAGTAATTTTTCAAGTTTCCATTCATAGAGCGTTTTTTCATTTGCCAATTTCTTTGACGCTGTTTGAAAAGTGTTTGCAAAATTTTCAAAACTAATGGTTCACTCAGGTCAGCTCCTGTCTTGAAAGTTTTGTGGTATTCATGAAGTGCGGGCTGAGAAAAAAGGGGGTCCCAAAACGACTTTCCTCATGTTAATTTCTATTGGAACTTTAGACACAGCTACAGCCCAAACTGCTGAACGGAATTGCACCAAATTTAGCAAAAAAGTAGCTCTTCCTTCACAAACCAACCTTTTTAAATGGTGTAAATCCGTTCAGTAGTTCCTAAAATTCAAAAAATTGAAATATCTATATCTGAGGGCCGAAGAGGGTTCACAAACCCTCCTGAGCACAAGCTTCATTGTTATTGGCTGCCAACACTCCAAACCAGGAAGTGTTGGCAGCCATCTTGTGACACATGTACAAAGTAAAAAAAAGGAAAAAAAACAAGAAAAGGGCGCAGGGTAGAAACACCCTGACCCCGTAGGCCTGCTCAGGGGGTACCACAAGGACACCCAGGGCCAAAAAAAGCATCTTTTCAAAATATTTTCATGACAAATTCATGCTAGGTGCAATAGTGGCCCAGGGAAGGGGGCCAGGCGGCACCCCTCCCTTATACATCTTTTTTTTAAACAAGACCAGGACTCTGGGATGGGGACCCCAGGGCCAAAATTGGCCTAAGGAAGGGGGGCTACGTGGCCCCCCTCATGTCTTAATAATAAAAAAAAATAAAAAATGGGGTCATACCACAGGGGATGGGGTCTCTGGGGCTGAAATCAGCCTGGGGGGTTGCATGACCCCTTTCCAGTTACAATTCGGGCCACACAGCCCTCCCTTATAAATAATATAAAAAAGAAAAGGTGGCATGTCGCTCAGGCCTCGCCCCCTCCCTGCACCACTCTGCAAACAGGCCTCCTGGCACATTGTAAGTTGGTGGATTAAGTCCCCTTGACTCCTGAGGGTCCCTGTGGGCCAACTAGTCCACCAGGGACCTCCAGTAAAGACCCACACAGGGGGATTGCTGAGAGGTGGTCAAAGGCCATACCCCTTTTTACACCACTCTGCAAACTTGCCTCTTGGAGCACTGCTGGTGGGGCGATGAGGTCCTCTTAGGACCTAAGGACTAAAGTGGACTTCGTCACCTGAGCAGCAGTGCGCCAGGAGGCTTATTTGCAGAGTGGTGTAAAAAGGGGGCATGGCCTTGGACTACTCTCAGCAATCCAGCTGTGAGGGGCTTACTAGAGATAACAGGAGTGCTGGTTGGCCCCCAGGGACCCTCAGGAGGCAAGGGGACTTCATCCACTGACCAAGAGCGCCCCAGGAGGTGTGTTTGCAGAGTGGTGGAAAAAGAGAACATGGTCTGTGTCCACCTCTGAGCAATCCCACTATATGGGGCTTACTGGAGGTATCGGGAAGGCTAGTTGGTCTCTAAGGACCCCAGCAGCGATGGGGAATTTAGTCCCCATTGAAGAGCGTGCCAGGGAGCACGTTTGCAGCCTGTTATGAGTACTTACCAATGCTGCTGTATTGGACTTACTGGAGGTAATTGGAGGGGTAGCTGGGCCCCAAGGTTGTCCTTGGGGGCTAACTACCCCTCCAGTTACCTCCAGTGAGTCCCACACAGTGGGATTGCTAATAGGTCTTCGGAGGCAGCGCCCTCACATTAAAGAAGCATGTGCAATATAATAGGTTTCACATTTGTGAGAGTTAGAGCTATTGGTGTTGTAAATATAAGAGTGTTTTATTAATGTTTCTTGGAGTGGAGTGAATATAGGTTGTGTGTAGTGGAATTGTGTGGTATGTTGAGCAGTGAAATTATGTTGATAGAAAGTATGTGGTAATTAGTGTATAGGAATTATGTAGAGTGGTATTATATGTTATGGATCGTAATTGTGTGGTATGATAGTCTGTGCTGTGGAGTGGTTACCTCAGTTTTAGTCTTCCTGATTTCCAATAAAGCTAAACTATAAACTCAATGAGACAAAAAACAGATGGAACCACTGTGGAGCACTTTTGGACCTACTCAGAGGTATGAGCAGGGTCACTGGAATTATGCGACTGTTTGGCTGCACCCACTTTTGTACAATTATACATGTTCCGCGTTTGCAAGATAATCCATAATCTGCTGCATAATGTGCAGAATTGAATAAAAAAAACTTGTTTCTAGCTCAAACGGCTCAGACGTTACCAAAAATGCAGTGACAAGTGTTACAGTGTGGTGGAAGGTATTTTGTAAACCTAGAATGGTCACCTGTTACTTATTGCTAAATGTGGGTATTAAATCGGTTCTAATGGTGTGTAAACCACTCTTTCTTCAGTACCTTTGCCCCTTTCTGCACCCCTGTTGCTTCTTTCTGCACTCCTGTTGCCTCCTTCTGCACCTCTGTTGGTTCTTTCTGCACTTCTATTTCTTCTTAATGCACCTCATTTGCTTTTTTCTGCACCCCTCTTCCCTCTTTCTACACCTCTCTTCCCTCTTTGTGCACACCTCTTGCCTCTTTGTACACCTCTGCTCCTTCTTTCTGCACTTCTCTTTCCTCTTTCTGCACACCTCTTGCCTCTTTCTGAATTTCTGTTGGCTCTTTTGTACTGCTCTTGCTTCTTTCTGCACCTCTCTTGAAAATTTCTACACCACTCTTGCCTCTTTATGCTCCCCTCTTTCCATTTTCTCCACCTCTCTTGCCTCTGTCTGAACCCATATTACCTCTTTCTGCACCTCTTTTGCCTGTTTCTGCAACTTTCTTGCCTCTTTCTGCAGTTTTCTGCCTCTTTATGTACCTCTGTTGCTTCTTTCTATACCTCTCCTACCTCTTTCTCCACCCCTCTTGCCTCTTTTTGCACCTCCATTAGTTCTTTCTGCACTGCTCCTGCTTTTTTCTGCACCTCTCATGCACATTTCTGCACCCCTCTTATCTCTTTTTGCACCTCTCTTCCCACTTTCTGCACCTCTCTGACCTCTGTCTGCATCCCTGTTCCCTCTTTATGCACCTCTTTTGCCTTTTGCTGCAAATTTAATGCCACTATCTGCAGATCTCTTGCCTCCTTCTGCACCTGTGTTGCTTCTTTCTGCACTTCTTCTGAGCCTTTCTGTAACTCTTGTGCTTCTTTCTGCCCCCCTCTTTCCTCTTTCTGTACCTCTCTTGCCTCTTTCTGCACCCCGGTTCCCTCTTTCTACACCTTTCCTGTCTGTATCTGTACCTCTCTTGCCTCTTTCTGTACCTCTGTTGCTTCTTTCTGTACTACTTTAGCTTCATTCTGCACCTCTCCTGCCTCTTTCTCTACCCTCTTGCCTCCTTGTGTACCTCTCCTACCTCTTTCTCCACCCCCTTCCCAATTTTTGCACCTTTGTTGGTTTGTTCTTCACCGCTCAGGCTTCTTTCTGCACCTCTTTTGCAAATGTCTGCATCCTTCTTTCCTCTTTCTGCATCCCTCTTCCATATTTCTTCACTTCTCTTGCTTCTTTCTGCACTTTTCTTGCATCTTTCTGTACTTCTCTTGATTCTTTCTAGACCACAGTTGCCTCTCTCTATATCCCTTTTGCCTCTTCCTGCACCTCTGTTGCTTCTTTCTGTACCTCTGTTGCATCTTTCTGCACTTCTCTTGCTCTTTCTAAACCTCTGTTGCTTCTTTCAGCAATCCTCTTGCCTCTATCTGCACTTCTTTTACTTGTTCCTGCACCTATCTTCAGTCTTTCGGCACCTTGGCCTATATCTGTACCTCACTTGCTTATTTCTGCCTCTCTTGCCTCTTTCTGCCCCCTCTTTCCTCTTTCTGTACGTCTCTTGCATCTTTCTGCACCCCGATTCCTTCTTTCTACACCTTTCCTGCCTGTTTCTCCACCTTCCGTGCCTCTTTCAGCACCTCTTTTGCTTTTTTCTGCACTTCTCTTCCTTCTTTCTGTACCTCTCATGCCTCTTTTTCCAATCCTTCCCTCTTTTTGCATCTTTCTTTCCTCTTTCTGCATCCCTCTTTGCATCCCTCTTCCTTATTTCCCCACCTCTTTTACTTAGATCTGCACTTTTCTTGCTTCTTTCTGTATTTCTCTTGCTTCTTTCTACACAACAGTTGCCTATTTCTACATCCTTTTGCCTTTTTCTGTACCTCTGTTGCTTCTTTCTGCAACCTCCTTGCCCTGTCTGCACCCCTCTTTCTGTACCTCTCTTGCATTGGTCTGCCCACCTGCTCCCACTTGTTACACCCCTTTTGCCTGTTTCTGCTAATCTCTGCCTCTTTCTGCAATTCTCTTGCCTCCTTCTGTACCTCACTTGCCTCTTTTTGCAACTCTCTTGTCTCTTTCTGCAGTTTTCTTGCCGCCTTCTGTACCTCTCTTTAGCCTCTTTCAACACTCCTCTTGCCTGTTTCTGCACCTCTCTTTCCTCTTTTTGAACCTCTCTTGCCTCTTTCTGCACCTCACTGGCTTCTTTCTGCATGTCTTTTGCCTGTTTCTGCACCCCTATTTCCTGTTTGTGCAACTCTCTTGCCTCTTTCTACACCTCTCTTACCTCTTTCTGCACAGCTCTTGCATCTTTCTGTACCTCTGTTGAATCTTTCTGCACTTATCTTTCTCTTTTTGCACCCTTTGTGCCTCTTTCAGCACCTCTGTGGCTTCTCGCTGCACCTCTCTTCCTTCTTTCTAGACCCCTCCTGCCTGTTTCTGTACCCCTCATGCCTCTTTGTGCACCTCTCCTACCCCTTTCTGTATCCCTCTTGCCTCTTTTTGCACCTCTGTTGGCCCTTTATGCATCTCTTCTGCTTCGTTCTGCACTTCACTTGCCTCTTTCTGTACCCCTCTTCCCTCTTTATGCACCTTTGTTGGTTATTTCTGTACTGCTCTTGCTTGTTTCTGCACCTCTGTTCTAGATTTCTGCATCCATCTTGCCTCTTTCTGCATTCCTCTTTCCTCATTCTGTACCTCTCTTGCCTCATTCTGCCCACCTGTTTCTCTTTCTGTACCCCTTTTGCCTTTTTCTGCAACTCTCTTGCCTCTTTCTGTAGTTCTCTTGCCTCCTTCTGCACCCCCCTTGCCTCCTTCTTCACCTCACTAGCCTCTTTCTGCCTGCACCTCTGTTGGTTCTTTTGCACTGCTCTTGCTTCTTTCCGCACCCCTCTTGCAAATTTCTGCACCCCTCTTGCCCCGGTCTATACCCTTGTGTCCTCATTCTGTCCCTCTTTTGCTGGTTTCTGCAACTCTCTTGCCTAACTCTGTAGTTCTCCTGCCTTCTTCTGTACCTCTGTTGCTTCTATCTTTGTATTTCTCTTGCTTTTTTCTGCATTTCTCGTGTCTCTTTCTGCACTCCTCTTCCCTCTTTGTGCAACTCTCTTGCTTCTTTCCACACCTCTCTTCCCTCTTTCTTTGCCACTCTTGCCTCTTTGGGTACCTCTGTTGCTTCTTTCTGCACTTTTCTTGCCTCTTTCTGTACCCTTCCTGCCTCTTTCAGCACATCCTTTGCTTCTTTCTGCACTTCCCCTCCTTCTTTCTGCACCACTTCTGCCTCTTTCGGTAGCCCTCTGCCTCTATGTGCACCTCTTCTCGCCCTTTCTGCACGCCTCTTGCCTCTTTTTGCACCTATGTTGGTTCTTTCTGCACTGTTCTTGGTTCTTTTGCCCCTCTTTTGCAAATTTCTGCATCTTTCTTCCCTGTTTGTCCACCTCTCTTTCTCCTTTCTGCACTTCTCTTGCTTCTTTCTGCATCGATGTTGCTTCTTTCTGCACGTCTCTTGCTTCTTTCTGTATCCTTCTTGCTTCTTTCTGTGCCCCTCCTATTTCTTTGTGCACCTCTCCTGCCTTATTTCTCATCTTTATTGCCTTTTTTCTGCAGTCTTTTGCCTCTTTCAGACCTCTTTTGCTTTGTTCTGTACTTCACTTGCCTCTTTCTTTACCCCTCCAGCCTCTTTCTGCACCTCTGTTGGTTCTTTCTACACTGCTCTTGCTTCTTTCTGTACCCCTCTTACCTCTTTGTGCACCTGTCTTGACTTAGCCTGCCCATCTGTTCTATCTTTCTTCACCCCTTTTGCCTTTTTCAGCAACTCTCTTGCCTGTTTCTGCATTTTTCTTGGTTACAATTACGGTTGGTGTGGTTACTGTTATAGGGACATTGGGTCCAGCTTTTGCCCCTGTGAAACCTGCTAAGGGAGGGCGTTATACCAACTAAACATGGTTTTAACATATACAACCCATGTATGCTATACTACCCTAGTGTAGCATACATGATATTGGTATTAGTAACACCAAGTGAAAACATTAGAAAAGTGAATACAATGAACATATAAAATGTTGTAGATAGATATTGCCTAGCAGAGATCCTGTCCTTGAGTATGTGTAATGAGTAGTGTAGCATCAGTTTTGAATATGTGTGTTGGCTGAACTCAGCCCCCTGACAAACACATCATAGATGTTGAGAGCTGGCCTCTGATAGCAGGCATATTTTATATTAGATTTTTCCCTGGATCAAAATGTTGCTCCGTGCTAGCTAGTAGAGAAGATGCTCATTTGCACTATGAAATGCAAGGACAAAACTTGTACACCAAATACTTTTCTCACGACGAGGGTGTATGAGTTAAACGTATGGTGAACGATTTAGAATGAGCAGCAGACATTTTGTCTTTAACGAATACAGTATGCTACTTATATATAAATATAATATAGTAAAGCTTTGGTGCGGATATGCAAAACAGCAGCTTACAATGGATCTTTAGATGATGTAGATGATGTAATGAACGGTTATTGGGTATTATAGGATATTGGAGTTTGAGCGTAGGTCATAGGCCTAGCACAGTCTATGTGTTACAGTTGGCATGGTCAATTTTTTCTTCTATGTGTAAGAAAAGTGGTATCCTCTAATATCACGTTCTTAATCTGGGGACTCTACATTAGTTTTAAATACTAATAGAGGAGGACAAGTATCCAGGGCTTGACTTATTAACCATGTATTCCTCTTGTTTCTCACATTGGTGTGGGAATTACTCTATGGACCAATCTTGGACACAACAACCCAGACCAGTGTTGGACACAGCTTGGGCACAAAAAGGTTCCTCTTGTTCTAAAGCTCAACAATTTCTTTTCCTGAAGTTGTTGAAATTTGTTTTACAACCCCCTAAGCATCCTGCATTGTGGAAATAAAAAAGCAAGATTATATTTTCAATTAAACATTTGAAAACTAACCCATCTCAAATCAGCAAATGCTTTTAACTTGCTTTTCTTCTGCATAGTCTACATTTGACAAGGACGTCAGCAGGCTAAAAATGCTCTCTGTATTGATACCTTATTCTCTAGAATCATGAGTACAAAAGTTTTCTGAGCAGCATGCTCAGATTGTTCTTACTAACACTTCTTAATTCTCAGAGGAGCTAGAGAATGAGGCCAAATCTCTTACAAGGGCAACACTGTCTCTTTCTATCCGGACTTCACCCCTGGGGTTCAGGCAGCACTCTACGAGTTCACATGAGCCGAACATTTGCTGCAGCAGGCTCGAGTCACTTATGCCATGCTATACCCTGTTAAGCTTAAGGTCACACATGACAACAACATTCACTTCTTTACGGATGTTAAATCAGCTTTGAAATTCGCTAGACGCATCAGTGGTTTCAAGAAACAGATGACCGGAGCTAGCGGAGTATGCCCCATGCATAATAGACTTAGTGACAATGATTAACAATGCTGTCTTGCCTTTGCTGGACTCTTAACACACATCTTGTGCGCATATTTATCACTAATAGATTTCGTGCTCACCCTTGTTTGTCCTTGCTGTTGATTTAAACGGATAATTCGCATAACGTAGATAATACGGAAGATTTGCATCATTATTACACAACTTGGCACCCAGTTTTACAGCTGGGGTGATCGCCGGTGCCACTATGCCCCCAGGGAGAGCTCCCAAAATTCCACTTTTACTGTTCTTGCAGCTTTGTTTTGCCATGTTTTGTTCTGTTAAGTTCACTGATGGGAGGGTTACTCAGACTCAACCTGTTTGGGGGATTGGAGTGAGTGGAGATTGGGTTTTAATGGTTGGGGTTCGCAGTTTAATGAGAGACAGAAGGTTACAGTTTGGGGCACGCATATCCAGCTGCACGCCTGGTGGGGCATATGCTACTGGGACTTACAGTGTATCTATGAAGCGAGACAATGTAGAAGTCTACACAAATGAGCACACAAATCTAGACAACGTTAGTACACACAACGTGCATATCACTGGGTCATGACCACATATAATTGTCTTGCTTGGAACATACGTGGGCTCAACAACAATAGAAAAGTCAGATTGATTCAGTCCTACCTCATTAGACATAAAATCGATATATGTTTTGTACAAGAAATGCACCTGCGACATAATGTGAACGATAAGACTCAACATAGACACTGGGGGGACATTTACTTGGCAAACTATGCTAGGGGTACCACAATTTTTATACAAAAAGGCCGGGGATGGAGACTCATAAGAACACAATCAGACCCAGAGGCAAGATTCACCCAAGCAGAGGGCACACTTGGCACAGTGGGCCCGATTCACAGAATGAACTTAAGGCTCAATACCAAATTACTACTATTTTAGTATTCACAGAATGCACTTACTACTTTTGGCATTCACAGAATGAACTTACTACATTTGGTATTCACCGAAGTTAGGATTTTGTCTTAAGTCTGTTTTAAGTATGTTTTAAGTCTGTCTTAAGTCTGTCTTAAGTCTGTCTTAAGTTTGTCTTAAGACAAAATCCTAAATTCTGTGAATACCAAAAGTAGTAAGTTCATTCTGTGAATGCCAAAAGTAGTAAGTGCATTCTGTGAATACCAAAAGTAGTAAGTGCATTCTGTGAATACCAAAATAGTAGTAAGTTTATGATTGAGTCTTAAGTTCATTCTGTGAATCTGGCCCTATGAGAGTAACACTGGCCGTAGTGTATGGACCCAATACAGATGCTCCTGACTTTTTTCACGAGCTATGGGGGGCAATAACACAAGTTAGGATTTCGTATTAAGTTTGTCTTAAGACAAACTTAAGACAGACTTAAGACAGACTTAAGATAGGATTTTGTCTTAAGTCTGTCTTAAGTCTGTCTTAAGTTTGTCTTAAGACAAAATCCTAACTTCTGTGAATACCAAAAATATTAAGTTCATTCTGTGAATGCCAAAAGTAGTAAGTGCATTCTGTGAATACCAAAATAGTAGTAAGTTTAGGATTGACTCTTAAGTTCATTCTGTGAATCGGGCCCTAAGAGTGCCTCAATTTAATAATATTATAGTGAGGTGGTTTCCCAGGCAGCAAGAAAGGAGCTTCTCTAGATGTAAATCAACATAAACTCCTCTCTACACGAGAACCATTCGTAACACTCCACAGCGAGCACTCTTCAATCAATTTGTATGTGCAATAGTATCTCAAAGTATTTTAGGATTTTTAATATTTGCTTGCAGTGCTTCATGGCAGGGAGCCAAGGTAGCTGTTGAGTCGGGGTAAGTTGGCCAACCAGGAGCAAGGAGACAGCAACTACCGATGTTAGTTCACACCACTCCTCTGCATACAGGGACTGACAAAAGCTCTGCTACAAACTCTCCTCAGTTGATTGTAGAGTTATAGCAGTGCCAAAACAAATATGTCACTGTGATCATCTACTCACAAAGCTTTAAATTGTGGGGCGGAGGACAGTCTGGGCAGGTCAAAGTTGGATTGACAATCAGTTGGCACTGAAGGAACTTCATATGTACCAGCAAAAAGACTCACTATTCCTTGGTGTCAAAGTTAAAAACTGTTATGCCGCAACCTTAACCAGTGCTTTGCTAATGCTTCTTTAATGGCTGTATTTCTTAGAGCATAGATAAATGGATTGAGCATTGGAGTCACAACTGTGTACAAAACAGAGCCTACAGCCTCATTCCCATGGAAATAGTCATGTGGAGATTGAAAGTAAGCAAACATGAAGGTCCCATAAAATAGACTGACTACGATCAAGTGAGAGATGCAGGTGGAGAATGCCTTCCATCTATCCTGGATAGAAGGTATCTTCAGGATAGTTGTTGTTATTAACGTGTACGAAAAGAGCATCACTGCCACTGATGAGAAGCCAAGCATCCCTCCTGAGAGCAGGAGAGCTAGGATATTACTTGTGGGGTCAGTGCAGGAAAGACTGAGTAATGCTTTAAGATCACAGAAAAAATGGTTAATGCGCCTTGAGCCACAAAAGGACAGTGTGTGGGTGAAAATTGTATGTACCATGCCATAGAGAAAACTGACAGCCCAGGCGATGGTGATCATCTGGGCACACACTCTTCTGTTCATGATTCTGGTGTAATGTAGTGGGTGGCATATTGCAACATAGCGATCATATGCCATTGAAGACAGGATCAAGTCCTCAGTGCATGCAAAGTGCAAGAAGAAAAACAGTTGAGTAAAACATCCAATGAATGAAATTGTCTTATTCTCTGTAAGAAGGTCCACAAGAGCCTTGGGAAGAGTGTCTGAAGAATAACACATGTCCAAAAAGGAAAGGTGACTAATAAAGAGATACATGGGGGACTTAAGATGAGGTTCAACACAGGTGATGGTGATGAGAAGGAGATTTCCAGAGAAGGTCACCATGTATATCAACAAAAATAGCACAAAGAGGAGGTACTGAATCTCATGGATGGGTGACAGTCCCAACAGGAAGAAGTCTGTGGCATTGCTTTTGCTCGTCTGTTCCATCTTCTGCATTAAATTTTTATCGCAACATCTTTAGAGTGAGAAGCAACATTTAAAAGATACACGAAAGGAGAACTTTAAAATTATAAACTTAAACATTTTATCTTTTTTACCAATATATCCTATAAGTTCTATTTAGCTTGGTTTTAAAATGTTTCTAATATTTGTTTGGGGCATTTTTTTATCCATCAACTTTACTAATCTACTGACAAATGCATCAACACTGCCATTTGCGATTCTATATTAGCGAACAATAATGATTTGCTAATAAGGATTAAAGTTATTTTACTTTGTAGATTACATTTCAGTTTATTTATTTATGATTTTGGAACTCCGAAGAGATCCACATAAAAGCATAACAGAGAAAAAGTACATTTTCATATAATCACAATAAAAAAATACAGAAAAAGAGAAAAAAGGAACATTTTATAAACCACTAATATATTTCTAAAAAGCTTCTAAAAAAGTTAAAAATTTTATAACAAAACATTTCATTGGGTGGATTGCAAACGGCGTCTATGAACGTGGTGGCTGACAAAATACTTCATTTTAGATAAATAGGTCTCAACCACTTACGCCGATGTAATAGTAGAGCGGGAAGACAAAAAGCATATGAGTCATATCTGAGTTGAATTATTAGAGATATTACACATATCTGAAGAACCATACCATCTGGACAATAAGTTGTTCAAAGGGAGAAGATCCTGCCTCAATAAAAACCCCAAGCGGCGTACACCATGAGGGAGATTCCAAGTAACATAATATTGTACTTTTCTTATTAGGCAGGAGTCGATGGCAGGAGAAACACCTTTCTTTAAGATACGGGCTTCCCTATCCATCTTAAAACTTAATTTCCAGGAAGCCAGTTTCAGAATGGACTTCAGCTGGTATGCAGATAGAGTAAAAAGTACTAATTCATCTAATTGTCAAAGATCAACTGCAATTCTAAAATTCTTTACAATTAGAGAATGCTCTTTTAGAGTTCGAGTAATTCTTTTTGAATGAGATGTCTTAAAGTACCAGGTTCTCCCTTTGCGAGGCTAAAAACCCATCGCACTGTCCCTGCGAGGCCCTGAACCCAACTACTACACAGACCAAATTCCAGCCTAGAAGCAGCCACAGTACTGGTGGTGTTAACTGTGGATAAGTACCGCAAAATGTTGTCTTCCGTAGTATTTAAAAAACCCCATTTTCCCAAATCGACTAATTCAATACCATAGAGTAGGGAGGCTGGAATTTTTGCCCGGAAGACCTCTAGCAAAAAGGCAAAGTGTCTTCTACCTGTCGAACTATAAAGAGAGGATAAACTTTTACCTTGTGCTGTTGCCTTCTGGATATTATTCAATCAATCAATCAATCAATCAAAGACATTTATAGAGCGCTCTACTTACCCGGGGGGTCTCAAGGCGCTAGGGGGTGGGGGGGCTGCTACTGCTCGAACATCCAGGTCTTGAGCTTCTTCCTGAAGGAGAGGTGGTCTTGGGTCAGGTGCAGGTCGGGAGGGAGGGAGTTCCAGGTCTTGGCGGCCAGGTAGGAGAGGACCTTCCTCCTGTTGTCGTTCTTCGGATGTGGGGGACTGCGGCGAGGGCGTGACTGGCTGATCGGAGGTGGCGTTTGGGAGCGTAGAAGTTGATGCGGTTGTTGAGGTAGCTCGGGTCTTGATCGTGTAGGGCTTTGTGTGCGTGGGTGAGGAGACGGAAGGTGATTCTTTTGTTGACGGGGAGCCAATGCAGGTCTCTCAGATGTCCGGAGATGTGGCTGTGTCGTGGGATGTCGAGGATGAGTCTGGCTGAGGTGTTCTGGATCCGCTGGAGTCTCTTCTGGAGCTTAGCGGTGGTTCCGGCGTAGAGGGCGTTGCCGTAGTCCAGTCGGCTGGTGACGAGGGCCTGGGTGACCGTCTTCCTGGTCTCGGTGGGGATCCACCGGAAGATCTTCCGTAGCATGCGCAGGATGTTGAAGCACGACGAGGAGACGGCGTTGACTTGTCTGGTCATGGAGAGGGAGGAGTCCAGGATGAAGCCCAGGTTGCGTGCGTGGTCTGTCGGTTTGGGTGCGGTGCCCAGGGCGGGGGGCCACCAGGAGTCGTCCCAGGCGGAGGGTGAGGAGCCCAGGATGAGGACTTCCATCTTGTCTGAGTTCAGTTTCAGGCGGCTGGTCGTCATCCACTCGGCTACGTCTTTCATCCCTTCGTGAAGGTTGGCTCTGGCGGCGGCGGGGTCGTTGGTCAGGGAGAGGATCAGCTGGGTGTCGTCGGCGTAGGAGATGATGTTGAGGTTGTGTTGGCGTGCGATGGCCGCGAGGGGGCTCATGTAGACGTTGAAGAGGGTGGGGCTCAGCGAGGATCCTTGAGGGACGCCGCAGATGACTTCGGTGGCCTCTGACTTGTACGGTGGTAGCCGGACTCTCTGTGTTCTTCCGTCGAGGAAGGAGATGATCCATTCCAGTGCCTTCTCCTGCCTCCATTGCTGAGGCGCTGCACTAGGGTGCCGTGGCAGACAGTGTCGAATGCCGCGGAGAGGTCTAGGAGGATGAGGGCCGCTGTTTCTCCGTTGTCCATCAGGGCTCGGATGTCATCGGTGGCAGCGATGAGGGCGGTCTCGGTGCTGTGGTTGGCTAGGAAGCCAGACTGTGAGGGGTCGAGGGATCCATTCGTCTCGAGGAAGGCGGCCAGTTGTTTGTTGACGGTCTTCTCGATGACTTTGGCTGGAAAGGGGAGGAGCGAGATGGGGCGGTAATTCTTGAGTTCGGTGGGGTCCGCAGTTGGTTTCTTTAGTAGAGCGCTGAGTTCGGCGTGCTTCCAGCATTCCGGGAAGGTGGCGGTGTCAAAGGAGGTGTTGATGATGTCCCGCAGGTGGGGTGCGATGACAGCGTCGGCCTTGTTGAAGATGTGGTGAGGGCAGGGGTCGGTCGGAGATCCGGAGTGGATGGAGTTCATCATGCGGACGGTTTCTTCGGTGCTGATCGGAGTCCAGGCGCGGAGGGTGGTGGTGGGGGGCGTTGGTGCGGTCGTGGCGTGCGTCGGTTGAGTGCTGAAGCTGTTGTGTATGTCCGCGATCTTGTTGTGGAAGTAGGAGGCGAGGGAGTTGCAGAGGTCTTGCGATGGGGTGATGTCGTTGTTTCCGGCGTTTGGGTTGGAGAGCTCTTTCACGATGTTGAAGAGTTCCTTGCAGTTGTGTGCGTTGTTGTCCAGCCGGTCCTTGAATGCAGTTTTCTTGGTGGCGCGGATCAGTTGGTGGTGCTTCCGGGTGGCAAACTTGAGGGTGGTCATGTTGTCCGGTGTTGGTTCCCTTCTCCAGACTTTCTCGAGGGCTCGGCAGTTCTTCTTGGAGTTCTTGAGTTCGTCGGTGAACCATGGGGCCTTCTTGCTGCCGGGTCTGCTGGGCGGGGTCCTCAGTGGGGCGAGTTCGTCCGCGCAGTTGCTGATCTACTTCGTGAGGTTGTCGGCGGCCTGGCTGGGGTTCGCTGAGCTGGTGGGAGGGTGCTGGCTCAGGGAAGCGGCGAGCTGGTCGGCTGTGATCTTGTTCCAGCTTCTTCGGGCAACCTGTTGCTGGTGGTGGTGGATCTTCGTTCTTCTGAAGGTGAAGTGGACTCAGCTGTGGTCCGTCCAGTGGAGTCCTGTGGCGTGGCTGAAGGCGATGTCTTTGCTGGATGAGAAGACGGCGTCGAGTGTGTGTCCGGCGAGGTGGGTGGGGGTGGACACCAGCTGCTTGAGTCCGAGGTTGGCGAGGTTGTCGAGCAGGGTGATGGTGTTGCGGTCGTTGTTGTTCTCCAGGTGGAAGTTGATGTCCCCCAGGAGGATGTAGTCAGTGGAGGGAAGGGCATGCGGGCTGACGAAGTCGGCGATGTCCTCGCTGAATTGTGTGCGTGGTCCCGGGGGTCGGTAGATCAGGGTGCCTCTGAGGGTGGTCTTCGGGTCGGTGTGGATCTGGAAGTGTAGGTGTTCGGCGGTAGTCAGGGTGTCGTCGGTGTTGGTCGTGATGTGGATGGCGTCCCTGTGGATGATGGCGATGCCTCCTCCCATCTGGTTGGCGGTGCGGTCCTTCCGGGTGATCTTGTAGCCCTCTGGGATGGCGATGGCGATGTCGGGCGCTGAGGAGTCGTTCATCCAGGTTTCCGTGAGGAAGGCAACGTCAGGAGCTGTGGTGTCGAGGAGGTTCCAGAGTTCGATGGCGTGTCTGTGGACGGAGCGGGTGTTGAGCAGGATGCACTTGAGGTGGTTGCTGCTGGTGTTCGGCTTGGCGGGTGCTGGTGCGGGGCAGGTCCGGATGCAGGTGAACTTGCAGGCGTGGCAGCTGAAGGGTCCGTGGGTGCGTCTCTGGGTGGCTCGGTAGCATCCCGGGACTCGGCCGGTGTTGAGCGCGTTGAGGGTGGTGGCGGTGTACGTCCGGCGGGTGGGCTGGTGTCTGCGGGGTCCAGGGGTCCTGGCACTGGGTGCGGTCCAGGCGCGGACGGGCGCAGACGGGCTTACCTTTGGCGCACCTTCAGCGCTCAATCTGTGCTCCCGCTGCGCGGTCGCTCCAGGGGCGTCATAAGAGGGGAGCCGGGACGGAGGGTCTGCGGGGAGGCGGGGAGCGCGGGAACCAATCAGCGGCTGGGGGGCGGGGTCTCGTGGGAACCGGCGGGAAGCCTGGGGGCTCGGCGGTGGCCCTGTGGCGGTTGGGGCGTCGCTGGGTGGCCCTGTGGCGGCTGGGGCGTCGCTGGGTGGTCCTGTGGCGGCTGGGGCATCGCTGGGTGGTCCTGTGGTGGCTAGGGCGTCGCTGGGTGGTCCTGTGGCGGCTGGGGCGTCGCTGGGTGCGAGGCTCAGGCAGGTAAGGAGGAGCAGGCGGGGGTCACTTATTTGCTATGTGGGCCCTATCACTTAGATTGTCAACTATTATTTTTCCTAGGAAGACATAAGATTTTACCACTTCCAACTTTTGTCCACCCACAGACCAAGCGAAACTCCCATGTTTTGACTTTTTCCTTCCCGTCAAGCACATTACTTTACTTTTTGACACATTTATCTTCAGGTGGTGGGCCGCAGCATATTCATGTAGTGCCTGTAAACGATTGTTTAAACCTTTTGGAGTTAAATCCAATATCAATATATCGTCTGCATACAACAAACAGACAATCGGTTTACCCCCCAATACTGGGGCAATACCTTCGCTTAAAGACAATGCATGGGGGAGGTCGGATATGTATAGGGAAAATAATACAGGGGCCAATAAACAACCTTGTTTCAAACGATTAGCTGAGGAAATAGCTTGAGACAGGCCTCTTTCCCCTCCCAACAAGACTCTATACCAGGTATCAGAGTGGAGAGCCCGGACTAGCTCCAGGAGCAGGGTCGGCATGCCAAGGTCAGAAGGTTTCCTCCACAGCAAAGGACGGTCCACTTTATCGAATGCTCTGGAGAAGTCTATGAAGGCTGCATAGAGTCTCCATCCTCGGACCTTGATGTATTTTTCAGATATAACTTGCAGTGCCGTTAAATTATCCATGGCTCCATGCCTTTGCCTGAACCCAGTCTGCTCAAGGGGTAAAATGTCACCCTTTACCACCCAATCATTAATTAGATTCAGATGTCATTTTGCAAAAACTTTGCCTATAGCGTCCAAAAGGGCAATTTGCCTGTAGTTCTGTGAAGCATCACGATCTCCCTTCTTGAAAAGGGGAACTAATATGCTCCCCTTCCAGGAAGGGAGAACGGTTTCATGTGAAAAGCAAAAGCCAAACACTGGAAAAATAATTTTGCTCCACATGACGCTATTTTGTTTTAAGACCGAGATGGGAAGCTCGTCTGGACCCATAGCCCCAGAGGAACGCAAGCCTTTAATAGCTAGTTCGATGTCCTTTTCAGAAGGAGGACCATATGAAAAACTATCCTCATTTGTTCTACTGTAGTCAACCACTGTGACGTTACTAGCATACAGGTTCTCTATGTAACCAACCCATATTTCCTCCTCAATGGGTATGGGAGTGGTCTAGATCATGCTCCACATCCCTCCCCAATGAGCGACCAACATTTTCTTGCTTGACCTTTGAAAGCAGCTTCCCGTAGTTTGATCCATAGGGTATCTTCCCTCTCTTTTTTCAATTTGACCTTCACCCTACTCCTCCTTCTTATTAATAAAACCATTCTATGATATCTTTCGGGTGAATAAGTCAAATACTGTGCCCTTACTAATTTATTTATTTCAGTATTGAGTAGACGAAGGGAGAAGGGAGATACTATGATATTTCCTTTTGGTTCAATTTTTTGCAATGGAAATCACCTCACTCATAAAATCAGTAAAACATATTATTTCAGAACCTTTCCTATTAACCAAATTATGTACAGCAGCCTCTAAAGTACTATCCAAGCCCCTAATTGTCCTAATATCCCAATAGCATCTCCCTGCTTTCTCTCCAAAGCTGACCAATTCACTATTTAATGACCATGGGTCCGTCTTAAGCGGTTTTACATTTACAGTAATTGTTAATGCTTGATGATCGCTATATAATGTATTGGAGACCGTGAGATCTTTCAGGAGGGAGAAAGAGGTGCTTCCCACTATCACATAATCTAGAATGGACTCGCTATTGTTTGATTTATGGGTGAAATTTGCCGGTGTATCTGTGGGAAGCCTTCCATTTACTATAATTCCATCAACTTCTGTCAGTTCCTCAAGAAGCAATTTCCCTCTCTTATTTGTTTTAATATTACCTGGGAAAAAGGCTTGGGGAATCTGCAAGGATTCCTCTTTGTGTTTATTTATGAACAACTCTATACTAAAGTTAGAAATTATACAATTAAAATCACCTAGCAAAATTATATGGGGACAAGGTTCTGTAGCGGAAATTTTCTTTATAAAGGAAAAAACCTTCTTTAAAAGTACAGTATTACAAGCCTCTGGGGGAATGCAAGCATTTATCAAAACAATTGGTTTACTAATTTCTGTATTGTTAAAATTAAACAAAGTTACTACCTGAAAAAGATTACTAGGATCAATATAATGAGCAAAATTCCATTTTATCTTATTAGACAGCAAACAAGCCACTCCACCCCTTGCATGGCCTCTCCTAGAAGGGGTAGCTCTGCCATCTAATGAAAAATAATCCTTCCCCGCAAATAATTTCTCCACACACCAAGTCTCTTGGAGGCAGATCACATTCGCTTCTAATGTGTGTACAAGAATTGTAATTTTTCTGGACTATTCTTTATTCCGGCAACATTCCATGATGTTATTTTTAAGTCGTTGCTAGAAATAGGAATGTGGTTTGGGATTATTATTAGATTTGCTCGACAAAACGCTGGGCAACCAATTCCATTGAAAGCTCTCTTCTGCAGCATTTCGTTGGGAGGGGAAAGTGAGGGGAATTAAGTATGACACATGATGTATATTTTTTGAAATGCAGATTTTTAGATCTTTAGTTTCAGCCGGACAATCTATGCTACCCAACACTGTCTGAGGTAGCAAGAACTTATTTACAGGACGTCCATTTCGAGGTATCTCAAAAAATTGAATAACATCAATCCCCCTACTTTGTAACCGTTCTGACCATAAAAGAATATGATACGTTTGGAGTAAAACCTTACCCTTGTCAAATTCCCTACCTCTGTATTTACAATAGTAACTACATCTATGCTATTAGTTTGAATAAGTTTCAGACTTTCGATCTCCCAAAAGCATTTAAGGAGAAAAGATCTATTTAGGATAAGATCCATATCAAACAGAGGGGAAAAATCTAAATGGAGAGTATCTACACTTTCCCTTTCAGGGACATCATTTAGCCTCTTGGGAGCCTTTTCTCCTCCGATCATATTAGGGAACGACTTAGCTAGTGGATTGAGGGCTGTTGTTACTAAACTAGCAGGTTTCATCTGCTCCTCAGATGAAATAATGTGGGAGGGCCCCTCTGAGATGATGTTATAGGCAACTGATATAGGAGGTATTGGATTAAGGGGTAAATCATAGTCGATAATGATCGATAATAGATCAGCCTCCAGATCAATAGGATTCAGGATCTCTTGGTCTAATTTAACTTACTGTATCACATCTTGGGGGGCATTAAGCTTAGAATCTTGAAAAAGGTCTTTTCCAATAGAGGTGTCTAAGTGTTCATCAAAATTAATTTTCCTCTGCTTCTTTTTTGCAAATCTGCGAATTGGTTTCCTCTTTTTTCCTTTGTTCTTTTTAGATTTCCCTGTTTTTTCCTTATTCCCCTCATATGATAAGTTCAAAGCACCCTCTTTCCCTTTAGTTATCTGGGGTTTAAAAATTGGGAATAGCTCCTTATCTGTTCTTTTTTCAGAAACAATCATGGGTTCTATTTCTTGATTAAGCTCAATAACACTGTTAGCCACAGGTGCTTTTGATGGGGTTATGATGGTGTTCCCTAATGTTACTACAGTTTTCTTTCTATCGGTAAACTTAGAACTGGATCTTGGGAGGCATTCTCAAACTTATTCTCTACCATCTCTTCTTTGGTCACTTTCGGCCCTACTGGAGTAGACTCGTTTTTCATACTAGATTCCTTCCCCTGTTTACTATTTAGTAATACCTTAAGTATTTGAGTTACAGTTTCCAACACACAATCAGAGCCACCAACACATTTTTCCAATAACAATAAAATAGAAGAAAGCAGATGTTCTAAAACTGACAAGGAATCCGAAATTGGTTTATCATGCATACAGGGTTGGTTAAGATGGATATCTGTGATGTTGAGGTCAGGGCTCGTAGAAATGTTTGACTGTGATTTGAAAAATTGAGATTTGTTGGAAGGAGTACTACTATATATTAGAAGCCCTGTTGGGCGAGGAGCAGGCAGCAAAATCACAGGGAAAGTTCAGCGCACAGCTTCCTCAGTCCAGGGTTCCTCACGGCAAAGAGTCAGTTTAAAATAGTGTCCACACAAAAAAAGAAGGCAAATGGTTATACACCTTTGAGTGACCTGTGGGACGAGCAAACAGGGAGAGCGGACCAGGTGTTGCCTATTGGTCAGGCAGGGACTCCTGAGAGATGGAGTCCCGGCAGCAGCGCTTGCAGCCCTGATGCGGTGTTTGGTAAAGCCTCTGCCGTCCTTTACACCTCAAACCACGGTAAGGTACTGAGCCAGCAGTTCAGACGGATGAAGCGGCACCCGCGAAGCGGGTGCGGCGAGTAGCAGACAGCAAAATCACAGGGAAAGTTCAGCGCACAGCTTCCCCAGTCCAGGGTTCCTCACGGCAAAGAGTCAGTTTAAAATAGTGTCCACACAAAAGAAGAAGGCAAATGGTTATACACCTTCGAGTGACCTGTGGGCGGAGCAAACAGGGAGAGAGGACCAGGTGTTGTCTATTGGTCAGGCAGGGACTCCTGGGAGATGGAGTCCCAGCAGCAGCGCTCACAGCCCTGATGCAGTGTTTGGAAAAGCCCCTGCAGTCCTTTACACCTCAAACCACGGTAAGGTACTGAGCCAGCAGTTCAGACGAACGAAGCGGCACCCGCAAAGTGGGTGCGGCGAGGAGCAGGCAGCAAAATCACTAGAAAAGTTCAGCGCACAGCTTCCCCAGTCCAGGGTTCCTCACGGCAAAGAGTCAGTTTAAAATAGTGTCCACACAAAAAAAGAAGGCAAATGGTTATACACCTTCGAGTGACCTGTGGGCGGAGCAAACAGGGAGAGCGGACCAGGTGTTGCCTTTTGGTCAGGCAGGGACTCGCAGCCCTGATGCTGTGTTTGGTAAAGCCTCTGCAGTCCTTTACACCTCAAACCACAGTAAGGTACTGAGCCAGCAGTTCAGACAGACGAAGCGGCACCCGCAAAGCGGCTACCGCGAAGCTGGTGCGGCGATGAGCAGGCAGCAAAATCACAGGGAAAGTTCAGTGCACAGCTTCCCCAGTCCAGGGTTCCTCACGACAAAGAGTCAGTTTAAAATAGTGTAATAAGGATTAGCAAAAGGCTATGCATGTAGAAATTGCTTAAGAAAATAGTGATTTCTAAACATTCCTTAATTGCGTAGCGCAAATTGCGAGTCGCAATTTTGGAATACCTCCCTAGTCATTCCTAATGGCCTAGAGGCCCATAGGAATAAATGGGAAGACATGCTCAATTTGTAATTCTTAATTAGAGAATCGCAAACTGAGAATGCAATTTCAAGGGTGCCAGGGTGTCAAAAGGACACCCTATTGCACCTCCGCAATCTGCATATGAGTACATCTTGCACACACACATGCCCCAAGGGCATATATGTGTGTAAAATGGAACTTTAAAAAATGCACTTTAGTGCATTTTTCAAAGTTTTTGCACCATATAGTTCAACTTCATGATAATTTGCTTCTCCTATTAGGGAAATCGCTAATTTTTTTTACATGAATGCATTGCATTTAGGGAATCTCAATTTGAGATTCCTTAAATGCAATCGCAATTAAAGTAATCACAATTTAGAGATTACTTAAATTGCAATTTTTGCATTTGGGATGATGCATCCCAAATGCAAAAATCCCGTTTGCAAAGGGGCAGATTCTGAGAATCTGCCCATTTGGGATCGTTTTTTGCTTTGATGCATGTGGGCCTTAATTCCTTATTTAAGGCATCTTAAGACTACTTCACCTGCTACAAGGACTCATGTCAAGAGATATAAAGGTTTTGTTGTGCGTGAGATGCTTGATTAAGAATATAGACTACAAATTTATATGGAAGGACATCAGCTTATGATATTCAAAAATGTGGAGTCGTATGAGTCCCTTACAAAGCCAGGGTGAAGCGAGAGATCTAGAAAGAAAGTTCCCCAAACAGATTCCCAACTCGTTAATGCCTGCTTACTCAACACTGTGCATTAATGTACCCTGCCATCACTCTTTCTACTTTTGATGAAATGTTTCAGAAAATAAATCAGTGCTCATTTTGTAAAATAATGTGTGGCAATGCGCACAACTGAGAGCCAGTGAACCATTGGCTCAAATTAAGCACTAATTCCAACACACTGCATTCCGACCCTCAACCTATTGGACAAAATATTGTTGTTCCCATAACAGTTATGTATCTATACTTCTATAAACATTGGCAGTATACATGACTGACTCCTGCCCTCTTGCTGCCTCAAACACCTTGCTGTTTTTCAGGGCCAGGACCTTGATGCATAAATACTACTAATAAACAAAAAATAAATACAACAATTCTCTTGTCATGGATTGAGATGCCAGGCAGTGAATCGCATGACGATCCTTATCCTCCCTGAGTATCTATCTCCGCTGAAGTCTGAAATGCTTCCTGACAAAACACCTTGGGTAAAACAGGGACTAGGTAAGAGATGGGGAGAAACAATGTTTGCTGGTAATGATGCAGCCAAAGGAGTCTGAGGTTCTGTAAATTACAAATTCGTTCGTGCTCAGCCTCCATTTTGTGTTCACCACCATTTTGTGTTGCCCGCACTCAGGCAGCTCGGCGAACGCGATGATTTTGTCGTTTCTGCCCTTGCGTGTCAGGTGGCTTCTTTGCTTATGTTTATTAACGAGTGTCAGGGTCTGGACGAGT
This sequence comes from Lissotriton vulgaris, assembly GCF_964263255.1. NCBI lineage: Eukaryota > Metazoa > Chordata > Amphibia > Caudata > Salamandridae > Lissotriton > Lissotriton vulgaris. The sequence goes on along the minus strand of NC_141686.1, from coordinate 227,374,607 downwards.
ACACTAATTCCTGTCTGAGCTGATTAATCCCCGTCCGGACTACATGTTGGTTCACACCATTGTTTCCTTTTAGTTATCTTATCTGCTGTCCTTCGTTACATGTCTCATGCATTCTCCTGTTTCATGACTGTCCTTCTACAACACGCAGCTGTGTTTTCTCTACTTGTAAACCGAATTGTGTGGATTCATTTGTAATTTACTTAAGGGGTCGAGTGACAAACAGAACCGGGAACTTGAGTTGCCTTAGTCTTAAAACATTGTCTATAATGTTTGCCTATAGCTCATGCTCTTGTGTAATTGCATTTTGCATTGTATTGTATCGTATATAAACCTGTGCGCCACAGAGTTAAGTGGCAGTCTCTTTTGAACCTCGTTGTACGAACGACTTCTAAGACCACTGTACTAGCAGCAGCTAATAAATACCATCTTCTACGCCAGACGAAGAGTCTGTGTCTCTATTTTGATAAGACAGGTGAATCCCGGGGATTTCAGGCGTACCCTGCTCCACCTGGCCTAAAAGGCTGCAGTTCTCCAACTGGCGCCCAACGTCGGGCGACTTCAGCGGTAGCGGTTGAGCCCGAGGATCGTGAGGAGCCCTGCAAGAAAACTCCGGAGGAAGCACACCACGTGATCGACCCCTGTATGTCGGAAGTGGACTGAAGGTCTTTGATAGCGCGACTACTCCTCTCCGACGGCTGCTGACGACTGCTGCCCTGACTGTCACCCTGCATTGGACCCTTCTGATGATGTTTGGTAGAGCGAGACGATAGACGGACCTTCGCTGGTGTAGAACGATTCTTAGTTAAGTATTTGGTGGGTCGCTCCCACAGACCTTTGTTTTTTTTTTGAGGGGGTTTTTATTCAGGTATTGCAATAGCTGAAGCCAAGGGGTATGTACGTTTGTACTGTTTCATTGATCTACACCCCTTGTTGTTTGTGATCAGTCTAGAGAAGTGGCGATGCCTGGGCTGAGTAAATTTAAGAGATTTTGTTGTTTGGGTTGTACAAGGGATTCCCAGTTAGAGGAATCATGTCCGATCCCTCCAGTTGGAACTCCCACTTATGAGCTCTATTCGAAACACAGTATTGGTCCCATTACCTTTAATGAGACATGGGTCCGATATATGAAAAATAGTGGAGTTTTGAGATGGCCCCAGAATGGTAGCTTTGACCCCGCTATACTAGATAATTTAGAATCAATTTTGTTTAGAAGAAAAGCCCGGCCGGCTATGTTTGACTCCTTTCGCCTTTGGCGTAAAGAAGCTAAACAGGAAGAAATCAAACAAGCGAAAAAGGATAAGAAAGCACAAGACATGTCGATTTTACAGGCTGCCCAACAGTTTAAAGACAATGAAGTAGATGATGCGAAGGAGGTATTAGAGAGACAACATCGTATGGCAATAGATAGATGCTATCCGGTGTTGCCTACTTCCTCTTCAGATAAAAATAAGGAATTAGAAGAAGACTCCCTAATGTCTTGTTTATTGAATTCACCTCCGCCCTATGTCCCGAATGCTAATGCACCGCCGTTACCCCCTCCCGTTGCCCAACAAGTGGTTGCTCAAGTACCGATTGTCCAACAACCGTCTCAGCCTCTTAGTGCTCCTTTGCCTGTTTCTGCTCCATCCTTACAGTCTGTGATTCAGCCCCCACCTTCTCTCGCTCATACTCTTCAGTCTACTACGTTTCAGTCTCCGTTGCCTTCTACATCTGAAATGCCTCTTATTTTCTTGAGGGATTCTCCTACTTCACAAAGGAGGATAGCAGATGCTGTTTCAAGTTTCTTTTCTCCTTTTGTTAGGTCTTTAAATCTGTCCCCAGCTTTTTCTAAATGGCAATCTCGTTGTCAACTTCCTCTTATGGACGAGAAAGTAGTTTTGGAGTCTCTCGCTCGTAAATGGATTGAGCATGGATTAGAATATAGTAGCGAAGATATCATGAGTTGCTTCTATCAATGGGGAGAGCCCACGCAGAGATATGATTTCAATGTTATGTGTCAAACTCTTATTAGAGGTTGGGAAGATATGGAGTCAGATACAGTTCCTTCGGAGCTACTGAAATTACAAGCTGATTTTGATAAATGTTTTATCGTAGGACATCGGGTTGAAGAGGCAGTGAATAGACTCATTGCGTTTCGAACAATGTTTTTGTCCCTGCCTTTTTCCAAGACTAATCCCACCAATAAACAAGGTAGTAAGAATTATCTGATGCGTGAAGTTCCTCCCGTATGGAGAGAAGAGGTGCTTGGTCCACCTCAAGTCCCTGCTCATTTCCAACGTATATGTGTCCACAAACCCTGGAAAAGGTCTGAAGTATTGGCGCTTAAGCAGACTCTTCCGGACCCCCGTAAAAATCCTGCTGGATATTACAAAGAATTGTCCCAAACAGTTGACGCCTGTATTATGAATTTGGCTGACATTGATATGTTATTTCGAAATGTTGTTCCGCAAGGTATATGGGCACGGATTCGTAGGGAAAATCATGTGGCTGAATTAGGTGGTGATTGGGCTGCTATCACAGCCGCGGATGCAAATCAGGTGGGTGGTGCGAAACCCGAGGATTTGATTACGGCTCTTCCAGGTAGAATATTTGAATTGATGAAGACAATGATGCCTGCGGTGCGAGTAAATTGGGATAAGCTGGCCGCATGCAAGCAGAAGAAAGATGAAAGCATCTCGGATTTCTTCACTCGCTTTGAAGAGACATTTATTGACCACAGTGGTCAGGATTTGAGTGTAGAGGGTGGTCAGCGATTGTTTGTGGACAAGTTCGTATATAATTTGCTGCCCGAGTTATCAAACAAATTAAAGAATTCCGAAAGTGCATGGGCTGTCTCTTCCCCTGCTAAAATATTGGCTACTGCACAGTATTACGAGAATAGGGATAAGGAGGAGAAGGAGAAACAAGAAAAGAAAACCAAAGATTTGAAAACAAAAGGTTCTTCTACAGCAGGCGTATCCGCCTCGCTCGAATCAGCATCAGCAAAATTTCCAGTTTCAGCAACCTTCACAGTTTCAGAGATTGTTGCAGAAGCCAGAGTATTTTACGCCGCGACCTTCGTTACGTTCTAATCAATGTGCATATTGTAGGGAAGAAGGACATTTCAAGAATAGTTGCCCGGTTTTATTGCAGCGTAATAATGGGATGTCCGCTCCCTGAGGTCGTGGTACTTTTCAGACAGGATCTAGAGGTAGAGGATGAGGTGCGTCCTCACAGGAGCAGCGTTCTTTCCCTTCATCTACTTCGAATTACATTGACCAACAGACAGTTCTGTCCACACAATATTACAATGATGATTATCATTTTGAAGATAGGGTTGATGATTTTCCGATTGAATAGGACAGCCATGGACAAAGTAAGGGAGTTGTGTTGATTCCAGTAGATCAAAATGGGCCATATGTCATTGTCAATACTATGGGTGTTTCAGAACTGTTTCTTTTGGATACTGGTGCGATGAGAAGTTCAATCATTCATTCCAAACTCCCTGGGGCACCTTTGTCTGGCTTAATGAATACCTCTGTGGGATTTTCTGGCGCTCCAGTCCGTAATCCGGTTTCTTGCCCTTTGCCTGTCTCGATTGGTCCCTATGATTTGGATGCTCCACTTATTCTGACAACTGGTTGTGGTGAGAATTTGCTGGGTTTGGATCTGTTGAAAAGGATGCATGCAACATTGTGTTGTTCTTGTTCTGGTGTGCATCTTACGTTGGGAAAGGGATTGATGTCCCCCATGTATTTGTCCAGAGACCAGTTTCCACCTGAGTTGCTTTCTCTCCCAGAAAGTCTTTGGGCCACGGGCCCGAATGACGTGGGTCGTCTTGCGATCCCACCGTATGTTGTCACAGTTAAAGTGAATGTTAGAATGCCACTCATTCCCCAATATCGTATTTCTAGTGATGGAGAGAGAGCACTGTTGGCTATTGTTGATGATTTTATTCGGAAAGGTGTGGTCGAAGAAACAAGAGGCAATGTTTGTAACAGTCCCATTCTTCCGATCCTTAAGAGGACGGATACTTCACAGCCTCCTGTTTATTGATTTGTTATTCACCTGAGGGAAGTCAATAAAATAGTGGTACCACAGATCCCTGTTGTTCTGGATATTACAGCTTTATTGACAATGATTTCTGCTTCAGCAGCTTGGTTTTCGATGATAGACCTCAAGAACGCTTTCTTTAGTATTCCTATTGCTGAAGAAAGTAGGGACATCTTTAGTTTCTCTCTGGGTGGCCGAAGTTTCCGATTTAAAAGAGCTCCTCAAGGCTATTGTGAAAGTCCCTCCATCTATAGCAAAGCTCTTAAATGTCAACTTGATACTTTTTCTTTGCCTCCAGGTGCTACGCTTGTTCAGTATGTGGATGATTTGCTGGTGGCTGCTGATACGGAAGATGTGTGTAGGAGTGTGAATGTTGCGTTGTTACATCATTTGGCTACATAAAATCATAAAGTATCGCCCTCCAAGTTGCAATATGTCTGACAAGAAGTGACCTATTTAGGTCATCTCTTGTCGAAGGAGGGAAGGCGATTAACTCCAGATGGTATTCATGCTATTTCACAGATGTCTGTACCTACGACACAGAGAGAAGTACGTGCCTTTTTGGGTATCACTTCCTACTGTAGACAATGGACTCCCAATTTTTCACTTTTGGCGAAACCATTGGTGGCACTAACGTTGAAAGATACCCCCCATCCGCTCCCTTGGACAGATGAATGTCAGAAAAGTTTTGTTGACTTACCTACTGCCCTGTGTTCTGCTCCGGTGTTGGGTACCCCAGATTATAGCAAGTCCTTTACATTGTACGTTCACGAGAGAGAAGGTTGCGCATTGTCAGTTTTGACACAGCAATTCGGATATAAGCAGAGGCCATGTGCCTATTTCTCCGCTACATTAGACCCAGTAGCTATAGTTTTGCCCAGTAGTCTCAGAGCTACGGCAGCTGCCGCAATTTCTATTAGACAGTCTACCACATTAGTGTTGGATAACACACCAATTGTTATGGTTCCACATGCAGTGGATACCTTGCTGAATAGAACTAAGAGGCAGCATCTCACGAGTGCTTGTTTGTCTGGTTACGAGTTGACACTTTTAGCGAGCCATGTACATATTAAAAGATGTAACACGTTAAATCCAGCTACATTGTTGCCGCTCCCAGATGAGAAAGATGATCAGGAAAAGCATGATTGTTTTCTCCGAACAGAAGAAAAAACAAAGGGTAGGATTGATTTAAAGGACACTCCGCTCAAGGACTCGGATGGGATCCTTTGGGTGGACGGTTCTTGTTTTAAGCTTCTAAATGGAGAAACTACTTCTGCCTATGCTGTTACCACCTTATGCACAATTGTTGAGACTGCACGTATTGGACATAATTCAGACCAAGCAGCTGAGTTGATAGCTTTGACTAGAGAGTGTGTGCTGTCGAAGGGAAAGAGAGTGAATGTGTACACAGATAGTCAGTACACCTTCGGTGTTGCACATAGTTTTGGAAAGTTTTGGAGGGAGAGAGGATTCTTTACCTCCAACGGGACAAAGATTCAGCATGGTCAGTAAGTCACTGATCTTCTTGCCTTACCTGCACAAATCGCAATCATAAAGTGCAGTGCACACAAGAAAGTTACAGATGATGTGGGTCTTGGAAATGCGTTTGCAGACGAGGTAGCAAAAACTACAGCTAGAAACACCACTAGTCGAATGTATGTGGCAGGTCCTGCAAATTGGGTTAGGGAAATCGGAATGTGTGAAGACACGATTGAGAGTGTGAAAACGATTCAGGGAGAGGCTACTGTGAAGGAATTGAGTACGTGGAAAGAAAGTACGGGAATGTTAGATTCGATGGGTTGTTGGACAGAATTGTCGGAACATCAGCAATGGTTGTTACCGGACGCTTATGTGTTGCCGGTGGTGACTATGGCTCATGGTCCAGCTCATATCAGTGCAAAAGGGATATGCAAGCTCTTGGCTCCGGAATGAAGGAATTCCGAATTGTGCAGAAAATGTGGTTAAGCATTGTATTGTTTGTTTAATGCATAACCCAGGAAAGGGTACCCCAACTCCGCAGGTCATTTTGCTCCCCCGTCATACCCTTTTGAAGTGTTGCAGATTGATTACATTCACATGGATCGCTGCAACAACCTCAAGTATGTTCTGGTGGTGGTATGTGCCTTTTCCCGTTGGATAGAGGCCTACCCCTTGAAAGATAACACTGCTCTGTCAACTGCTAAAGTATTGATTAAGGAATTCTTTCCTAGACTTGGTTTGCCGCGCATTGTCTGGAGTGACAATGAAAGTGAATTTGTGGGCCAGATTATGCAGAAAGTATGTTCTGGTCTTGGTATTAGACAGAAATTCCATGCTGCAAACCATCCACAGTCAGCGGGTTTGGTTGGGTGTTACAATGGTGCACTCAAACTTAAGCTGGCCAAGATTCAAGCTAGTACAGGTCTTGCTCGGCCTGATGCGTTGCCCCTAGCTCTTTTGTCAACCAGAACTACTGTTCACTCTCGTATGGGACTTAGCCCATATGAAGTGGTATTTGGACGCCCAGCTAATGTTTGGGGCGTCCCCTGCCCCAAAAGATACTCAGACATACTATATCCTCTGTTAATTGATTATTTGCATGATTTGACTACTAAATTAAGTGTTATTCGCCAACAGGTGCAAAGTGCTTTGCCGGAGGCCTCTACAGACCCAGGTCACACCATCTTGCCCGGTGACTGGGTCTGTATAAAGAACTTTCAACAGACTAAGAATTTGGAGCCTCGCTGGTCTACGCCTACGCAAGGTTTGCTCGTTACCCGCATGGATGTGAGAGTGGTCAACAAGCGTAACTGGGTACATGGAGTGCACTGTAAAAAGGTGCCACTACCATTGCCCTTCGACCAGTGGATTCGCAGTGGTGTAAGGGAATCGGACACTGCAGCGGTTCCTTGTTTTGTTCCTTTCAGTGATGCTCAAATTTATGGGACTCAGTCTGAAAAAGCAGATGATGATATTCTTCAAGCCGCTGTGCCTGTGCATCGTGGAATAGACACTCCCAATCCAGAAACCTTGTTCAAGGATCAGACCGTGCCGAGCAAAACACGTTACAATTTAAGACCAAGAGCCAACAAACAGAACTGAATATATTTTTGTTCTTGAACACTTCTTTTCATTACTTAAAAGACATTCCTTTTTGGGTTCTTTTTGCTTCCTTTTTGTTTGATATTAGTATTAGATGTGCCATCTGTCTCCGTCGCAGGGTCACAGTAGGAGACTCAGACTGTAACCTGATTTTGTTCTTTTTAGTAAGTGGCTAGTGCCTCACGATATATAGAAGTGACTAGCTGAGTGATTAAGGAAGAGTGCCGTGAGCGACCTTTTTTTTTAGATAAAGATGGATGGTACAACAATTGTAGGTAGGGAAAATAGGAAGCTGGAAATGAGATCAAAGTATTGTAAATTATTGCGTAGTCGATTTGGCGTAACTTTGTGTGTTCTTATGTTTTTGTGTTTTTTATTAGCTTGCACAGGTTGGATCATACATGTTTTGCAATCAAGAATTGTTGCTAATTCTACAACTTCTTTGCCTTCTCGTCTTTCTGTCTTTACACACAAAATGCATACTCTACCCCCTCATGAACAGATAAGGAGAGCCGAGTATATGATTAATACGTTTATTCAGTTGCTGCACCAACATCAGTGGGCCATTAATATGACTGATTGTTGGGTGTGCGGACTCATGCCTTGGCTTGGGCCTATTTGACAATGTTTTCAGCCGCATACCACAACAGACTTAGAAGCCCTGTGAGAACTTCTGGGAATAGACTAGATTTCAGTCACAGCTCTTTGATTAAAGGTATAGGGGAAATGGCCAAGATTATAGAGAAGAGTAAGATTCCATTAGATGAGAAGAGAGCTTATGTGTTTTCTCTACTTGTAAACCGAATTGTGTGGATTCATTTGTAATTTACTTAAGGGGTCGAGTGACAAACAGAACCAGGAACTTGAGTTGCCTTAGTCTTAAAACATTGTCTATAATGTTTGCCTATAGCTCATGCTCTTGTGTAATTGCATTTTGCATTGTATTGAATCGTATATAAACCTGTGCGCCACTGAGTTAAGTGGTAGTCTCTTTTGAACCTCGTTGTACGAACGACTTCTAAGACCACTGTACTAGCTGCAGCTAATAAATACCATCTTCTACGCCAGACGAAGAGTCCGTTTCTCTGTTTTGACAAGGCAGGTGAATCCTGGGGATTTCAGGCGTACCCTGCGCCACCGGGCCTTAAAGGCTGCGGTTCTCCAAGTCTCTCTCATGCAGTACATGAGTACAGAGAGAGGCAGGTCTTCACACTGAATGCAGTATGACAGTTTCGTAAAATAGTATCAGTTAAAGTTAAACAATAATTAACCAGATTTTATACTTAGCTCACCAGTCTGCAGCTTACGAATACCAAAAATATCAAGAACCTTTTTAGCATTGGCAGAACCATGGGTAAAAGGCAGCAGCACCAAAAGATGGAAAACAAAATGCAAGGATCCAAGTCTCCTAATGACAAAACACCAGTATGTAAGGTAATGTACAAGGAACTTGGAGGAAGGGTACCAACAAAGGTGCACAGTAAAGAGGCTGGTAGTGAAGTAACCAATGGCGATAATGGAATACTGATGGAACCACACAAATTATTGACAGGCAAGAGATACATGTTGACACATGCTGGGATGGCCTTTTGTGCTTCAGCTATCCAGACCCTCCCAGAAGTGTTTCATCCAACCCAGAAATGAGTTCTAACAGGTGAAGGTTATAGGTCTAGATTCAGAGGGGTGCAGTAACCTTTCATCTCTCTGTCTTTAAAAAACCCTCAATGGTGAAAACCATTACATTTTATATCAATAACTGTTTGTGATGTTACATGATAGAGCCCTTTTGTGTATGTGGTTTTCTTATCAGTGCCTTAGACCAATTCCTCACAATTCTTATAAGTAGTCCTGCTATATAAATCTCTTCAATAAAATGGTTCAGGATTCAAACCTAAATGATTGCATGGTGGCATCAGTCTCCCGGAAATTAGGAAATATTATTGGGCAGCCCATCTGGCTGTGATAAACCAGGGGTTGTATGGTCATCCGGATGACCCAGGATACGCTATGGATAGATGGCTATTCCCAGGTGGGGACAATAGTAGAGCACTCTATTCTAAACCCCATAAGTGCCCCCTCACAGGTCCGACCGTGCCCTCGGTTTATGTGTGGCATGAGGTGACCAAGCACCTGGGATGGGACCATAGGCTCACACTGGCGACTCCCCTCTGGAATTCCGAAAAGCTGGGGAGTCTCTGGCAAACTAAAGGGTTTGATAAGTGGGACCTTATCGGTATTTCCCAGATCAAGGACCTTTGGGTCAAGGGCCTCCTGTTTGCCTCCCTCCAACAGCAATATAACCTGGCTGGCACTGAGTATTATAGATATCTGCAGGTCCGGCATGCACTCCAGACTCATATTGCTAGTAGATCCTCCCCTCCCGACGCATCCCCTCTCAAAGGATAGGATATTGGATGGCCATCTTCCCGAGAGGTCTATCTCTCTGATCTACAAAAAATTGATAAACAATATGGAAGACCCACTCCAGTTACTTAAGGACATATGGGTTGAAGATGGCATAGAACTGGATGATGAGGACTTGCAAGTACCAGTCCAAGCTAGGTTATGTTTGAAGCAGCTAAAGATACTGCACAAAATTTACTTCAATGGGCCAGGCTTGGTCCAGATGGGCAGAATGGATAGTGGAGAGTGCAGACGTGTATGTGAGGAGGTAGGTATGTTTATCCACATAATATGGGAATGTGTGCACATACAATCATACTGGCGAGTCTTACATCATACTCTCTGAGAGGTACTCACAGTTGACTTGCAGCCCGAAGCCCGCAGGTGCCTCCTAAAAATTTAGGAGCCGGCGGACCGTACCTTTTATTCTAAGCATTGGGTGAAAATGGCAGTAATGGTGGCAAAAAGGATCATAGCACAAAATTGAGGGCCCACCAACCGCCAAGCTAGAAAAATGGAAGGAAGATTTGGAGTGGTGCATGATCCGAGAAAAATCTGCATATGTGGCCAGAAGGTTTCCTGGGAAGGGGAGCAACGTATGGGGGCCCTGGAACCTGTATCGAGGGAATATCTGTATCCTGCTAACACCCCTGACGATGATGGGACTCTTGAAACCCCCTAGTTGTCATGTTCTGTATATTGGGGATTGATTCACTGTAACCCAGGTTAGAAAATTGGAGGAGGTATAGTTTCTTGCTCATGTCGCAAAATGATATGTAATGTCGATTTGTTTCAGAATAAAAAGATTTATAAAACAAATATATATGTAACAGTTTATTATTTGAGGTAATTTTTCCATATCCAGTCAGGGCACAGAGATGAAATACTTTCCTTAATAATGTCTCAAAACAGTACATGTAGCCCTATAGAAGCATATGCTTATCAAAGATACTGTCAGCACTTTCTCATACTATACTTTCCTTCTTAAACAAATTACACAGACCTCAGTGTACCAAAGAAGGATGAGAGGGTGTCCAGAGAGATTGGAATGGTGCCAACAAAAATGACATTTAATCATGTACATTATCAATCTGTACATTCTGTATATTACACTAAAAGGCACATTACGTAATGTGTGCGTATTTGGAATAGCACCTTCTTTTACTTTGATAAAGTGTTTGAACCCAGTAATGCATCCTAGAATATTTCCAAAAACTTTAGGAAATTTGTAAAACCATGATGTAGATGTCCCCTCAACACTATGTTCCTCCACAACTGAAACTTGTTCCTTAGTGCCTGGCCTAAGTGGCATGCAAAATAATCCTTGATGGTACCATCCTAAAATATTTAGTCCTTTTTGAGCTACATAGACTTTACCCTTGATGTCTTTGTTCTTAAATACCAGGGATGTTTAAAAAAAACATATAATTCAATTTTCCTTCCCTCATAAGAAACTGGACTCCTATCCGGTGGACTGAGTGGTTTCTTATTCCAAGTCTTTTCAAACAGTTCATCAGTAATCACTGTCATCCGTGCCCCTGAATCAGCTAACAGATTAAGGGGTTTATTATCCTCTAAAATCTCGACCACTGGATCAACACAATCTTCAAAATCATCTTTGACAACAACCACTAGATCGGATAATGAACTTAAAACCTCAGATAACATCCTCAAATGACTTTTCCTCTTCATCATAAACACACACTCACACTTCCTTTGTAATTGCACATTTTTGCAAAATGACCTGGTTTTCCACACTTGTGACATAATGCAGTCTTCGCTGGACATATTTTCAAATTAGGAAAATGGGCTGCAAAACCACAATTACTACACACTTTTTTTGAAACAACATTCTTTTTCTCAAATCTGTTAGACACATATTTTGAACCTTTAAATTCACTAAGTGGCCTAAATGATGGAGATGAAACTTTTACATTTTTTCATTCACTGTCTTTAATAGCTCTAACTATATTCTTATCTGGTTTTAACTCCTTCTTTGACTTTTGAGACAATTCAATACTTTTGACTATAGATATTGTCTCTTCTAATGAAGGATTTTTAAGAGTGAGCAAATTCTCTTGTACTTTTCCATCATTTGTATGAACAACAATCGCGAATAAGTTGGGATGTAAAGTGTTTAAATTCACATTCAGACACACGTATACGAAGTGCTGCAACATAAGCAACTATACTCTCATCCTTTTCTTGTTCTCTAGTAAAAAACTTATGTCTAGCTACCACTAAACTGCTTTCAACATCAAATTGTCTTTGTAACATTTTGACAGCTTGTTGAAATTCATCTATTTCATCCTCACCCTCACCTACTTCAAAAGGAGGAAGGTGTTCCAGAACTGCCTGTCCCTCAAAACCTAAATTGCGTTCTAATATAAACCGTTTCCTCTGAGCACTAAACCTACTCCCTCCTATTGCTCCTAAAAAAATTCAAAAGCCTTAAATAACACTTTCCACCTGACTGGTGGATCACCTGTAAGCTGCAAAAATTGGGGAGGAGCTTGTACATTCTGCATCTTAGATATACATTATTAATTGCTATGCAACTTTAAACTAATTGTGTGACACTGTAATCAAAAGAGATTAAATTGAAACAAAATGATTGTCATAATGCACAAAGTACTGATATACAAATACTTTTTATATTCTGTTACTTAAAAAAATAGTGACGAACAGTTTCATATTTGTGTACGCACAAGCTTGTCCACAGAATAAATGTTCCTCGCAATTACACCTTGAAACTCTTTACTGAATTTTCTTTGTCTAAATAAATGTAGGAGTCTTAAAAAACACTTCTGTGAAAATACAGCAGTAGTACACAATCTCAGTATCACCAAGGCAACATCCTGTGTAATGTGTAAGTAATCAGTAATACAACCGGATGTACGTCGTTACAACGCATGCTTTTACAACGCATGCCTTTAAGACGCAACTTTTACAACGCAAGTCGTTACAACGACTTGCGTTGGGGGGCGCTGGAAAGTGAATAGTTTAATTTACTATTCCAACTCCAGTCCCCGTGGATAGTGGGGAAGGTGTTGGATAGTAAATTAAAAATATTCCCTATCCTAGAGCGCCCCCCAGCGCAAGTCGTTGTAATGACTTGCGTTGTAATGGTTGCATCGTAAATGTACTGCGTTGTAAAAGTTGTGTTGTAAACGCTGTTCCCTATACAGCCTGTTGTGTATGAGGTAGATATCAGGATAATTGCATCTCACATAGAGCGCCATAAAAAATCATAAACCACAATGTGGACTTCCGACCTTCAACACAGACTTTGACCTGTTGATGTGAAATGCTGCAGCCGTAGAATGAAAAGAGGCTATAAACAACATGAACCGCTCTGTCACAAATGACCTCCGAGCTTCAACGCAGGCATCGACGTGATGATGTGAAACACAGTAGTCATAGAATGAAAAGACGCTGTGATAGACATGAAACGCTCTGTCACAAAGGACCTCCAACCTTCAACGCAGACGTCGATGTGATGACGTGGAACGCTGTACTCGTAAGGTGAACAGACTCAGCACAGGAACATCATTCTATCACTCGACGTGGAGAATTCTGGAGTGACAGCAGGCATCATCACCAAGACTGTGGGGGCTTCGGTTGCGTCATCATTCACTCACAGGCTGCGGAGCACAAAACTTCATTCGACTACATTAACCAATGATAATGATGATAGAGTGAGGCGCATTCAAGTGAAATACTGTTGGATTACAGGGTTCAAAACATGGAGACATATTCATCCAACATTGAACTCACGTGACTGTAACCCCAATACAGGCTCAGAAGATGTCTCCTCCAAATATACTTCTGATAAATTACAACAAAGTTTTATCTTCTTTTATGAAATCAGAGAAAATCACCCAGAATATCTGTAACTTGACTGAGTTTCCAGATGCTTTTTTTGTACGAAACGCTGAGCTCCACAATACCATCAGCATAATTTGTTGAAGTTATGTGCCAACAATAGTTTTCCAAGCTTTAGTGATCCAATCTCCAAGAGAATATGTTCAAAGGCACCACAGAAGCATCAACACACGTGGGAAAGTAGACTAATGGCCAGTCCTTGTCGCCAATTTGATGTAATATCCAAATAGACAATTGAGTAGAGACATAAGTAGACTAATGACCATTAGTCTCAACAGTTCCCAGGAAACTGACAAGTCATCACAGATAGTGAATATTCAAATATCAACATTAAATTGCTATGGGAATAGGGAATGACATAGTCGGAGCATGTAAGAATAGTATAACAATACAAGAGATAGACGGAGGATTACTACACAAAGCTTACCAAAGCTCAGTGCCTTTGTTTTCTCCATACTTACTACTAGTTTTCATTGCTAGAGTATTCCATAAACACATCCAGTCTTCTTTATAGACATGGTCTACAATTATGAGATTGTGTGCATACAGAAGACATGCAACGTATTTGCCTTCTATTTTGGGTCTAATACCCCAAGCCACCCCCAAGGTTGTTGGCAGTTCAGCTATATATGTAATGGTATGGTTTGTGGAGCCAAGTCTCACCCTGTCTCAATCCATTTTCAATCAATATTTTCTGCATCGGTTGGAGAACATGGAAGCCGGTTAGCAAGTTCCGGTTGGGAGCTCCGAAGCCGCTTTGGCCGAGTAATGATGTAGCTGGTGACTTAGAATGGAAACTCCACCCAAGATGTGCCTTAGACATATGGGGATGGTTGGGGAAAGTGATTAACTAAAATAGAAAATGCTTGCTCTTGTGCTCAATTGTGCGGTTTCACATGTTGGGAGTCTGGGAGGCATGGGGGAAGTTGAGAAGCTTAGCAGGCGGCCAGAATCCGGAAGTATTACTGCTGTGTTCGGAGGCAGCAGCAAGCTGCCTCCGCACACAGTTTGAAGCACAGCAGGAGGGCCGCAGGCAGGATTTCTTTCTGGGAGGTAGTGAGCGTTGCAGGTGCAGGGTCAGAGTTGTGCCAGCAGGTGCTCCAAAGCTGAAGAATTTTTTGTGTCCCGGGAGCAGCAGAGGACTGGGGCAGAAGCGCGCATGACATTGGTAAGTGCCCTGGGAGGCAGAAAAGTTGCACAAGCCCCTGAAGTTTTGAGTAGGGGAGTGGGGTGGGTGATCCAAACAGTCTGGTGAAAGGCAAGAAACTTGTGCCGGATCTGCAGCTGCGGGAACCTAATGCAAAGCAAGGGATAAGCTATTGGAACCAGTAATTTGAGCATACACCCCACACCCACCCCAAATAAAAATGCAGTACCGGTTCGTATTTCACAAAACCAGAAGGGGAAGCAAAACTCTGCCCCACGCCCATCTGTGTCATCTAGAGAAAGGGGCACAGGACCCAAACTCAAAATTACCTCCTCACTACGATCTTTCTTTAAAGTTCAAGCTAGACTGCTATTGTTAGATTCTGCTGCGAGCCAAGCTACCACACAAGAAAAACCCCACGACATGTTAACAGAGGAGGAGGATGAGAGAACAAAGGGGGGAAGGTAATACACTCAGCATTACATTTCAAGTGGTGGCAAGGAGGGACCATGAGAAGGCACTGTGCTGCGAACAGGGGGGCAGAACCCTTTTTAGAGTCAGAGCCGCTCTGGTGATGGTGTTGGGGCTTTGGCAGAGCCACAAAATCCTAGGGAACCCCTACCACACCCTAGGGGGGAAAGACTGATGGAATCCATAATTCTAGAGCTAAGAGCAAATGTTGCTACCTCCGAGAAGAATCAGGGTAAGATCTAGGAAACATGTGACACCTTAGAGGAAAAGATTTAGCATCCTGATGAATCATGTGGCAGTAGTATAAACCTCATTGGAGGATATAGGCAAAGAAGTTGAGGAGAAGCAGAGAGAAATCCAGACGTTAAAGGCGAACGAGAAAGATCTTAGGGACAAAATGGAATCCTTAGAGAACAATGCCTGGGGGAATAATCTAAGACTGCTAAATGTCCTGGAGGGGAAAGAGGATGAATTAAATGAATGTATCCTTGGCCTGGAGAAAGCATCGCTGGAGAGAGACATCCAGGTGGCTCATAGGACCCATTTAAGAAAACAGGGGCAGGAAAGAACCCGCGAAAAATCCTCATTAACTTCCAGTCCTATTCCATAAAAGAGAAGATTCTGATTGAAGCACTCAAGCCTGGTACATGTAAAATGGAGGACTGGACATTTAGGATCCGTTTTGATATCTTCAGAGTTACTCAAGATTGTCAATAGGAAGTGGGTAAACACATTCAAGAGTTAAAGTCACTGGGGGCAATGGCACAAAAGTGCTTCCCAGCCTCTTTAAGGATTATGTGCAGAAACCAGATGCACAATATTCGAGATACCAAAGAAGTGGAGTAACTTCTGAGTCAGATCAAATCACAACAGAATGAGTGAGGCAACAGCTAAAGTAGGCAGGGTCTCGAAGGGAGAATATGTTTTGGAAGGAAGGGAGGGTTCTCCTGGGGGGGGGTGACACCATTTTTTTTATACAAGTACATGTGCATAAGGTATGGGGGCATATAGGGAAAAAATGAAAAAATATGTCTGAGTTGGTGGAATAAAAAAATTATTAGGGAGGGGTAGGGCAAGGAGATGAGTTGTTTTAACAATCCTAGATTCAATGTCCACTAATATGTTATTGTGGAATGTAATGGGATGAGGGTCAGGGGTAGGAGGCAGAATATGTTGGAATATTTAAGAATGGCAGATAGCAAGATTATCATTCTTCAAGAGACTCACCTATTAAAGTCAGAATGGGAGGAGGTAATGGGGAAGCTAAAACAGATAGATGCCTCAGTTTGCCTCAGTTTGCTCAAATCAGAATTGGTGTGTTAAAGGGGTTGGAATTATATTTAAGAAAGCAGCCACAGCAGTAATAATGAAGGCACACACTGACCCTAAGGGGAGATGGGTTGTGGTGAAAATGAAGATTTTGGGGAAACCATATGTTATTGCGGGATATTATGGCCCAAATCAGGATGATCTTGCCCCCTGAAGTCTCTGTATAATCAGCTATTGGAGTTTTCAGCTCCGATAATTTTGGCAGGTGACTTCAATCTATTAGTGGACCCCTTAGAAGTCAGGCAATATAAAAGCTTCTGTAGAGCTGAATTTACCTAAAATGAGGGCAGGAAACATTGCATGCAAGATTTTGGTTTGTTGGACGTTTGGAGAGAAAAAGGGGTAGGGGAACAAAAGTTTACATTCAGGAATTGGAGGTATGGCCACGCCTCCAGGATTGACTATTTTGTGAATGAGAAATGGGAAAACAAGAAGCGGAAAAGTTACCAGCTCATTTGTCAGACCACTCAGTAGTCTGCCTGACACTGAGGTTGGGTAAGGCAGGCCCCCCTTCCCCCAAGGTGGTCCCTGAATAGAACCTTACTGTTAGACCAACAGGTGGTGATAAAGGTAAAAGAGATAACCAGGGATTATTTTTGTTAAACAATATGACTACATCAGTTCAAATAACCTGGGATGCATACAAGGTAGTTATCAGGGGGAGGCTTATCCGCATTTAAGAACAAGTCTGTTAGTAGTAAAATAAAGATCATAGAAAACAGACTACAGCAGCTGGATAAGATAGATAGGATGGGAGATCAAGGACAGGGGACACAGGATGTGAGCATAGTTGAGGTTGAAATAAGAGAAAAGAAAGAAGAGTTGTCTGGCATTCTGGAGGGAATAGTCAGGAGGAAATAGGAGGGGAGTAGGCTCTCTCAATATGAGTATGGTGAAGGATGTGGAAAGCTTATGGCCTGGCAATTTCTGGAGCAAAACCCCCTGGTAAAGAAAACAATAGGATATGTGGGTATTATGGAAACAAAGAATCTAGAGGAAGTTGCATGGGTAAATTTTGAGAAGGCAGTAAATTAATACAAAGAAATTATTAAAATATTGTGCAGGGCTTCCACTTTCATTTTTGGAAAGAACAAACATTTTAAAAATGTCTAAATTACCAAAATTCACTTTTTTTGTTTGCTTCTATACCCGTAGAATAAAAAAAAAGGTTGGTTTGATAAACTACAAGGAGCTTTATGTAGTTTTATTTGGGCCTCCAAGGCAAATAAAATTGCCTGGAGGAAATTCCGAAGAGGGAAAGAACAGTGAGAAATTGCTAGACCAGACTTGCTTCAATACTGTAAAGCATTCCAGTTTAAAAATATGAGAACCCTGCTTCAAAAACATCAAGTGTATGCCCCGTATCTACAAACCATTACACTGCTAGAGAGGGATTGCTTTTTGTATAAGTTTGGCACCCAAAATTCTTTTAAAAAGTGAAGCTGAAGATACTATTATTGGCATGTAAACTCTGGTTTTACAACAGGGGAGCCTTAAAATTCTGTACTGTGGCAGCTACGCCCCAATATGGGCATCCCTGGGAATTTCCAAATGTTTAAAGGATAAACCTTTAAGCCCACTAGCAGAAGGTGGAATAACGAGATGGGGCCAACCACTTGATGGAAACACCTTAGTAGGCTGGGTGCAGTTGTTATCAATGGTTGATGGTGGTATCTCTAGATTCAATTAGCTAGTAAGGAAAAATCTATGGAGAAGGAAGAGGTAGGAAACAACATTTTGAAAAAGTCTAGCACAGAGAATGGAGGTCTCGGAATGGTACTGGATGATCATACTTGCCGGGGAAGTTTATTCTCCTTATAGAGATCTGGGGGAAAGGTCTGCTGTCGCAAGGTGTGCACAATCTTTGGCAAGTATCAACGTCTACTTTGTGGTATGTTGTCAGTGCAGCCCCACTCTGAAAAAAATATTTATTTACGATACACAGGTCATATTGGTCACCGAAAAAGCTAACAAATATGAACAAGCGGATGGTCAAGAGCAGCCATAAGTGTGGAGAGGCAGAAGCTGATGACCTGCACATGTTTTGTCAATGGCAATGTCCCAACCTCCAGGAGGTCTGGCATGATGTAAGTGTGGATTTCTGGACAGTGTTGGACATGAACTTGGAGGTGAGAATACGTCTAATCATTCGTTTGGTGTTGCGAATGAGGAGGGGTCAAGGGCTAATTTGAGAAGTAAACAAAGGAATCTATTGTTTGTGTTGACATTATTAGCCAGATGTGAGATTTGTATTAAGTGGGCATCCGAGTACCCCCTATGAGGATGGAGTGGTTGGACTCGATACAAAGGGTACGAATGCTGGATCGGAGCAGGGAGGAAATTATGAAGCTTGAATTTTGCGATATTTGGGAACAGAACTCTAGTTTTGGGGTATAATCACCCAAGATTGATAATTGGCAGGAAGTCCAATGATAGAGCAATATACCAATATACCAATAGCTCCCTGGTATCAGGGATTAGGGCTGGTACCCTCAGAACCTTTCCCTTTTGGACCCTATGTGACGGAAGGATTGGGGACTCGATCTCTGTCAATCCACCGCCCTAGCGTGAAAGCTTGTCCCCCCCTTTGTTCATTGCACAAATGAGGACAAAAGAAATGTAAGTATTTTCTGCATCAAGGTCTGATTTGAGCACGGAAATATGCGTGTATTTATAACAACAGTGATCATGCTTCTGTGTCGAGCTTCAGCTGAGCTGACATTTGTTTACTGTCTCTTATGATAGCACTGTTGCTACATGGACGAAAATAACAAATGACATTTGCACAGTGTGTTGAAGCTTTATACATAATTTTCAAGGTATCATGATGTGTACTTATGAAGTGGGTTTATAAACAAATTTGGGTTCAGAGACTAATCCTGCACTGTAATGCTGACAAATGTGTGTCAGAAGTCATTGTGTTAAAGATAAGGCAACTTAAAAAACATGTACATGCAAAATGCAGTGTTTCACCCCAAACCTAACTGAACCACATGACAAAACAATTCTGAAGAATTGTTCGCGTATGAATTTACTCCCAATAATATTGAAGCATTCGGCATGGGTAATGTATTAGGGAATATACATATAATTACTCATCATTGCATGCTTAGTAAAAAGAGGATAGCCTAATACAGAACAGTTTCAAATGGGCACAGCCTGGTATGCTGTGAAATAGCTGCAGTCAGATAGACAAAGATGGGTTCAAAAGCAATTCAGCATTAGAAGAAAACAGAAACTGATAAACCTGGACTGTATCCTGTGCTCAGATCAAACATGTCCAGGTATCACATTAACCTCTAAACACCAAGGAAAAAACTAACGTAATTGCAAACTAAAAACAAAAACATTAGCACTGAGTGGACTTCCTTGTCTGCGAATGTGGTCCTTGTGAAAGAGTAAAATGCAGTCACTCAAAGTGAAGATATCAAGTGGCTTAAATGGGCCGACCAGTTGCCCCACATGCATGCTGTAGTGGGCGGACTCTTGGAAGTACCAACTGCTGATCAACATGAAAATTGAGTAAAGGACTGTTCAGCCGTTAACAACAAACTGAATAAACGGAGGCCACTGTGACAAAGAAAGCCACGACTAGAGCAAACTGGCAGAATCAATAATGATCAGCAGAAAAGTGTTCATTGTAAGAAAATTCAACTTAGCACTTGTAAGGAAATGTAAAGGGGAATCCTGAAAAAACCAGAACTATATCAGAAGATCCCACTTGGTAAAACAGGACTTTGTGCATTGATACTACAGGGTAGGTTTAACAAGACATATATAAAGAAAGAAAACATTGAAATGTGGCACACTGTAACTTTTTGCTGACATGGTTCTCCATTTATAATGGTTATTTTCACACACTGGTAGGGTTTCCTTCGTAGATGCTTGCATCAAAGTTGGGCTTGCAAGGAAAACCTTTTAATGCTCCGAAGACAGCATTATATTTATGAAAGTGTTGTTTACCAACACTAAAAGAGTAAATGTTTTGTTAATTGTAAATGTAACGTTTGTATTTGGTTTAGATGGCTAAATATCCTACAAATGAATATAGTGTTGTGAATTGTGGGAAATAATTCACAAAACCAGTGATAAACACTCAGTAAGAAGGCTTACCCATGTAAATGTTATATATGGTAGACACTAAGGGCTTGATTCCAATGTCGTTAGGAAGGCCTCCAGATGGGTTCCAGAATGTGCAAATCCAGTTCGGAGCCAATGTTTCCGGCTGAATCGTCCCCCATTCCGAACAACCAAGTATGATGCGAAGATCTTGTCTACATTGACCTACTCATTTCTGTTCCTAGACATGTCCTTCCCACTCATTTGTAGACGAATCGTGCCGCGCAATGGAGTCAGATTCCGCACGAGCAAGTACGATGAACAATTCGTACAGCCTTTCCGATTCCTTTTGCTTGGATAAAAAGGCTTCCAGAATCAGTCTTTAGGGGCCCATTGCTGGCCTCCCTTCACCAAGGGGTGCCTGCCACAGGGTGCACAATATTTCCCAACAACCCCTTTTGACAATGGAAGCCTCTGTATGGGTTTGGTACACAGGCTCCAATTGAAGTCAATGGGAGTCCAATCGAATTGAGAGCATTGAAGGATGGTCCTGCTAGTGCTATCGGATCTCTTCTTATGCGTTACGTCCCCACAAGAAACCTCCGATCTGCGGGACTCTGTCAACTGGTTGTTCCTCATTTCAAACTTGCCAGATGGGGCGCCAGAGCTTTTTCCGTGGTTGCTCCGCAGCTGTGGAACTCCATTCCCACAGATATAAAAACGCTCCCGACCATCGAGTCTTTCAAAAAGGCTCTCAAAACCTACTTTTTCAAGAGGGCCTCCCCATGAGCAAATAGGACTTCGTAGTTTTGCTAGCTTCTGCATTTGATATAGGCACCATGACGCCCATTGGGCTAAGTACGCGCATCTACAAGAACTGTTTCATTCATTCATTCATTCATCGAATCAGATCCGGATGCATTCAAATGCATCGTACATGTTCGGTCGCACTCCCCTGACACAAGTTGTACGGAAAGCATTCCGGACAAGAGTCATTAAGTTTGCTTCCGCACGAGATCGGAATCAGACCCTAAGAAAGAACAAGTAAACGATTGATAAATAGAACCATAAAGGCACAAAATACATATATTTAATGTACTTTTAAGAGATTAACTATTGAATGTGCCATAAATTAGCATATTTATGATCTGAATGTAGTAGCTGTTCATTGATCTCATAAGTAAAAAGATCTTGATTTCAAAGCATGCCACCGAAAGAATTTACAAACTGAATCAGTGTTTTATCAACCTAAATAAGGAAGAAGAAGGTATGGAGTTTAACACACTCATACAACGGCATTCATGATCTGCAGAAATCAAGCGAACACAGGACTACAGCATTAGTATAAATGTGAATCTAGTATTTGAACAGCGCTCAAATCACTCACGAAGTAAAGATTAAGTGAGCTATTTCCCAAAGTCGCATGGTGCTGCCGCCAGAGCCGGGGATCGAACCGTGGATCGCAGCACCCAGCGTCAGTCGCCCTGGGCGCAGCGCCACACCTCTTTCACATCTGATCTGATAGACAACGCTCAAAGACACACCCAAAAAGACACATACAGACTATGGAATAGACATGCGTGTCAGACTATGTGTTTGTGCACTTTAAATGCACACAAAAGAAAATAATCAAATAGACACTTAAATGCACAGTTGGACAGGCACACAATTTATATGCTGAAACTCACACAGGGAAAATAAGAAAACAAGAAGTAACAAACCACGACCGTGCACGAAGACCTGTACAGGGCAGGATACCCCGAAGATAGTGTTCACGTTTAAACAGTGATACTCCTTAAGACAACTTACTCGTGAATATTCATTCAGATAAAAAAGGGTGTAAGGCCTTGACACAAGCTGTTGGAAAGTGACCCAGTAGACACACAACTACTCGAATGCACTCCTCTTAGCACACTTCCAGTCTGAGGTCCAGGCCCATCTCCTGGTTCAGGTGTCTGAGGCCCACAGCCTCTCCCTCGCCTGCAGACTACTTCATTTTGATGGACCCAAAAGAAAGTGAAGGGAGACTGTGGGGCAGCTAGACCCCCTAGAACATGAAAGCTAGGACTGAAGCGTCGTTTAAATATCTTTCTGTAACATGCAACTCTCTGAGGACCTACAATTCTCAAATCCCTCTTGCCTTCCCCACTCTTGGAGTTTTGAAATTGTAAGTGCATTTTCCACTGAGAACCAGTGCCAGGCCTGCTGCTTGCTAAGGGAATGAGCAGGGGTTGAGCATTGGCAATTAGCCGGAACAGAGCACCACAGACAGATAAACTGGTGACTGAGTTTATACAGCAGTACGACTGTAGCCAGGAATGTTACTTGTTGGTAGCAGTATGTTTGTTACCATTTCTTTTCACTAGTATGACCAGCCACGTGATTGCTTGGACCTGACCATAATTCTACCCACCTACACACACCCTTACTTCAGCTGAACACTTCAGCTCATGCTGTCTATGCCAGGATTTAGTACCGAGTACTGGTGTCGGACAGTAACGGGCCTGTTAAAGTACTGATCAGAGGCAGTGGTGTGCAGAAGACATTTTCGGCTGAAGTAATGATAGTGAGCATTAGAGGGAATCACAGCCTACTGAATGAATGAATTAATATGAGCTGTTTCCAAAACGTCCCAGTAGTTGCATGGCAAGCTACTTCTGCTTTGTGCACCCAGTCTGGGTCCTAAGCTCGTAATTTCTCATTTGTGTTGATTGATGTGTTATTGCAGAACAGCATGGTCGCACCGGTCCATAAGTACACACAGGATGAGAAAATGGGTACACCCATAAACATGACCAAGTTCACTGGTGTTGATTTCTGCCCCAACCTTCTACTTACTTTCAGAGCCGATACACACAAGGTGTCCAGATGGAAACTCTACCAGGTAGGACATGTGGAACCAATGGGTCTGTTAAACAGCAGTACTCCTGTGGGTACCAGGAACATCTGAAGGATTTTGTGGGCCTTGGGCCAAACATATTTTGGGGGCTCCTGTTTGGAACAGCTTTGAATTTATTATCCAATCTCAGCTTTTACATGCCCTCTTTTGCCCGGACACTGCACAGTCACACTGGTCCAAATTCTAAATATGCTTCCATAAAATATTCGAGGAAGGTTGTGTGAGTTTTTAAAAATTGTAATATAGCAACAGCTCACTCATACTATTGCAAATAATCTCTGCCACCCACTGCCATTTCTGATATGTGAGGTCCGTTTTTTATCTAAAAGTAACATTTTTATGAGTGTTGCATGGTGTTGAAAAACATAAACATAATATTTCACTCCAAATGTCTGTAATAGACTCCCACATATTACCCTATGAAAAATAAATTAAAGGAAAATGGTATTTAAAACAATCTATGTTTAAAAATCATTCATGGTCATCAGGGCAGTAACTATGTGGAGAACAGAGCCGGATCTACCAGGGGACCTCCTGACAGGGTGGGGCCCTGGGCCAGAGCCCATTTGGCCCATGCCTTAAAATGCCTCTCTCTGTGTGACAATTTCCCTTTTGGTAGAGGTGTCTGTGTGTGTCTCCCTCACCAACGACCCCGCCACCGCAGAGCCAACCTTCACGAAGGGATGAAAGAGGTAGCCGAATGGATGAAGAACAGCCACCTGAAACTGAACTCGGACAAGACGGAAGTCCTCATCCTGGGATCCTCACCCTCCGCCTGGGACGACTCCTGGTGGCCCCCCGCCCTAGGCAGCGCACCCAAACCGACAGACCACGCATGCAACCTGGGCTTCATCCTGGACTCCTCCCTCTCCATGACCAGACAAGTCAACGCCGTCTCCTCGTCGTGCTTCAACATCCTGTGCATGCTACGTAAGATCTTCCGGTGGATCCCCACCGAGACGAGGAAGACGGTCACCCAGGCCCTCGTCACCAGCCGTCTGGACTACGGCAACTCCCTCTACACCGGAACCACCGCCAAACTCCAGCGGATCCAGAACGCCTCAGCACGTCTCATCCTGGACATCCCCCGTCGCAGCCACATCTCCGGACACCTGAGAGACCTGCACTTGCTCCCGGTCAACAAGAGAATCACCTTCCGACTCCTCACCCACTCACACAAAGCCCTACACAACCAAGGCCCAGGATACCTCAACAGCCGCCTCAACTTCTACGCTCCCAAACGCCAGCTTCGATCGACCGGCCACGCCCTCGCCGCCGTCCCCCGCATCCGAAGAGCCACCAGAGGGGGACGGTCCTTCTCCTACCTCGCCGCCAAGACATGGAACTCCCTCCCGACCCACCTCTGCCTGACCTAGGACCACCTCGCCTTCAGGAAGCAACTCAAGACCTGGCTGTTCGAGCAGTAGCGGACCCCCCTCCCCTAGCGCCTTGAGACCCTCTAGGTGAGTAGTGCGCTATATAAATGCTTTGAATGATTGATTGATTGATTGTGTGTACTTGGTCAAGAATATCTCTACCAACATTATGAAAAACACATTTCTGCCCTTTAAATCAGGTAAAAAGCAGGGACAAATCGAAGAGCCAGAATAGAAAAAAAAAAAATGCAGTAAGTGCTGTTACACAAAGGGCGTAACAAGTTATGATACTGGGTAAAAAGGTAGTAACAGAGCCCAAGCTTCTAATTCGGATAACATTTCATGAGCATCTTTGCCTCACCGTCCAGAAAGACGATGAGGTGATAATTGACTCACTATTTTACAAGTTGAACCCATCAAGAATTTAGGGTGCTCTGCAGATTGAAGGCATGAATAAAAAGGTAACAGAAACCATTGAACAAAATAACTGGGTCTGATTTAACATCAATAAAATAAATGCCTTGGGGGCAGGAGAAGCTCAGGAACTCAGAACTACCATGAGACTTTCAGCATTCAGAATAACAGGAATAAGGTCCTTTCTCCACTGCTTGGAGGACATCCGACGATTTGAGGAGCAATAATGCTGAGGTTTCAATTATTCTCTGTCTAGAGTCTTTTCTGGTAATTTGAGGATTTTGATTGGCAGATGGCAACAGATGATCCAGCGACTCTTCACATATGTCAACGACAAACAAAGAAACACAGTTACCTTGAACAACACCCAAATGGTCTTTTAGGGACTTCTCCGGCGCACAAACAAAATTTAAAGCGGCAGTCTGCCAATCAGAATGTGTTTCATGCTAGTGTATGTTTAACACTTCCCTCAAGAATAAATACGGTCATTTGTTTAACTTTTGATGTTCTGGATGAGACAGGATGTTGGATGTGAACACTTAAAAGTAGTGTGCCAGGGGCTTGTAAATAAGCCCCAGTACTCTTTTTTGTTACCACAAATCTAACTATGTCGATTTTAAAAATAATTTAGACCACTCTGAAATAATTCACATTGCTGCCTCCTGATAGTTGCTGTTTCAAACTCATATTTGCACGGAGTAAAAATATTGAAAACACCAATAGTCCTCATTTTTTCACAGACATTGACTTATAAATCCTCTTCAGGGTGGTAAAGTACTGGGCAGGGGAGAACCATGCATAGAAATTCTGGGGAGTATTACCAAGGGGGGCGATAGGCAATTATCGCTGATTTAGCGGCCGTTTTCGGCCGCTAAGCGGCGATAATTCTATCGCCCTATTAGCAAGCTGTCGCTAACTGATGTTAGCGACAGCTTTTAGGCGATAGCGGGCGGTTTGGGGCCCGCTTTGCATGTCAGTGATGTTTATCGCAAATGACATGCAAAGTTGGCGTACCCAACCTGTTACCGACAGTAAGCAGTTGCTAACGTCGCTATCGCCTATCAGCAAGGCAGGCGTAGCGTTGGAAATATTCCAGCTAAGCGCGAATATCTCCAAATACTAACACCTGACCAGACCAGTTCTTAGCCATGTTATCCAATGGGAGGTGAATAACATGGCTAAGAGCATTTCATCACTAGTGTGAATGTCGCTGTATTCTCTGCGATATTCACGCATTTTGCTGCTATCGCTGGATATTTTAGCACAATGGAGAAAACGTTGCTAATAGCATGTTTTCTCCGCTAACATATCCAGCGATAGGCACATAAAAAAATCGTCACTAAGCCTATTTAGCGATAAATATCGCTACTTGTTGGTAATATGCACCTCTGTTCCTACCTTCTCTGTGAGTTCTAAGTGTAGGATTTCTAGCGCACCAACCAGGGAAAACTGATGAGAAGAGAGTCTAAAGGACACGCTTATTGACAAAATGTATAATGTAAAGTACGTTAGTGTGCTCGACAGGTGCTATTTTCTAAATGTCCTATATTTCCATCTGAGGGACCAATAGGCGCACCAGATTAGACACTTGATGACTTTTCTGCTGTTACCATTTACATTTATGGAGTTATTTATATTCTCTAACCTTTTTAGAATAGCAAAATTGGTTTCTATGTTTACGTTTCTAGTTTTGGTTAAGAGTCTTTTTAAATTATGGATAGCCAGGGATTGGTCTGTAGTATAATCAGGAACATTGGGTATTAGGTTTTTGTGCACTATAATGTTTTTAACAATTGCACATTTTGTAGCAGCCCTCCCACACCTCACAGCAAAGACCTGGAACAGCCTTCCTACACCACTCTGGACCGTGACTTCAGTTCCAGAATTCTGAAGGGTTCAAATGAGCCTGCAGGACCTGCACGCACCTTGATACCCTACTGAGTTATTAGCCGCACGTTATGAATCCTAATTGATTAATTGATTGATAATATGCTTTAGAAACGCACTTTGAAGATTCCCAATGTGTTCCCTCATTAACTGTACTTTCTTTGCTGTATGTAAACCCATGAAGATATGCTGCTCTCTCCAACATGTTATGTGTGTGTATAAGAATAATCCCGTAATTATTAAATCTAAATACCATCATCTTTATGTAATATCATTATTTAAACATGCATTGCATTATTTATGCATTCATGCTCATGATTTGATTAAAATGTATTTTTTTAGAGATTGCTAAGGTTTTCATTTTTGTTGGGAATTTATTATACAGATTTTGAAAATGGTACATTGGTTAGTGTTACATGTTCAATAGTTATTATAAAGCAGTTTAATATGAATTACATGAGGTTATCTTTAACTTATTGTTCTAGGTATGTGTGTCGAGTATAGTGGCTCAGAACAAAGTTACTATTATTTTCATTTTTGTGTAATTTTTTATCTGGGTCCATTGTTCTTTCTATATTTAAGAAACATGAATATAAAGGTACATGTTAATTATTTTTTTAGGCCTTTGGTGTGTTACAGGGAGCGTTTTGTGGGCCAGATGGTTAGGGGGCCCCTTAGCCAAATGTTCGAGGGAGCAATTTAGGGGACAAGGGAACACCTTAACTTGAGGCAGGGTGTGCGGGAACGCTCACCCTAAAATGAAGGAAACAAATATGTGAGTCATGGAAACTAAGCCCAAAGGTTGAACAGATTTATTTAGTGGGCACAGCTTCAAGAGAAAGGCACTTAAAATACAAAATAGAAACTGTAGTGACCTCGCATTCACAGAGAGTCAGACAAATTAGAAGGCCACCGACAGTTCAGGAGACTCTTCATTTGGGATCAGATCCTGAAAAGAAGACAAAGCCGTAATACCAAGCTACGGAAAATAGTGTGCATAAAAGCAAGGGAGGGTGAATAAACAGTATGCATATGAGTAACAACATCATGAGCATAGATGCAGAATATGATTCACAAAGAAATGCATACAAAAAACGGGTGGGATAATCCTCGCCTCCTAGTCCTTAATAGAATTGAAAATTCTTGTCACGAATGTTTGCAAATTTTGAATTCCATTGCAGGACAGGAGGCTCCGATTATGCTTGTTCAAAGCTGTCCCACTACAACAGAAGCAACAGTATCAATAGGTTTAAAATAAAATGTCTTGAAAACAGAATCTGAGGACCAATCAGCGGCTTTCATAATGTCAAACAAAGTGACCCCCATGGAATAGGCTTTAGAAGCCATGGCTCCACGAGCTGAGTGTGCTCCAAACACAGAAACATCAATCCCAGCCTCAGCCATGAGCCAACAAACCCATCGAGCCAGAGTAGCAGGGGTGACAGGACGGAAAGGCTTTTGCAAAGCAATTAACAATTGACCCTGCATATCTGCACGAAAAGAAGCAGTACTTACCTCATAATCCTTGAGGCACTGGACGACACACAGATTAGGACGAGCAGGGAAAGCGGGATTAGAAATAACAGTAGTGTTTGTCTTAGTACGCTTGGTAAGATGAAAGGTAACGCCATCAGGTGTGAATCGGCGGCCGGCCAGATCTAAATTGCGGACATCAGAAACCCGCTTGCAAGAGATCAAACACAGGAACATAGTCAATTTGGCCGACAGTTGCTTACGGGAGAGCAAAGAATTAACAGGCCAGGCCTCCAAAAAGCGGAGCACAACCGACACATCCCATAATGAGACATATTTAGGGCGCGGAAGTTTTGCTTGACGAATACCCTTCAGTAGTTTAGAAACCAGTGGGTGTTCGCCTGCAGGCTTGCCGTCCACCGGGAGATGACCCGCCGAGATGGCCGAACGAAAATTGTTCACTGTGCGATATGCCAAGCCCGAGGTAGCCAGTGAAGCCAAGAAATTGACTATGACAGAGACATCCGCCGAAGCAGGATCAACTTGTTGTGGAACACACCAGTCACACCAACGCTTCCAGGATCCCCTGTAACGTTTGTGGGTGTTGGAAGACCAGGCGTCAGTAATGAATCTCTCAGCGTCTGCAGAAAGGCCCTGGACCGACCAGCGTTCCCCGAAATCCGCCACGCTAGCAGAAGGAGAGAGTCTGAGAGAATCAGGGGTTGCGGGTTCCGAAGAGGATCTAAGAGGAGATTCCACTTCTGGGGAAGAAGGAGCTTCACTGCACAACTCATCTCCAAGAGAAGCGGGAACCACGGCTGAGCCCTCCACAGCGGTGCAATCAAGATGATCTCCGCCTGGAACCGTTTCGTGTAAGCCAGAACTCTGGGCAACATCATGAAAGGGGGAAAGGCATAACATAGAGTCGACGGCCACTGCTGAAGAAACGCATCCGTGGCCAGGGCATCCGGATCCGGTCTCCAACTGAAGAACAGGGGAAGCTGAGTATTGAGCCGAGAGGCAAACAGATCCATGTGACACGGACCCCATGTCCGGAGAAGAGCGCGAAAGACACGGGGATGCAACCTCCAGTCGCTGAAGTCTTTCAGGTGTCTGGAGTGCCAATCCGCAATCTGATTGTCGCTGCCAGGAAGATATTCCGCAATAACTGTGCTGCAGACAAAAATGCCAAAAATCCTTGGCAATCTCCGCCAGAAGCTTCAAGCGAGTACCGCCCAGCTTGTTGATGTAACGGACTGCAGACACATTGTCCATGCGGAGAAGAATGCAGCACTAGGACCGAAGTGGGGAGAAGCACTTGATCGCAAAGGAACCCGCCAGGAGTTCCAGACAATTGATGTGGAGAGAAAGCTCCTGAGGAGACCAATGACCCCCCGTCGAGACGGACCCGCACCGGGCTCCCCAACCCCACTGACTTGCATTTGACTCGATCACCAATTCCGGAGAGGTCCCGAAGAGGGCCCGACCATTCCAGGCCTCCATGTGGTCCAACCACCACTGCATCTCCCATCTCGCTTCCTCGGAAAGTGGAATCTGGTCCGAATAACGAAGACCTTTCCGGAGATGACTGATCTTCAGGCGCTGTAGAGCCCTGTAATGTAGGGGCGCTGGAAAGATCGCCTGAATGGAGGAGGCCAACAGACCGACAACACGTGCTAACGACCTCAACGACACAGTCGGTTTGGAAATAACAGTAGTTAGCTCCCTCTTGATATAATGTATTTTCTGAGCGGGTAAGAGAAGTTGACAGGAAAGAGAGTTGACCTGGAAACCCAAAAAGTCCAACACCTGAGTCGGGACCAAGACAGACTTCTGGAGGTTCACAAGCAATCCCAGAGACTGCAAAAGATCTATGGCCCAGTCCAGATGGGCCAACACCTGAAACGGAGAGTCCGCCAGAATGAGGATGTCGTCTAGATAAATTATTAGATGGACACCTCTTGAACGGAGAGACTCCACCACCGGCTTCAGAAGCTTCGTAAAGCACCAAGGTGCTGACGAGAGGCCGAACGGGAGAACTCTGTATTCGTACCATTTCCCCAGCCACTGAAACTGAAGAAAGCGCCGATGAGGGGGAAAGATCGGGACTGACAAGTAAGCGTCCTTTAGATCCAGATGAACCATCCAGTCCTTCTCTCGCAGAAGATCCCTCAATAGATGGATGCCCTCCATCTTGAAATGCCTGTAAACCACACTCCCGTTGAATTCCTTTAGGTTGAGAACTAGACGGGCGCCCCCGCCTTTCTTTTGCACCAGGAAAACCGTGCTGGCGAACCCTTGCGGATGACATACGGTCGGAACTATGGCTTCTTTCGACAGAAGAGCTTCCAGTTCCGCGGAAATGAATTCCTGATCCTGCATTGAAAAAGAAAGAGGAGGAGGAGGGTGGGTCTGATGCGGGCGTTGATAGAATTCTATTCGGAAACCCTGGACAGTCTCCAGAACCCAAGCATCGCTGGAGATTAATCGCCAATTGTGTAGGAAATACGGTATCCTGCCCCCAAGAATCACACTGCATGCAGGAATTAGGCTCACCTGAGGTGTTGGAATCCTGGTATCCACCATAGGATCCTCCAGAACGACCTTTCTGGTACTGGTCACGTCCTGTCTTCAAAGGGTAGAACTTGGACTTGTTCGAATAACCGGAGTCTTGTTGATGGCCTCTGTGGGACTGGGTTCCCCTTTGGGAAGGCTGACCACGGCCGGACGGACGTCCCCTACCACGTCCGGCCCTGCCAAAAACCGGACGAAAGGCCCGGCGTAAAGAGGCTTGAGCTTTGTCCAAGCCACTAAAGGTGTTGACAAATTTAGTGAGCTCCTTTAAGAAAGGCTGGCCAAAGAGCAAACCTTGGGCCTCCGGTCCAGCCTCGGAAGTGCACAGCTCAGCAAGCTTGGGGTCTAATTTAAGTAATATCGAACGCCGACGTTCGCTAGATATGGCACAACTTGCATTGCCGAGTTGGCAAATGGCTCTCTGAGCCCATTCAATGAGGTCGTCAGGGTCCACCATAGTGGAGGACTCCTTGGCCACAAATCCAAGGTCGAGGATCTTAGTGAGAGGACCCAGAAGGTCCAAGACCTTATCTTGGCAGGAGCGCCAAGAATGGTCCAGCCCTTTCTTAGGGTCCTTCGCAAATACGTCAGGAGTTTCAGCCAGGTGATCCACTAGGTCTGGACGCGGACAC
The DNA here is from genome assembly GCF_964263255.1 of Lissotriton vulgaris. NCBI lineage: Eukaryota > Metazoa > Chordata > Amphibia > Caudata > Salamandridae > Lissotriton > Lissotriton vulgaris. The sequence goes on along the minus strand of NC_141686.1, from coordinate 227,342,945 downwards.
TCAGAACGAAGACGGGCCCTCACGTCCTTATCAAATGGCTGACGTATGTGAGCCTGCACGTATTGAGCCACTGCAGGTCAACGGAGCCAAGCAGAAGAGTTAGGGTGGACAATGTCAGAGGGCTCAAAAGATAAGACAGGGGGATGCGTGAGCGCATCAACATAATGCTCCTTACAGACCCTCTTTTTAGGAGGGGGACCTGCCTGGTCAGCGGAGGATGAAGAGTCTTGATCATCCGTGCCTGCAGGGGAAACAGCAGTAGATGCCTCAACTCTAGGCACCGGTTTAGCAGTACGCAAAGCCTTAGCCAATTTCTGAAAATCTGAAGAGTGAGAAGTAGCAGACTTGCGTGAAGCAGGAACCCATCCTTGCTGCTGCGCATATTGGGTTAAATGGCGCTTCAGAGGCGTGATGGCTCTCACCAAGGCTTGGTTGACCGAATGCTGGACCCCTTAGTCAAGCTCCTCCACCAAATCATACTCCATAGACTCCGAGACGTCGTCCTCCTCATAATAGTCATCCCCATATGAAGCACTCATGGTCTCACAGAATGAGAAGTAAGTATATAGCCCACTGGATGACTAGAATCTTGTATGCCAAAGGCAAAATGCAGGGGGAGTGCAAAAACCCCAACAGCAAGCCAAGAAGCAGGAAAAAAATACTGCCCAATTCGAAATTTTAAGGTGGAGGGAGGGCTTGCTGAATACAAAAAAAATTACACTCTAGGCAGTGCCTATGCCAATTTTACAACCCAAAGTGTCTTCAGCAACAATGGGCGTCTGAGGGTTAATGCGCTGGCTGTGGGCGTCGACGCTGACTAGAGGCGTCTCTCAGGAGGCTTCAGAAGGTCGAGAAGCCAAGGAACCAGGAAATGTCTACCGCGCATGCGCGGGGTTCCAGGAAGCCAGACGCATGAAACAGAAAGCTTGCGCTGCTGAGCGCGAGGCTCCTAAAACCCCTGGTCTCCCGCTCCACAAGAAGAGACACACCGGCGCAGAGCGCCCGAGTCAAGAGGAAGGCGAGCACGCGCTTCCGAAATGAACGCCGAGGGATTTGAAATCGACGAGCCGATAAGACGGCAAACAAGCAGCAAATGCTCGAGAAAAGCAAACCAAGCGCTAGCAAGGCTATCAACAAAGCGCTAAGAAGCACAAAGCAAGGCAAGCAGAAACAGTCAAACAATACCAGCAAAAGCGATAAGGTAAGACAAAATGCACTTAACTGGCTGCGGAGCTGCAGAGAAAGAGGAAGAGTGACTGTCTCTATGGTCTTCTATACCACAGACTCTATGGTTGTTACCCATGTTTCTGGGTATTGTAGTTCTTTTATTTCTATGGCTGCTGGGGCTCATTAAAGAAATGAGAAAGCATAATCGGAGCCTCCTGTCCTGCAATAGAATTACTCACGGATAACACTTCCCTCCTTTACACGAATGTAAAATCCGCTGGCTTTATCTTCTTTAAACCTTGAATGCAGCTCCTGTGTGAAAGTGTTCCGATGATACTAGAATTCAATAAAGAAAGAAAAAAAATGGCTGCTCGACGTTGCGCAGTGACGCACTTGTAGACCTTCTTGGGTCAAAGGTTGAAAGCGTCTGACGCTGGCTGACACGCAGAAGATTATGATTCATTACCAGAATCCACGGAGGTTCTAAGATGTCATCATGAGCTGGCTGCTTGCTTTCAAAGAGGTGAGTAGCGCGAGCAAAGTTCACACTTTCAAATAGCTACGTGACAGTTTCTTGGATCTTCACAGTTAAATAGACAAAATACATGTCAAATCTTTTCGCAAGTAAAATGAATTGCAGTGTCGATATTTAGTGGTCTCAAAGTCACAAACATGCCATAAATAAGCTGTTAATTGAACTAAGTTGCGTAAATGTCAGAAAAATAAGTAGAGGTTAAACGCCTTGGGCAGCAGGAAAACACCTACTTTCAATCCAGGGCTTCACACTTAAATCATGACCCTTATGCCCTCCGAAATTTCACTTTAATCCTTGTAAATGTCTCAGAATACTTTCTCCTTATAACATTAAACGCCTAGGGCTGCAGGCTGTCCTGATTGTAACGGACAGTGGTTGGGCCAAGCAAGGCGTTTCTTGTATTTCAAGAAGAGTTTAATAATTAAGGAGAGGCTTCAAAGAAGAAAAACATTTACGGTAGATTGTTTTAAACACAGACCTACTTTAAAGCTGTGAGTTTGTCTGTAGTTTCAGTTTCTTTACTTTCATAGATTATTTCCTGTATGCTGTAGGTTCCTTATTTCATTCTTTATTTTCCTCTTGTTTTCTATTTAGTCTTGTTTCTTATTTCCTTTTGCACGCTGTTGGTTCTTTTAAGTACAGGCTCTTCTCTGTAGCTTGTAAGGTGTCCAAAAGTCGCCAAAATGTTGTGGGTAAAAGAGGTTCTTGAGTCAGGAATATATTCAAGTTGCTTTATTCAAGATAGTTACAGGTCCAGATGTTAAGATAGTAATAAAGGACCCCACCAGGAGTGACCTCCCTGTTACTCAGCCTGTCTGCACCAACTGCCAGTAAACTACAGGCAAAGCCCCCAACATTCTATGATATCATGAGGTATTCTCACAGTGACATCATGTGAGCCACAGGGAGACAAAGATCACTTACAACACTTATCATTGAAGGACACGATCCTGATGATTATAGGGACCCACAAGGATTGCAAGGCGGTGGTTTCAGATTAATTCTTTATGCTCCAATAAAGCATTGTTAAAATGACTCCCTGCCAAACGTTGCTCCTAAAGTCCACTTTCAGGTATTTTTTACTTTTTTATTTTTTCCTTTTGTCACAGCCACTATTTTTTTCAACTTAATCAGATTTTTTGAAGGAATTTGACCCATTCTTATTATAATGCACTGGAATGCTTTGTCAGTACTTTGGATTGCCTTTTTTGCACTCATCACAGCTTGGAATGATGGTCTCTTTCCTGGTGTAAATTTATTTGGAGGTTTTTTTCATTTCAATTAACAGCTCTTTCAGGATATCAATAACGATGTATGTGGCTCTGACTCTTGGTACCAAAATCATTAGTAGCATTGAGTTTAATTATTTTCCCGCCGTCAAAAGTGAGTTTAGGTTGGCTATTTCCACTCTTCTCCATAATACCTTCTGTTCAGAATTGCACCAGTCCTAAGCTCCTCCTCCAACTCTGAAAAGGAGTCATGCTGATGTAGGTGAAAGCAATTCAAGGCCAATGCAGACATAGTTCAAGTCGCAACTTGTTGAAAAGAAGCACAAACAAAACATCAACAGCATTTGTCAATTCCAGTGAAGAACCATACCTTACCGCATTAGTTATGTAATTAAATTATTCAACACGGTTGCACCATTTGGATCAATAAGTTTATCCCATGCATCAGTGCCCACACTTAGACAACAAAACCAATGCAAAGTACCAGCTGTGTGGCCTGCTCATAGTCAGTGGTTGATAACCTGTGCACAAGCTCTCAGCTCACTAGCTCATTGTCACCAAGCACTGGGTGGTATTTGGATATACTATTGAGTTAATAATATTGAACTACCAAATATCAAGTGTTTTAATATTGCTGCCCCTGAAGAGGTGTTGAAGAGCTTTTTTGGCGAGTAGCACGCTATTCCAGAACCAATGAAGGATTAAAGGTGAATTAGTATACTAAAATATAAAAATAATTGGAGTGGTGGACATGTTAGTCTGGTATTTTGATTGAAAAGGATAGTGTAGGGATAGAAGATGGAAGGTTTTTTATATATATGCCTCAATTATGTGCCACTGTCTGAGATGTTTCAAGCCCCGCGTCGGGTGTGAATCGACAGGCATGCTGTAAACTGGATCCGCCCGCCGATCAGGCTTTTACCTCATGAAGGTTGCTGCAGTGGATGTCAGAGTGCGTCTTCAACAGGTGGTCTCCTTGGAGCTTTGATATATATATTTATACATATATATATATATATATATATATAGCTGCACGTTTCTGTGTCCCAGTGTAGGCTTCAAAAAAAGATTGGCTGGCACGCTGGTATCCCTTACAGATGCGTTTCGCTTTTGCAGGCTTCGTCAGAAAAAAAAAAAATATATATATATATATATATATATATGCAAATGTCTAGTGCTGCTGAGGCGCGAGGAAAGTCGCACACAGGATTTCTTGGTTGAAGGAATGTGTTTGCTGACTTGACACTTTTCTACAGCACTGTCTTTTCAAAAAGTCATACAAAGACCAAAGGGAGGCCATGTCTTTTTAAAGCATGTTCAGTATATACCATAGACATAGAAAACATATGCATTTCCTGTTTGCTTGTTCTGTGCGGTCAGTAGGTAAAAAAACTCGAACAAATCTTTATGAATTCATTCTTGATCAATTTGGTGAGCAATTTAAAAAGCATGTCATGATAACAACAGTTTAAAATAATGGTAATTTAAAAAATAACATAAAGAAAGTGCATCATGATAGCTTTAAGGTTGGTGAAAATTAAAGCGCGCCTTATCCAAAGTGTGAGGTGGTTGCAGCCCAGTGGCAGGCAAGCTTCGAGGATACAAACAGAGCAAGAGCAAGAGGGGTGTGGTGGAGGGGTAGTGCACAATTATGGAAGTGATTAATAGCCCTATGTGTCCAGTGCAACACAGAGTGGTGTATGGAGGGCAAGTGCCCAACGGGAATTATCCCAATACAGATCACAGGAGGTCCAGAGGATGCAAGACAATGGGTAAGGCCAACACTTGGTCTGTTAAGGGGTTTGTAAATGAAAATCGAGATTGCGGAGGAGCAGTGAATTCGATAGGTGGTGGGGTAGGTAAGGTGGCAAAACGCCAGAGATTGTGAAAAAAGTATGGTATCTTAACAAGGTAAATAATAAATAATAAATAATAAAGAATGCAAACTGTCATTGGGTAAGGATTGTCTATCAAAACTCACTGACGTGAGCAAAACAGTAACATGATACTTAATGGCACTAGGGCGTTATCAAGAATGTGTGAGTCTGGAATGTTGGTTGGTGGGTACATGGCGGTATCCAATGGGTTACACATATTTAAGGTTGGGGGAGAGATGGTGAGCCTTCAAATTACAGTTGTGGAACTGTGGACAGAGAGCAAAGTAAGTTTCAGCCCCGGTGGACGTGAAGGTCCTCCTCATGATTGAGGCCTTCCGGGGTCTTGCTCTGTAGCCTCAAAATGTATTCAAATTCCAGGCATCACAGATGATGTTCCCGATCACCTCCTGTATATATATATATATACATATATATATATATACATATATATATATATATATATATATTACCTACTGGCGGTCGCCAGTAGGTATATATAGTTAGGATTTTTTCCCTATGGGATTTCTGAAAATTCTATGTCTAATAACTTTGGCGTTTGTGGACGGAATCGGCTGAAATTTTCAGGACAATGGCACATTTTGTTTTTGAGCAGCTCCTGGAAATTTGGGGGGGGGTCGTCAAGGGGGGGCCGAGAAAAAAGGGGGGTCCCAAAACGCGTTTTTCCCATGTTAATTTCCATACGGCGGTTGGACTCACTTTTAGCCCGAACGGCTGAATGGATTTCCACGAAACTTGGCAAAATTGTAGGGACTGTTAGCCCGATGTGCCTTTGCTAGGTCTCAATATATGTGCTTCAGTGGATTTTGAGAAATTAACGTTTAAATCAAGATATATATCTGTAACAGCGCTCCGGGCAGCGATCCGGTTAGCGAACTTTTCGCGTATCGGAACTTTGCGATGCGAAGCTGATTGGCCCTCCGGTGTCTGTCAACATTCTAAACACTCCGGAGCGGCCGCCATCTTGTCTCTCGGTAGGATCGAGAGACAAGAGGAGGCCAAAACAAAGGGGGAAATTACCATAAGGGGGCATAGTAGATCCTCGTTGACCCCCTAGGTTTTATGTGGAGGTTTTAAAAGGGCCGAGGAGGGTCAACAAAATTTTTTTTTTTTTTTTTTTTTTGCGTGGTAAGCGCCAAGTTCGCGAACCGGAAAGCGTTCTGGGCAGCGTACTATAAGGATAAAAGAATGATAGACTTTTCTAATACTGTATGTTAATTATTTGTTGTTTTTGTTCGTTTTTTTTTATTTATTTATTTATTTTGATTAAAAAAAAATTAGGAGTCAGAATTTTCATAGTTCATTAAAACTTCCAGCATTACATCATCTGGAATCTCCTCAAACATGCTTGTTTCTATGTCTTGTAAGCTTTCAATAAATTGTTCATCAAAAGATTCATCCATAAAATCTTCATCCAAAATTTCTTCAGTTAAAATCTCTTCTGTTGTAATGTCGAAGGAAACATTGATTTTTTCGTGCTCCCCTTCCATTTTTGTTGCTGTAAATTGCATAAAAAAATAATTATATTAGAAGAGTTAGGGCACTGTTGGGTTTAAGTTCAGACAGGTAGTTCTGTTTTTTTAACAGTGAAGTTAAAGTAAGTAAATTCATAATTATAGCAGAGAAGTGTAAGTCAATCAATAAATATAACAGAGGAGCTTATCTGTATCCATAACTATAGCAGGGGGACAGTAAATAATTATCAAAAAACGTTTTTACAAATTAATTTTAAGTGCCACTTACAAATTATCAATTTACTTTACAGGGAGGTGAAAAGGCTCTTGAAATGTAGTTCAGGAAGTAGTAGTGAAAATGGGTGTGTTTCCTTCTCTTCTTTTATATATATTCAGGTACATAACCAATCAAATGTCAAGAAAAAAAAATTGAAAATGAAAGTAAAATTTTCATTGGTTGTCAATTCCAATACTTTAGATGTGTTTTGTGAAGTAATTTACCTCAGGGTATTTAGATAGGTCTACAGGCTAAATGGCTAAATGAAATTTCAATCAAATTTGTGACAATGAAAGGGATTGTTATGTAGTATGAGCTAATCTATATTTGGTGAGAGTGTCTCTAGTCGTTTTTCTGTAAATTACTTTCCCACCTTTTTTTAGGACTGCTTTCTGGAAAGCGGCCCGGTTAGCGAACCTTAAGCGTCACGGGAGTCCACCATTTTGTGTTTCGGTCGCATTAAGATACAAGATGGAGGGCAAATAATGTTTAGAATGGGTAGAAGGGGTCATGGTAGACTTATCTTGACCCCCTAGGTTTTCTGAGGGTGGCTGAGGAGGCTTATATGTGCGGAAAAAAAAAAAAAAAAATTCCGCGAGGTTAGCTTTCGGTTAGCGAACCGGGTAGCGCCCCGGGGAGCGTATTTTGTGGAAAATTAGTGAAAAAAGTTAGAAAAAAATAATAATTGTGAGTGATCAGATGAAGGGTAGCTCTGAGAAGAGCTTTTGGGTTTATGGTACATTTAGGTACTTATAAGTAGGTACCAATGCACAGTCTTAAATTCAGAATGAAAATTCTGTTGCCCTCATCTGAGAAGTGAACTCCATCTCCTCTGTAGATATCTTGCATGTAGTAACGCAAGTTATTGTTGTACAGGGAGCCCATTCCATGGTCTCTCATGAAAGCTGAAACAGATTTGTTTACATGCTTCCTCGCTTTCTCAATTTGTGGAGAAAATTGGTTGGACCACCTCCATTTTTGTCTTTGGCATATATTGGAATATACCAAGGCAGTTTGAGGAAAAAGTGCCATTAATTGCTCAAAGGTGTCCTTTAAAAGCATTTCCAGACCTACCCCTGTCAAAGTGCCCAAATCATTACCTCCACAGTGCACTATTAACAGGTCAGGTTTTGGCAAATGCATAAAGGTTTTCACCAATGGAATCAATTGGTGACATTTTAATCCTCTTTGGCCCAACCACTTAATTTCCACATCTTGTAAATTGAGGTTGTGTAAATTTCTGTTCTCAGCATACCTTTGAGCCCAGTGGATGTAACTATGTCCAACAATCCAGACCTTAAACATGGTGGGAGAAGGTTGGGCTGCAGTCAGATGAAGTGTGGTAATGAAAGGGCAGTTGAAACAGTAGGAGTTTGTAAAGAAAAAAAACTATGGATTTCCAATGCTAATGATTCACTAGCAGTGATTGGTGCATTTCCATTTCTGAAAACAGAAAGTTAGGGTGCATGGATGTGTTCTTTGAAAGATGTAATTTGAATGGTCAAGGAAGAAAATTTTAATGAAAGATTGCACTGGATACGCAAGTGCACTGAGAGTTCAGAGTTCAATTGAAACATTGTTGTGTGAATTTGCAAACATGAGAGGTCTTCCAGGAGGTCGTTGCTATGGAAAAAAGGCAGAGAGGGCAGAGGGGGGAAGGGTTTTGATTTGAAAAAAGTGAGGGAAGAGTTATGATTGGCTAATATGAGAGATATGTGAAATGAATATCTGTATTTCTGTGCTTTCAATAGCTGCAGACTCTGGAGTGCATCCTTTTTCTTCTGCTGAAGACAATTTGGTGTATTTCTGAGACTGTTTTCAAAACTCAAAAAGTATTTGCTAAGGTGAGAAAAGATTTATTTATTTTAGATAGAGAATAATATGAATTAAGGAGAAAATGATGAAGAAAGCTGTGTTTTTAAACTGTGGCTTTGTCTGTAGTGATATAGAAATAGATTTTGTTACTTTGAGAAATTGTAATTGCATATTCGGTGTAGTATTCTGGAATGCAGTAACACAAGTTATTGTTGTATATGAAGCCCATTCCATGGTCTCTTATGTAAGCTGAAACAGATATGTTGTTTTTAAAAACCATTTTTGAAATCAATTACATTTCTGGATATGTACTGCTAGAGCTTCATAGGTTGTTTTGCGTCATATTTATAAGGCATTTGAGTGTCTTTGATGTTATTTTTTCCTTTTTAAATGGAAAGCATTTCTCATGGGGCAAGTGTCTTGTAAATACGCTCCCACCTGCGCTTGGCAAATTTAGATTTTGATTATGGGAGTTACATAGCCATGTTAATAATGTCGAAAAAATGGTGCTAGGGCATTCCAGAAAACGCTTTCATGTGTCTCAAGGACATTTTCAGTCATTTCCTCTTGAATGCAGGTATACAATTGATTTATATGCTGTGTTTAAAAACGATTCTTTTCTATGATGTTATTTTTTCCTTTTTAAATGGAAAGCGTTCCTCATGGGGCCCTGAGCAGTTCTTAGCCATGTTATTTAATGGGAGGTGGATAACATGGCTAAGAGCATTTGCTGGATAATGCATGAATATCGCTGACTTTTCAGCGATATTCATGCATTGCGGCCGTTTTTTTTCGCATTTGCGAGCAGTTCTTAGCCATGTTATCCAATGGGAGGTGGATAACATGGCTAAGAGCATTTGCTGGATAATGCATGAATATCGCTGACTTTTCAGCGATATTCATGCATTGCGGCCGTTTTTTATCGCATTTGCGATAAACCTTGCTAAGGAGAAAATGATGAAGAAAGCTGTGTTTTTAAACTGTGGCTTTGTCTGTAGTGATATAGAAATAGATTTTGTTACTTTGTGAAATTGTAATTGCATATTCGGTGTAGCATTCTGGCATGCAGTAACACAAGTTATTGTTGTATATGAAGCCCATTCCATGGTCTCTTATGTAAGCTGAAACAGATATGTTGTTTTTAAAAACCATTTTTGAAATCAATTACATTTCTGGATATGTACTGCTAGAGCTTCATAGGTTGTTTTGGGTCATATTTATAAGGCATTTGAGTGTCTTTGATGTTATTTTTTCCTTTTTAAATGGAAAGCATTCCTCATGGGGCAAGTGTCTTGTAAATACGCTCCCACCTGCGCTTGGCAAATTTAGATTTTGATTATGGGAGTTACATAGCCATGTTAATAATGTCCAAGAAATGGTGCTAGGGCATTCCAGAAAACGCTTTCATGTGTCTCAAGGACATTTTCAGTCATTTCCTCTTGAATGCAGGTATACAATTGATTTATATGTTGTGTTTAAAAACGATTCTTTTCTATGATGTTATTTTTTCCTTTTTAAATGGAAAGCGTTCCTCATGGGGCCCTGAGCAGTTCTTAGCCATGTTATCCAATGGGAGGTGGATAACATGGCTAAGAGCATTTGCAGGATAATGCATGAATATCGCGGACTTTTCAGCGATATTCATGCATTGCGGCCGTTTTTTTTCGCATTTGCGAGCAGTTCTTAGCGATGTTATCCAATGGGAGGTGGATAACATGGCTAAGAGCATTTGCTGGATAATGCATGAATATCGCTGACTTTTCAGCAATATTCATACATTGCGGCCGTTTTTTGTCGCATTTGCGATAAACCTTGCTAATAGCAAGGTTTATCTGCGATAAAAATCGCCGATGTGCGGCGATAATTTTTGTCTCTAAACAAGTTATCGCTAGTTGTTGGTAATATGCCCCCGGGTTTTTGCTTGCAGGAATCGGGAGGCGGGAGAGTAGCACTGAAATCAGTAGTCTGACGCCTGAATCGGGAGGGTTGGCATGTCTGGATTCTCTACAGCTAGGGCCATAAACTACATCCGCAGGGCTAGGTGATAGCCTGGGACCGGCCTGGCATGTAAAATGGCTGCCGTGCACGACAAAATGGTGGCATTGTAAAAAAGGCAAGATGGCGCAGACAATGTTTATCAATAAGGATTCATTTATAACAAAATATTTTATCGCACTGACAAATTGGTGGTCAACACTTCCTGATTTCCTTCGAATCGAACGTTAACAGACGTCACGCAGCAAAAAAAAAAAAAAAAAGCTCACGCACAGCCTCTGGAACACATGTATCAACATATATGAGCCTCCTCAGCCACCCTCAGAAAATATAAGGGATTAGGATACGTCTCCCGCACCCCCTTATACCTAGTAATTTAATTAAAACGAAGCACAAAATGGTCTCCCGCACCCCCTTATACCTAGTAATTTAATTAAAACGAAGCACAAAATGGCGAATTCCCGTTTCGCCAGCAGTTTGCGGCCCAGTTCGGTGTTCGGGAAGCGCTTCTACCGTGAAAAATATATTTTTTTTATTTTCCCCACGGGACCCTTTAAAAACCCCAACAACATTCCTAGGGGGTCAAGAGGGGTATACCTTGCCCCCTTTCATTAAATTCCCCCTTCGTTTTTCACCTCTTCTTCTCTCTCGATCCTACCGAGAGATAAGATGGCGGCCGCTCCGGACTGTTTAGAATGTTGACAGACACCGGGGAGCCAATCAGCTTTGCATCGCAAAGTTCCGTTTCGCAGGTGGGAGCGTATTTACAAGAAACTTGCACCATGAAGAACGCTTTCCATTTAAAAAGGAAAAATAACATCAAAGACACTCAAATGCCTTATAAATATGACCCAAAACAACCTATGAAGCTTTAGCAGTACATATCCAGAAATGTAATTGATTTCAAATAATGACTTACTTCATTGGTAGGCCTTCACATGTATTATCTCCTTTGTTTTCTTAAGTGAAAATCTTATCTGCAACCATGTGTTGGCCTCACCTCAAATAAACAAAACAGGCGATGGACTGAATGAGGATCAATGACACACATTCACCCCAGTCCAAAGATCTGGGCCTAAACAAACCTTTAGATAGGCCACACCTTATCGTCATCCTGAATTAATCATTTAAAATATTAGGGAGAGATTTATGATTGTTGTATGCCTGTTTTGTAGCACTGTGTGTCATTTTTGTGATGCAGTGCTGGTGCAAAAGATTTGCTATGTTAAATAATAAGTAGGGCATTAAGTTTTTGATGACTGTTATTCATTTACTGTTTGGTAATAGTGGTTATTAACATTTTTTATTATATTTTTCCACAGATTCAACTGCAGATTTTTTCATATTTTGAAAAATGCCTACGAAAAATAGAATTAGAAAGGCTAGAAAACGTCAAAGACAGCAGGATGATCTTTTATTGCAGCAGTCCTCTTCCCCAAATACTTATCAAAACACCAAGAAAGCTCCGGGTAAGAGCACAAAATCATTCTTAAAAAATATTTTTAGTAAAAAAAGTATTTATCGCAAAAATGTTTCAGTTCAGAAAAAGAAGAGTAATTTAAATGGAAAGAAAAGACCCATCAAAAATGTTACTGGTAGAGGAAGAGATAACTCTGTGCATGATAGTAGAAGGAAAGAACAGTTTAGGGACATTCGAAAACGAATGTTCCGTAACAGGATAATAGTTAATTTATTAAAAAATATTAAGAAAGGCCAACAGAAAGTGGCATTTTATAAGAAGAAGAAAAATGTAGAGAAAAATATTGATCATGCTTTTGAAATTAAGCGAAAGTTGTTTATTTTGGTAATCAATAGAATTAGGAAACTAAGCAAGGTAATTTCTGATTTCAAAACAAACAGTAGATGGAAGAGAGTAGTAAATCGTAGTAACTTTTGTGAAGTTTTTTTCCGGAGAATGGATGCATAGTTCAAGTTCTGAGGCATTTTTTAATGAGGAGAGTTATTTTCAGGATAATGATTTGGTGTTTGCAGTTGACACCAGTGGTCGAGCTTATGAAGTGAAGGATGGTTGTCCAGTTGAAAAAGAAAAACTTGTGACAACAGAGACAGAAGAGGCGCTAAGTGATGAGGTTTTAGGAAGACGTCCTAAGGGTCCTGTGTACATTTGGACGTGTAGTTCTATTTGCAGTGTGCGACAGGTTTCCATCAATTTGCTTTCTGATTTTATACGGACATTTAATAAGAAAAGTTTGAAGCAGATAATGAAGTTGTTGCAAGATTTAGATCCTTGCAGAGTGAGACAAATGACAGGTTTGCGTGGTCATTCACTGGCTTGTCTTTCCAGGAGAGTATGCCAGAGTGTTTTTCATCATTTCAGGATGCTAGCAGTGCATCATAATAAAGTGAGAAAATTAGCGAGAATGTTGTATTATGCTAAGAGTCCAGCAATTATGCTTAAACAATTATGTGCTGCTCTTTTGCATGGTTCTGAAATAGATGTGAAGAATATTTGTGAAGAAATTGAGTTTTGTTACTTTAGTAGTAAAGATGAGAATGTTCAAATTGACCCTGAAGTAGAGGGTAATGTTGAAGATAATGTACAGGTTTCCAGTACAGATAATTTTCAGAAGGAAATTGCCACGTTTCAGATCAAATCAAGTGAGAGGCCTAATTTCACTTGTGTATGTTGTCGACGCACTTATTATAAGAATCAGACTAAGGTAGTGGATTTATATGCAAAAAGTGAAAGGGAAAATAATAGTGAATGGAAGGATTTTGCCACATACTTGATGGTAGAAAATTATTTTGATTTGGGATCGGATCAACGTGTGTGTACTTATTGTTGTAATAAATTAAACCAAAACCAGATGCCTGCTAGGGCAGTTCATAATAATCTGGAATTGGTTGAGATTCCTTCTGAATTGAAGGATTTAAATACTTATGAATCTATTTTGATTCAAAGTATCCATCCCTTTCAGGCTATTGTAAGAATGGAGCCAAAGACAGGGAAGTTGCCTCCAGCAGATTTACAGAGAGGATTAAAGGGAAGAGTTGTTTATTTGCCTCTAGATTTGAATAAAAACATTAGCACAATTGGAGTAGAAAAAGTGGAAGAGGAACCTCTGGTTATCTTGGTTAATGGTGTTCCGACAAAGAATAAGAAAATATGGCAAGATTTAGTGGATGTTAGGAAAGTCAAAAAGGCAACATTGTATTTGAAGAAAAATAATAAGTACTATAAGAATGTATATGTTGCAGAAGAGGAAGTAAGTGATGAAGAGGATAGCGATTTGTGTGCTGGCCAAATTGAGAAAGTAGAGGCCTCTAAAAGTGAAGAAATATATGAACATTATAGTGTTCATCCTTTGCATTCCAAGGAAGTCATGGGGAATGCTATTGAGTTGTTTCAAATGAAACAAGCCAAAGGGAGTCCCATTAGTGTTTGGGAGGAAATTTTGGAAGCTCGGTGTTTCCCACAGCTATTTCCCACAGGTCGAGGAGGAAGATATGATGAGCGATCTCATCAAATTCCTGCGTCTGAATACCGGACTTTACGATTGTATGCAGAAGATCCTAGGTTTCGTCAATGCATTCCCTATTTGTTTCATCTCCTGTTTGAAAGCGATCTGTCTGGACTGTCATATGCAGTGAACCACATCTTAAAAAGTGGTATACAGATGCGAAATATTTCGGCAAGGGACTTTATGCATAAAGTCAATGTCCAAGACAGTATTTTGGATTCTCACTTAATTAATCTCATGGCGTGTCAGCGTGGTACTAATGAGTACTGGTACCGTCGTCATGGTGATTTAAAATGTATGCTGAGGAACTTAGGAACTCTGACATGGTTCCTCACTCTGAGCTGTGCAGAGTATGGCTGGGAAGACTTACTTCAATTTCTACGAGAGGCAAATGGAAATATTGAAAACATTGAATTCAAGACACCTGGAGAACTGTGTTCTTTGGATCCTGTGAATGTATGCAGGTACTTCAATCATAGATTTGAAGCTATGATGTCTTTCATCACAAATAAGAAGAATCCACCTCTTGGAGAGGTGTTGGATTTCTTCTGGAGAAAGGAGTACCAAGCAAGAGGAGCTCCTCATATACATATGTTGTTGTGGATCAAGGATGCACCTAAATTTGGAACAGATTCGGATGACTTAGTGATGAATTTCATAGAACAGTATTCTACGTGTGCTGTTCCAAACGCAACGGAGAAGAAAAGCCTAAGAGAACAAGTTCTACGTTTCCAAAGCCATCGTTGTGGAAAGTACTGTCGTCGTAAATTCAGAAACAAGGACAAGTTCTACACCAAATGTCGTTTCAACTTTCCACGACCGGTGATTTCTAAAGGAAGAGTGAACAGTTTGATGTCTTCACTGCGACATAATGTGACGAGGAAATCACCCAAAAATACATACAATTTGAAAAGGAACGAAGAGTCCAAGTACATCAACAACTACAACCCAGTGATTTTGTCCATGTGGAATGCTAACATGGATATACAGTTTGTGGGTGACAACTGTATGGCTGTGGCTCGGTATGTGACATCTTACATTACCAAAAAAGAAAAGACAGAACTCAAGGATATGTGGGAGGACATTTCCCATGAAAAGAGCCTCAGCAAGAAGTTGTACAGTTTCAGTCTGAAGATGTTGTCGCATCGAGAAATCGGAGCTTACTTATGTTCAGATCGATTGTCTTCAGCAAGTCTCTATGCCAAATCCAGGAGTATTGTTTGGGCGAGTCTTGGTCTTGCTGCAACACGAAATCGAGTTCTAAAACCTGTCCGGGAAATTGAATATTTGGCAGAAAAGGAACCAAACAGTACCGATATTTTGAAGACCAACATGTTGGATACATATTATCCAAATCGAAGCAGTCACCTTGAGAATGTTTGTCTATATGAGGTTCTACAAAATTATATATTCAAGAGGAACATCAAAGAAGATATTGAGAAAGGAGTGTATGCTGTAATTGGAAGTGAGGGATGCCTGGTCAAGCAAAGAAAATGCCAATTAGTAAACCATCGAAAATTGAGTGGCGAATCTCCAGAAAAAAAGGAGTTTTTCTATTTAGCACTTTTGCAACTTTTCAAGCCTTGGGGTGCAGAAGAGGAACTGCTTGGAGATTTCCTCTGTTACGAAGACTCTTTCACTGCTGCTAAGGAGACCATAGAATGTCCTGCTTTTCCCAAATATCAAGAAATGCTAACTTTGGAAATTGAGCAGGAAGCAACGATTGCAGCCGAGATTGCCAGAGACAGTTCTCAGGACAGTCAGAGTTCTGTTTCATTGAGTCAAGATCCACTTGGAGGACCTATTATCGAAAATGAAGCTGCCACTGCTATGAATGAAGTGGAAAGAGCCATGGCACATGCTCAGGAGGATTCAGTTAACTTAGAAGACTTGGAAAAACAACTCAACGTTGAGCAGAGGAAAATATATGATGAAGTTACCAAGCAAATTGAGCATGGATTAAGTCATGAGAAGAAAGAGTGCTCATGTACATCGTTGAAGCCTGTCCGACTGTATGTGAGTGGAGAAGCGGGAACTGGAAAAAGTTTCCTCATTAAAGCAATTTCATGCTATCTGCAGGAAAGGACTGAGTCATCGCTGTCTTGTGTTGTCACCGCTCCTACTGGACTTGCAGCACATAACATTAAAGGTATTACTTTGCATCGTCTACTGATGCTGCCGGTGGAGTATGACAACAAATTACAATACCACAAGTTATCTGGGGATGCTTGCTGTGAAGTTTCAAGAGTCTTGAGGAAAATGAAACTAATTATCATTGACGAAGTAAGCATGGTTTCCAATGTCATGCTTGCCTTTGTGCATTTGAGAATGCAAGAAGTACTTAAAACTGAATATGATGTGTTATTTGGTGGCAAACACATCATTGTTTTTGGAGATCTTCTGCAGATGACACCAGTAAAAGGACAACCTGTGTTCAAAATACTCACGCATGAAGATACCAGGAAGTGCCTAGAGAGCATTGGCAACGTCAATATATGGTTAAACTTCAATTATGCTGAACTGCATGAAAATATGCGTCAGGCAAAAGATGAAGATTACAAGAATATTCTACAAGATATTAGAATTGGAAAAGTGACCGAGCATGGAAAAGAAGCTTTAAATGCACAATTACTTTCAAATTTATATCCCGAACAAGAGATTGTGGCTGAGAATATTTTTCAGAAAATTACTGAGAAGAAATCCGGAATATGTTTGATGCCAACTCTTGCAGAATGTGCCATCTTCAACAACAAAATGTTGAATTTAGAAAAGCAAGAGATTGTGAAACTTGAAGCTATTGACAAAATAGAGCATATGGGATCAACAATTATTTTGTCAGAGAATTTGAAATCAAAATTGGATTCATTAGAGAAGACTATATCTAAAACAGCGGGTTTTGAAAAGACTTTGAATGTGTGTTTAAATTGCCGAATCATTTTGAGAAGGAATTTACATGTTGAAAGAGGTCTGGTAAATGGATCAATGGGTAATGTTGTTGATTTTGAGAAGTACAGAAATAGAGATGGAATAGAATTTTTAAAAATTAAATTTGATGGCATTGAGGAAGTACAGCTAATTGGTCGTTGTTCTGCTAGGTTTTTGCTTGTTAAAGGCTTATATGTTCACCGTAAACAGTTTCCAGTTTGCTTGGCATATGCGGTGACAATCCATAAATCGCAAGGTTTAAGTGTAGACAGTGCATTGGTGAATATTGGCAGTTCTGTGTTCAAGGAGGGTATGGCATATGTGGCATTGTCACGAGTTACAACTTTATCGGGATTGTACTTGATTGACTGTGATGTCACAAACATTTGTGCGGATCTAGATTGTGTTAAGGAATACAATAGGTTAAGAAGAGAGTATGCGCCACATTTGCCTCAATATCCTTTGTTTGAGAAATGTGTGGTAGGCCGGAAACGTAGAAATATCAGTAATAGTAGGAAGGTTGTAGCAAAAAGACCAAAAGTCGATGAACCGAAAATTGTTAGCAGAAAGAAAGTGGATTCTGTTGAAGATGTTGTCGGTTTTCAATTTGAAAATAGTTCTGGTGTCAACTGCTATGCAAATGTAGTGGTTAATGTTCTCTTTTCACTAGAGAGTTTAAAAGAACAGATTCTGTTGAATTCAGAACAAATTTTATGCTGTTTATTGAATTCTGTTTTCGAGAAATGTAGCACTGATCGAACAAAAGTAGAAAGTGTGTCTGAAGTTCGTTATCTGTTAGATGAATGTTCAGGTCAAACAGACTTCTCTGAAAATAATCAGCAAGATTGTCAGGAGTTTTTAATGTATATGCTTGATGTATTGCAAGATGAGGGTGTAGATGTAGATCACCAGTTTGGGCTTTCTTATCAATGGCAGCATGACTGCGAGAACTGTATGGTATCAAGTACTACTAGTGTAGACTCAGAAAGATTTATATATTTAACTTTGCCAGATAGTAAATCAGTGTCCTTTAATAAGCTAGTAAATGCAGCGGATCACAACATGGAGTGTAGCCAATGTAAATCTGATATGATGTCAACATTATGTATACGTAGATATGGCCAGTATGTCATTTTAATGATCCAACGATGTAGGCCTGATGGATCAAAATTGTCAACTTTAATAAAAAAATTTGTGGCTTCTCAGCTGTCAATATCAGGAAGGACTTTTGTAACTGTAGCAATTATCTATCACGATGGTCCTTCAACAACATCAGGACATTATACAGCTTATTTAAAGTCTCGAAACGGCTGGTCATTCTGCAATGATTCCGTTGTAACTTTCAAAAAAAAATTGCCGTTTGACCTTAAAAATTCTTACCTGGTGTTTTTAAAACCAAAATTTTAAAGAAAGAATCTCGGGATTTCCTGTGAAGAATTGCAAAAGGTTCATCAAGTAGAGGGAATGTAAGTCTGCAATGCTGTCTAGATTATTGGTCCAAAACTTTTAATTATAATGTCAATTTAAAAATCCAACTATATAAACCTGATGCAAGTAAGTCTGCTTCATAGTAAGCAGTATCAGTGTCATAGGAAAAGGAGAACATGAGTGACAAAGAAGGGTAAGATATTAGTAGTCCAGGATTGTGAAAATAATCTTAAATGTATTCTTTTTGAAAGTTGCGAAAATAGAAAATGTCGGGATTTGATTGGAAGAATTACAAGAGTTGCGAATCGCGGCAACATGATTTGGCCTAGTGGAAACATGTGATAGAATGAGAGAAGTCTTTTCTTGTATGTAACATATTTTTCGAATCGATGGAGGTTTTCTTTCAGAAAGTGGCGGGCTGAAAATATTTATAGCACAACAGAGTGGACGCTGTTCATAGGAGATCCTTCGACGTCATTGAAAGTAAGTTAATTTTAAGGAGTTTTGAATTCAGATTTCTTAGGTTGTATGGGTTTTTTAAACACAATCATTTTGATTGTGGTTTTTTTTCCCCGCTGTTACATGATGAATACCTTCAAGTCACTGATTTAAGTGAAATTTGATACATTCTGAGAACAGCAAAAATAAACCATTTAACATGTATAATTAATGTTCTGCTTTTTGTACTTATGATATACATTTAGAAATGTGAGGTAGATATGGAGAAACTGAGTCTTCTGTAAGTGTCAATTTTAATGCTTACAGTGCTGTACTTCTGGGTACTGTTTTTTTTAAAAAAAGGAATAGGCCTCACCTCAAAGAAAGCTCTTGAAAGCACACATCTTATTTGCATCCTGAAACAATCATTTAAAATATTAGACACAATTTTATGATGGCTTTACATCTTTTTTGCGCTGCTATTGCATCACTATTGTGAGACATCAGCAGTGCAAAAGAAGTACCATGTTCCAAAATACGTCTCAGTTCATCAGCATGAAGATACTGTTTGTTTAAAATATATATCTTTAGGATTGTGTAGGGGACGTAGAGAAGCAGAGGCTTCTGTAAATGTCAAAGTTGTTGAAAAACTGTTTCTTCTTGAACCTTTTCCCTTTTCTTTTCTAATTTTTAAATACATGTTGTAATATTTTTGGAAATGTTTGTTCTCTCTTTTACAGATTGAAAGTATGAAAAAATATTTAAAAAAGGTAACAAGAATTATAAGGTAAATGTTTTCTACTCTTTTTACCCGCAATGCACTGCTGATGATGTCACTGACCATGCCATGAATGATGTAATAAGAGGACATGACTTACTTCATTGGTAGGCCTTAACATGCTTTATCTGCTCTGTATTCTTCAACAAGTGTAAAATTGATCTGTAACCCTGAGTAGGTCTCACCTTAAACAAACCTCAGGAGACATCACACCTTATCGTCATCCTGAATTAATAAATAGATCTATTAAACAGTATCTCTGGTTTACTCCCTATAGCTGTCTTTCTTTTTACATTATTCTCTGTTTACTTCCCTTATACTAACTCTTCTTTTTTTTAAAAAAATATTTTTTTGGTTCGCTTCAAGTTCGCGAACCGGGCAGCGAACTGGAAAGCGAACCAAAAGAAATAGAGCTTGCCAGAGTGCTAAACATTCTAGCAATTTTATTTGAAAGGGGAGGTAGTTCTGAAAAGAACTTTTTTTTATTTTTTTGTTGTTTTATTTATTTATTTATTTTTTTCTGAACATTTTTTGTTTTTTTTGTATTTTTAGAACAGTTTTATGTTTTTTTGTGTTTTTCATGGAGGGGAAACAACAAAAAAACAGGCATTGAAAAGGGCTCAACAGGAGCAAAAAAAAAATTACTGCTTGGGTGGGTTAGGGCAGTTATGGTTTTCAAACACCAAGTTGATTAAGTTCACGCTCATGTTGCCACATGAGAGCATAGCACCACAATGTATGCACGTAAACTTCATGTGCTTGAAGTTTGGCTGTATGTTTGGCAGAGTTTCCTGTGCCTCTCTTGCAGTCAAAGATATACTTGATGTTGATCTGGCCACAGGAGTTGTCGGGGGATTATCTTGAAGGTCCCTTAACTCTGCCCGGCTGTAATTTAATGGATGCCACCTGACCATATGGCGATGCATAGTATAGTTGCCCATACTATACTTTTTGTCTGTGCCTCGAGATAATCTGTATTTGCAGATTAGGCAGGTGGCATATTTGGCATTAACCTTCTTCTCCCCTCGAGGAATTGAGAAAAACTGCCATATAAAACTTGTTTTCCTTCGGGAAACACGGGGCAACTCCTGAATAAATTCAGGTTCATCAGTGTCCTCTTCTTCTAAGTCCTCCTCTTCCTCCTCTCTGTTGGAAATGAATTGTGATGGTGGTCCTCTCTTGTCATGAGGAGGTTGAGGTGGTGGTGGGGGTCCACCAGCTGAAGCAAGGATAGAAGCCATTGCAATCAAATTGGAAAATGGTCTTTCTCTCACCAAGATGAAAGTCAGAGTGAGGAAAGAAGGAGGGGTTTACATGATTTGGGAAAAGCAAAAGTTCTGAACCAATGAAAAGTGTTATTTTTAGGTCACATGACCTAGTCATACATCATTTGGAAACCAAAAGTGAAATGAACCAATGAAAAGTTTGATAAACAAGTCACATGACCTGTTCCGCTTACGTTACGCGGTGCGCGCCGCGTACCGCATCGCTTCCGGTTCGCGGTCCGGAGCACTTTCGGGAGCGCTAACGCGGCGCGTCATAAGACGCATTACGCGACAACGTGATACGTCGCGCTTCCACGACGTGTCACAGTTCCGCTAACGAAACGTTTACGGTTCGCGTACTAGATCGCGGCATCAAGATGAGCTAATGGAAAGCTTCCCGGTTCGCTTACCGGAAGCGAAGAAAAAAAATATTTAAAAAAAAATTATCAATAAACATCTAAAATATATTTTCGGTTTTAAAGAAGAATACATTTTACAGCTACAGATGTTAGGTTTTAAAAAACCAATGAAATTCACAGAAAAAACCATAGGTTATAGTCCATATATAGTTAGGAATTTGCATTTACAAAACCTTGAAAATTCAATGAAAAAACCATTGGTTATAGAACATATATAGTTAGGAATTTGCATTTACAAAACCTTATTTTACTCGCATAAAACCATTGAAATTCCATATATAGTTAGATGCGCTAACTATATATCGCGCACCCGCAATCCACTGCTGATGATGTCACATATTACATCATTCATGACATGGTTAGTGACATCACTGATGACATCACTGATGACATCTCAAATGACATCACTGATAAAATCACTGATAACATCTCATTTGACATGACTGATCACATCACTGATGATATCATTCATGTGATAATACCATGCACCTCTTCAGACTCTAATATAACCTTAGATACAATCAGTGTAAACAGACAGTCACAGACTGTCACTCATCCATGGAGTTACTCACACACCTAGTCAGTTATGCCAAAAATCAATCACACCTCCATTTTATCAACTATACAGTTATACACACCTTACTTATTCAAACATATACTAACACATATTTACTTTACTCTCTTATACAATCCCTGATACATGTTCACAATGATCCATACAGCCACTCACACATTCACTGGCTCTTATGCACAGTTATTTATAGATGTCAACTCTCACATGTACTGTGTTTTACATATGTACTTACTTTGACATGTAGTACTGAGATATCCATTCACTCACTAATACACTCATGCACAGTCAACCGCCCATACAGCTGTTTCCACATACACTTTTGAATCCATACATATAGTGAATCAACTACTCACACATCTATGTACAGAGTCACACACCTCCCAGCCACCCATACACACACACTCAGTTTCCCATACAAATACTTGGACAACCAATGAATAACCCATACAGTTACTCATATAGCTACTGATCAACATATGCAGCAGTTTGTAGAACAACAGATATAATGATGCACAAATTAAAACAGTTTAGTCACTAACCCATGCACTCAGTGAGACACATTTAATCACTCACTCATATAGTCAGTCATGCACCTACTAAATCCTTCATCCAGACACTTATACATCCACTCATTCTTCAATATGTAAGACATATTTTAACTTTACAGAAACATACAGTCACTGGATGTTGTCATCAGTGATGTCATCAGTGATGTCATTTGAGATGTCATCAGTGATGTCATCAGTGATGTCACTAACCATGTCATGAATGATGTAATATGTGACATCATCAGCAGTGGATTGCGGGTGCGCGATATATAGTTAGCACATCTAACTATATATGGAATTTCAATGGTTTTATGCGAGTAAAATAAGGTTTTGTAAATGCAAATTCCTAACTATATATGTTCTATAACCAATGGTTTTTTCTTTGAATTTTCAAGGTTTTGTAAATGCAAATTCCTAACTATATATGGACTATAACCTATGGTTTTTTCTGTGAATATATATATATATATATATATATATATATATATATATATATTACCTACTGGCGGTCGCCAGTAGGTAGTTATAGTTAGGATTGTTTTCCATAGGAAATCCTCAACATTCTATTTGGAATAACTTTGGCCCTGGTGGATGAGTCTTTGCGAATTTCTCAACGAAGATGGCTAGGTTCACTGCACTCCTTCCCTGAAAGTTTGGGGGGGATTGGTCAAGTGGGGGCTGAGATATAAGGGGGGTCCCAAAACGTGTTTTCTCCATGTTATTTTCCATAGGACCTTTAGACTCGGCTACAGTTCGAAGGGTGAATGAATTTATAAGAAATTTGCCAAAACTGTAGAGTCTTGTTCGCAGATTACGCTTTTTTTGGAATGGTGTAAATCCGTTCAGTAGTTGTTGAGAAAATTAAAGTTAAAGTCAATTATATATCTATAGGCGCGCACACGTGCGCGCACCCAAGCGGCTGCGCGTGAGCGGCATTTTTTTTGGCTGCGTGACGTCTGTTAACGTTCGATTCGAAGGAAATCAGGAAGTTTTGTCCGCCATTTTGTCACTGCGAGTAAATATATTGTTCATTTCAAAGCGTTAAAACATGGAAAGGGGAGAAGGTAGAGATTGTCTTCCTGCGTAGGTTTTCTCAGGGTGTGCAGTAAGGCCCTTAAACGCGAAAAGATATAATTTTTCTCCGAAAAAAAATACGGGGTGCGCGCACCCGGTCTCGCACACCTATTTACAAGAGTGTGAAAATGGAGGTAAATCAGAAGTTTGAATGCTTAGATATAAGGTGGCTCTGAAAAGAGCCCTTGTGTTAATTGAGTGTTTTCTGCATTTATAAGTAAGTACCGATGCAGAGCCTGATGTTGCAGAGGAAGATTCTGTTTCCCTCATTCGTGAAATGAACACCGTCTCTCCTATAGACGTCTTGCATGTGGTAGCGCAAGTTGTTGTGGTAAATAGAACCCATGCTATAATCTCTGAGGAACGCAGAAACAGATTTATTTACATGTCTCCTTGCTTTCTCAAATTGTGCACAATGGTGATTGGACCAATTCCATTTCTGTCTTTGGCATATATTGGAATATACCAAGGCAGATCGAGGAAAAAGTGTCATCAATTGTCGAAAGGTGTCTTTTAGAAGCATTTCCAGACCTACCCCAGTGATTGTGCCTAGATCGTTCCCACCACAGTGCACAATTATAAGGTCTGGTTCTGGGAGATGCATAAAAGTTTTCACCAATGGAATTAATTGGTGACATTTCAATCCTCTTTTGGAAATCCATGTTATGTGTACATTTGGTAAGCTGAGGTTGCAAATTCGTCTGCTTACTGCATATTTTTCCCTCCAGTGAATATAACTGTGTCCTATTAGCCAGACCTTCATTTTCAAGGGATTTGTAGTCGTCCTCCGATCGGTTCTGGAAGTGGAATGGTAGTTAGGAGTTGAAATTTTAAATAAAGAAAAAGGAAGAGGCTGGGTGTGGTTAAAAAAATAAAAATGATTGGTTGATTGTAACAAGTGGAGAGTGAACAGGTCAATGTTTATGTTAAACGAAAAGTACTATTGGGTGTGAAAAAACAAGACATGTAACAGAGTTGTGGATTGGCAGGTGTTTCTGGAGGGAAAATAGTGTTCTTAGTTAGCTGTAGAACGTTGAGAGATGAACTTTTGACCTGTGCCTTCAGCAAGGTGCAGAATGAGGTGTAACCATGGAAACAGCCGGAGATGGCAGTTGGTGATGGGTTCACTCTTTGGTGCCTCTGCATCTGAGTCTGTTCTCTGGTGGCTGGCGGACAACTGTTTGTTATTGTGGAGATGAAAGGGTGATAAGGAGAGAAATACAACATAGCGTCTGGCCTGTAGAAGCGTGGGAGCAGTGATTAACTCTGAGTGAAGCGGAACTGTGTCGGTGCTTAGTAACAGTAAAAAAAAAATGTTAACAGTGGTATAACTGTCTTTACGGTGCGCGACCTACTAAGAAAGAGTTCACGGGCCGTAATTGGCCTGCAGGTTCTAGTATCAGTAAGTGAGGTCGAGAAAAGAAAACATTCAGGACTTTATTTATGAAGGCCTTGCGCCACCGGTGCGTTACTTTTTCCCATTTTAAAAAATGAGGCACTGGCGGCGGAAGGTCTTTATAAATAAGGTCCTCAGTGACTACAGTTAAGGTTATGTGGAACCCATGAATAGTTTTTCAATATGAAATCATTTCAGTTGAGATTATGGATTAAAAGAGAAACCGTGAATATTTGAAATGTTTATTTAGAAATGTACTGTTTTAAAGGCAAATCATTATGTAATATGAGTACAGAAATTGCAAAAAACACAGTAATTGGTATTGTCAGTAGTACATGGAATACAAACGCTATAGTTGAAGAAAAATGAATATAGTTGGAAAAAAACATTGTACACTATTATAAGGAAGTATATTATATTTTAA
Source organism: Lissotriton vulgaris (assembly GCF_964263255.1). Lineage (NCBI taxonomy): Eukaryota > Metazoa > Chordata > Amphibia > Caudata > Salamandridae > Lissotriton > Lissotriton vulgaris. The sequence continues at coordinate 227,317,827 of NC_141686.1, read as the reverse complement.
TAAATGGAAGAAGGTCTCTGGCCTTTCAGTTTAGGAACGATATATGAAAATGCAAGTGGTTATACATCATTACTTTATGAATCAGCTGTCAAACAACACAAAATCATAATGTCCACTGTTAGTAAAGCAAATAGGTCTGTTCTTCAAAAGAAAATATGGAAAAGAACATGAAGAATATAGAAAACCAAAAGGAAATGAGGACGTCAATGGCGTGTTTGAGAGTTATTGAAGCATTGTTTAGGCAAAATAGGTAGCTTCTGCTTGTAACAGGAAATCAGTTTTATCATTTGAAAGTATGTCAGCTATCCAATGGAAAAGAGTAAAGCAGTACTCATGATCTGTTATAATCGGAGCCTCTTTTACCATCAGAGTGCAGGTCGGTGGGTTTTCGATGTAGCTCGCTGTTAGGAAAGAGTTAACCGTCCATTGTGTAGGCAAAGTATGCAGCAAGTGCCTCTAACAGGAAATCATTGTTATCATCTGAAAACATGTCAGCCATCCAATTGAGAAGATGAAAGGAGCATTCATGATCTGTCGTTATTGGAGCGTCTTTTACCATCATAGGGCAGCTCGGTGGGTTTTCGATGTAGCTCTCTGTTAGGAAATCTTGCGCCGCTGCGAATATATTCCAATGACCCAGAACTCCTTGTATCGCTGCAAAGGCCATAAACCCTCCGTTGTAACAAAGCTGTTCATGATCAAGTAACGGATTCATGAGGTGATTGTAATTCGGTTCAGGAGGTACCAAATTGCAGAGACATAAATCCAGGGCCCACGTGAAATCACAGCTCAGGCAATGAAATACAGTCTGCACACAGGTGAAATACGAATATCGAAATGATAATCGATATGATGCATTCAAAGTCGAGAGTGGTAAGATGCCGTAGTAGTCAAGCATCCTCTGGCGAAATAGTTCTAAGTGGCCCGGCTCGTTTGCGAAGGCAGGAGGGACATCCATTTTGAATTTCCCAAGATGGTACAGGAAACGGCGCAGCACCGCTGGTTGTATAGCAACTCCACAGAATTAGGTCGCCGGCTATGCAGTGGAGAGGAGCAGAATGACTTGATACATTTTCTAGGAGTCTAGTCACTTATATATTGCTTAGTGGTTATTAAAAAAGTAGCTTTTTTTGAACTGGAGGATGTGTTAAAAAATAAGGGAGTGATTTGAGGGAGTTGTAAAGCAAGGTCAATTTTCTTTTACATCAATGCTGTTTTCTGTGAATGTTAGCTTAGTGAAAGATATGTGTGTGAGCAGATGCAATGTTCAGTTTTAAATGTGACAATGGCGGTCTTGTTCATGTCTTCTGATTCAAGGTCGGTATTCGCTGCCAAATACAAAGATTAAGAAACGCATGCGTGGGGTACATAGTGTGCATTCTTAAAGGAAAGTAAATAAAGGGTTATTTTTACCGCGTTAGCATTGTCGTTTAAAAAGTTATAGTGATTTCTATTATATGTGAAGAAAGTGTCACTGATGAAGACTGGAAATAAATCCTTATAAATGATACGGACTGGTGTATTTTAGAAAAGGTTTGTAACATTACATGAATTGTGGAAAAAAATAATGTAATTGAAAGTGTATGGTTTGAAAATGAAAAGTAGAGGTTTATAGTTCATGTTTTGAAAGCAGTTCTAGAGGTTCAGAAGAAAGTGTATGGTTTGAAAATGAAAAGTAGAGGTTTATAGTTCACGTTTTGAAAGCAGTTCTAGAGGGTCAGATGCATGATAGATTTATTAAAAATAGAACATGTTTTTAAATAGTATTTTGGAAAAAATATGTGCCTTTATGTACTATTTACATTATGTGCCTGTTGCGTATTCTTTGAGTTTTAGTAATCCTGTGTCTTATATGTTTTCTAGGGGCGGTTTGAGGTTCATGGTGGGTTTGGGCAGGGAGGGTAGGTTGGGGGTTTGTAATAGGGGGTTCGGCTGGGGTGGAGTGCGGAGTTTAGTGAAAAGTGAGGGGGGCGGGGAGTTACGGTGTTTGGTAATGGAGCAGAGTCAGAGGACGCCACATTTGTGTTATGGGCTGCCACGGAAATATGTATTTATTCTCAGAGGTTTATTATATTAAGGATATATATTAGCATGGTGGCTCTTGTCGTTTTGTTGTTCTGTGTATGTTTATAATGCTGGCTCTGTAGTTTTTGTTTATGGAACTTATTGCGACACACAGGGGATCTACGTTGCACAGTTGGAGATCAGAGACTTAGGAAATAAAACTTTATAATTGTAAGGGCTGTAAGCGATAGAAATCGCCCGTTCTCGGTGTAAAAAATATCACCGCTATTGGTGGTATTTTCTACGGTGTTAGTACTCGAAGGAGACTAGTAACATATATGGGAAATAAAATTATGTAATAGGCTCAGCATTTTACATTATCTTGGAAAACAAAAGTTGATTTTACATAGCAATAAGTCTCTTATAATTAAGGGACGGAGTGTATATAGTGCTATTTAGTACTCTGCTATGTGATTGATGTCGAATATTTCATAAGAGGATGCTTTAAAAGATTTACGATAAACTGGTTTTCTAGGGAAGTGGGTGGAGTGTTCCGTGTAAATTGCAGAATAGAAACTAGTAAGAACCAATTGGAAGTGTTGTTTTAAAGTCACATGACTGCACATGCGTGTCTCGACGCGATAGTTGCGTGCGCGCACCCGGTCGCGCACTATAAGAAAGCGGCGAGAAAATATCAGCTAATATGCTCTTCAAGCTTGTTATGGTACAAAGAGTTAGTTCTGAAAAGAACTTTTTTTTTTTTTGGAAACAAGTGTTATGATGCTTTTGATTTCTTAAAGTTGCAACGACATTTTTCAGTATGTCATACTATCCAAATAAAGTGAAGAAATTTAACTTTTCTTGGAGCATTTATGACTCTCAATTATTTGTTTAACCCCTTCCATGCTGCTGACGGAACGGTTCCGTCATGCACTACGGGTGAGCTGTGCGGATGACGGAACCGTTCCGTCATGACTCCGCCCGCGCAAGGCGGAGTCAGCATGGGCGGGGATAACCGCCCGCACGGAAGGGGTTAATTAGAGTAAAGCTTTGCTCTCCGTATACAAGAAGTTCTCCACAGTTTGTGCATTTCATGTGCACGTTCGCCAGATATGGTCTCAAGTCCATCTCAGCACTCGATGGAGATACAGGTCGTCCACCGGAAGATGTGTTGATTACTTCTGATGGTAATAGCGTGGCCTCCGTTTTTCTTGTCAAAGGTGGTCGCTCATTTTCATCAGATTCGGAAGGATTTTTTTTGGAAACAAGTGTTTTGATGCATTTGATTTCTTAAAGTTGCTATGATATTTTTCAGTATGTCATACTATCCAAATAAAGTGAAGAAATTTAACTTTTCTTGGAGCATTTATGACTCTCAATTTTGTGTTTAATTAGAGTAAAGCTTTGCTCTCCGCATACAAGAAGTTCTCCACAGTTGTTGCATTTTATGTGCACCTTCGCCAGACATGGTTCCAAGTCCATTTTAGCACTCGGTGGAGATACAGGTCGTCCACTGGAAGATGTGCTGATTACTTCTGATGGTAATAGCGTGGCCTCCGTTTTTCTTGTCAAAGGTGGTCACTCATTTTCATCAGATTCGGAAGATGAATGCGGAACGGTAGCCATTGTACCGAAGTCTTCGGGAAGATGTTCGACGTTGTTGTCTCTTCAGAGTAGAAAAGAAAGTGATGGAAGTGGGTGGAGTGCTGCGTGTAAATTCCAGAATAGAAACTACCAAGAACCAATTAGAAGTGTTGTTTAGAAGTCACATGACTTCACATGCAAGTGTCAGGTCCTGTACGCGATAGGAGGGTGCGCGCACCCGGTCTCGCACTAAAATAAAGCGGCGAAAAAATATCTCATAATATGCTCTTGGAGCACGTTTTGGTAGAAAGAGTTAGTTCTGAAAAGAACTTTTTTTTGGGGGGGGGGAAAGAAGTGTTATAATGCTTTCGATTTCTTAAAGTTGCTACTACATTTTTCAGTATGTAATAGTTTGAAAATGAAGTGAAGAAATGTATCTTTTCTTGGGGCATTTGTGACTGTCAATTTTGAGTTTAATAAGAACGAGGCTCTGCTCTCCATACAAAAGAATTTCTCCACACTTGTTGCATTTCATATGCACCTTCGCAAGAAGATGTGCTGGCCACCTCTGATGGTAATAGCGTGGCCAGGGCTCTTGTCGATGCTTTTGCATAATGCTCAGGATGCCTTTGTTTAACATGCCGCTGCATGGTGTGTGCATGGTGTGTGCAGAAAAGGAATATTTTTTATTTGGATTTCCCCTTGAGAGCTCCGAATTGCATATCGTGCAGGTTACTTTTGGCGCATTCACTTTCTTTTGATCTTCAGGATAAGTGAAAAATTGCCAAATGAAAGATTCCTTTTTTCTTCTTAACGGTGGTCGCTCATTTCCTTCAGATTCGGAAGATGAATCTGGTAGGGAAGCCATTTCAGCAAAGTCTTCCGGAAGATGCTCGACGTTGTTGTCTCTTGAGAGTAGAAAAGATTGTGAGGAAAGTGGGTGGAGTGCTTCGTGTATATTCCAGAACAGAAACTACTAATAACCAATTGGAAGTTTTGTTTTCAAGTCACGTGACTTTACATGCGCTTCTCAGGACGTGTAGGCGGTGACACTATGTAGTTACGAACGTGATTACATACTTAGGAACTAGCATTCAAAAAAACTATGAAATTCACTGAAAAAACCATAGGTTTTACACACGTTATAGTTAGGAAGTAGCATTTGAAAAACCTATGAAATTCACTGAAAAAACCATAGGTTTGACACCAGTTATAGTTAGCTGGAAATTTTACTGACATAAAACCAATGAAATTCCACGTTATAGTTAGTTGGACTCACTATAACTTGCGCGTGTAATGCACTGCTGATGACATTACATATTACATCACTCATGACATGGTCAGTGACATCACTTATGATACCATCCAGTGAATGTGTGTCTTTCTAAAAAATAAATATGTTTTATATATGTATATGTAAAGGTCGAGGGAAGAATAAATGTTTAAATAATTGTCTTAATGAATGTTTTTTTCAAAAAGAAATGATTGGATAACTGGCTTATTAATTGTACCTTAGTGAATACATATATTAGCGAGTAATGTTTAAATATTTGATTATATGTATCAGTGTTTCACTTTGTGAATAACTGGTTGCATGGATTGATGAGTACCTACATGTGTAGGTATTTGGGTTCTTAGATGTTTTTTTAGTATCAGTATGAGTGTTTCTATAGTTTTATGGGGGTATTACTAATCACATAGATGCATGAATGACTAACTCTCTTTTTGTATGTGTTTAGAAGACACCATATGTGCAGGACTGTATGGGTGGTTGAGTGTGTATAGTTTTATATGCAAATAAATGGATGTTCAATAGTTTATTTGCATGTGTGAGTATGTGTGTGAGTAACTTTTGGATGATTGTCGGTGTGTTACAGGATGTATAGGTGTATCACTACATATGATGAGTGAGTATATGTATGAGTGACTATATAGAACTGTTGGTAAATGAGAGAATGTGTATATAGATGGTGGAATTACTGAATTGGTTGTTGTAACTGGTATGGGTATCTCCATTTTTTTGAAAATGTTAATTTCTATTTTCCAATATGTGTTTTAAGGGTTACATTACACTTAAAGGAGGTCTGTCATCAGTGATGTCATAAGTGATGTCACTGACCATGTCATGAGTGATGTAATATGTAATGTCATCAGCAGTGCATTACACGCGCAAGTTATAGTGAGTCCAACTAACTATAACGTGGAATTTCATTGGTTTTATGTCAGTAAAATTTCCAGCTAACTATAACTGGTGTCAAACCTATGGTTTTTTCAGTGAATATATGGCTGAGTGAACTGCAAGAAAATAAAGTACTATTGCCTGCCAATTCGGTGGTTCGTCTCTTCCTTGCTGTGGTTGGCGTGGAGGCTGTGTCCGCATACGCAGAGCTGAGTGAGGAAATCCAGTGTTCTCATATATATATATATATATATATATATATATATATATTTTTTTTTTTTTCAAGTACTGGATCCCACCGTGTAGAAGGACACAGAGACGGCACACCAGGAGATCTTGCAAAAATCCTTTATTGTGCACTCTTTAACCAAGGACGACGCGTTTCGGCGTAAGCCTTTTTCAAGTAACCACCATTTTGTATTTTGCCAAACTTATAGTCCCACATTTGTGTCAATGCTCAATGGACATAGAAAATCACTCTGCTAGGTACATTATGCCTAATAAACGCATTTAACATTCAAAGCAAATATATACAAACATTTGATATACTTGAGTTCTTGAAAATGAGTGTCAGTCCGTCAATTGGTGGGAGCATGTGGTGTAATGAGTTTGGCAATAGTCACATTACCTATCAGAAGATGGAGTTCCGATACTGGTCAGATGATAGTGACTGAAAACTGCCCCAGGCGGTATGTCTGTGGGGTGATGTAGTTCATTATGTGCCTCGCATCAATTGCTATGGCCCGTCAGGTTTGGGACTGTAGTCCGTAATATCGTGGTAACGATAATCCCGGAACAATGTAAGGCCGGGGACTGACGGACGAGCGCTAAGTCTTCCGGGAAACGTAGTTTTGTCGGTGACAGTCCGGGGGTTCGAGACTGTAGTCTCGAAGTTAAATTGTATCAAGGGAGCTCCCTGATTTAGATGCAAAGGGTGGGCACTGGGACCCGGTCTGATCCTGTAATAAATGGATCGTTGCCAGGTGTGTCAATTGAGGAGAGCTCCCCTCGCAATCTGACCGTCATGTGTAGCTTGGAAGATGGTAACTGGCGGTGGTAGGGTCAGGGCTTGAGTGCTTTTATATAGGGGACGAGTGTAAGGTGAGATGCATATATATAGGTGAATGTGTCAAAAACTGTGAAAATGAGTGATACAATTAAAATAACAACAATACCCAACATACAATCTACCTTCGGGAGTATAGTGCCATTCCCCTATGTCATAATGCTGAAATTTAGACAGTAGGAACCACAGGATACAACCTACTACATGAGTACTGGTTATGCCTTTCCTACTCCTTATTCATTACGTGTACATATACCGGGGGTCTGATAATAAAAACGTGATAGTGTAACACAAACCAACATTCATCATTCTGCGGGTTTGCCTCTACTCTGTACTGGTTAGTTTTAGGAGCCTATATGGGATGCTAGTTCTTCCCCATAATTCAGTCCTTTAGGGGCCTTACTCTCCATGTCTATGATGTTTCTGGACTCTCTAATTCTCAGCTGTGTTTCGCGGTCCCCACCTCTAATGGTTTTGGGTATTTTGTCTATGCCATAAAATTGCAGGCTACCATTGTTTCCACCATGAATTTCTTCATAGTGGCGGGCCATGGGATAGTTATGATCTTTGTTGGAGATGGCACGGAGGTGCTGTAGAATCCTAACTTTTAGGGGATGTTTGGTGCTGCCCACGTACTGGAGCCCACATGGGCATTCCAGTACTTAAACAGTGAACTCAGTATTGCAGTTTATTTGTTGATTGATGGTTCTAATCTGACCTGATCCTGTTCTGTAATTTTTGCATGATTTGCCATTGCGGTCACATTTACAGCTGCCACAAGTGGTGAAGCCATTCGGAATCGGAGGCCACTTCATTTTAGCCGATTCCTTGGGATAACTATGCACTAGTCTGTCTCTCAGAGATCGTGCCCGGCGATAGGTTATCTGAGGTCTATTGCCCACTAGTCCTCCCACAATTGGGTCAGATGTTACTAATTTCCAATTGGCTCTCATTATCCTTTCCAGGGCCCAAGCTCCCCTACTGTAGTTGGTGATCATCCGGGGTGCACTGGGTTGGCTCTTATTCTCCATTGCCTTCCTTTTGGAGTCACTCTTAGATATTCTAAATAGGACTTCTTCATGTTTTAGTTCCTGGACTTTAATCTGGGCAGTTTTTAATGTCTCCTCGCTGTATCCTTTCTGGCTAAAGCGTTCCATCATGGCCTTCTGTTCTTTATGAAAATCAATGTCGGTGCTGCAATTGCGGTGAGCCCTCAGTAACTCCCCGTAGGGGATACTTCTCTTAAGGGGAGTCGGATGGTGGCTCGCCGCATGCAGCACCGCATTTCCGGCTGTGGTCTTCCGGAACAGGCGCGTGGTCAGGTTGCCTTCTCTAATCTCTACTGCCACATCCAAAAATTCACAGTATGTGTTGCTGATCACATACGTGAACCTTAGATTGAGATCATTATTTCCTAGATGACTGATGTATTGTCTTGCTAGTGCTTCAGGGCCATTCCAGATTAAAAACAGATCGTCGATGTATCTGACCCACATCAAGATGTGGTCAGTATACATCTCGGACCCTTCAGCCCAGATGACCTGTTCCTCCCACCAGCCTAGGAAAAGATTCGCCAGGCTGGGGGCAAAACAAGTCCCCATCGCGGTCCCGGAGAGTTGTCGGTATACCGCCTTTTCAAACAAAAAAATGTTTTCCTGAAGACAAAATAACATCATTGTCTGAAGCATGGTATTATGCCCCCAACAATCCACATGTCGACTCCTCAAATAATGCATACATGGCTCTACACCTTTCACTTGATTAATACAAGTGTACAAAGAGCATACATCCATGCTGATCATATAGTATCCCTCCTCCCATTTTACATCATGCAGTCTTCTCAAAAAGTCTGTGCAGTACGAATTGAGATTTTGTACATATTCGTTCAGATACAGATCCAGGAATATGGATGTATTTTCCAGTAATCCTCCATTGGAGGATACGATCTGATGCCCTGGTGGTCTAGTGGGGTCTTTATGGATCTTGGGGAGGAAAGTAAGTATCAGCCCCGGTGGACGTGAAGGTCCTCCTCATGGTTGAGGCCTTCCGGGGTCTTGCTCTGTAGCCTCAAAATGTATTCAAATTCCAGGCATCACAGATGATGTTCCCAATCTCCTCCTGTATATATATATATATATATATATATATATATATATATATATATATATATATACATATATATATATATATTTTTTTTTATTTTTTTTGAGTTGATGTAAATATCTCACTTGCTTAGCTATTCTTTTTGACTGTGAATATGGAATTGATCAAAAATATGAAATGTTTGATAACGTTAATTGTTTTTAATGAGCACAATGCACTTTCACGACATCACCATTGCACAGCCATTGAACTAATGCAATTTGCACATTACAAAATGGCCACCATAATGTTGTGGTAAAGATGTCCCTCTTCTATGTTTATGGAGTGTGTAATTAACCAATGACTTTAAAATGGTGATTTTAATGGTACACTAACGTTACACTGACGAAGCCTGTGAAGGCGAAACGCTTCTGTAAGGGGTGAGGGGGGTTTTTGGTGATTAAAATTCTTGAAACGGATACCAGTGTGCCGGCCATTCTTTTTCTGAGACCACATGGATACAGAAAGCGTGCAGCGACATATATATATATATATTACCTACTGGCGATAGCCAGTAGGTATATATAGTTAGGATTTTTTTCCTATGGGACTTTTGAAAATTCTATGTCTAATAACTTTGGCGTTTGTGGACGGAATCGGCTGAAATTTTCAGGACAATGGCACATTTTGTTTCTGAGCAGCTCCTGAAAATTTGGGGGGGGTTCGTCAAGGGGGGGCCGAGAAAAAAGGGGGGTCCCAAAACGCGTTTTTCCCATGTTAATTTCCATAGGGCGGTTAAACTCACTTTTAGCCCGAACGGCTGAATAGATTTCCACGAAACTTGGCAAAATTGTAGGGACGGTTAGCCCGATGTGCCTTTGCTAGGTCTCAATATATGTGCTTCAGTGGATTTTGAGAAATTAACGTTTAAATCAAGATATATATCTGTAACAGCGCTCCGGGCAGCTATCCGGTTAGCGAACCTTTCGCGTATCGGAACTTTGCAAAGCGAAGCTGATTGGCTCTCCGGTGTCTGTCAACATTTTAAACAGTCCGGTGCGGCCGCCATCTTGTCTCTCGGTAGGATCGAGAGACAAGAGGAGGCCAAAACAAAGGGGGAAATGAAGGAAAGGGGGCAAGGTAGACCCCTCCTGACCCCCTAGGATTGATGAGGGGGATATTATAGAGCCACGCCGGGCCCAAAAAAAAAAAAAAAAATCCGATTTTTTCGCCGTAGAGATGCGTCTTGGTTCGCGAACCGGGCAGCTAACCGGGCAGCTAACCGGGAAGCTAACCGTCAGTGTAACCCAAAAAAAAAAAAAAAAAATCCGATTTTTTCGCCGTAGAGACGCGTCTTGGTTCGCGAACCGAGCAGCTAACCGGGCAGCTAACCGGGAAGCTAACCGGCAGTGTAACCCAAAAAAAAAAAAAAAAATCTGATTTTTTCGCCGTAGAGACGCGTCTTGGTACGCGAACCGGGCAGCTAACCGGGCAGCTAACCGGGAAGCTAACCGGCAGTGTAACGGGAGTCTGAGGAGTAGCTGATTGGCTGTCAATATTGTAAACAGTCCGGAGCGGCCGCCATCTTGTCTCTCGGTAGGATCGAGAGACAAGAGGATGCCAAAACAAAGGGGGAAATGAAGGAAAGAGGGCAAGGTAGACCCCTTCTGACCCCCTAGGATTTATGAGGGGGATATTATAAAGCCACATGGGGCCAAAAAAAAAAAAAAAAAAATCCGATTTTTTCGCCGTAGAGACGCGTCTTGGTACGCGAACTGGGCAGCTAACCGGGCAGCTACCGGGAAGCTAATCGGCAGTGTAACGGGAGTCTGAGGAGAAGCTGATTGGCTGTTATCATTGTAAACAGTCTGGTAGCCGCCATCTTGTCTCTCTGTGGGATCGAGAGACAAGAGGTGGAAAAAAAAAAGGTGTAAATGAATGAAAGGGGTAAGGCAGACCCCTCCTGAACCCCTAGGATTGATGAGGGGGCTATTAAAGTTACCTGGGGGGTGAAAAAAAAAAAAATTGCGATTTTCGCGGTAAAGGTGCTTCCTGGTACGTTAACCGGGCAGCTAACCGGCAGCGTAACGGGAGTCCGACATATTGTGTTTTTTGAACGTTTGTGATATGTGCACGTGTGAATTTTGTCTACTTAAGGTTAAAAAAATATATATATATCTTTAAGCGTGTTCTGGCGCGCTTACGTTTTGGGTTTGGTTTGCGCTGCAGAGACGATACGTCACGGTTATGCGATGCATCATGAGGCGTCTCACGGGCTACGTGATACGTCACTTAATAAAGAATATATTTTACAGCTATAGATATTAGCTTTTAAAAAACCAATGAAATTCACAGAAAAAACCATAGGTTATAGACCATATATAGTTAGGAATTTGCATTTACAAAACCATGAAAATTCACTGAAAAAACCATAGGTTATAGACCATATATAGTTAGGGATTAGCATTTAAAAAACCTTATTTTATTTGCACAAAACCATTGAAATTCCATATATAGTTAGTTGCACTAACTATATATCGCGGACCCGCAATCCACTGCTAATGATGTCACATATTACATCATTCATGACATGGTCAGTGACATCACTGATGACATCACTGATGACATCTCAAATGACATCACTGATGACATCACTGATGACAACACCCAGTGACTGTATGTTTCTGTAAAGTTAAAATATGTCTTACATATTGAAGAATGAGTGGATGTATAAGTGTCTGGATGAAGGATTTAGTAGGTGCATGACTGACTGTATGAGAGAATGATTAAATGTGTCTCACTGAGTGCATGGGTTAGTGATTAAAGTGTCTTAATTTGGCAATCAATATTTATGTTCTTCTGTAAACTGCTGCATGTTTAAATCAGTAGCTATATCAGTAACTATATGGGTTATTGAATGGTTGCCCAAGTATTTGTATGGGAGACTGAGTGTGTGTGTGGGTGGCTGGGAGGTGTATAACTCTGTGCATAGATGTGTGAGCGGTTGATTCCCTAGGTGTATGGGTTCAAAAGTGCATGTAGAAACAGCTGTATGGACAGTTGACTGTGTGCATGAGTATATTGGTGAGTGAATGGATATCTCAGTTCTACATGTCAAAGTAAGTACATATGTAAAACACACTCCATGTGAGAGTTGACATATATAAATAACTGAACATAAGAGTCAGTGAATGTGAGAGTGGCTGTATGAATCATTGTGAACTTGTATCAAGGATTGTATAAGAGAGTAAATATGTGTTAGTATATGTTTGAATAAGTAAGGTGTGTATAACTGTATAGTTAAGGAAATGGAGATGTGATTGATTCTTTGCATGACTGAATAGGTGTGTGAGTAACTCCATGGATGTGTGACAGTCTGTGAGTGCCTGTTTACACTGAGTGTATCAAAGGTTATATTAGAGTCTGAAGATGTATTATCACATAAATGATATCATCAGTGATGTAATCAGTAATGTCAAATGAGATGTCAGTGATGTCATCAGTGATGTCATTTGAGATGTCATCAGTGATGTCATCAGTGATGTCATTTGAGATGTCATCAGCGATATCATCAGTGATGTCACTGACCATGTCATGAATGATGTAATATGTGACATCATTAGCAGTGGATTGCGGGTCCGCGATATATAGTTAGTGCAACTAACTATATATGGAATTTCAATGGTTTTGTGCAAATAAAATAAGGTTTTTTAAATGCTAATCCCTAACTATATATGGTCTATAACCTATGGTTTTTTCAGTGAATTTTCATGGTTTTGTAAATGCAAATTCCTAACTATATATGGTCTATAACCTATGGTTTTTTCTGTGAATATATATATATGTATATATATATATATATATCCAACGTAAAAAGGTTTCCCCCAAGGAAGAGCCACGAAGCAGGTAGGTACCATTTCGCTTTAATTCAGGAAGCTACAGCAGAGGTGGCCGAACAGACACCTTGAATATCCATTGCCTGACGCGTTTCATGCTCGGCAGAGCATTTCTTCAGAGGCATATTGTCCTTTACCAGCGTGTGATCTGTATTCAAATTTATTAACTCCACCTGCCCCAGTGGGCGTTGGCTCACGCTGAGCCTGATGGTACTTGCAGTGTTTATCAGTCTTTAAGATCCGTTTAACACACGCGGTTGAAATTGACACAAGTGTTTCCACAGTGGGTTAGGGGAAAGTTCAACTCACGCTGTGCTGCATTTTGATGTCTCCTGAAAGCGACCTAACCTGCCAAAAGCGCCATAGTCGGGTGACTACAGCGCAGACCACATTCATGCGGCAGGGCTTCTTCCGCGGCCGGGAACAGCCGCAACAAATCCAACGTAAAAAGGTTTCCCCCAAGGAAGAGCCACGAAGCAGGTAGGTACCATTTCGCTTTAATTCAGGAAGCTACAGCAGAGGTGGCCGAACAGACACCTTGAATATCCATTGCCTGACGCGTTTCATGCTCGGCAGAGCATTTCTTCAGAGGCATATTGTCCTTTACCAGCGTGTGATCTGTATTCAAATTTATTAACTCCACCTGCCCCAGTGGGCGTTGGCTCACGCTGAGCCTGATGGTACTTGCAGTGTTTATCAGTCTTTAAGATCCGTTTAACACACGCGGTTGAAATTGACACAAGTGTTTCCACAGTGGGTTAGGGGAAAGTTCAACTCACGCTGTGCTGCATTTTGATGTCTCCTGAAAGCGACCTAACCTGCCAAAAGCGCCATAGTCGGGTGACTACAGCGCAGACCACATTCATGCGGCAGGGCTTCTTCCGCGGCCGGGAACAGCCGCAACAAATCCAACGTAAAAAGGTTTCCCCCAAGGAAGAGCCACGAAGCAGGTAGGTACCATTTCGCTTTAATTCAGGAAGCTACAGCAGAGGTGGCCGAACAGAGACCTTGAATATCCATTGCCTGACGCGTTTCATGCTCGGCAGAGCATTTCTTCAGAGGCATATTGTCCTTTACCAGCGTGTGATCTGTATTCAAATTTATTAACTCCACCTGCCCCAGTGGGCGTTGGCTCACGCTGAGCCTGATGGTACTTGCAGTGTTTATCAGTCTTTAAGATCCGTTTACCACACGCGGTTGAAATTGACACAAGTGTTTCCACAGTGGGTTAGGGGAAAGTTCAACTCACGCTGTGCTGCATTTTGATGTCTCCTGAAAGCGACCTAACCTGCCAAAAGCGCCATAGTCGGGTGACTACAGCGCAGACCACATTCATGCGGCAGGGCTTCTTCCGCGGCCGGGAACAGCCGCAACAAATCCAACGTAAAAAGGTTTCCCCCAAGGAAGAGCCACGAAGCAGGTAGGTACCATTTCGCTTTAATTCAGGAAGCTACAGCAGAGGTGGCCGAACAGACACCTTGAATATCCATTGCCTGACGCGTTTCATGCTCGGCAGAGCATTTCTTCAGAGGCATATTGTCCTTTACCAGCGTGTGATCTGTATTCAAATTTATTAACTCCACCTGCCCCAGTGGGCGTTGGCTCACGCTGAGCCTGATGGTACTTGCAGTGTTTATCAGTCTTTAAGATCCGTTTAACACACGCGGTTGAAATTGACACAAGTGTTTCCACAGTGGGTTAGGGGAAAGTTCAACTCACGCTGTGCTGCATTTTGATGTCTCCTGAAAGCGACCTAACCTGCCAAAAGCGCCATAGTCGGGTGACTACAGCGCAGACCACATTCATGCGGCAGGGCTTCTTCCGCGGCCGGGAACAGCCGCAACAAATCCAACGTAAAAAGGTTTCCCCCAAGGAAGAGCCACGAAGCAGGTAGGTACCATTTCGCTTTAATTCAGGAAGCTACAGCAGAGGTGGCCGAACAGACACCTTGAATATCCATTGCCTGACGCGTTTCATGCTCGGCAGAGCATTTCTTCAGAGGCATATTGTCCTTTACCAGCGTGTGATCTGTATTCAAATTTATTAACTCCACCTGCCCCAGTGGGCGTTGGCTCACGCTGAGCCTGATGGTACTTGCAGTGTTTATCAGTCTTTAAGATCCGTTTAACACACGCGGTTGAAATTGACACAAGTGTTTCCATAGTGGGTTAGGGGAAAGTTCAACTCACGCTGTGCTGCATTTTGATGTCTCCTGAAAGCGACCTAACCTGCCAAAAGCGCCATAGTCGGGTGACTACAGCGCAGACCACATTCATGCGGCAGGGCTTCTTCCGCGGCCGGGAACAGCCGCAACAAATCCAACGTAAAAAGGTTTCCCCCAAGGAAGAGCCACGAAGCAGGTAGGTACCATTTCGCTTTAATTCAGGAAGCTACAGCAGAGGTGGCCGAACAGACACCTTGAATATCTATTGCCTGACGCGTTTCATGCTCGGCAGAGCATTTCTTCAGAGGCATATTGTCCTTTACCAGCGTGTGATCTGTATTCAAATTTATTAACTCCACCTGCCCCAGTGGGCGTTGGCTCACGCTGAGCCTGATGGTACTTGCAGTGTTTATCAGTCTTTAAGATCCGTTTAACACACGCGGTTGAAATTGACACAAGTGTTTCCACAGTGGGTTAGGGGAAAGTTCAACTCACGCTGTGCTGCATTTTGATGTCTCCTGAAAGCGACCTAACCTGCCAAAAGCGCCATAGTCGGGTGACTACAGCGCAGACCACATTCATGCGGCAGGGCTTCTTCCGCGGCCGGGAACAGCCGCAACAAATCCAACGTAAAAAGGTTTCCCCCAAGGAAGAGCCACGAAGCAGGTAGGTACCATTTCGCTTTAATTCAGGAAGCTACAGCAGAGGTGGCCGAACAGACACCTTGAATATCCATTGCCTGACGCGTTTCATGCTCGGCAGAGCATTTCTTCAGAGGCATATTGTCCTTTACCAGCGTGTGATCTGTATTCAAATTTATTAACTCCACCTGCCCCAGTGGGCGTTGGCTCACGCTGAGCCTGATGGTACTTGCAGTGTTTATCAGTCTTTAAGATCCGTTTAACACACGCGGTTGAAATTGACACAAGTGTTTCCACAGTGGGTTAGGGGAAAGTTCAACTCACGCTGTGCTGCATTTTGATGTCTCCTGAAAGCGACCTAACCTGCCAAAAGCGCCATAGTCGGGTGACTACAGCGCAGACCACATTCATGCGGCAGGGCTTCTTCCGCGGCCGGGAACAGCCGCAACAAATCCAACGTAAAAAGGTTTCCCCCAAGGAAGAGCCACGAAGCAGGTAGGTACCATTTCGCTTTAATTCAGGAAGCTACAGCAGAGGTGGCCGAACAGACACCTTGAATATCCATTGCCTGACGCGTTTCATGCTCGGCAGAGCATTTCTTCAGAGGCATATTGTTCTTTACCAGCGTGTGATCTGTATTCAAATTTATTAACTCCACCTGCCCCAGTGGGCGTTGGCTCACGCTGAGCCTGATGGTACTTGCAGTGTTTATCAGTCTTTAAGATCCGTTTAACACACGCGGTTGAAATTGACACAAGTGTTTCCACAGTGGGTTAGGGGAAAGTTCAACTCACGCTGTGCTGCATTTTGATGTCTCCTGAAAGCGACCTAACCTGCCAAAAGCGCCATAGTCGGGTGACTACAGCGCAGACCACATTCATGCGGCAGGGCTTCTTCCGCGGCCGGGAACAGCCGCAACAAATCCAACGTAAAAAGGTTTCCCCCAAGGAAGAGCCACGAAGCAGGTAGGTACCATTTCGCTTTAATTCAGGAAGCTACAGCAGAGGTGGCCGAACAGACACCTTGAATATCCATTGCCTGACGCGTTTCATGCTCGGCAGAGCATTTCTTCAGAGGCATATTGTCCTTTACCAGCGTGTGATCTGTATTCAAATTTATTAACTCCACCTGCCCCAGTGGGCGTTGGCTCACGCTGAGCCTGATGGTACTTGCAGTGTTTATCAGTCTTTAAGATCCGTTTAACACACGCGGTTGAAATTGACACAAGTGTTTCCACAGTGGGTTAGGGGAAAGTTCAACTCACGCTGTGCTGCATTTTGATGTCTCCTGAAAGCGACCTAACCTGTCAAAAGCGCCATAGTCGGGTGACTACAGCGCAGACCACATTCATGCGGCAGGGCTTCTTCCGCGGCCGGGAACAGCCGCAACAAATCCAACGTAAAAAGGTTTCCCCCAAGGAAGAGCCACGAAGCAGGTAGGTACCATTTCGCTTTAATTCAGGAAGCTACAGCAGAGGTGGCCGAACAGACACCTTGAATATCCATTGCCTGACGCGTTTCATGCTCGGCAGAGCATTTCTTCAGAGGCATATTGTCCTTTACCAGCGTGTGATCTGTATTCAAATTTATTAACTCCACCTGCCCCAGTGGGCGTTGGCTCACGCTGAGCCTGATGGTACTTGCAGTGTTTATCAGTCTTTAAGATCCGTTTAACACACGCGGTTGAAATTGACACAAGTGTTTCCACAGTGGGTTAGGGGAAAGTTCAACTCACGCTGTGCTGCATTTTGATGTCTCCTGAAAGCGACCTAACCTGCCAAAAGCGCCATAGTCGGGTGACTACAGCGCAGACCACATTCATGCGGCAGGGCTTCTTCCGCGGCCGGGAACAGCCGCAACAAATCCAACGTAAAAAGGTTTCCCCCAAGGAAGAGCCACGAAGCAGGTAGGTACCATTTCGCTTTAATTCAGGAAGCTACAGCAGAGGTGGCCGAACAGACACCTTGAATATCCATTGCCTGACGCGTTTCATGCTCGGCAGAGCATTTCTTCAGAGGCATATTGTCCTTTACCAGCGTGTGATCTGTATTCAAATTTATTAACTCCACCTGCCCCAGTGGGCGTTGGCTCACGCTGAGCCTGATGGTACTTGCAGTGTTTATCAGTCTTTAAGATCCGTTTAACACACGCGGTTGAAATTGACACAAGTGTTTCCACAGTGGGTTAGGGGAAAGTTCAACTCACGCTGTGCTGCATTTTGATGTCTCCTGAAAGCGACCTAACCTGCCAAAAGCGCCATAGTCGGGTGACTACAGCGCAGACCACATTCATGCGGCAGGGCTTCTTCCGCGGCCGGGAACAGCCGCAACAAATCCAACGTAAAAAGGTTTCCCCCAAGGAAGAGCCACGAAGCAGGTAGGTACCATTTCGCTTTAATTCAGGAAGCTACAGCAGAGGTGGCCGAACAGACACCTTGAATATCCATTGCCTGACGCGTTTCATGCTCGGCAGAGCATTTCTTCAGAGGCATATTGTCCTTTACCAGCGTGTGATCTGTATTCAAATTTATTAACTCCACCTGCCCCAGTGGGCGTTGGCTCACGCTGAGCCTGATGGTACTTGCAGTGTTTATCAGTCTTTAAGATCCGTTTAACACACGCGGTTGAAATTGACACAAGTGTTTCCACAGTGGGTTAGGGGAAAGTTCAACTCACGCTGTGCTGCATTTTGATGTCTCCTGAAAGCGACCTAACCTGCCAAAAGCGCCATAGTCGGGTGACTACAGCGCAGACCACATTCATGCGGCAGGGCTTCTTCCGCAGCCGGGAACAGCCGCAACAAATCCAACGTAAAAAGGTTTCCCCCAAGGAAGAGCCACGAAGCAGGTAGGTACCATTTCGCTTTAATTCAGGAAGCTACAGCAGAGGTGGCCGAACAGACACCTTGAATATCCATTGCCTGACGCGTTTCATGCTCGGCAGAGCATTTCTTCAGAGGCATATTGTCCTTTACCAGCGTGTGATCTGTATTCAAATTTATTAACTCCACCTGCCCCAGTGGGCGTTGGCTCACGCTGAGCCTGATGGTACTTGCAGTGTTTATCAGTCTTTAAGATCCGTTTAACACACGCGGTTGAAATTGACACAAGTGTTTCCACAGTGGGTTAGGGGAAAGTTCAACTCACGCTGTGCTGCATTTTGATGTCTCCTGAAAGCGACCTAACCTGCCAAAAGCGCCATAGTCGGGTGACTACAGCGCAGACCACATTCATGCGGCAGGGCTTCTTCCGCGGCCGGGAACAGCCGCAACAAATCCAACGTAAAAAGGTTTCCCCCAAGGAAGAGCCACGAAGCAGGTAGGTACCATTTCGCTTTAATTCAGGAAGCTACAGCAGAGGTGGCCGAACAGACACCTTGAATATCCATTGCCTGACGCGTTTCATGCTCGGCAGAGCATTTCTTCAGAGGCATATTGTCCTTTACCAGCGTGTGATCTGTATTCAAATTTATTAACTCCACCTGCCCCAGTGGGCGTTGGCTCACGCTGAGCCTGATGGTACTTGCAGTGTTTATCAGTCTTTAAGATCCGTTTAACACACGCGGTTGAAATTGACACAAGTGTTTCCACAGTGGGTTAGGGGAAAGTTCAACTCACGCTGTGCTGCATTTTGATGTCTCCTGAAAGCGACCTAACCTGCCAAAAGCGCCATAGTCGGGTGACTACAGCGCAGACCACATTCATGCGGCAGGGCTTCTTCCGCGGCCGGGAACAGCCGCAACAAATCCAACGTAAAAAGGTTTCCCCCAAGGAAGAGCCACGAAGCAGGTAGGTACCATTTCGCTTTAATTCAGGAAGCTACAGCAGAGGTGGCCGAACAGACACCTTGAATATCCATTGCCTGACGCGTTTCATGCTCGGCAGAGCATTTCTTCAGAGGCATATTGTCCTTTACCAGCGTGTGATCTGTATTCAAATTTATTAACTCCACCTGCCCCAGTGGGCGTTGGCTCACGCTGAGCCTGATGGTACTTGCAGTGTTTATCAGTCTTTAAGATCCGTTTAACACACGCGGTTGAAATTGACACAAGTGTTTCCACAGTGGGTTAGGGGAAAGTTCAACTCACGCTGTGCTGCATTTTGATGTCTCCTGAAAGCGACCTAACCTGCCAAAAGCGCCATAGTCGGGTGACTACAGCGCAGACCACATTCATGCGGCAGGGCTTCTTCCGCGGCCGGGAACAGCCGCAACAAATCCAACGTAAAAAGGTTTCCCCCAAGGAAGAGCCACGAAGCAGGTAGGTACCATTTCGCTTTAATTCAGGAAGCTACAGCAGAGGTGGCCGAACAGACACCTTGAATATCCATTGCCTGACGCGTTTCATGCTCGGCAGAGCATTTCTTCAGAGGCATATTGTCCTTTACCAGCGTGTGATCTGTATTCAAATTTATTAACTCCACCTGCCCCAGTGGGCGTTGGCTCACGCTGAGCCTGAAGGTACTTGCAGTGTTTATCAGTCTTTAAGATCCGTTTAACACACGCGGTTGAAATTGACACAAGTGTTTCCACAGTGGGTTAGGGGAAAGTTCAACTCACGCTGTGCTGCATTTTGATGTCTCCTGAAAGCGACCTAACCTGCCAAAAGCGCCATAGTCGGGTGACTACAGCGCAGACCACATTCATGCGGCAGGGCTTCTTCCGCGGCCGGGAACAGCCGCAACAAATCCAACGTAAAAAGGTTTCCCCCAAGGAAGAGCCACGAAGCAGGTAGGTACCATTTCGCTTTAATTCAGGAAGCTACAGCAGAGGTGGCCGAACAGACACCTTGAATATCCATTGCCTGACGCGTTTCATGCTCGGCAGAGCATTTCTTCAGAGGCATATTGTCCTTTACCAGCGTGTGATCTGTATTCAAATTTATTAACTCCACCTGCCCCAGTGGGCGTTGGCTCACGCTGAGCCTGATGGTACTTGCAGTGTTTATCAGTCTTTAAGATCCGTTTAACACACGCGGTTGAAATTGACACAAGTGTTTCCACAGTGGGTTAGGGGAAAGTTCAACTCACGCTGTGCTGCATTTTGATGTCTCCTGAAAGCGACCTAACCTGCCAAAAGCGCCATAGTCGGGTGACTACAGCGCAGACCACATTCATGCGGCAGGGCTTCTTCCGCGGCCGGGAACAGCCGCAACAAATCCAACGTAAAAAGGTTTCCCCCAAGGAAGAGCCACGAAGCAGGTAGGTACCATTTCGCTTTAATTCAGGAAGCTACAGCAGAGGTGGCCGAACAGACACCTTGAATATCCATTGCCTGACGCGTTTCATGCTCGGCAGAGCATTTCTTCAGAGGCATATTGTCCTTTACCAGCGTGTGATCTGTATTCAAATTTATTAACTCCACCTGCCCCAGTGGGCGTTGGCTCACGCTGAGCCTGATGGTACTTGCAGTGTTTATCAGTCTTTAAGATCCGTTTAACACACGCGGTTGAAATTGACACAAGTGTTTCCACAGTGGGTTAGGGGAAAGTTCAACTCACGCTGTGCTGCATTTTGATGTCTCCTGAAAGCGACCTAACCTGCCAAAAGCGCCATAGTCGGGTGACTACAGCGCAGACCACATTCATGCGGCAGGGCTTCTTCCGCGGCCGGGAACAGCCGCAACAAATCCAACGTAAAAAGGTTTCCCCCAAGGAAGAGCCACGAAGCAGGTAGGTACCATTTCGCTTTAATTCAGGAAGCTACAGCAGAGGTGGCCGAACAGACACCTTGAATATCCATTGCCTGACGCGTTTCATGCTCGGCAGAGCATTTCTTCAGAGGCATATTGTCCTTTACCAGCGTGTGATCTGTATTCAAATTTATTAACTCCACCTGCCCCAGTGGGCGTTGGCTCACGCTGAGCCTGATGGTACTTGCAGTGTTTATCAGTCTTTAAGATCCGTTTAACACACGCGGTTGAAATTGACACAAGTGTTTCCACAGTGGGTTAGGGGAAAGTTCAACTCACGCTGTGCTGCATTTTGATGTCTCCTGAAAGCGACCTAACCTGCCAAAAGCGCCATAGTCGGGTGACTACAGCGCAGACCACATTCATGCGGCAGGGCTTCTTCCGCGGCCGGGAACAGCCGCAACAAATCCAACGTAAAAAGGTTTCCCCCAAGGAAGAGCCACGAAGCAGGTAGGTACCATTTCGCTTTAATTCAGGAAGCTACAGCAGAGGTGGCCGAACAGACACCTTGAATATCCATTGCCTGACGCGTTTCATGCTCGGCAGAGCATTTCTTCAGAGGCATATTGTCCTTTACCAGCGTGTGATCTGTATTCAAATTTATTAACTCCACCTGCCCCAGTGGGCGTTGGCTCACGCTGAGCCTGATGGTACTTGCAGTGTTTATCAGTCTTTAAGATCCGTTTAACACACGCGGTTGAAATTGACACAAGTGTTTCCACAGTGGGTTAGGGGAAAGTTCAACTCACGCTGTGCTGCATTTTGATGTCTCCTGAAAGCGACCTAACCTGCCAAAAGCGCCATAGTCGGGTGACTACAGCGCAGACCACATTCATGCGGCAGGGCTTCTTCCGCGGCCGGGAACAGCCGCAACAAATCCAACGTAAAAAGGTTTCCCCCAAGGAAGAGCCACGAAGCAGGTAGGTACCATTTCGCTTTAATTCAGGAAGCTACAGCAGAGGTGGCCGAACAGACACCTTGAATATCCATTGCCTGACGCGTTTCATGCTCGGCAGAGCATTTCTTCAGAGGCATATTGTCCTTTACCAGCGTGTGATCTGTATTCAAATTTATTAACTCCACCTGCCCCAGTGGGCGTTGGCTCACGCTGAGCCTGATGGTACTTGCAGTGTTTATCAGTCTTTAAGATCCGTTTAACACACGCGGTTGAAATTGACACAAGTGTTTCCACAGTGGGTTAGGGGAAAGTTCAACTCACGCTGTGCTGCATTTTGATGTCTCCTGAAAGCGACCTAACCTGCCAAAAGCGCCATAGTCGGGTGACTACAGCGCAGACCACATTCATGCGGCAGGGCTTCTTCCGCAGCCGGGAACAGCCGCAACAAATCCAACGTAAAAAGGTTTCCCCCAAGGAAGAGCCACGAAGCAGGTAGGTACCATTTCGCTTTAATTCAGGAAGCTACAGCAGAGGTGGCCGAACAGACACCTTGAATATCCATTGCCTGACGCGTTTCATGCTCGGCAGAGCATTTCTTCAGAGGCATATTGTCCTTTACCAGCGTGTGATCTGTATTCAAATTTATTAACTCCACCTGCCCCAGTGGGCGTTGGCTCACGCTGAGCCTGATGGTACTTGCAGTGTTTATCAGTCTTTAAGATCCGTTTAACACACGCGGTTGAAATTGACACAAGTGTTTCCACAGTGGGTTAGGGGAAAGTTCAACTCACGCTGTGCTGCATTTTGATGTCTCCTGAAAGCGACCTAACCTGCCAAAAGCGCCATAGTCGGGTGACTACAGCGCAGACCACATTCATGCGGCAGGGCTTCTTCCGCGGCCGGGAACAGCCGCAACAAATCCAACGTAAAAAGGTTTCCCCCAAGGAAGAGCCACGAAGCAGGTAGGTACCATTTCGCTTTAATTCAGGAAGCTACAGCAGAGGTGGCCGAACAGACACCTTGAATATCCATTGCCTGACGCGTTTCATGCTCGGCAGAGCATTTCTTCAGAGGCATATTGTCCTTTACCAGCGTGTGATCTGTATTCAAATTTATTAACTCCACCTGCCCCAGTGGGCGTTGGCTCACGCTGAGCCTGATGGTACTTGCAGTGTTTATCAGTCTTTAAGATCCGTTTAACACACGCGGTTGAAATTGACACAAGTGTTTCCACAGTGGGTTAGGGGAAAGTTCAACTCACGCTGTGCTGCATTTTGATGTCTCCTGAAAGCGACCTAACCTGCCAAAAGCGCCATAGTCGGGTGACTACAGCGCAGACCACATTCATGCGGCAGGGCTTCTTCCGCGGCCGGGAACAGCCGCAACAAATCCAACGTAAAAAGGTTTCCCCCAAGGAAGAGCCACGAAGCAGGTAGGTACCATTTCGCTTTAATTCAGGAAGCTACAGCAGAGGTGGCCGAACAGACACCTTGAATATCCATTGCCTGACGCGTTTCATGCTCGGCAGAGCATTTCTTCAGAGGCATATTGTCCTTTACCAGCGTGTGATCTGTATTCAAATTTATTAACTCCACCTGCCCCAGTGGGCGTTGGCTCACGCTGAGCCTGATGGTACTTGCAGTGTTTATCAGTCTTTAAGATCCGTTTAACACACGCGGTTGAAATTGACACAAGTGTTTCCACAGTGGGTTAGGGGAAAGTTCAACTCACGCTGTGCTGCATTTTGATGTCTCCTGAAAGCGACCTAACCTGCCAAAAGCGCCATAGTCGGGTGACTACAGCGCAGACCACATTCATGCGGCAGGGCTTCTTCCGCGGCCGGGAACAGCCGCAACAAATCCAACGTAAAAAGGTTTCCCCCAAGGAAGAGCCACGAAGCAGGTAGGTACCATTTCGCTTTAATTCAGGAAGCTACAGCAGAGGTGGCCGAACAGACACCTTGAATATCCATTGCCTGACGCGTTTCATGCTCGGCAGAGCATTTCTTCAGAGGCATATTGTCCTTTACCAGCGTGTGATCTGTATTCAAATTTATTAACTCCACCTGCCCCAGTGGGCGTTGGCTCACGCTGAGCCTGATGGTACTTGCAGTGTTTATCAGTCTTCAAGATCCGTTTAACACACGCGGTTGAAATTGACACAAGTGTTTCCACAGTGGGTTAGGGGAAAGTTCAACTCACGCTGTGCTGCATTTTGATGTCTCCTGAAAGCGACCTAACCTGCCAAAAGCGCCATAGTCGGGTGACTACAGCGCAGACCACATTCATGCGGCAGGGCTTCTTCCGCGGCCGGGAACAGCCGCAACAAATCCAACGTAAAAAGGTTTCCCCCAAGGAAGAGCCACGAAGCAGGTAGGTACCATTTCGCTTTAATTCAGGAAGCTACAGCAGAGGTGGCCGAACAGACACCTTGAATATCCATTGCCTGACGCGTTTCATGCTCGGCAGAGCATTTCTTCAGAGGCATATTGTCCTTTACCAGCGTGTGATCTGTATTCAAATTTATTAACTCCACCTGCCCCAGTGGGCGTTGGCTCACGCTGAGCCTGATGGTACTTGCAGTGTTTATCAGTCTTTAAGATCCGTTTAACACACGCGGTTGAAATTGACACAAGTGTTTCCACAGTGGGTTAGGGGAAAGTTCAACTCACGCTGTGCTGCATTTTGATGTCTCCTGAAAGCGACCTAACCTGCCAAAAGCGCCATAGTCGGGTGACTACAGCGCAGACCACATTCATGCGGCAGGGCTTCTTCCGCGGCCGGGAACAGCCGCAACAAATCCAACGTAAAAAGGTTTCCCCCAAGGAAGAGCCACGAAGCAGGTAGGTACCATTTCGCTTTAATTCAGGAAGCTACAGCAGAGGTGGCCGAACAGACACCTTGAATATCCATTGCCTGACGCGTTTCATGCTCGGCAGAGCATTTCTTCAGAGGCATATTGTCCTTTACCAGCGTGTGATCTGTATTCAAATTTATTAACTCCACCTGCCCCAGTGGGCGTTGGCTCACGCTGAGCCTGATGGTACTTGCAGTGTTTATCAGTCTTTAAGATCCGTTTAACACACGCGGTTGAAATTGACACAAGTGTTTCCACAGTGGGTTAGGGGAAAGTTCAACTCACGCTGTGCTGCATTTTGATGTCTCCTGAAAGCGACCTAACCTGCCAAAAGCGCCATAGTCGGGTGACTACAGCGCAGACCACATTCATGCGGCAGGGCTTCTTCCGCGGCCGGGAACAGCCGCAACAAATCCAACGTAAAAAGGTTTCCCCCAAGGAAGAGCCACGAAGCAGGTAGGTACCATTTCGCTTTAATTCAGGAAGCTACAGCAGAGGTGGCCGAACAGACACCTTGAATATCCATTGCCTGACGCGTTTCATGCTCGGCAGAGCATTTCTTCAGAGGCATATTGTCCTTTACCAGCGTGTGATCTGTATTCAAATTTATTAACTCCACCTGCCCCAGTGGGCGTTGGCTCACGCTGAGCCTGATGGTACTTGCAGTGTTTATCAGTCTTTAAGATCCGTTTAACACACGCGGTTGAAATTGACACAAGTGTTTCCACAGTGGGTTAGGGGAAAGTTCAACTCACGCTGTGCTGCATTTTGATGTCTCCTGAAAGCGACCTAACCTGCCAAAAGCGCCATAGTCGGGTGACTACAGCGCAGACCACATTCATGCGGCAGGGCTTCTTCCGCGGCCGGGAACAGCCGCAACAAATCCAACGTAAAAAGGTTTCCCCCAAGGAAGAGCCACGAAGCAGGTAGGTACCATTTCGCTTTAATTCAGGAAGCTACAGCAGAGGTGGCCGAACAGACACCTTGAATATCCATTGCCTGACGCGTTTCATGCTCGGCAGAGCATTTCTTCAGAGGCATATTGTCCTTTACCAGCGTGTGATCTGTATTCAAATTTATTAACTCCACCTGCCCCAGTGGGCGTTGGCTCACGCTGAGCCTGATGGTACTTGCAGTGTTTATCAGTCTTTAAGATCCGTTTAACACACGCGGTTGAAATTGACACAAGTGTTTCCACAGTGGGTTAGGGGAAAGTTCAACTCACGCTGTGCTGCATTTTGATGTCTCCTGAAAGCGACCTAACCTGCCAAAAGCGCCATAGTCGGGTGACTACAGCGCAGACCACATTCATGCGGCAGGGCTTCTTCCGCGGCCGGGAACAGCCGCAACAAATCCAACGTAAAAAGGTTTCCCCCAAGGAAGAGCCACGAAGCAGGTAGGTACCATTTCGCTTTAATTCAGGAAGCTACAGCAGAGGTGGCCGAACAGACACCTTGAATATCCATTGCCTGACGCGTTTCATGCTCGGCAGAGCATTTCTTCAGAGGCATATTGTCCTTTACCACCTGGGGCAGGTGGAGTTAATAAATTTGAATACAGATCACACGCTGATCAGACTTTGACAAACTCCTGAGGCACAGCCGGGAGCAGCTTGCGTCATTGCACACTTTTGTGCTTTTAAAATTGTGAAACTTAGTAATTTTTAACACTTCACCTACCTATTCCTCTCACAACTCTAGTGTGCAGGAACCTCCCCACGAGTAAAAACGAGCGCTAGCAAAGGCGAAATCGCCCATTCTTCCATCGCCATTACCCTCGCCCTGACCTGGGACACGCCCACTCAGAGGCCACGCCCCCCGCTAGTGTTTAAAAGGCGCGCTGATTAGCAAGTGCGCTGATCAGACTTTGACAAACTCCTGAGGCACAGCCGGGAGCAGCTTGCGTCATTGTACACTTTTGTGCTTTTAAAATTGTGAAACTTTGTAATTTTTAACACTTCACCTACCTATTCCTCTCACAACTCTAGTGTGCAGGAACCTCCCCACGAGTAAAAACGAGCGCTAGCAAAGGCGAAATCGCCCATTCTTCCATCGCCATTACCCTCGCCCTGACCTGGGACACGCCCACTCAGAGGCCACGCCCCCGCTAGTGTTTAAAAGGCGCGCTGATTAGCAAGTGCGCTGATCAGACTTTGACAAACTCCTGAGGCACAGCCGGGAGCAGCTTGCGTCATTGCACACTTTTGTGCTTTTAAAATTGTGAAACTTAGTAATTTTTAACACTTCACCTACCTATTCCTCTCACAACTCTAGTGTGCAGGAACCTCCCCACGAGTAAAAACGAGCGCTAGCAAAGGCGAAATCGCCCATTCTTCCATCGCCATTACCCTCGCCCTGACCTGGGACACGCCCACTCAGAGGCCACGCCCCCCGCTAGTGTTTAAAAGGCGCGCTGATTAGCAAGTGCGCTGATCAGACTTTGACAAACTCCTGAGGCACAGCCGGGAGCAGCTTGTGTCATTGCACACTTTTGTGCTTTTAAAATTGTGAAACTTTGTAATTTTTAACACTTCACCTACCTATTCCTCTCACAACTCTAGTGTGCAGGAACCTCCCCACGAGTAAAAACGAGCGCTAGCAAAGGCGAAATCGCCCATTCTTCCATCGCCATTACCCTCGCCCTGACCTGGGATACGCCCACTCAGAGGCCACGCCCCCTCCCTTCGTTTTCCCACCATAAAAATGTACAAGCACCGGAAGCGCAGCGGACGAGCGCAGCGGGCGCGACGATTGCGCGCCGAAGACGCGCCTAAGACAAGCCCGTCTGCGCCCGTCCGCGACCTGCCGGGACCAGGGCCAGACCACGCTGCCCGCCCCTTTGTCTACTCCAGGTCTGTCCTCTTGAGTTATCGAAACAAGGAACAGAGCTTGTTACCAAGGGACACTATTAATCGACTCTGCGCATTCGGTATTCTGTCTCAGGGCTGTCATCTGACTACTCCTGCCCTAGAACACACTCAAAGAGACCCGCAAATTCCATCGCTCACTATCTTCTATCTAAACACTCGCTCCCTGCCAAAACATCAGTTGGATGTTTTCCTTCTGCTGGACACGGAGAAACCAGATATTCTCCTACTCACGGAGACATGGTTAACTCCCAACTCCGCCCCTGATATAATAGCGGCGCTCCCACCTAACTATTATATCATCCACGCAGATCGTGTCAGCGGGAAAGGGGGAGGAGTTGCAGCTATTATCCGTTCCAACTTGATTGTCACCTCCCTTACCGGCCTTTCACTGGATAACACAGACAACCTTGTGCTGAAAATTACTACCTCCCAATCGACAATTGCGTGTGTACTATTGTACAGACCCCCGACCCCGATGCCATCATTTCCTATGAATCTGGCTGACCAACTTGCTAACTTAGCACTTGAACATCCTAAGATTTTCCTAATAGGAGATTTAAACTACTGGTACAAAGACCCCCTGGAAGGCCCACAATCGGCCGAACTGACTGACCTTCTATCCAACCTAAATTTCAATCAATTATTTTCATCCGCCACCCACTGCAAAGGTCACATCCTAGACCAGGTGTGGTCTAATACCACCTGTACAACTGCCCCAACCATACTACCTTGCCTCTGGTCCGATCACGCACTCCTTCAATTTAAACTATGTATCGCCCCTGCCACCACTACCGCATTAGGCGGAGGCGGGTTAGCCAGGAACTGGAATACAATGAACAAAACAGCATTTCTAGAGTCATTAGCCAATACCATCCCTCCCCCTCAAGATGAGATCGATCTCTCAGTATCCATGCTCACCAACTGGCTAAACACGGCCAGTGATCTCCATGTCCCTTTTAAAAAAATCAGACTGGCACGACGTGCCGATGCCAACCGCTGGTTTTCCACTGATCTAAAAGTGAGGAAACTGGCCCTACGGCAATTAGAACGTCACTGGCGTCGCAACTACGACCCTGATTTAAAAAGGACCTTTATTAAAGCAAGGAAGGAGTACATGACTGCCATCTCTGCTGCAAAGGCGTCCTACTTTTCTTCCAAAATTTTGGAATCCACAAATAAATCTAAGGACATCTTTTCCATCCTAAACGAATTAACAAACTTAGATACTGTTCGTCCTAAGATCATCCCCACTCAACCGCTTTGTGACTCACTTAATGTCTACTTTATTGACAAAATACTGGACATCAAAGCCAGTATCCCTCAACCGGTGTCCCCCCTCACGTCCGGCATGTCTATCAAGCCTAACCACAACTTCCTTAGTAGCTTCCCACCTATTACCCAGGACCAATTTCGGGAATTGCTATCAAGAGTAAAATCCGGTGCACCCTCGGACAGTTGCCCGCCTCACATCTTAAAAGAGTGCTTCCTGACACACTCAGCCCCTGCCATTTCCCTCCTGAATAACTCCCTGTCTCTTGGCACAGTTCCCGCAGCGTTTAAAGAGGCCATAGTCATCCCGCTGCTAAAAAAACCTGGGGCAGACCCAGCTTGCAAAGCCAACTTTCGACCCATCTCGCTGCTGCCCCATTTGGCAAAAGTTCTAGAGGCGCACGTGGCCAAGTGCCTCTCTAACTTTCTTGAGGAATCCTCCTGCTTCGACCCCCACCAGGCAGGCTTTCGGCCTGCACACTCCACTGAAGCAGTAGTCACGACAGTCTTGGACACCCTGCGTGACTGCGCCGACAGACGCTCCCCACAGGCCCTGGTGCTCCTGGACCTTTCGGCCGCTTTTGACACGGTCGATCACAACATCTTGGTCGACCGTGTCGAACAGGCCGGCGTCCGGGACCTAGCAGCCTGTTGGTTGAGATCCTTCTTGACAGACCGCAACCAAACACTACGCCTTGGTGATCTAATGGGTGCCAAACAGGCCATCACCTGCGGAGTGCCACAAGGTTCCTCCCTGTCACCTCACCTATTTAATCTTTACATACTTCCCCTGATTCAGACCCTAAGAGACAAACAGGTGAGAGTCTTCAACTACGCAGACGACTTACAACTGCTCTTTACCATCGACAACACTGAAGACTCCATACTGCACTTTCAGTCCACCATGAGTTTCATTAAAACTTGGATGGACCAGAACCAGCTCAAACTAAACCCGGGGAAAACCGAGTTAGTTTTGACCGGTGACAGCACCAAGTACTGGGGCCTCCACTATTGGCCTTCTGAATTAGGCCAAGCTCCAACACCTTCCTTGTCAGCCAAAACACTTGGAGTCACCGTGGACCGCGACCTATCACTGAAAGCGCAAGTAGGTCAGGTGGTCTCCAAGTGCTTTTTCCAACTAAAAAAAATTCGGAAGGTACGCCGTCTGCTTACTTCAGAGGCAATCACCCAGGTTGTGATCTCAACTGTACTGTCCCATCTGGACTACGCGAACGCCATCTACCTAGGTCTTCCCAACTACCTAGTTAAGCGACTCCAGATGGTACAGAACCATGCCTCAAGGCTAATCCTGAACCAACCTAGGCGACACGCAGCTACCCCTCTACTAAAGAAACTACACTGGCTCCCAGTAACCCAGCGCTGTGCCTTTAAAACTGGCTGTATAATCTTCAAGTCCCTCTATTGTAAAAGCCCCTCATTCATTAACCAACTGATTTCCAGATATACTCCATCCCGCAACCTACGCTCACTCCATTTGAGCCTCCTGCAGACGCCCTCCTTCAAACTTAAGCGCGCAGGAGGCCGTAGGTTTGCGACCCTTGCTTCCTGCTTGTGGAATTCCTTTCCCCTGGAGATCCGGAACTGTCAAGACCTCCTCTCTTTCCGGAAAGCCTTGAAGACCTGGCTCTTCAGACAAGCATTTCAATAACGCAACTCCCCCCCTTTGTTCATGTTACTGCTGATCACAGCGCCAAGAAACCAATCGGTGAAAGCGCGCTTTAGAAATATTTTAATAACATAACATAACATAACGCTGGTAAAGGACAATATGCCTCTGAAGAAATGCTCTGCCGAGCATGAAACGCGTCAGGCAATGGATATTCAAGGTGTCTGTTCGGCCACCTCTGCTGTAGCTTCCTGAATTAAAGCAAAATGGTACCTACCTGCTTCGTGGCTCTTCCTTGGGGGAAACCTTTTTACGTTGGATATATATATATATATATATATATATATATATATATATATATATATATATATATATATATATATATATATATATATATATATATATATATATATATATATATATTGTTTTCAATAAGCACCCTTGGACAGGATGCCTGGTTGGTAAATCTTTGACTGAGAGCGCACAAGACTGCGGACTGTTTTACGCATATACATATAGGTATATATATATATATATATATATATATATATATTATTTTTTTTTTCACTGAAAAAACGTAGGTTTCATACATGTTATAGTTAGCTGGACGTTTCATTCATGCAAAACCTTTGAAATTCGCCCGTTATAGTTAGTTCAGCTAACTATAACTCGTGTGCCCACAATGCACTGCTGATGACATCACATATAACATCTCTGTTAAAATGATCACCGTTTATCGGCAAGAAACTGCTGATAAAACGGCGATAATGGCCTTGATAATACGCCCTGGTTAATTCCCATAGAAGCCCATGTTCCGGTTTTAACATGGGGTTCTATGGAAACTAACTAGGGCGTATTATCAAACCCATTGTCGCTCTTTTATTGGCAGTTTCCTGATGATTAAACGGCAATAATTTTAACACCGGTACTTGATAATATGCCCCATAAATCCTTAATGTACACACATGCACAGTGTGATATTACAGAAAAAAATGAGACCATATATTTTACCATTTACTACTGAAAACCGTTTAACTGACTATACATATTTCATGAATATAATTACTACATATCACTGAACAACACTGACTCATTTTCCAAATACATGTGCATTTTACTAGATTATTTCTGCCACTATTACATCCAAAAAACTAACACAATAAAACAACAAAGACGCACAAGGGGCTAGTAAATATGACCATACTCCATACAGATGGACAGAAACGGGAAAGAAGACAGAACAGGCAGTATCAAGAAAAAAATGAAATAAGAAGAGAGAGAGAAGAAAATGAATAGACAGAAGGAACAAGAGGAGAGACAAGAAAATATAAACACAAAGAACGACAATATGAGCACAGAGAACAATATAAGAAAAACACAGTAGTACCGAGAGAGACAAAGAAGTAAGAGGATAGAGAGAGAAGTTCAAAAACAGAGGCTACAAATTATTGAAAAAAGGGACAAATATAGGGGCATATTATCAAGGACCGGTGTTAAAATTATCGCTGTTTTATCAGCAGGAAAATGCTGAGAAAACGGTGATGATGAATCAGCAGTGGTCCGTGGAGGGAGTTGCGGTGGGACAGGCAGGCGGGGCGGGTCAGAATGGAGGGTGATAAACAACGGAATCTGGATGATTGCAGGTAACTAAACAATTAAATTAATAAAACAAATTTCGCAGCGCGCCCTGCATCGCAAATTGCGATGCAGGGCATGGAACTAAATTAGTTTTATTTAATTCTTTACTTACCTGCAATCATCCAGATTCCTTTGTTTATCACCCCCCACCCTGCCCCTCCCCCGCCCCACCTGTCCCACCGCAACTCCCTCCACGGACCGCATCTGGGCTTGATAATGTGCCCTTCTTAATTCCCATAGAAGCCCATGTTAACCGCAGAACATGGGCTTCTATGGGAATTAACAAGGGAGTATTATCAAGCCCATTATTGCCGTTTTATTGGCAGTTTCCTGCCGATTAAACAGAGATAATTTTAACACCGGTCTTTGATAATATGCCCGTCAGTGCCATATTATCAGTAAAGGGCGATACATTATCGCCACTTTTATCGGGAGGAAACTGCCGCTAAAACGGCGATAATGATCTTGATAATATATCCTTGTGAATTCCCTCAGAAGCCTAGATTAATACCATAACCTGGGCTTCTATGGGAATTCACAAGGACATATTAGCAAGCCCATTATCACGGCTTTACCGGCAGTTTCCTGCCGATAAAAGCGGCGATAATGTATTTATTGAAAATATGGCCCATAATTCCTTAATGTACACAGACGCACAAACTGATATTAAACAAAAAAACATAACCGCATGAATTGGAGCAAAACACATTTACTACTATAAAAGGTTTATCGCCGCTTTATTGGCAGTTTTCTGCCGATAAAGCGGCGATAATTTTATCTCCTGTCTTGATGTACCCCATAATTCCTTAATGTACAAAGATGCACCGCACACATTCCCATACAATTTATCAACTCACCTTTCAAATTGATTTGTAGATTAAGAAGAATACCACTCACACCTTGGATATTCTTATACATAATCTCTCTAATTCAGTCTTTCCAGAAGAACCGTGAAATGGAACATTTTCCCTCTCATTTTAAAAATACATACATATAAATAACCAATTAAAATCCTTTACACATTAATTCAAAATGAAACACACATTTCTATTAGGTTAACATTCCAAACCTTTCCAACTGACATAACTTTCCACCCTACCCCCAACAAATCATGCAAAAGTCAAATGTCAACAGTGGTCAAAAGTTGAGCACTGTATAAAACACTGCTCCTCAACAAATTTACACAATGCATAAGCACTTAAACATAAGTACCAATAAAGCAAAAAGCTCTCATTACAACCAACCAAGATATAAACACATATACTTGATAGATATCTGTAAAATATTTATTTGTAATTGATTTTTCTTGCTCATGTACGCTTATGGAACAATTTTCAGGATTCCCACTGTACGCGCACACTAAATATACCCTAAAAAAATTGCCTTTATCATTATTTTCTATAATTCCCGAGGACCCCATCCCCCGGGGTGCAAATCTAACGTTGCGGACCGTGGGAACAGCCCCAAGGCCTCCACGATCTCAGCCGGCTCCCCACTTCTTGCGATAGCCGGCATTGCTATTCCTCACAGAGAGCACCTTACATGCTTCCATTCTAATTTCAAACATGATTTCAACAGTTTGTTATACATTTTATAAAATAATATACTACTGCACGCTAAAGCAGAAAAGTCAGCACAATTACGACAGAATAGAAATTAGAAAATATATATATATACTTCTACACTCAACAAACTCGTAAACAGAGTACACAGTTTAATTTAAAAGCACCCTACCACAACAAGTTTTTGAAATGCATTGTACAATAAAATGCGTCACAAAATAGGCTACATACATGGTGACTCTATAACGTCACATAGAAAAAAGAAGGCCACTTTTACGCTACCAGGAAAACACAACAAAAGTACAATGACCAAACTTCCATTGTAGTGATTTCTTAGTTGCAGGTCTAGTTGTCAGATCAACACACACAGTCCCTCATGGCTGGTATAAACCCACGGATTGGTGTCACTACAACGCATGCTTTTACATCGCATGCCTTTACAACGCGGTTTTTACCACGCAGTCCATTACAACGCATAATGCTTTTAGGCGCTGGATAGTGAATTATTTAATTTACTATTCCAACTCCAGTCCCCGTGGATAGCAGGGAAGGTGTTGGATAGTAAATTAAATATATTCCCTATCCTAGAGCGCCCCCCAGCGCAATGCGTTGTAATGGTATGCGTTGTAATGGTTGCGATGTAATGGTAGTGCGTTGTAAAAAATGCGTTGTAAGTGATGTTCCCCACACCCACACCACACCCATTCAGCGCATCCGTCACGACACACGTCACCCTATCTATAAAAAAAGACAAAGCACACGTGTTGTACGCCATTTTAGAGTTTTTCCCAGAGCACCTAACAAGGGGCCGACTACTACATGCGTGGCCTCTTTGGTCAGTGAGTTAGTTGTGCACTGAGCGGGCCAAGAACCTGCGATGATGATGATGAAGATGGGAGCACGAGTATGTCGTTAGCCATAGGGATATCAATACTCGGCACCATATATGAGACTTCTTTGTTGGAGTTTGTGACTACAACATGGAGAAACTGTTGTTTTCCCAAAAGGTGAGCAGTGACACTTGAGTACCTATCAGAAGGGGTCAAAGGGTTGTAGCTGACTACATACAAAAATGCGACTTAATATTTTATATAATCGCTGAAATGTCCGGAATATATTCACAGTACAAACAGGGACATATTATCAAGAACCAGTGTTAAAATTATCGCCGTTTTATTGGCAGGAAAATGCCAATAAAACAGCGATAATTGGCTTGATAATTCGCCCTTGGTAATTTCCATAGAAGCCCATGTTAACACCAGAACATGGGCTTCTATGGGAATTCACAAGTGCGAATTATCAAGCTCATTATCGCCGTTTTATCAGCAGTTTTCTGGCGATAATCTAATCACTGGTCCTTGATAATATGCCCCCTCTTACGTACAAATATGACAATGAACGTCTATAAAACCGAGATATTATCTAACTTAAAATTATAGCAACAATTATCAATCATAACATCTTTCTTTTAATTCCTTTTAGATGTACAACTTCACGATAGATCATGTAACAATGACAACAGCAATAACACAAGGTGAACAAAGAAGCTTGTTTCTGAAACAACAAGTTATCTGTAAAAGGAGACAATCTGTAGTATGCAGCAGGCGCGCAAAACACACATTGGGCTAACGAGGCTACAGCTAGGATGACAAACCTTCCTGCACCCACACACAGTCGCACCTGAGTACGTCACAGGTCTTTTAAAGACATTTTGCTTGTTAATGAGGTTTTGATTATCCCCCCACTTACAGCCCCTGCAGCTCCACTCTTCTTTTTGTTTGAACTTAAGCCCCCCCCCCGAAAATTTTGACTGTGGTTGCGCCTCTGGCTTCACGTACATCCCCCCTGTCGTGTGTGTGTGTCTCCCTTTTTTCTTTCTCTTTCTTCTTACTCACTCACATTGATTATCTTCCTTTTTTTAAGTTTTTGACAATACTATCTCCACTCTGCTGTATACAACCTTATCTGAATTCAAGTAGTTAACTATCTTGATTACAGTGAATACTTCTTCCACACGTACAGCACCATCTTTCAATCACCCCGATGGCACTATGTGACAAAGAATTGAGGGCCATATTATCAAGCAATGGCGATACATTATTGCCGGTTTTATCGTCAGGAAACTGCAGATAAAGCGGCGATAATGAGCTTTATATTATGCCCTTGTGAATTACCATAGCAGCCCAGGTTCTTGTGTTAACCTGGGCTGCTATAGGAATTCACAAGGGCATATTACCAAGCCCATTATCGCCGCTTTATTGACAGTTTCCTCCTGATAAAAGAGGCGATAATGTATCGCCCTTGCTTGATAATATTTCCCTTTCTTTCCGAAACAGCAACACATTATTTGTGAAAGGAAAGACTAGGTAGTCTGCAGCAGCTTCACAGTGTTGAAACGTATAATTACCTCTGACAATTGACAACATATAGGTTACAACAGTCTAACAAACAGATCTACAAGCTTATTATGCCACTTTTCTGTCCCTTTGAACATGGGGAAAGTGACGCAAGGAGCTTGTAAATCTGCGTCTGACTTTTCAAGAAAAACTTTCAATTCCAAACTCTGCGACTCAATGGGCTCCAACAGTCTAAGTACGGAATATTAAGAACCCATATTAAAATTCACTCTTGACAGTAGTTTTGCAACACAGTTTACGATGATTAATCAAAATGTCCTTTTGTTTCCTTCACCAAACATCCTTCAGAAGCAATCACGGCCTATCGATCAGCAGCAATGGAATTCTCTGCAACATATTGAATATACTTTGACGTATAGAAGAAGAGTTCAAGTCAAGTTGTGAAGTCCGATGGCCGCACTGTTTATACAAGGTAAGCACAGCAACCTACATATACAATGCCTTCATAGCAATGCATTAGAAATAAGTCGGCAAATTTACAATCCCGTTGTGCCACTTTTGCGTCAGTAACGCAGTAGGCACTTCCATATAGACACCATTTGAACGCAACACTATAACAACTGAAATGTACCAGGCACACTGCACTCGTAAAACAGTAGTGTTACCTTTATTTGTGAAAGGAGAGAATGCGCAGTGACATCATTTCTCTTTCTCTCTTAAACTTATAGACACTGCTGTCTACTTGCACATGTAGAAGAACAGCCCAACTCAAGTTGTGAATTCAACTGGCAGAAGCGTTTGGCCGCAGTGTTTATACAACGGTAAGCACAGAGGCCTAGATCTACAAAGCCTTCATTGCAAACTACTAGAAATAAGTCTGCATCTTTACAATCCCGTTGTGCCACTTTTGCATCTGAAACGCAGTTGGCACTTCCATTTAGACACCACTTGAACACGCCACTAAAACAAGTGAAATGTACCAGGCACACTGCACACGTACAACCGTAGTGTTACCTTTATTTCTGAAAGAAGAGTATGCGTAATGTGCAGCAGCTTCTCTGTGTAAAATAAATAATTTCCTCCAAACCGTGACAACATAGGTTACAACAGTCTGACAAACAGATCTACAAACTTATTACGCCACTTTTCTGTCACTTTTAACATGGGGAAAGTGATGCAAGGAGCTTGTAAATTTACGTCTGACTTTTCAAGAACAAATGTCAACTCCAGACTCTGCGAGACAGTTTTAATGTTGTTTTCTCTCTTTCTCTCTCTCACTCTCTGTGACATCATTTCTCTTTCTCTCTTAAACTTATAGACACTGCTGTCTGCTTGGATGTGTAGAAGAATTGTTCAAACAAAGTTGTGATTTCAACTGGCCGAAGTGTTTGCCCGCAGTGTTTATACAACGGTAAGCACAGAGGCCTAGATCAACAAAGCCTTCATTGCAATGCATTAGAAATAAGTCTGCATCTTTACAATGCCAATTTTCTGTCAGCAACACAGTAGGTACTTCCATATAGACAACACTTAAAGGCGGCATTATAACAGCAGTGAACACCGGGCACACTGCACACATAAAACCGTAAAGTTACCTTGACTTGTAATGCTTCAGCTCATTTACTCACATCTACATAATTCTAAACTCTAATTTTCTATTTTGTTTTGCAGATTACCAATCGGACATCTTTTGGAGTCCATTTCACAATTTGTTTATAATATTTTTCTAATTGCTTCTAATAGTTATAATTACATTTCGTTTACAGTTATTGTTTTAATAAAAATAAATAAAAAAACAACATACTTCTTTTATTTTGTGGGGGCGGGTATGAAGGTCCATAATAAAAATAATGTTGAAATACTATAGTAAAATGTTCAAGACTAGGATTGAAAACTACTGAGTTATATGTCCTCTGGATAGATTACAATTTACAAAAGAAATCAAAATAATACGAAACAATGTGTATCCCATTTACAAATCTCATGCCACATTTTCCCTTGCAAAATGTACCCCACTACAAAATTAAATGTGTGGACCTCAATCACGTCCCTCAAACCACGGACACAATCATCCCACAAAGATTTCTGTATTGTATGAGGAGCAGCGTGGCCCTCAGCCTACTGCCCTGGAGTCCACGACGACCAGACCTGGTTGCTGCCTTGTCCTGGGGGGAAACAGCCATTGCAATGTGGTCATAAGCACGTGTGATCATCACCACAAAGCCATTAGCACGCATACAGCTTTACCAACCATGCCTTTACCACGCATGCTTTTAAAACTACTATGCATTTACCATGCATGATAAACTCATAATCTTAATAATGTCTTTGTGTTGACGAACATGCATTGTAATGGCTGTGGCGTACGTCCTTCAAACTAGTTTTTACTTATACATGTGACCAAGACTGATAACCTCAGAGGCCAAGGACAAACACCGTGGTGTCTATGGCAGGAAATCTCATCAATCACAGAGAAAATAGGAGGACGGTAAAATGAAAGTAACAGATATAATAAAAAGAACAGAGGAAAATTACTAAAATGGCAGTGGACGGAGTATAACATCAGAGGCCGATGACAAACACTGTGGTGTCTGTGGCAGGAAATCTCATCTATCCCAGGGAAAATAGGAGGACGGTAAAATTAAAGTAACAGATATAATAACAATAAAGGTGAAAAACTACTAAAATGGCGGTGGACGGAGTACGTAATCAACATTTGGCGCCGCGGCACTACGTTTCAAATACATATAGACAAAGTAAGATTATTAATATATTACAAAAGTACAGCAGCGGATGACACACATGACCCCAGAAAAGAAAGAGGCAAACTTAATACCTGAAACAAAGAAAGATTTGCTTGTTGAAATTCAAGAAACAGAAAAAAACGTGGGCTACGATACGAGGCTGCGCCTGCGTAGAGAGTAAAACTGCTGCACAAAAAAACAAACGGAAAGTTTTACATACTATCATAGAAATATACCTCTTTTTTTGACCAGTAAACTTAGGGGCATATTATCAAGGACCGGCGTTAAAATTATCGCTGTTTTATCTGCAGGAAACTGTCGATAAAACAGCGACAATGAGCTTGATAATATGGCCTTGTTATGTCCCATAGAAGCCCATGTTAACAACAGGACATGAGCTTCTATGGGAATTAACAAGAACATATTATCAAGCCCATTTTCTCCATTTTATCGGCAGTTTCATGCCGATAAAATGGCGATAATTTTATCACCGGTCCATGATAATATGCCCCCTACTTCTCAAAAAGAACCATAGCCATGTTATCAAGCAAGGGCGATACATTATCCCCGTTTTTATCAGCAGGACGGCTAAAGCGGAGATAATAGGCTTGATAATAGGCCCTTGTGAATTCCCATTGAAGCCCAGGTTATGGTGTTAACCTGGGCTTCTAGGGGAATTCACAAGGCCATATTATCAAGCCCATTGTCGCCGCTTTAGCGGCAGTTTCCTTCCGATAATGTATCGACCTTGCTTGATAATATAGCCCTTTTTCTTTTTTTTTCTTTTACCCCCAATGCCCCCACAATCCCATTGTGACGGTATAGGGAAACAGCCATTACAACGTAACTTTTACAATGCACTACCATTACAACGCAACTTTTACAAGCAGGATCCATTACAACGCATGCCTTTACAACGCATGGCATTACATAGCAGATGCTATTACAACGCATGCCATTACAACGTAAGTTTAGGTAAGTCTATATTTTTATTTTATCTTTTATTTAATTTATAATATTATTTAAATAATTTAATTAATATTACAAATAAATATATATATTAATGTATGTATTTTTTAAAAATAAATTATACTTTATTTAATTAATTTAATTAATATTAAACATAAATAAATATATTAATTTATGTATTTTTTAAAAATAAATTAAATATATTAATTTAAGTAATTTTTAAAAATAAGTATGACTATATGAGTATATGTTTTGGGGTACTGAGGTATATGTTTTGGGGTGTTTGGGTATTTTTAGGGTTCAGGGCTAGGTTTGGGTTATGGGGTACAGGGGTATTTTTAGGGTTCAGGGCTAGGTTTGGGTTATGGGGTACAGGGGTATTTTTAGGGTTCAGGGCTAGGTTTGGGTTATGGGACACAGGGGTATTTTTAGGGTTCAGAGCTAGGTTTGCGTTATGGGGTACAGGGGTATTTTTAAAGTTCAGGGCTAGGTTTGGGTTATGGGGTGCAGGGGTATTTTTAGGGTTCAGGGCTAGGTTTGGGTTATGGTGTGCAGAAGTATTTTTAGGGTTCAGGGCTAGGTTTGGGTTTTGGGTACAGGGGTATTTTTACGGTTCAGGGCTAGGTTTGGGTTTTGGGGTACAGGGGTATTTTTAGGGTTCAGGGCTAGGTTTGGGTTTTGGGATACAGGGGTATTTTTAGGGTTAGGGGCAAGGTTTGGGTTATGGGGTACAGGGGAATTTTTAGGGTTCTGGGCTAGGTGTGGGTTATGGGGTACAGGGGTATTTTTAGGGTTCAGGGCTAGGTTTGGGTTATGGGATACAGGGGTATTTTTAGGGTTCAGGCCTAGGTGTGGGTTATGGGATATAGGGGTATTTTTAGGGTTTAGGGCTAGGTTTGGGTTTTGGGGTACAAGGGTATTTTAAGGGTTTAGTTTTAAAAATAGTACTTTAAAAAAATTAAATAAATTAATTTAAGTAATTTTAATATTAATTAAGTAAATATTTATTTATTATATTTTTGTAAAAAAAATATATACTTACCTATACTTACTTTGTAATGGCTTGCGTTGTAATACCATCTGCGTTGAAAAGGCATTCGTTGTAATGGATCCTGCGTTGTAAAAGTTGTGTTGTAATGGTATGCATTGTGAAAGTATGCGTTGTAACGTCATACAACCGACGGTATAGGCTTGCTCAAGGGGTCGTACATGGATGTTTAGGCTCTATTTTTTTTTTAAGAAAAATCGCGGTATACACGTACGGAAATTCGTACAATTACGAGCACGAGCAGCAGGCTGATTGGCTGTCAACACTCCAAACCAGGAACTGTTGGCAGCCATGTTGTTTGTTGCGAGCACGGAGTCACAAGAAAACAGTAAAACAAAGTTGAGAAATAAGGAAACGGGGCAGGGTAGAAACATTCTGAGCCTATAGTCTTGGTCAGGGGGTGGTACATGTATCTTTAGACTCAACTTTTATTTTTTTTTTAAATAAAAAAAGGCAGGGTACTCGTGCAGTATTTGTACGGGGTGGAAAAGGTTAAAAAAAAGTAGAAGTCCATTTTATTCATTGGGTCCTGGGGGGGCAAATTACGGGGGCAATTTTTCTGCATAATGGGGGCTTCTAAGGTGCCCCGAGCACTGGGGAATGGCACTCCTCTGGTTTTATTTTGGAGTATGCATGGGGGTTACGGTCCTACTCCCCGCAGTCTCGGTGTGCGGCACCTCTCGGGTCTTTTTAAAAAAAATTTTGAGCTCTCTTCTGCTCCCCGTCGCGGGGAACGCCACATTTCTGGGGCAGTGATATGTAAAATGACCTTACAGCTCCAGGTACCTGAATTGTCTGGAGTTTTTTATTAATGTTGGGAGGGTGGGCTTGATAATATGTACTTGTAAATTCCCATAGAAGCCTATGTTCTGGTGTTAACATGGGCTTCTAGGGGAAATAACAAGGCCGTATTATGAAACTCATTATCGCCTTTTTATCAGCAGTTTCCTGCCAATAAAATGACAATAATTTTAACACCGGTCCTTGATAATATGCACCTAAGTTTACTGGTAAAAAAAAAGAGCAATGGGCCATATTATCAACAACAGGCGATACATTATCGTCGCTTTTATTGGCAGGAAACTGCCGATAAAGTGGCGATAATGGGCTTGATGCCCTTGTGAATAACCATAGCTGCCCAGGTTAACATCAGAACTTGGGCTGCTATGGGAATTTACAATGGCCTATGTTTTTTTATTAATGTTGGGAGGGTGGGCTTGATAATACGTCCCAGTTAATTGCCATTAAGCATGGGCGAATTTTGCGAATCTCGCGTTCGCGAATTTTGCGGATTTGCGAACTCGCAATCCGCAAAATCCGCGAATTCTCGCGAATTTGCAGATTTTTTTTTTTGTGTTCGCGCGGGTTTCTGCCAGTTCGCGAGGGTTTTTGTACAATTTCGCAAACGCGAACTTACCTGTCGGGTCGCAAGTTTTGCGAACTTGTTGTTTCTACGTGTCCAGCCTGGTTGGGACACTCTTCTTCATCACTGCCACCCTCTGTCACCACTGCCACTCTCTGGTTCACCCATGCCACCCTCTGGCTCACCCATGCCACCCTCTGTTTCATCACAGCACCCTCTGGTTGTCCAGTGTACATTATTGTGGCAAAGCAAAGCACACCTTCCCTGCCTCAAGTGACCTGAATTAATTTGGGGCTGATTAATGTGTCACAGAATATTTTTTTAGCTGGCACCTGCTTCCTTAGTGCTTCCTGATTAGTGATCTTTTGCACTTGCTAAGTGCTTTCATTGTTGCAAAATTAGTTACAACACCTGCCCTGCCCCAACTGACAATAATGAATTAGGGGCTGATTAATGTGTCACTGGATTTGAACTTCCAGCCTGGCTCCTGCTTGTCTCCCTTAGCTGTAATTCAGGACCTTTGTGGCATATGTGTAACTATTCTGAGGGTCAGAGCAGGGTCACATAATAGTTGCAAGTAGGCAACTGAACTCTGGAGGGGCCCCTCAGGAAGCACTACAGGAAATGGCTACTAATGATGAGCTTGAACTTTTGAACCTGGTAAGTAGTTTCAGTTTTGCTAAGATCGTATTTCTGCAATTTAGCGCTTATTCGCGGGGCGCGAGGTTGAACTGGGAAGCCGCGAACTCACGCGAACAGTGCGAGCAAGCCATAAAATCCGCTGCTCGCGGATTTGCGGATTTTGCGGGAAATTCGCGAATCTCGCGGATTGCGAATTTACCGAAAATCCGCAAAATCCGCGAGCGGAACAGATTTTCCGCCCGTACTTAATTGCCATAGAAGCCTATTCTCTGGTGTTAACAAAGGCTTTTATGGGAAATAACAAGGACGTATTATCATGTTCATTATTGCCATTTTATCTGCAGTTTCTTGCCAATAAATAGGTGATAATTGTAACACCGGTCTTTGATAATATGCACCTAAGTTTACTGGTCAAAAAAGAGCAATGAGCCATATCATCCACAAAAGGCGATACATTATTGTTGTTTTTATTGGGAGGAAACTGCCAATAAAGCGGCGATAATGGGTTTGATAATATGCCCTTGTGAATAAGCATAGGAGCCCAGGTTAATACCAGAACCTGGGCTGCTATGGGAAGTTACAAGGGCCTATTATCAAGCACATTATTGCTGATTTATCAGCAGTTTCATGTCGATAAAAGCTGTGATAATGTATCGCCTTTTGTTGATAATATGCTCCTTCATTTCTAGGATAGTATGTAAAGCTTTTCTTTTTTTTGGTGTAGCAGTTGTACTCTCTTCGCATGCTAAGCGTCGTTTCGAAGCCCACGTTTTCTTTTTCTTCAAGTTCAACAAGCAAACCTTTCTTTATATCAGTTAGTAAATCTGTTGCTTTCTTTTCCCGGTTCGTGTGTGCCATCCGCTGCTGTACTTTTCTACAGTATTAATAGTCATATTTTTTATATATTTATTTGAAAGGTAGTGCTGAGGCGCCGAACGTTGATTACGTACTCCGTCCATCGCCATTGTCGTAGTTTCTCACTGTTGTTTAGGTCGAGCCTATACCATTTCGCAAGGAATGGATAGGATCGAATTTTAGTGGGCAAAATAATTGTCAAACCAACGCGGCGGATTTTCAACAGTTCACGTGAACAAGCACGCGCTTTTCCCCCACAGCCACCATCTGTGCGTCCACATCAAAGCAATCAGCCTCCCTCCCAGCCTCCCTCCCACTGGCATCTGAAGCTTCCCCCAGCGTGCGCTCGGCCTCAGGCAGGTATTTCTCCTCCCTTAATTATTCACTTCACTTTCACGGCCGCCAGGCCGGGCATTTCTCTTCCCCCCTCCCCACAGCAATGCCAAGAGCTTGTTTTTTTTTATTTCCAGGCTTCTCACAACTTGTAGTGGTAAGAAATTCCTACTGTTACTAAGCAAATCGTTGACTTCTGGCCGTTCAGCCATAGTCTCTTAAATAAAGAATGCTTCCACATCTTGTATTTGGATGTTCATTGCTTTATCACATGAGGCTCTAGTACTTTCTCAGGTCCTCAGAATCCCTTGTGTTTCATGCCCTGTAAAGAGGCTAAAAAGGCATTTTGGAAAGATGGAATTCTATAGCCATTTGCGTCATTGTGAACTTTTACAAGTTTATCCGATAACATACTATTATAATATTAAAGCATGGTTAATTAAGCAACCAATCATTTGAATCCGTAGAACCCTTAGTTGAGCTGTTGTCCTAAAAAATCTTGACGCTGTGTACTTCTAGGTCATT
Source organism: Lissotriton vulgaris (assembly GCF_964263255.1). Classification (NCBI taxonomy): domain Eukaryota; kingdom Metazoa; phylum Chordata; class Amphibia; order Caudata; family Salamandridae; genus Lissotriton; species Lissotriton vulgaris. The sequence goes on along the minus strand of NC_141686.1, from coordinate 227,272,971 downwards.
CCGGGGCAGTACATGAATCGTGGTTAAACATGCTTAGCCAAATTTGTTCTGTATCTTTCACAGAGTAACAACTGTTGAGATGCAGCGCATAGAAACTGAATTGGGGGATGCATGTCAGCTATGCGAGAATCTGAATTTGCTATACATATTAAGTGCGTACAGTCCTATTTGTCTAAAATTGCCATATCATGTGAACAATTCTGACTTGTTACTGGTTTGATCATTCAGGCACAGGCATTGACAAGACATGACCACCTCTACCCCTTCTGCTCTGTTAATTTTTCAAGTGTTATATTGCATGCTAGCCTCCAATTAGGTGGCAACTCTCTTTCCGTTGCCACACAAGCATTGCCTTTCTTTGTACTCAGCGGGTCTCTTGACTTTACCCTCCCAGTTAACTGTGGATAGCACCATTTGGAGGCATCCTTGTCCCACCCAACCTCTATGTGCACTACCTGTGGGCCACCCAAGCAGCCTGCAGCAGATAAGTTATTGACAACGTCAACCACCTTTATCTAGAAATCCTCATGCAGCAGTCACCACTTTCCGTGCGCTGGATTGGATGAGCACGTATTCTGAGCACCTTTTTGCCCCTAACAGACACTGAGAGAAACTGGCACTGCCTTCAGCCAAAACTCACATGCACCCCGTTCTAAACACCTGGATGGCACTCCGTTCGAGCAGTGCACCAGACAAGAGTAATGCGTAGTCAGAAAAATAAATACTTTGCACAGCTTCCTGGAAAAGCAAACATTCATAGCGAATGCCAGTTTAAGTAAAGGCTGTGAAATATAAGCAGGGGAGACATGGAATGCTTCAATGTTTTTTACCTCCATTGTTCAGAAATAAATCAGTGCCTTAAACATGCAGAGGAAAAAACATGAACACAGGGCCCGAAGAGGCAGGTCAATGTCCGTTTTCAAATGCTACGGGTCTCAAACCCAGAGCGACCCAGCCCACTTAAAGCCCTGTGTGTGCAAAGTTTTGTTACTTGTGCAACGGGATAGAACGGGCGAGGATTGCTCCACTTTGCAATACAGAAAAGATGATGGCACAAGGGCAGAAATGTAAAACGCCGACTGTGAAGCCTCTTTACATACCCTCAGCTCGTTTATTGCTTAAGCAGCTGCTCACCCACGAGCAATAACCACTAAACAAAGACGTTCCAGCCCGTGAATATGGATCCATCCTGGGTTTGCATTCTTTTGCTGCATAACTGATTTTGCATCCGAGCCCCTTTCTCGATAATCGTCCAAAGTTTTCTTCATTTTTATTATGTAAAGATTGACCTTGTCATTTTTTGTATCTGTCAAAGCTATATTTGTTAAAAGAGATGTCCGCTTTTCATCCGTTCCCCCTCGCTCCTGAAACGAAAGTTATTGCATATTGTTTTCTGGACATTTTTTACACAGTCTGTAAATTATTTATACATGTGTCCTCCTTTGGGGTATTTTTGTCAGCGTTTTGGCACATTAAGACTGCACCAGTAAAATTAAACATGCACTAAGAATCTCTCGAAGCATAGTGGCACTTATTTATAGCTTTTGCCTGCTCCACACTTCGTGGTGTTTAGAAAATAAGTGTGCCAATTACGGTTTCTGGTCCTGTTTCTTTTTCCCGAAAAACCTCACCATCTAAAAATGCATTTTTCCCTTCTTTCTTTTTGAATTGTCTTACTATAGCACATACAACAAATAATTTTTTACTAAGGTGAGTTTTTCCACACCAGCAAGATGGAGTGGTATAATACAGCATGTTTTCTACTGAAAATAGGCAGACAGGGCTACCATGAATTATAAATATGTAGGACACCACATAAATTCAATCCACAACACACAATTCCGCATCATGCCACAAAATTCAACAGCACACCACATAATTAAACTACACTACATACCACTCCACAATGCAACCATATCACATAATTACACTTTATGACACAATCCCATTCCAGATATTTCCAGTACACTCACAACCACATAATTACTATCCACATAATTCCACTGCACACTATGACACCTAATTTTCATACACCATACAAATACACTGCATACCACACAATTCACCCCAAATTCAAAACACATAGGGGCCGATTAGGATGGCGGACGGAAATGGGTACTGTCCGCCATGGTGGGGGAAATTTTACTCCCGGCTGCGCCGCGGAGATACCGCGTTTGGGATTAGGATATTCATGTGACGAAACTCCGACCGCGGCGGACGGTTCACAACCAACACCGTCCGCGGTGGACGGAACACAACCAAGTCCGTCCGCGGCGGACGGAGTTCAATGAACAACCACTGCCGCGGACGGAAATGACCGTGGAAAATAAAACATGTACCGCCATACCTGAGAATACTCCGTGGCCGCAATTAGGATAAATCCGCCCGTACCACGGAACGCACAGCCATCCACGTCCGCGGCGGAAACAATGCCACGAGAACCACAGCAGCACGGCGGAACGCCAACACGCACAACATCCCTAGCGCCGAACAAATGTCAGAAACTGCACCGCAAGTCCTAAGCAAACATACGAACATTGACAAGCCCCCCCCCCAACACCAATCACAAGCCACCATGACACGTCCCAATCATCCAATAATGCACACACGTCAACACGCCCACCTACCACCTGACTCGCAACAACCATTGAGACACGACTACAAAATGACACCCACACACAACCACAATCCTTTGCACCACAGCATTGCTGCCAGCAAGAGGGCAAATCGAGAAACTGCTAACTCACATAAAAGCACATAGAAGACACCCACCCACCACCCTACCACACCCACCACACAAACACCCACCACACAAATCCGACACATCACACACCACACACCTGCACCTCCCAACTCACACAACTCACACACTGAGCACCACACACCATGGCACCCAAAAAAAACCCGAAATTCTCAGAGACAGAGTTGAGGGTAATGGTAGATGAAATAATCCGTGTTGAGCCCCACATCTTCGGGGCCCAAGTCCAGCAGACGAGCATTGCGCAAAAGAACCACATGTGGGACAGGATCGTCACTCGGGTGAATGCGTCGGGGACTGTGCCGAGGACGAAGCATGACATTCAGAGGCGGTGGCATGACCTGAAGACCAGGATCAAGGGCATCCGAGCGAAAAACGTCGCTAGAGCCAATCATACTGGCGGTGGCACACCCCCGGAGCCATTACCCTACACCGATTGGGAGGAGAAGGTGCTGGGGATACTACACCGAGAGAGCCTAGACGGACTTGACGAAGGAGAAGAGACTGGTGAGTACAAACCAAGCACCACGATCAGCACGACATGGTCAGGCTCACACAACTGAGAAGAAGCATCCCCTACGCCCCAAACCATGCACGTTCGACACCAACTCACTAACATGTCCATGGCTCCCAACAGGCCCCCATGTTCACGGGGAGGGTGGTGGTGGTGGTGGTGGAGGGTGGGATGTGTGAGAGGCCCAAACTACAACTCCCAACTGGCCCCCATGTTCACGGGGAGGGTGGTGGTGGTGGTGGTGGAGGGTGGGGTGTGTGAGAGGCCCAAACTACAACTCCCAACTGGCCCCCATGTTCACGGGGAGGGTGGTGGTGGTGTTGGTGGAGGGTGGGGTGTGTGAGAGGCCCAAACTACAACTCCCAACTGGCCCCCATGTTCACGGGGAGGGTGGTGGTGGTGGTGGTGGAGGGTGGGGTGTGTGAGAGGCCCAAACTACAACTCCCAACAGGCCCCCATGTTCACGGGGAGGGTGGTGGTGGTGGTGGTGGAGGGTGGGGTGTGTGAGAGGCCCAAACTACAACTCCCAACTGGCCCCCATGTTCACGGGGAGGGTGGTGGTGGTGGTGGTGGAGGGTGGGGTGTGTGAGAGGCCCAAACTACAACTCCCAACTGGCCCCCATGTTCACGGGGAGGGTGGTGGTGGTGGTGGTGGAGGGTGGGGTGTGTGAGAGGCCCAAACTACAACTCCCAACTGGCCCCCATGTTCACGGGGAGGGTGGTGGTGGTGGTGTTGGAGGGTGGGGTGTGTGCGACAGGAAACAGAAATGGCTACAAATCCATATAACCATGTAATGTCCAAATTACTGACCAGCTCGATCTTGTCCCTCAGGTGATCGTCAACTGACTGTGGAAACCAGTACCCGGCCGCCAGCCTCGCCTCTCACATCTACAGGACTCTCTGGTGACGAGGACACAGTCAGCTCCGGGGCGGAGGATGGAGCGGGACCAAGCACGCAGCCAGGGCCATCTGGCTCACAGGGACTCCCGGGACCGACCAACGTCGCATGTGTGACTCCAGCGGCACCTGTCTCTGTGATCTGCACAGTCCCCACCACCACCAGTACCACCAGTACCACCAGTACCACCAGTACCACCACTACCACCAGCACCACGACTCCTGCCGCTGCCACCCAGCATAACGCACCGCGCAACGCTGGTCCAACGGCCCCACACACAAGCAGGGTGAGTGGGCCACAAACACAGGCAACGGGCCAACATCCAATCAGGCGAGCCACACACCGCCGTGCAGAGGAGGAACAGCTACCCCAGCCAGTGGCACAGTCCCTACAAGCTCTTGCCAGGTGCCAGGCGTCATACGACCGGTCCCAGGCAAACGCTGATCGTGCACACCAGGACTCAGTGGACAACACCAACACCCAGCGCCAAATCGCTGGCATCCTTGGCCAGATGTTGCTGATCATGGGGCAGCAGGCAACGATGTGGAGTGAATGGGTTGACCGGAACAACCCCCCCCCCCCCCTCCACCAAGTGTGGTAGCGCCACCGTCACCTCCGCCTCCCCCGCCACCTCCGCCTCCCCCGCCACCTCCGCCTCCGCCGCCACCTCCGCCTCCGCCTCCACCGCCGCCACCACCACCTGAGCCCCTGGCGACGGATGTGGCCCATCAACAACCTGCCCTCCCAGCTGACTCTGTTCCAGGTCAGAGACGGAGGGGCCGTCCGAGTAAGAAAGAGGCTGAGAGCAGTGTTGGAGCGCCAGGCACACGCTCCAAGAGGGGACGACCATGACAATGTCACTGCCTGTGCCAGACATTCACCCAGCTAAGTAGCCTGTCCCACAGACAATCATTCCCACTGGTCTGCTGGACTACCCTGACACCCCCCAATGTGGCGTCAGCACGGACATTTCATCAGCCAATACCTTCAACTCCAACTCCCTCCACCCCACTGACTTGTAAATATTCACCAGTACAGAAGCACAACCTGTAAATAAATAGCATTAACTCACACAATGATGTTTTGACTCCATGTTTATTCACATGATTGCCATCAGATACAGACGTAAACAGGTACAGGGATCATAGTCGTACATGATCATGGCGCTGCGGGAGTGACCTAGAGAAAACCAGAGACAGCAAACACACGTCAATAAAGAGATTCACACACATCACAACACAATGCACAGCTACATTACACAAACCACAACCATCACACAAGCATGGGATGAGAGCACACACATCATGGACACTTCCATGTCCAAAGACATGAAGACACACATGTGCAACCATCACAAACAACACCCAGCTGATTAACCCCATATCCACACAACACCAGAAAACATACATGAGGCATTGTCAACCGCCACTAGAGGTAGATACTCACATTCAAGGGAAGTAGCGATCTATGAGCTGGCGCCTCTGGTCCACACCTTCCTCCTCACCACTATCCTCATGAGTCGACATGGGTGGGATGGGAGGCCGAGGCACTCCTTCGTCTTCAGGGTCCAACAGCAGTTCAATGCCATTGCGTACTGCCAGGTTGTGGAGCATGCAGCAGGCTATCACGATCTTGCATACTTTTCCTGGTGTGTAAGGCAGGGCCCCTCCGGTCTTGTCGAGGCACCGAAACCTGGACTTTAGCAGTCCAAAGGTACGTTCGATGACTCTCCGTGTCCTTCCATGTGCCTCATTGTACCGCATGTCACCCGCCGTCCTCGGATTACGTAGGGGACTAAGGAGCCAGGGCCGGTTTGGGTAAGCCGAGTCGCCTATGTAGGGGGATGACAGAGACAAACATCTGAAAAATATATGGTGGGTACCCCATGCAACACAGAGATCACAAGAGTACCCACTGCTCACTCACCAACAAGCCACGCTTGACCGGGTCGCAGATTTGCCATGAGTCGTGGGACATTGCTGCTCCGCATGATGTGGGCGTCATGTGCGGATCCAGGAAATCTGGCACACACATGGGAGATAATGTTGTTCGCCAGGCACACCACCTGCACGTTCAGCGAATGAAAGTGTTTGCGATTCCTGAACACTTGTTCGCGTGCCCGTGGTGGAATCAGAGCGATGTGTGTGCCATCAATTGAGCCCACAACGTGAGGCATGTGGCCCAGTGCATAGAAAGCAGCTTTGACAGCTGGCAACTCTTCCGGCCGTGGAAAATGTATGTACTCATCCTTGTAGAGCATCATAGCTGTTAACACATCCCGAAGAACCGTGCTGAACATGGCCTGCGACATCCCCCCGGCAACTGCAACAGTGAACTGAAAAGTGCCGGTAGCAAAGAAATGTAGTACCGCCATGACCTTTGCAGTGGGTGTAATCGACCCAGGATACGTTCTACGTGGCTGCAGATGAGGAGACAATAGTGCCACAAGGTCCAGCAACCGACGTCGATCCAGCCGGAATTTCCGAATCACCTCCTCGTCTACCATATCCTCCAGCACAGTGTATGGCCGATGCACATTTGGAGCCCTCCTGTGTGGGACAGAGATGTAACTTTGGTCAACTTACAAACGACGCATACGTGTAGAACTCCATCACATGTGTACCTTACTGACAAAACTTCAGTCATCACCCTAATGTTTCGTAGACACATCACAGACACTCATGCTACTGCATGCACACAAACGATAAGTGTACACACGCCATGTCATCAAGCACAAATGCCACCACCAATAATGATGTGCATACGGAAATGACATGCATGGTGACACAACGTACAAAACACGTACACGGAATGCATGTGTACCACCACCACTGTAGTCACCTCGACACAACAAGAAACTGACAACAGATGCATTAATTGGCCACACAGCCGTGATGTACTGTGTAGTTGTGAAGATGTAACAACGTCTGTAGGGTCACACCCGACGTCAACAAGTACAAATGCACATCTGTTGCCCATTATGTGCCGACCGATTGCCATTGTATGGACACACATGCTGTATTGTATGACATATGACCTTTCCCAATCACGCTCACATCCCTCATGACACAACTGCACACAAGACATCACGGTGCAGCATCTGACAAGATCACATAATTGGCGCCGCCATGGCGGTGCTCAACTTCCGCTACTTCCCAAAGGCCATATGCGGCCAGCGTCCCTCTCCCCATTGGCTGCATGTGCATGGACCGTCACGGGCAGACATCGGCGACCGCACGTGCAAGCCTCAGGCACGGATGCTTCAGTTGCAACAATGTACTATCACTGGCGCCTCCATGGCGGTGCACGTACTCAGCGGGGGAGGTGCAGGCCCATACACCCTGTAGATGTAGTCAATGGACATGCCATTTCATGACCCCCCTTACAGTCACCTTGCATCATCCACCGTACACCGGCCGGAGCGGCCGGGCCTAGGACGACCGCCGTGCCCGGCCATGATCAACCTCCGTGCCCGGCCATGTTCAACCGCCGTGCCCGGCCATGTTCAACCGCCGTGCCCGGCCATGTTCAACCGCCGTGCCCGGCCATGAACAACCGCCGTGGCCGGCCATGAACAACCGCCGTGCCCGGCCATGAACAACCGCCGTGCCCGGCCATGAACAACCGCCGTGGCCGGCCAAGAACAACCGCCGTGCCCGGCCATGAACAACCGCCGTGGCCGGCCATGAACAACCGCCGTGCCCGGCCATGTTCAACCGCCGTGCCCGGCCATGAACAACCGCCGTGGCCGGCCATGGCGGTTGTGTTCATGGCCGGGCACGGCGGTCGTCCTAGGCCCGGCCGCTCCGGCCGGTGTACGGTGGATGATGCAAGGTGACTGTAAGGGGGGTCATGAAATGGCATGTCCATTGACTACATCTACAGGGTGTATGGGCCTGCACCTCCCCCGCTGAGTACGTGCACTGCCATGGAGGCGCCAGTGATAGTACATTGTTGCAACTGAAGCATCCGTGCCTGAGGCTTGCACGTGCGGTCGCCGATGTCTGCCCGTGACGGTCCATGCACATGCAGCCAATGGGGAGAGGGACGCTGGCCGCATATGGCCAATCGCAAGTAGCGGAAGGTGTGCACCGCAACTATGGGCCAGTCATTGGCCCATTTCATGATCACGCTTCCAGGGCTGACCAATTGCAGGCGACGTATGCCACTGACACGTGCTGAGGGCCCTATATATGTGTGTTGGCCAAAACGACGCTTCCTACCCTGGGGACCAGTGCTGCCTGTGACCATCACCTCGACCTGCTGCTGCTGCTGAGCTGACCACCGACTGCTGCCTGTGACCATCACCTCGACCTGCTGCTGCTGCTGAGCTCACCACCGACTGCTGCTCTAGTGCCATACACCGTGATCTTGCCATGTCGAGAGGCAATGAGATCCGGTCTCGACCCTTCACCGCCGCGGAGCTTGATGTCCTCGTGGACGGTGTACTCCGCAACTATGGACGCCTCTACGGCGCACCAGGACGGGTGGTAAGTGCAGTGTGGGACATGTTGGTGTGCATGAGGGGGCAAAATGATCTTGCCAATTTCTATCTTAGCTGTGTAGTGTGGCCTACACATATGTTCCTGATTGTGCATGGCTGCTGACAGTTACGTCTTGCCTCTATGTGTGTCACAGGCCACCTGTCCACTGACTTTAACCCTTTTGTCTTTCATCATGGTAGGTCAAGCTGCACCTTCGCAAGGACCTGTGGAGGAGCATAGCACGGGAAGTACGGGCATTGGGGGTGTGCAACAGACGACATACACACTGCCACAAACGCTGGGACGACATTTCCAGGCTGAGCAAGAATGTAGCTGAAGTAACACTGGGCCTGATTCCAAGGACGCCCCGTCTGGCCCGACGCTCCATGACCCCTCTCATGCACCGTATAATTGCAGTGACGCATCCTGAACTGGCCGAACGTCTGAGTGCCGATCAACAGCAAACTAGCGGTGAGCATACTGTCTGTGTAGGAAACTTGTGAGTGCTATGCATGTATTGGTGCCCAGACACACTATTGAGTTCCGTGTTGCGTACGTATGCCTGTGCTGCCATTTTGGTCCCATTGGGTGGTACTCATTTGACAGCCAGGTCCGCCATGTTGACACGCCACTTGCTTAGTACTTGAGTGTTAATGCACATCCCCTAGTGGTCCATGGCCCCATGCCAGGAAATGTGAGGATGACTGGTAGGGGTGGGCCATGTGCAGGATGTGGGCTCCTAAACCTTTGTCTGCTATGTAATTTGGCTATCCTGTTCCTTCTGTACGTCAGTCTGCCCATGACTCACACATCTTTTCTGTGCATTTCAGCTTTGACAGAGGACACTCTGCCACAGACGGTGGAGAGTAGCCGAGGAAATGAGTCCGGCTCAGACTTCGCACACACGCAGACTGACACGGAGGAGGCCAGCGCCGGAGAGGGGGACAGGACCGTCCCTGAGGACTCGCATGTGGAGACACCATCGTCCTCCTCGTCGGACACTCTTGGTGAGCCTGCACTGTTGTCACAGACTGGGAGTGGGCACTCATCACCTTCTGTCGGAAGACAGCACACAGGGCCCACACTTCCACCAACTGCACCATGTACTGTTCGTGGCCGGAGGAGTAGGGGGAGCAGAGTGGCGTTCGGTGCAGGCACCGCTGCCCCTGCCACGGTGAGCCAAAATGCACTGTGTGCTGAGGCAGTTGATCTGCTGCGACAGCTGTGTGTGGGGCAGACCAATATGACAAATGCTTTCCAGGACCATGATAGGAAGTTGGGGCAGGTGGTGGCATTCATGGAAGGGATGCATGGCGATCTTTCAGGTCTACACAGGACAGTGCAGTCATTGGCAAGCAGTGTGTCATCTGCAATAGTTCAGTCGAATGAACAGGGTGCTACTTCTGTTTCCCCATCTACACCGCTGGATGTCTCAGGGGGTAGTGATTATTGTGAGCAAGACTCAAATAAAGGTTATTGCACTAGAAGCAGCGTCAGACAGCACGTCAGGGCACGCAGGGCACAGACCACATCCCCTAGATCACCTACATCTGTTCACGTAGACGACGTCAGATGCACTGGAGTACACACACAGGATCCACAAGTGTTGTTGGAGGACATGCCTTCAGGAGCTACACAGGCATTCAACACAAAAGGTACTCCCAAGGCATGGGATACTCACATGTCCATGGACTGTTCCTTGGACAAGGCCAGTCAGAAGACTAAGGCACCTACTAAGAGCAGGGAGACTCCCAAGAGCAGGCCCACAGCAGAGGTAAGGCACACTCCCAAGGACAGTGAGAAGACTAAGGCACCTACTAAGAGCAGGGAGACTCCCAAGAGCAGGCCCACAGCAGAGGTAAGGCACACTCCCAAGGACAGTGAGAAGACTAAGGCACCTACTAAGAGCAGGGAGACTCCCAAGAGCAGGCCCACAGCAGAGGTAAGGCACACTCCCAAGGACAGTGAGAAGACTAAGGCACCTACTAAGAGCAGGGAGACTCCCAAGAGCAGGCCCACAGCAGAGGTAAGGGACACTCCCAAGGACAGTGAGAAGACTAAGGCACCTACTAAGAGCAGGGAGACTCCCAAGAGCAGGCCCACAGCAGAGGTAAGGCACACTCCCAAGGACAGTGAGAAGACTAAGGCACCTACTAAGAGCAGGGAGACTCCCAAGAGCAGGCCCACAGCAGAGGTAAGGGACACTCCCAAGGGCATGGACACACACAGAGAGCAGGTGTCTACTGGAGACAGGTGCACCACAGACGACAAGTCTGCTGGCAGGAACAGGGCGGCGAGCAGGGCACAGGCTACATCCAGAGACAACACTCCACCTAAGGATAAGGCACCTCCTACGGACAAGGCATCTAGCATGGACAATGGCGCAATCAAGGACAGGCATACTTAACCCCTGGCTGCACTGAGGCTGATGTTTACTACTGGACGCCAAACTAATGTCTCCGCGGCGGAGTCCCCCCATACCTCCACTCCCATCCAGGCCAGTCAGAAGCAGAGGTGGGTGTCCCCTGTTGTAGCATCCCCCATTACACATCATTCCGAGTCCAGGCGGCAGGCACAGAGCAAACGACAAGCAGGCTCCAGCACGTCCCCAGAAACCAGATCCCCGGCAGCAGTTGCTCCACCTATGCTGGGTGGTGATTCTTTGGAGTCCCCGCCACTTGGCAGTCCAGTCCTGTCCAGGGTGCACTCACACCTCCATAAGAAACGCAGACACACACCATTGACACCTGCCAACCCCGATTTGGCTCTAGATGACCTATCACCAGCTCCCAGGCCCACCCTGCCTCCTGGCCCATACAGCCCTGTGGCTCATCATTTCAGTTGTCCCAGTGGCGCTGGTGCAGTTGACTCTCATGTATCAGATGGTGGCACAGTGTCAGTTGTGCCCTCTCCTGTTGCACGTCCTGGCAGTGTATCTGGGTCTATGGCTCACGTGTCAGTTAGGAGATCTGTGGCTGTGTTGCACACTCCTGTTTCTGGTGCTGCCAGTGTGTCTGGGTCAGTGGCTCACGTGTCAGTGACTACATCTGTGGCTGTGTCTCACACTCCTGTTGCTGGTGCTGCCAGTGTGTCTGGGTCCGTGGCCCATGTGTGTGTGACTCGGGCTGTGACTGTGTCTCACACTCCTGTTGCTGGTGCTGCCAGTGTGTCTGGGTCCGTGGCCCATGTGTGTGTGACTCGGGCTGTGACTGTGTCTCACACTCCTGTTGCTGGTGCTGCCAGTGTGTCCGAGGCAGGTAGTTCACGCAGTCCCCCTGAGTCTGTGATGTGAGGTGCTGTACACTTCACTGAAATGTTACTTCACATGGTGTGTCCAGTGGGAACTGCGTGGCACTCTTGTGGTTCCTGTGACGGGTTGGTAGGGACACGTAGTTGTGCAGCCTCTGATGTACCTGCTGTGTACTGCACAATGCCCTGTTGATGCTCTGATACTGCATACTGCCCTCTCGTTACCTGCTATGATGTACCTGCTGTGTACTGCACTGTGCCCTGTTGATGCTCTGATACTGCATACTGCCCTCTCGTTACCTGCTATGATGTACCTGCTGTGTACTGCACTGTGCCCTGTTGATGCTCTGATACTGCATACTGCCCCTCTCATGTGCTGCCTCTGATGGACCTGTTCTGTGCAATGGACTGTTCATGCACTTGGCCCCTCTCATGTGCTGCCTCTGATGGACCTGTTCTGTGCAATGGACTGTTGATTCTCTGTGCCCCTCTCATGTGCTGCCTCTGATGGACCTGTTCTGTGCAATGGTCTGTTGATTCTCTGTGCCCCTCTCATGTGCTGCCTCTGATGGACCTGTTCTTTGCTATGGACTGTTGATGCTCTGATACTGCATACTGCCCTCTCGTTACCTGCTATGATGTACCTGCTGTGTACTGCACTGTGCCCTGTTGATGCTCTGATACTGCATACTGCCCTCTCGTTACCTGCCATGATGTACCTGCTCTGTACTGCACAATGCCCTGTTGATGCTCTGATACTGCATACTGCCCTCTCGTTACCTGCTATGATGTACCTGCTGTGTACTGCACAATGCCCTGTTGATGCTCTGATACTGCATACTGCCCTCTCGTTACCTGCTATGATGTACCTGCTCTGTACTGCACAATGCCGTGTTGATGCTCTGATACTGCATATTGCCCTCTCGTTACCTGCCATGATGTACCTGCTGTGTACTGCACTGTGCCCTGTTGATGCTCTGATACTGCATACTGCCCTCTCGTTACCTGCTATGATGTGCCTGCTCTGGTGCCCACTTTGCCCATGCTCACGCATACACTGTGATTAAACTCCTATTTTGTGAAATAAAGGTGGTCTATCAAATCTCGTGGTTTTTCGTTGTCATTCCTGCTTGCGTACTACAAATGTGTATTCGTATTTGCTTCTCATCAGTGGTTACGGTGACATGACACTCCCCCTCCCTACGTCACGTCCCTTGCTGGTATTCACCTCCAGACAGCCAATGGTTTGTGCCTTACCTGCGTCGTCCATAGTAGGCCATGACTAGGACGTGGTGGATCGCGAAGAGCATCGGGAAAGCGTGTAGCGCAGGGTCCATGGTGGTGGTCAGCTTGCGGTGGGTATCTCGGCTATGTCACCTGTGTTCGCTGTGGGGATTCCGACGTGTTCAGACAGGTTGTTTTTCCGCTGCGGTTTTATGTGTGTTTTCCGCCATCTTGATTGGGGGGACGGTCTTAGTCGTCAGTACGTACGGCGGTGCGTCCGGATCTGTTACGTCCGCCGCGTGGTCGTGTGTAGTTGGCCGGCGGAGCGTGCTTTTCCGTCGCGGACAGAAATTTGACAAGTTTTCCTATCCTGATATGGCGGACGGAGTATCCGCGGCAGGCGGACACGGAAAAGGCTTTTTCCACCTACTCATGGGCCGCGGTGGCTCTTCCGTCCGCCATCCTAATCGACCCCATAATTCCACTCCAAACCACATATATCCAATCCACTCCAAACCAAAACACATAGATAAAAGGCATTGCCATTTACAGTGCCAATAGCTCTAACTCTCCCAAATGTGAGACCTATTGCATTGCAAATGCTTGTTTTATTATATCCATTAGTTAGAACTCAGTAGTTTTCAATCCTAGTCTTGAATATCTTACTATAGTATTTCAAAATTATTTTTATTGTGGGCCGTCATACTCCTCCCTCACAAAATAAAAGAAGTAGGTAGGTTTTTTAAAATTAACTTTTATTAAACAATAAATATAAACGAAACTCAATTATAACTATATTAGAACTGGAAAAATATCTTAAACAATGTTATAAACAAATTGTGAAAAGGATTCCAAAAGGTGTCCGATTGGTAATCTGCAAAAGAAAAAAGAAAATTAGAGTTTAGAATTATGTAGATGTGAGTAAATGAGCTGAAGCATTACGGGGCATATTATCAAGAACGACGATAAAATATTGCCGTTTCAGCGGCAGGAAACTGCAGCTAAAGCTGCGATATGGGCTTGATAATATGCTGTTGTGATTTCCCATAGCAGTCCAGGTTCTGGTGTTAACCTGGGCTACTAAGGGAATTCAGACGGGCATATTATCAAGCCCATTATCGCTGCTGAAAACAGCGATAATTTTATCGCTGTTCTTGATACTATGTCCCTACAAGTTTTGGTAACTCTATGGTTTTACATGTGCAGTGCGACTCTTACATTCCAGTTCTGTTATAGTGCCGCGTTCAAGTGGTGTCTATATGGAAGTGTCTACTGAGTTACTGACCCTCGCTATGGCGACTTATTTCTAATGCATTCCTATGAAGCCTTTGTAGATTGAGGCCTCTGTGCTTACCGTTGTATAAACCTTGCGGGTAAACATTTCAGGCAGTTGGTGTCACAACGTCTACACGTCCAAGACAGCAATGACTAACTGATGTCCCAGAGAGTGAGAGAGAGAAAGAGAGAGAAAACAACATTAAAACTGTGTCGCAGAGTCTGGAGTTGAGATTTTTTCTTGAAAAGTCAGAGTAGTTTTACTAGCTCCTTGCATCACTTTACCCATGTTAAAAGTGACTCAAAAGTGGCGTAATAAGGTCGTGGATCTGTTTGTCAGACTGTTGTAACCTATCTGTTGTCACTGCTTGGCGGTAAATATAGATTTTACTGACAAGGTGCTGTACCATACGCACTCTGGGTCATAATATGAAGCCTGGTCAACAAAATTATCGCCACTTTATCAGCAGGAAAGTGTCGCTAAAGTGGCAATAATGGGTTTGATAATATGCTCTATGGAATTCCAATCGAAGCTCATGTTAGATGTCCTTCACATCTAACATGAGCTTCGATTGGAATTGAATTCAGCATATTATCAAACCTATTATGGCCACTTTAGCGGCAGTTTGCTGCCGATAAGGTGGCAATAATTGTGTCGCCAAGGCTTGATAATATGGCCCTCTCTCGTTTCACAAATAAAGCTAACACTACAGTTTTACGAGTGCAGTGTACCTGGTACATTTTACATGTTATAGTGACGCATTCAAGTGGTGGGTATATGGAATTGCCTACTGCGTTACTAAAGCCCGTTATGCTGAATTATTTCTAATGCATTCCTATGAAGGATTTGTAGATCTAGGCCTCTGTGCTTACCGTTGTATAAACCTTGCGGCCAAACACATAAAGAAGTAGACTGCACAACCTCACATCAACAATTATTCTACACGTCCAAGCAGACAGCAGTATCTAAGTTTAAGAGAGAAAGAGAAATTATGTCACAGAGAGTGAGAGAGAGAGAAAACATTAAAACTGTGTCACAGAGTCTGGAGTTGAGATTTTTTCTTGAAAAGTCAGACGTAGATTTACTAGCTCCTTGCATCACTTTACCCATGTTAAAAGTGACTCAAAAGTGGCGTAATAAGATTGTGGATCTGTTTGTCAGACTGTCGTAAGCTATCTGTTGTCACTGCTTGGAGGTAATTACAGATTTTAGAGAGAAGCTGCTGTACACTACGCACTCTGGGCCATAATATCAAGCCTGGGCAACAATGTTCAAACGACCGATAAATGAGGGGGGGACTAGACACCGATATGTTAGCACACTTTGTTTATTAATGCTCTGCAAACTGCACACTGAAAAACGTGATTGACACATATATACAGTGATTGGTTCACCGATACTCATAGCAGTGGATTAATAGCCACTTTGTACAGCAGAACGCCCCAGCAACCCCCTTAGGGGTGGATGTAGCGCTAATAGCAAGAGGATGACCACCTTCCTACCCTCTTGACCCCTTCCTCCCCCAGCCCCGCTCTGAATGCAGTAGTGGCTGCTCCTATCCTGAATGGGAGAATCAAGAAGGAGAGAGGCCGAGCTATAGCTGCTGCAGAATAAATAGCGAGGCGCCACTCTTCCCCTAGGTGAGCCCTCCCCTTTGGCCAATGAGAGGTGGATGCGGGAGGGGCACCTGATAGATAGGCTCGCGCTAGCTGGGTGGCACTAAAGCGCTGCCCCACCCATGCTCCCCTGCGGGTCACGCGGTCAGCGGCAGGATCATTGCTGTCCTCGACATTAGTTGTTCTTTTTTTCACTCTTGTTCAGCTTGAAATTTGTTGAGAAAACAAAAAAAAATACAAAACAAAAAAACTGTTCTTTTTAGAACTACCTTCACTGGTTAAATAAAGAACTATATTTCTATGTTAGTGTGTAAAAGTTGTCAGAATGAATGTGTAGTTCATAAATGAATGAATGAATATGTTACTAGTGTATGGAGAATGTGAAAGTGCAGAACTATAAGGAACTGCTACAGCATAAATCTATAAGGTGTTTATCTATAGTATACTGTAGTATGTCCGAAGCACTTGAATGTTTCATATGTACATAAATATGTTACCTGGATTGTGTTACATGATTTTCGGGTGCAATATGATTTTTGGAAGCAATGTCTCCATTTAAAGGAAATTGTGTATAGAACGTATTACACAGACCAGGCTAGATAATAAAAAAAAACTATATTGTGTCAACTGACGTATTTTGTAAAAGAATTTGTAAATAGATGTGTATCTTCTTCCATTTTCTATCTTCCTCACTAAGCACTTCACACTCTTTATCTTATGCACGCTCGCCTTGGGCAACCTATACACTCTTTTGTATAGAGATAGTGATGTAGCCAATAAATTAAAATTGCTCCTGAACTGGTATTTACTGCTGTTGCTTTTTCTGTTTTTTCCATATGAATTAATACATTGAGTGTACAGGGTTGATCTATAAGACATATCCCACAATTGAAGGAACTTTATGATGTGGTTTTGATTTAATCATTTCTTGTGAAAATATTGGTTGAAGACCATTGTATTTGAATATAATAGCGTCAAAACCTTGCACATGCTTAAAGCAGGTGTAAGGATTGATACAGCATTGTGAGCATAGGGCCCCTCGAGAATCGCTGGAGCTGTGTTATACTTGCAACCAACGTCAAGCAATATTTCATACAAAAATTACTTTGCAGTTTAGTTTTGTTAATATTTTATAATAAGAATCTGAAATATGATCTAAAAAATAAAATAAATATAAATATTTATATTGAAAATATAAGAAATTAGTATAAAAAGAAAGACATAATAATTAATACATTTATAAATTATCATTTACAAAACCTTTGAAATTCCCTGAAAAGACCATAGGTTTCACACATGTTATAGATAGGCATTAGCATTTAAAAAAACATGCAAATTCATTGAAAAAAACAGAGGTTTCACACGTTATAGTTAGCTGAACATTTGAAATGTATCCGTTATAGTTAGCTCAGCTAACTATAACTTGCGCGCCCGCAATGCACTGCTGATGACGTCACATATTACATCACTCATGACATGGTCAGTGACATCACTCATGACATCACTCATGACATCTCAAATGACATCCCTGATGACATCACTGATTACATCATCCTTGTGGCACACCTCCTCTTACTGTAATATAACCTTTGATACACACGATCAAAAATAGACACTAACATTTTTAAAAAAATGGAGATACCAATTCCACTTAGAACAACCTATTGAGTAATTTCAAAATCTACATACACATCCACTCATTCACCAACAGTTCTATAATATAGTCACTCATACATGTACTGACTCATCATATGTACTCATACACCGATATATCCTGTTATACACTGACACTCACCTATAGCGTTACTCACACACATACTCACACATGCAAATAAACTTTCAAATATCCATTTACTTACATATACAGCTATACACCGACCGTTACACTAACTTCTACAGAATCGTAGACATACTCACTCTCTTGAACAATCTCTTATAGAAACACATACTTATTTATGCAGGACGTCTTAGAATCTCTCGCTCTCAGATATACTCACTTATATACATCAATACTCACATATACTAGTTTAAAACATATGTAGTTACTCATAACCATACTATTGAGACAGTTATTCACTCACTAACATACCCATATGCACACTCATCCACCCATACAGTCCTGCACACATGATGTCTTCAAAACACATACAAACAGTGAGTCAGTCATTCGTGCATCTGTGCGCTAAGTAATACTCCCCACCGAACCGTACAAACATTCATTTTGGTACTCAAAAAAACAACTAATAACCCATATACACACTCATGGAGCTACTCACCAACCCATACAGCCACATATATACAAAGTGAGACATTGATACAGATATTTAAATATTTAAAGATTACTCGCTAGTACACCTCTTCAATAAGATATACTTAAGTTAGTTATACACCCAATTTTACAAAAAACAAACATCCATTGAGGCACTTATTTACCCATTTATTCTTCCATCAACCTTTAGATATACATATATAAAAAACATGTAATTTTCAGAAAGACACACATTCACTGGATGATGTCATCAGTGATGTCATCAGGGATGTCATTTGAGATGTCATCAGTGATGTCATCAGTGATGTCACTGCATTTGAAAAAGGTCTATAGCCAAGTTAGAACACAGAACTAATTCAGGAAACCTATTAAAAAGCCCATAGGGAAAAGACTAATCACCAACTTAGTTGAACAATTTCTTAAATTTTTATTAATCGAAAAGAGCTTATTTTGCGATTATTCATTGTAGTTGAGATTGTTGTGTATTCATGATATATTCAATTATTTACATAAATACATTGTAAAGATTCATAAAAAACACATAACAGACATACACATAGCGTTAGACAAGAAAGGCAATGGAGGCAATGTGGTAGATAAAAACTATGCGCGTTTCGGCTTGTCAGCCTTTATCAGGTAACCGTCTTTTGCACTACAATTAAAAAATAGGTGATAGTCAGATGTATATATACACATACAGTGGTCATCATTGAGGCAGCAATGTTTGTTAATATTATTACATTTTAACATATAATCTCACTCTTACAATATTGAAAATACTGGTGTCTATTTACACAGGAATATATGTTATATCTACAGAGCTACATAAATTATATACATGTATATACATGACATCCAAAAAGCTGTTTGATAGACAGTGGGGGTAGTGGGGTAAGGTATACAAGTGGTTTTGGGGGGCAGGAACAGGGAAGAGAGAGGAGAGAGAGGGAGGGTTAAAAGAGGGAGGGAGGGAGGGAGGGAGAGAAAGGGGGTGTGGGAAGGGGGGGGAAGAAACAACGTCTTTACTTCAAAACATTTATATATGGAATCGTAGTGACCGCAATGGGAACCCAGTTATGGCAAGAAACAGCATATTATTCTGCATGAATTGAGGCCAGAGAGCATGTAAAATATCGAAGTTGGATGGAAACATATGAATATTATGCTAATGTCTAAAAGGATAGCCAATACACAAAAATAACTAATTAATACTTACAGACAAAAAACACCAACTGAGCAAAAAAGAGAGATAAAACCGCCAAACGTCAGTGACAAATATTCCTGTTTAAACAAAAAGAAAAAGAAACCAATGGTAAAAGGCATACGAGCCTAAATTGGATAAAAAACTCAAAATAGTAACATTAAGGTATAGCACATGTGTTAAGTGAAAAGCCTGATAGAACTACAAATCAAAGACCTTAGCACAACTTTAAACGTCTGATTCCAGAATACAGTGTGAGCGGAAATAATACCGGAAATACAGAAAGATATATGCACTGCAGTCAAACAGCCAAGGAAAGAAAAGAACCCAATAGCTCTAATAACCATAAAAAATGATTTAGCTTCAGTATGCGTAAAGCACAGTACTTACCAGAAATTTTGATTAATAATGAATAGGATTATGAATGAAGAGAATAATACAGTTGCTGGTGATAGATGAAAAAAGAGGAAAACATCGTATAAATTACCTTAATTGCATAAATAGACGTTCCTATTATATATTAGTATCTGGACTGTTGAGACCATTAGATATATAACATATATCTACCTCTAGTGTATGATAGGTCTCAAAAATTCTCTTAGGTGTATGTTGATCGCCGGAAGAGAAAAAAGAGGGGGGCACATCGAGTGCGATGAGACAAGCAATCAGGTGATTGACAGATGATCTATAAGAAAGATGACATAAGTTTAGCAATGTGCATTATATATTAGCAAGAAGAGAGGAGATCATACACACCGACAGTATGGGTACCTGTATAATACGATTGGGCACCACTCAAGGGACGGACAATTGCTAATTGCAGACTTGCTGGAGCATCTTGAAAGAGAACATGTGATAGTAATTGAGTATGGACTCAGCTCCAGGGAATTAACCCATAAAGTGAAATGCTTAAGATGTGTTTAATGGTTGTATCCGGGCGTCTATATTTTTATATATATCTTTATGTCCAGAAAACTTTGCCGATCTAATAATGAGAGCACGTAAGAAGTAATAGCCGTAAGGGTATACCGGCAAGCCAACAAAAATAATAGACCCACATGATCTTGTAAAGTTCAATAAACAGGCAGTCAGCAATATCTACACATTTTTTTATGTGAAACCTCCAATACTGTCCTAAGCTGTCAGGAGCAGTTTAATTCTCAATATCTACACGTTTCTTAATTAAAAACCTCCAAATACTGTCCTAAACGTTCAGGTGGAGCCTAATTCTCGATAAAGTCGTGGATAGCGAGAAAACGGCAAAACAATCAAACTTCACCCAAGCTAGCTAAACCCAGAATTAAGGTACTGGAGGGTCGCGCAGCGAGTCCTACCTGTATATTGCGATGGTGAGGGTGTGTAGCCCTCGAGCTTTAAACCAGTGTGTGCATCCGACGAAAAGTACGGACAGAATCGACATAGACGGGTGAAAAAATCCCGTTTTTATATATTGTGAAAATTAGACCCAGTCATGGAAGTAGACAGGGGACTGGTAGAAGAGTGATGAAACACAAACAACAGACTAACCGGTCGTCGACATACGCATACATAACAACGGGGATTATATGTGTAGAAAAGATAATAAATGACAAACTAACCCAAACCCGCCAATGAAAGTGAAGACCTAACACCAATCAGAGACTAATAAAGACAAATAACCGATCAAGCACATTACAAGAAATGAAGACTGAAACAGTTAAAAGAAATAGTTATTTTAGCACAAAAGAGTAAAGTAAAAAAAGGGCCAAATTAGGTTTTTATTCATATGGTTTCAACCAAGTCGGCAGTTTAGGATGAACATTGGCACAGGGTTACACTGTGGTAAATAAACAGGCATGGTGGAATGTGGGAGATATATAACAATCAGACATAAGAAGTACTATATGCCCATGTATATTTTGTATGAAACAAGTAAAGAAATGTATTTACAATAAATCTAAAGTATGTGCTGAAAATAGGTGACCTAATTGGGTCAAGGAGTACAGTAAACAAGAGATCTCAGATGATAGCTTGATCCCAAGGTATTGCTAAGTTCAATCCATTTGAGACAGTATCTAGCATAAAAATGTAGTATACCTCCCATTTTTTTCTTATTTTATCAGAGCAGATCCCTGCTGAAGGTATAATCTTTTCTAGCACAAACGAGCGAATTTTGTCGGCTGATTGACGATGTTCAAGAAAATGACAAACCATCGGAGCTGCTAATTTCTGTGTACGAATGGCTGATCTGTGCTCTGTGAGTCGGACACTCATCGTCCAGGAAGTTTCTCCAACATATGCTTTCTGGCATGGGCATAGTAACAAATATATAATGTTTTTTGATTTTCAATTTGTAATCCCTTTACTCTCTACAGTCACCCCATTATAACAAATGGATTTAGTTTCTATGGATCGAGGACATGTCTTGCATGTCCCACATTTAAAATTTCTATTGATCTGTAGCATATCACTAATACTGCGCTGTGTAGGTTGTTTAGGGGTTGGCATGCGGGATCTAACTATTAGGTCTTTGATGTTCTTGTTTTTTTGATAGGCAAACATCGGCTTCTGAATGGTTTCGTTGTGTGATTTATTAGTGTTCAACAAATGCCAATTGGAGCATATAATTTGTCCGATCTGTTCGTTGAGGACAGAATGTCTTGTGACAAAGACAAGATTGGTGTCTTTTGGGTTGGAATTACCAGACAATAAATGCGGACGATCATAAAATCGGGCACGTTTGTAAGCATCATGGATGACACAATGGGGATAGCCTCGGTTTTTAAATTTTGCTTTAATTTCACAAGGTTGTTGATCATAATCTGCTAGTTTAGTACAATTGCATCGAAGTCGCAAGAATTGGCCGAAGGGGATCCCATTTTTCTGCTTCAGAGGGTGAGAGCTAGTATGATGTAAGATGGTGTTACATGCCATGGGTTTAGTATATAACTCCACATACAGTTGACTATTTTCATGCTTAATCATAATATCCAAGAACTCAATTTGAACATTACTGCAATGTGAGGTGAACTGGAGGTTGTCATCACACAGGTTCAACCATTGAATATATTCCAACAGAGTGTCTTCATTATCATCCCAGATGAAGATGATATCATCTATGTAACATGACCATTTAAAGGTGGTTTCAGAAAAAGGGGGCCACTTCATTGAACACAAATTGATGCTCGAAATGTGCTACATAGATGTTCGCTATGGTAGGTGCGCAGAAAGCGCCAATGCTGAGACCTTTCATTTGTCTGAACAAGGTGCCACGGAATTCAAAAATGTTTTCTTTGAGAACAATGGTTAGGCAATTAATAATGAATTTTGGATTGCAGTCCACCTGATATGTCTCCATGAACCATGTGACTGCTGCAAGGGCACCTTCACAGAGGATGTTAAAGTAAAGGCTTTCTACATCTAAATTGACTAGCCATTGTCTGTATTGGTTGTAGGACGTTCCTTCTAACAGATTAATTACCTGGCAGGTGTCTTTTATATAGCCAGGTATCTGTTCTTTATAGGGGCATAAGAATGCATCCAAGTACTTTGAGATTGGCTCAGTCACTGAACCAATTGTACTAACGATCAGCCTCAAGGGAGGATCACAAGAGTTTTTATGGACTTTAGGGATGCCATATAGGCAAGCTAATTTTGGATTTTCTACATTAATGTAATCATATTATTTCTGACAAATGATGTCATTATTCAAAGCTTGTGTAGTCAGACGAAGTATTTTATGCTTAATGTTAGAGGTAGTATTTTTAGTGATTTTGGTATAAAACCGAGTATCATATAACATCTCCTCGATTTTCGAGATGTAGTTATGGGTATCCATAATGGCTATGCTGCCACACTTGTCGCACCCTTTGATTGTAATAGCTGTGGCTTCTTTGAAATTAGTTAAAGCCTGATACTCTTCATTGGTGATGTTGTAAGGAGTTCTAGGGATATATTTGGTAGCTGCAAGAAGTTTATTATAAACAACCTTTTCAAATATCCTGACCTCAGGTGCCACCTCTTCCAAAGTAGGTGTAAAAGTAGATTTGGGCGCTAGACCAGATTTCTTGACCTCTTGAACACTAGATGTGTTTTCTGCAAAAAAGAACTTGAGCCGGACCTTACTGAGAAATGCCATAAGATCTGAAAAAAGTTCAAATTTATTCAACCCAAAATGGGGAACAAAAGAAAGTACATTTGAAAGTAATGATATACTTGATTGATTGAAACTTCTCTTACTGAGATTGAAAATGGGAATGGTATCTATTGCCTCCAATAACGGGCATTCCTGGTTTCCAGAAACTGGTTGTGGTTGACTGATTGAGGTCCCTGGTATTGGTGTGGATATTGGGCATGCGGTTGGTATTGCATGGGCTGTTGGTATTGTGGCTGGTGTTGATTTTGATACCGTGGCCTCCAATTGCCTCTGTATGGGTTGCACCTCCCTAAAAAAGGACGGCCGCCTTGATTGTATCGGGAAGTGTATCTAGACCCTCTTTGATCAGAAGAGATAGATCCTCCATCACTATCTGAATCTGATCTATTAGAAAATGTAGTGACTTTTTGTGATACGGTCTAGCGGATGGTTGATATGTATCGATGTCATAGTTTGTATCATCAGACTGGGTGTAAAACCCATCAGCAAGATATGGATATATCCGCTCCCTACTGAAGTATCTAATGTCTTTCTGTAGTTTATCTGTTTTACGTTTAGTTAAATAATCGTTATATGAACTCAATTCAAGATCGATGTCATCAAGGGCTTTCTTTGCATCATTTATCGCTAGTGGTGATTTAATTTTACTTTCTAGGTCAGTGATCTCTTTCAATAGTTGTAAAATAAGATCTTTCGCTGTTTCAACTATGAGCATCATAAGATCTTGCGAACAGCGATTCGCTGTTTGTGACCATTTTTCTAAGAATTCCTTAATGTGAGCAAACAGACCAGGGATGTTCTTAATTTGTAAACCCTGAGGAATAATTCCTGCCCTGAGATATTGAAGCATATATTCACCATGTAGCTCTATTCGTTTAGTTTTCTTTCTAATTGCTAGAAGTTTAACCAGTTCTTCATTGGTTCCAATATCACTGGAGGTTTGATTCTCAAAAGTGGCAGATGTCCCTACCATAGACATAATATTGGCATCACTAAAGCCAAAAGTTTTTAAGGTTGCCATTTTGTGATCTGTTTGTAGCCTGAGGGAATAACTTGATAGAATAAAACAAGTAGACGTGATGTCGGGTAGTCAATGTTGACTCTAAGTCTTGGGAAAGATGGACCTAAATTTGGTAGTGATCTTTAAATTTGAAACTGAAATAGAACCTAAGACAAAGATGAAATAGGAAAAAGAAGTGAAGCAAAATCACTTACTAGAACAATAATGTAACAATTGACATGTAGCTCAAAATTAGTTTTTCTAAACAAAATGATATCACGTTTACGTCTATGTATTCAAAAGAGTGAGCAAAAAATGATACAATACATTTTTAAATTACCAAAAACAAAAAACAACAGAACATCCCCTCATAGACAGGCTATGAGAATAAATTGTTTTAGAAGTAGGGCACGCCTATACAATAATAATCTTGCTATACATGGGAAATGCATAACGTTTGAAAAAGGTCTATAGCCAAGTTAGAACACGGAACTAATTCAGGAAACCTATTAAAAAGCCCACAAGGAAAAGACTAATCACCAACTTAGTAGAAACATTTCTTAAATTTTTATTAATCGAAAAGAGCTTATTTTGCGATTATTCATTGTATTTCATATTGTTGTGTATTCATGATATCTTTAATTATTTACATGAATACATTGTAAAGATTCATAAAAAACACATAACTGACATACACATAGCGTTAGACAGGAAAGGCGATGGAGGCAATGCTGTAGATAAAAACTACGCACGTTTTGGCTTGTCAGCCTTCATCAGGTAACCGTCTGTTGCACTACAATTAAAAAATAGGTGATAGTCAGATGTATATATACACATACAGTGGGCATCATTGAGGCAACAATGTTTGTCAATACCATTACATTTAAACATATAATCTCACTCTTACAACATTGAAAATATAGGTGTCTATTTACACAGCAATATATGTTATATTTACAGAGCTACATAAATTATATACATGTAGATACATAAAATCCAAAAAGCTGTTGTATTAATTGTTATATTTATATTTTTATATTTTTTATACTAATTCACAAAATTTTGTATAATTATTATTTTACCTATTTTACTTTTTAATTACATTACATATTTTTTATGTAAAAAAATAAAAAAATAATTCAAAAATTATTTTTTTAAATTTTATATATTTTTTCAATGTATTAAAATTAATTTCTATATTTTTTTGCATTTTTTGTGGTAAACAAAGGGTACGTGTACCGTCCTCGCACACTGCTGCGTAACTATAATCGTACTGTACGCGTACCCACGTATACACCGCAGGTATAATTTGGCATTATGCATAGCATCGGCGCTTTCGCGTGACGTTATGTGCATTGTACGGAATATTTTTATGTTTAAAACAATATATTTATGTATTTAATTTCAATTTTAATGCAAGCCATTATCTGAGGTTATCATAAAAATAGTATTCATTCACTTTTAATAAGCGTATATTACTTTTAAAATCGATTACGCAAATAGCAGGGTATATCGTACGTACTCGCATTGTAAGTGCACCCTATGTAACTTCAAAACAAGAGATTTGATTAGTTCATAATACTTCCTATTCTAACTGTTGAAGGACTCCACCCATTTTAATAATTCTTCTTTCACCTTCACTGAAGAATCATCTGTTTTGAGAATTTCCCGTGTTTTCCAAAACATGACTGCACAGCAGAATGAAAGTTTATCTGAACACTCTTCAGAAGAAGAATTTGTGCAGGAAGACTCAGCCCCAAACAGAAAGGAGGCATTAATCTGGAAATGTTTTTCCTTTTCAGAAGGAGGAAAGAAAGTTATTGCTGCCAAGGTCACCTGTAAGGTGTGTGGGACCATGCTTTCTAGAGGTGATCTGAATAAAAAATATTCATTTGGAACCGCCAGCATGGTGAGTAATCTGAAGACTGTTCATCCCCGCAGTTATGCGAGAGCTGCATGAAAACCCTCCACCAGCTGTAACCAGCGTTTTTACAGCCCCATCGAGTCCGCATTCGGACAACCCGTCCCGATTTTGGAGACCTTATCATTCTTTGCAAATTTTGTATAGAGACATTATGTTATGGCGAACAGTCCATTGATTTGATTTGCAGGCGCAAACAAGAACACCGTTTCTCCCGCTGTTAATTTTTTTTTGTTTATTTGTTCCAGTCACACACTGTTTTTTTTGCACAATTCCATTTTTTTCTTTCAAATTCTTTTTATTACAAAAAAAATACACAATTACAAAAAAGACAAAACAAAGTTCTTTTAACAACGAAAAAGAGCTACATCAATATGATAGTTTGTAAAAGATTTTTGAATGAATGTGTAGTGCATAAATGAATGAAAGAATACATTAGTAGTGTATGGTGAATGTGAAAGTGCAGAACTATAAGGAAGTGCTACAGCATAACTTTTTAAGTTGTTTACTTACAGTATACTGTAGTACTTCTGAAGCACATAAATATAACATATGTACATAAATATGTTACAAGTGTATGCTTCCCTCTGCACTTCTTGTGAAACTGCCTGGGTGAAGTTGTAGGTGTTAGTGTTTTAATGCAGTGAATTAATTACCAAACACTGCTGAATGAGTAACTACAATAGTGCAACAGCAGTGACAGAGTGTTTGGTGGAAGTGTAATGATGCAGACTGGGCAATCGAAGGTATAAAAGACAGGGGTGCAGGTAGATAGAAGACTGCATGCATACTGTATAAGGGCTTGAAGCAGTCCATGTCTTAAGGCCTACTTCACTGCATAAGTACTGGCTACTGACTGAATCAATAGAATACTGTAAAGAGAGTGTCTGAGTGATTCTATAAGTGCTTGAGTTTTAGTACAGTGAATGGATAAGTACACAGTGCTCAATGCTTTATTATTATTAAACAATACAATTATTCTTCAGACATCTCATATTTTAACATAGCTTCTAAAAGGAGTTCATCTGGTACTTCTTCGAGATCATACTACTGGTTTGCCATTTCAGAGTTTATAGCTTCCAGTAACTCTACGTGATTAAGTGCTTCCAAAAAATCAGCATCATTGCTTCCATTTTCAAAATCTCAGGAG
The DNA here is from genome assembly GCF_964263255.1 of Lissotriton vulgaris. Taxonomy (NCBI): domain Eukaryota; kingdom Metazoa; phylum Chordata; class Amphibia; order Caudata; family Salamandridae; genus Lissotriton; species Lissotriton vulgaris. The sequence goes on along the minus strand of NC_141686.1, from coordinate 227,245,275 downwards.
ATATCTGCTGTACTGATGTCCTCTAATTCCATCTTGCTGCCTGTTATAGGTAGATGTTGTACTTCAATTAAGCTGTTGCTCATTTTCAGTGTGTCTTCTGTCATATTCTCCTCTTTATCCATAACACATCTGTTATGTTCTAGGTACTTGCACAAAAACATAAACACTTCACTTTAACAGTTTTCATAGTACATAATACAAAAGTAGGTTTATCAACTATTTTGGCCCCCAAAAAATATTATGTAAATACCCTTGTCTAATCACATTCCAACAGTAGAGTTTTAGTACGTCATAAGGTTAGATAAATACAATTGCTTATAAACATATCCTGTAATTAAGTTTTCGTAACATTTGAAACCAGTCACTGCTTATGACTATGGAAAATGACTCAGGCTCTTATACTAAAATGCAGTACTAAAAATGTAGAATATGTCTATTCACCTTAGCCCTTCCAAACTAGTAAATGTGTTTTTGTAAAATGCAAAGGATACTGTTGCTTGTCTAGAATAACACTCTGAATCTGTGTGTATTTAGGTGCCATGTTCACACTATTTTTTGAATACTTCATGTGTTTTCACACACATCAATCCTTAAAGATCTATCCAGTACTCACCTTTTAACATAATTAGAAATTAGTCATTGGTTATATAAGTTGAAAATACTCACAGAAACAGCTATAGAACTTTACTACTACTAAATTGAGACAAATCCTAATTTTAAGACTTTCGGTATTCACAGAAGGCATTTAGGAGTCCTAAAGTTAGGAGTCCTAACTTCTGTGAATACCGAAATGAGTAAGTTCATTCTGTGAATACCAAAAGTAGTAAGTGCATTCTGTGAATGCCAATAGTAGTAAGTTCATTCTGTGAATACCAAAAGTAGTAAGTGCAATCTGTGAATACCAAAACAGTAGTAAGTTTAGAATTGAGTCTTAAGTTCATTCTGTGAGCCGGCCCCACAGTACCTATTGCTTATAAGTCACACTTGTACACTTCGGCTGAAATGCGGTTTTCCTCTGTGGAAAAAGTTTTGACAGCAGTGCAAATGGTAATTCACAAGGAAAGTGCGCTGTCGCCGAGAAAATGCATGTTGGTTGTAACCCCATTTCTTGCATTAGAGGCAGTAACGAAAGCCACTGTGCCAAATTCTAAAACTTTGCACCCTCCGTGGATGCAATGGGGAGCATCATTGACGTCTTCAGATGTCACGTTTATTTTTGATGCCTCCTTACAGTCGCAGGAGTTTTTGCAATATGAATTTATTCATCCTGCCCCTTTAGCTATGCAGCCTTTGGAGGACTTCCATTGCATCATATACACTGACGGTTCAGCCAGGTTGCGAATCGGTCTAAACACGCATACGTTTCCGCTTGCGCTATTGTGGTAGGTGTAATGTTGAATGATGAACTTAAGTCCAGAGTCGTGCACGCGCAGACTCTAGGGGACTGCACCGCAACATTGGAAGAGCTTCGTGCTCTGATGCTTGCATTGGAGTACGCTGATCCTTGTGTGACAACTCTTATTGTGAGTGATTCTTACTACTGTGTCCAGTCTTATAATGAAAACCTGTTCTTTTGGATTCAGAATTATTTTTGTGATTCCTAGGGAAGCACAATAAAACATAAAATGATATGGGTCCAAGTGGCTGAGCTTAAAGCCCAATTGCCCCTTGTATTTGTGATTCATACTCTCGGTCATCAGCGCGTGGGTGTCCACGATGTTGGCAAGTCGCTTGCCGATGAGGCTGCAAACTCAGGAGTATCGACATATTTGGTTGCAGCAGTTACATGTTCCAAAAGTAAGATTGAAGATGATATCTTGGCAGCTGTTGCGGCAACTGAGAAGGGAGGTAAATATCCAAAAGTATTCCCTTCGAAGTAATCATACCACTTAAGTCCTGATAAAGTTCCTTATGTGAAAATTCGTGACGTTGGTGAGAGTTTACTTCCCAACGTGGACTTCAGGCCTACACTGATTGCCTCAAAAAATACAGTTGATGGACAGAATGTAGAACAATGTCATACATTCACCCCAGTACAAGGATCTGGGCCTAAATCCATTGTTTTTTTGCACTCCACACCATCCTTGGTTAGACACTGGCTATATGCAAATCAGCTCTGACCCTGTGCCTCATGGGAACAGTCGAGTCCGAACTACCAAGCCATGTCTTTCCCAGACCGGAATCAAGCATCCAAGGACCGGTTTCTGCCTATCAGCCTTCATCAGCCTGGATTGCTTGACTCCAGTGGTGTGGAGAGCCTGGGACTCATGTCTGAGTATACCCAGCACACTCGGGGTGAAAATTGCAAAAAACACAGTTGATGGACAGAATGTAGAACAATGTCATACATTCACCCCAGTACAAGGATCTGGGTCTAAATCCATTGTTTTTTTGCACTCCACACCACCCTGGGTTAGACACTGGCTATATGCAAATCAGCTCTGACCCTGTGCCTCATGGGAACAGTCCAGTCCGAACTACCAGCCCATGAAGGTGTTGCATCTGCGCATGCAGACGCATCGGCTACTAAAGGCTCAGTTACAACAACGTTTCTGGTGGTGGGTACAAACAGACGCGTGACTATGTCCTTCAATGTGACATTTGCCAGCAGATTAAGCCTTCAACTGCTGCGCGTCCACCCCAGACACAGTTGTACATTTCTAATAAACCTCTTGGGTGTGTTTATTTAGATCACTGCGTCCCTTTTCTTCTGATATTCTGTATAAGTATATCTTAGTAGCAGTTGATTCATGCACATGCTTTTGTGTGGGTCTGGCATCACCGCAGCGCTGATTCACGGACTGTCATAAGAGACTTGCCTATCTTTGTAGAGATTTTTGCCTGTGGTACCTTCCATTCTGATCAGGGTCCGGCTTTCGCCTCGAAGGCGTATAAGGATGCCATAACTTTGTTGGGGGTCCAAGTCAAGTTTTCGTCATCCATACAGACCTGAGGGTAATAGTGTTGTGGAACGGATGAACCGTGATGTAAAGCAGTTTTTGACGGCTCGAGTTATTGGCACTGGGAGGAACTGGCTGGCCCATCTCAATGGCATGCAACGTGTTCTTAATAATCTCGCTGGCTACCCCAAGTTGGAGAACTGGTTTGTGAGAAGATCGATAACATGAAAGAATTTTATCCCTCTTATCGAGCTCCGGTTCCAGTGCTTGGAGTGAAGGGCACAAGAACAGTCACTTTACCACCACTTCAAGGTCGTAAGGAGAACAGGTATATCTCCATTGACAATGTCAAGAAACACAGAGTGGCCGATTCTTCTTAGTATGACACCGGCAGTCTCATGTCCTTCGATTTTGAGAAATTCTGTTTTGGCCCCGGTTGCCAATCATGTGCCTGATGTTCCTCTCGAGTTGCCTGCAATTTCCAGTCCTTCATTGAGTATACTGCCTGGTACTCAACATAATGAAAATACTATGCTCATCCTACTGACTTATCGATGACTGATTTGCAAACTCGCTTGGCTACAGAATCCAGATTTTTATTTGACACTGTTTCCCACACATCTAAAAATCCCTCGAAGATACTGTTTTGACAACACTGTTTAAAAAGCCTTTTTTGATTCCCCCTTGGACTTATATTTGGATGGTGCTTTTTCCGATTTACCTTTTTATGTCATTTGGTTTTGTGTCTCGTCAATGGACACTATGTCGAGGAGAGAGCTTGCATTCGATATATAAATGGAACATTAGCTCCTCATTCCTCATCACACAGATTGAAGAGAGACTTGGCCTTTGTTAACATCACTGCTTGGCCTGTCTTAGATGGGATTGTATGGGATGCTGTTCGATTTCAAATTCATGAGCCAACTGAGGTTATAAATGTCCCTAATGTGCTTAGAGTGTCTATGGGGGATGTAGGTAAACAAAATATACGTTCTGATGATTGGGATGTTCAGGCCGTTGAATCATTGTTTTCTGATTTGAAATATTATGCTGCCTTTGATACTGAAGATTTGTACTTGGAGTCTGCTAATTATTGTGATTTGTATTGTTATCAACATTTTGGCAATCACTACCTGCATAAAGCTAATACCAGGAGGCTCAATGTAAATTTCACCCAGTGGGAACACTGTCCAGCTCCTATACAAGCACGTTCTGCTACCTTTTTGAAAAGGTTCACTTACTTTACAGATTTTAATCAATCAATCTAATCCAAATGCCTTTTATTTTAAAATGGGTGAAAAATCCTTATCCAAAGTTAGACTTACCAATATTAAATTATTGTACTCGAAGTTCTTTCTAGACCAGTTGGCTGTTGGGGGCTACGAGTTGTGGAAAGATACGCTACGATAAAATACCATGACAACAGCCAATCAAATGTTTTTCACAATCTGCGCAAGCAAAGGGATTGGTCGCTAATACATCTTCTTACAATGCTTCCCAACCAATCAAAAAGAGGTGTTGAATAACTACGCACTTCACTGCCAGATCCCATTCAATGATTATCCAAGCTCTCAAGCCTGAACACGTCACAAATCATCTCTCATCACTTTCTGTTTATTTTTAGTGTATTGTGTGAAGCAGACTGCGCATCCCTATGCCTAGAGCCCTCGAAGGTTCTGGAGACTTCCACGCCCCAGGGCCAGCTTCTGCAGTGTCCCGGAGCAGAGCGGCACCCCTCCCACCATTTAAAAGCCCCAGGGGTGGTGGTAAATTAATCAAGCCTAAATACGTTAGTAAAGCCCACGCCGCTTACGCTACTAGGAAAACACAACAACACTACATGGCCCAGATTTCCATTGTAATGATTTCTTAGTTCTAGGTCTAGATGTCAGATCGGCACACACACACTCCCTCATGGCTGGTATACGCCCACACCACACCCATTATGTTACTCAACATGTGACCCTACCTATAAAAAAGACAGGGCGCACATGATGTACGCCATTTTAGAGATGCTCCCATCACAAGCGCTGTGATTGCCCGTCCTGGTGGTTTGCACCCCTCATGTAGGCCCAAACTACCGAACAAAGGGGCCAACTACCACGTGCCTGGCCTCTTTGGTCACTGAGTTAGTGGTACCCGAAGCACTGAGCGGGTGAAGAACCTGCAATGATGATGATGTTAACACGAGTATATCATTAGCCATAGAGATATCAAGACTCAGCACCATATGTGAGACTTCTTAGTGGCAGAGCGGGACTGCATGATGTAGAAGGTGTCCTACCCATGAAAAGGTGAGCAGTGAGACCTGGGTGCACATTGGAGGGAGTAGAAGGGCTGTCGCACACTGGAAACATAAAAGCGAATCAACAATTTAGAAAAACGCAGTCCTATATAGTGGATCAAATTACATGTATATATTTTTTTTTATAAAAGCTGGAACGTTTTTATAATCGCTCAAACATCTGGAATATAAATTAGACAAATAGTTCTTATAAATGTGAGAAGGAATGTGTGTGAATGGGCGATGTTATCCAACTCCACATTAAGGGGTCGATTAGGATCGCGGACGGAAACGTGTTCCGTCCGCCAAGGAAGGTAGCAAGATACTCCGGAGCACACCAAACTCCGTCCGCGGCGGTCGGAGTACACCTCAGACCGCCGCAAGCGGACGGAACCGAAGAAACACTGGCCGCCACGTACGCACATGACCGCGTGAACATCCACATCTCCCGCTATACCTGCGTAGGCTCCGTGTCCGCGATTAGGATAACTCCGCAAGTACCCCGGTAGGCACCGCAATCCACGTCCGCTGCAGTAACAATGCAACGAGAAACCGTGCTTCACAGCGGAAGGCCAACACGAACAACATCCCTACCGTCAAACCAATGACAAACAGTGCGACAGAAGTAAATACCAAACACAGTAAACTGAACTACCACCCACCTGAAACATCAAAAACAATCACAAGACACAATGACCCACCCCCAAGTACCACATAATGCACACCAGTCAACACACCCACCTAGCACCTGACTGCCAATAACCATTGAGACAGGACCAAGACACAGACTATAAAAGAACTCCCACCCACTCCCGAAATCCTCTGCATCACAGCATAGCTGCTAGCAAGAGACACAAGAGTACATACAGCACACACCGATAGAATACACACAACCACCACCCAAACACACCCACAAAACAAACACCCACCACACCATTCCTACACACCACACACCTGCACCTCCCAACTCACTCAAACCCACACCCCGAGCACCACACACCATGGCACCAAAAAAGAACCCCAAATTCACAGACACAGAGTTAAAGGTAATGGTGGATGAAATCATCCATGTAGAACCCCACTTATTCAGGGCCCTAGTCCAGCAGACCACCGTAGCCAGGAAAAATCACATGTGGGACAGGATATTTACTAGGGTGAATGCGTCCGGGACCGTGCCAAGGACCAAGCAGGAGATACAGAGGCGGTGGCATGACCTCAAAACCCGTGTTAAAGCAATCCGTGCCAAAAACCATCTCCGGGAACATCACACTGGCTGCGGAACCCCCCCACGGAGCCCTTACCCTACACCGACTGGGAGGACAAGGTGCTGAGCATACTGCACCCAGAGACCCTTGAAGGAATTGAGGAAGGAGAAGAGGCTGGTAAGTACAAACCAAGCACCACGAGCACAACGACATGGTGTGCCTCACACAACTCATAAGACACATCTCCCAGACCCCAACCCATGCATGCAGTCCACATACTCACCAACGTCTAAACCACTCCAACAGGCCCCCATGTCCATAGGGATGGCAGTGGTGGTGGTTGGGGTGTGTGAGAGGTCACTAGTACAATTCCCAACAGGCCCCCATGTCCATAGGGATGGCGGTGGTGGTGGGTGGGGTGTGTGAGAGGTCACTAGTACAACTCCCAACAGGCCCCCATGTCCATAGGGAGGGCGGTGGTGGTGGGTGGGGTGTGTGAGAGGTCACTAGTACAGCTCCCAACAGGCCCCCATGTCCATAGGGATGGCGGTGGTGGTGGGTGGGGTGTGTGAGAGGTCACTAGTACAACTCCCAACAGGCCCCCATGTCCATAGGGAGGGCGGTGGTGGTGGGTGGGGTGTGTGAGAGGTCACTAGTACAACTCCCAACAGGCCCCCATGTCCATAGGGAGGGCGGTGGTGGTGGGTGGGGTGTGTGAGAGGTCACTAGTACAGCTCCCAACAGTCCCCCATGTCCATAGGGATGGCGGTGGTGGTGGGTGGGGTGTGTGAGAGGTCACTAGTACAACTCCCAACAGGCCCCCATGTCCATAGGGAGGGCGGTGGTGGTGGGTAGGGTGTGTGAGAGGATGGCACTACAACTCCCAACAGGCCCCCATGTCCATAGGGAGGGCGTTGGTGGTCAGTGGGGTGAGTGCGACTTGACACTGAAATGTCATCAATTTGAAAATAACACGTAATGTCCACAGTACTTATCTGCACATTCTTATTTTCTAGGTGATTGTAATCTCACTGGTGGAACCACCATCCGGCCTCAAGACTTGCGGAGGATGGTGCGGGCACAAGCAGTCTGCCAGGGCCATCTGGCTCCCAGGTGATTCCAGCACCGACTACTACGGCCTGTGCAATTCCGGCTACACCGGCCACTGTGACCTGCACAGCCACCACCACCACCACCTCCACCACCACCAGTACCACCATTCCTGCCTCTGCCACCCTGACTAACCCACCGCACGACGCCGGGCCTGCGCCATCCCAGCCACGCAGGGAGAGTGTGCCGCAAACCAGAGAGCCCAGACCACATCAGGCAGGCAGGAGCACAATGCAACAACGTGCACAGGAAGGACACCCACCCAATCCCGTGGCACACTCATTGGAAGCCCTAGCCAGGGTCCAGGCAAACTACGAGCGTGGGCAGGCACAGGCAGATCGTGCCCACCAGGACTCGGTGGAGAACACCGACATTTTGCGGGCCATTGAGAGCCGGCGTGGCCAAATTGTAGACATCATGTCCCAGAACACAACCACCCCCACACCCCTTCAACCAACGCCACGGGCAGCAACACCACCGCCACCGCCACCTGCGCCCATGGCGACGGATGTGGAACCAGAGCAGCCTGCGCCCCCAGCTGACTCCGTCCCGCCTTTGGACGGAGGGGCCGTCCGAGGCTGGAAGTGGGCGAGAGCAGTGTGGATGCTCCTTCCACATGCTCCAAGAGGGGTCGTCATTGACTGAGACACTGCCAGAGCCAGCCATTCACCCAGCAAACTATCCTGTCCCACCTAGCCAATCATTGGCACAGGTCTGCTGGACTAGGCAGACACCACCCAATCTGGTGTCAGCACGGACATTTCATCTGCCATTACCTTTAACTCACACTCCCCCACCCCACACTTATTTGTAAATATGCACCAGCACCAATGCATAATCTGTAAATAAATACCACTTACTCACTCAATGATGTGTTGCCTCCATGTTTATTCACATGATTGAATCTGAAACAGACGTTACCAGGCTCAGGGATCCAAGTCGTACATAATCATGCTGCAGCGGGGGCTGACCTAGGGAAAAACAGAAACAGCAAAGACACGTCAGGAAACAGAATCACACTCATCACAACACACTGCAGTGCAACATTCCACAAACCACATTTATCACAAAATGATTGGATGAGAGGACACACATCATGGAGAGTTGCATGTCCAAATCAAGAAACACACACACATGCATACATCATATAGCAGAACACACAGATGATGCACACCACAAAGACACAACACCAGCAAACATACACAGTGCATACACAACCAGCACAAGAGGTGAACACTCACATTCAAGGGAAGTAGCGATCAATGAGCTGGCGCCTCTGGTCCACACCTTCCTCCTCACCACTATCCTCATCAGTCGACATGGGTGGGTTGGGAGGGCAAGGAACTTGCTGTTCATCAGGGTCCAAGAGCAGTTCAATGTTATTGCGCACAGCCAGGTTGTGGAGCATGCAGCAGGCAGTCACGATCCTGCATACTTTGCCTGGTGAGTAAGGCAGGGCCCCTCCAGTCTTATCCAGGCACCGAAACCTAGACTTCAGCAGGCCAAAAGTACGTTCTACCACTCGACGTGTCCTTCCATGGGCATCATTGTATCGCATTTCACCCGCTGTAGTTGGATTACGTATGGGACTCAGCAGCCAAGGCCTGTTTGGGTAAGCCGAGTCGCCTATGTTGGCGGAAGAGAGAGACAGAAACATCACTACCAGAATTGGTGGGCACACCATGCCACACAGATATCACTCCTGTCACCACAGCATACTCACCAACAAGCCACGCTTGTGCCGGACGCAGATTTGCCATCAGTTGGGGGTCAATGCTGCTCTGCATGATGTGGGCGTCATGTGCAGAGCCAGGAAATCTTGCTCACACATGGGATATGATGTTATCGGCCTGCCACACCACCTGCACGTTGAGGGAATGGAAGTGCTTCCGATTCCTATGCACCTACTCACGTGCCCATGGTGGAATGATAGCGATATGTGTGCCATCAATGGAACCCACTACGTGTGGTATCTGACCCAGTCCATAGAAGTCTGCTTTGACCGCTGCCAACTCTGCCGGCTGTGGGAAATGTATGTAGTCATCCTTGTACAGCATCATGGCTTTCAGAACATCCCGAAGTACCATGCTGAACATGGACTGTGACATCCCCCCGGCATGTCCAACTGTGTACTGAAAGGTGCCTGTAGCAAAAATGGGTAGTGCCGCCATCACCTTTGCTGTGGGTGTAATGGAACCTGGGTAGGTTCTTCGCGGCTGCAGGTGAGGAGACAATTGGTCTACAAGCTCCATCAATCGACGTCGATCCAGCCGGAATTTCCTGATCACCTCCTCGTCAACCATATCCTCCAGCACAGTGTATGGGCGATGGACATTTGGAGCCCTCCTGTGTGGGAGTAGATGGAATGGAAGTCAATTCACAAACAATGCATGGCTGTGCAACCCAATCAGATGTAAACGAACTGTCCCGACAAGTAAAATGTAGTGTATAATTGTCATATGTGTGACATCTCTGATTGTCACTACAACATGGATTGCCGTAGCAACAATGTGCAGCCACTAGCAACATGATGTCTCTCAACATGCGCAATGCTACTTAGTCTCTGATCAACATTACTGCCAACAAGACATGTGACATGACCCAAATGTGTAGGAGCCACATCACATACACACATGCAAGTGCATGCACACAAACGATAAAGATACACACACACCATCTCATCATGCACCAATGGCAACACCAATAATGGTGGGCATACGTACATTACATGCATGGTGACACAATAGGCAACACACATGCACTGAACACATGTGTACCCCCACCATAGTCATTAGCTCACCTATACCACACAATGACAACTGAATCAGAATGTGCCGATACATCCGGGATGTACTGTGTAGTTGTGAAGAACTAGAAACGTGTGTAGGGAAATACCCGACGTCGACATGCACATGTGATGCACATTGTTTGCACACCGATGGGCATAGTATGGACACACATGGAATAGAGCATGACATATGAAGTCACCCAATCACGCACACAACCGTCATAACGCAACTGCAGACAATACAACACGGTGCATCGTCAGAAAAAATACAATCATTGGCCCCGCCATGGCGGTGCACTGCTTCCGCTGTTTACGAATGGGAATACGCGGCCCGCATTCCCTCTTCACATTGGCTGCATGTGCACGGACCGTCACGGTCACACACCGGCAACCGCATGTGCTAGCCTCCGGGACGGATGCGTCTCTTGCAACAATGTTCAATCACTGGCGCCAACATGGCGGTGCACGTATTCGGCGAGGGAGGTGCAGGCCAACACATCCTTCAGCTGATGTCAATGGACATGGCAGGTCATGACCCCCCTTACAGTCACATTGCATCATCCACCGTACACCGGCCGGCCCAGCCCGCCCAGGACCGGCATGCCGGCCATGTCAACCACCGCCGTGCCAGGCCTCCTCCACTACCGCCGTGCCAGGCCATGTCCACTACCGCCGTGCCAGGCCCCGTCCACTACCGCCGTGCCAGGCCCCGTCCACTACCGCTGTGCCATGCCCCGTCCACTACCGCCGTGCCAGGCCCGGTCCACTACCACCGTGCCAGGCCCCGTCCACTACCGCCGTGAAAGGGCTGGCATGGCGGTAGTGGACGGGGGGGCCCGCGTATGCCCAATCGAATGTGGCGTATGCTGTGCACCGCAACACCAGGGCCAGTCATTGGCCCTTTCCAAACTTCCATCCAGGGCTGACCAATGGCTGGCAACGTATGCCACTGACATGGCCTCAGGGCCCTATATATGTGTGATTTGCAAAAGCACACATTCTACGATGACCACTGACTGCTGCCTGTGACCATTACCTCGACCTGCTGCTGCGGAGCTGACCACCGACTGCTGCCTGTGACCATCACCTCGACCTGCTGCTGCGGAGCTGACCACTGACTGCTGCCTGTGACCATCACCTCGACCTGCTGCTGCGGAGCTGACCACCGACTGCTGCCCTAGTGCCATACTCTGTGAACTTGCCATTTCGAGAGTCAAAGAGATCCGGTCTCGTCCCTTCACTGCCGCGGAGCTGGATGTCCTCGTGGACGGTGTACTCTGCAACTTCGGACGGCTGTACGGCGCACCCAGACAGGTGGTGAGTGCAGTGGGGGACATGTAGGTGTGCCTGAGGTGGTCCATTACACCTGGCCTCTGCAATCTTGGTGGTGTGCTGTGGGCCCAACACGATTGTCGGAATGTGCATGTCTGCTGAGAGATACGTGTTGTCCCTATCTGTGTGACTGGCCAACTGTCCACTGACTTGCACCCTTTTGTCTCCCATCATGGTAGGTGAAGCTGCACCTTCGCAAGGACGTGTGGAGGAGCATAGCACGTGATGTACCGGCAGTGGGGGTGTCTAATAGACGACATACACACTGCCACAAACGCTGGGACGATTCAGAAAAGGGGGTGGTGAAAAGGGGGTGGTGATGCACAGAGTGTCTGAATTAAGCAGACGACTCTAACCCAGTCCAAAGATCAGGGCTTGATCCATCACCATTATTTATCTCACTGCACCATCCCAGCTCAGAACCTGGCTATATGCAAATCAGTCTGTCCCTGGCCCAGTGCATCATGGGAACAGGGCAGACTAAACTACCAAGCCAATTCTTCACCAGAAAGCAGACAAGCTACCGGGGACCGGTTTCTGGCATTTCAGCCGTCTTCGGCCCGGCTTGCTTGAATCCTGATGGTGCAGTGAGAAAGGGACTCATGTCTGAGTATACCCTGCCACACCTATAGTGGCCAAAAACGATTCAGAAAAGGGGGTGGTGATGAACAGAGTGTCTGAATTAAGCAGACCACTCTAACCCAGTCCAAAGATCAGGGCTTGATCCATCACCGTTATTTATCTCACAGCACCATCCCAGCTCAGAACCTGGCTATATGCAAATCAGTCTGTCCCTGGCCCAGTGCATCATGGGAACAGGGCAGACTAAACTACCAAGCCAATTCTTCACCAGAAAGCAGACAAGCTACCGGGGACTGGTTTCTGGCATTTCAGCCGTCTTCGGCCCGGCTTGCTTGAATCCTGATGGTGCAGTGAGAAAGGGACTCATGTCTGAGTATACCCTGCCACACCTATAGTGGCCAAAAACGATTCAGAAAAGGGGGTGGTGATGAACAGAGTGTCTGAATTAAGCAGACCACTCTAACCCAGTCCAAAGATCAGGGCTTGATCCATCACCGTTATTTATCTCACTGCACCATCCCAGCTCAGAACCTGGCTATATGCAAATCAGTCTGTCCCTGGCCCAGTGCATCATGGGAACAAACGCTGGGACGACATTTCCAGGCTGAGCAAGAATGTAGCGGAAGTGACACTAGGACCAAGAACGCCACGTCTGGCCTGACGCTCAATGACCCCTCTCATGCACCGCATCATTGCTGTGACGCATCCTGACCTGTCCGACCGGCTGCGTGTGGATCAACAGCAAAGTAGCGGTAAGCATACTGTCTGTGTATGTTGCATGGGAGTGCAATGCATGTATTGTTGCCCAGACACATTAGTGACTCCAGTGTAGCGTATGTATTGTTGCAATGGCATGTGGGTGCCATTGGCGGAGTCAAATGTCACTTCCAGGTCCGGCATGTTGATACGCCACTCGCTAAGCAGTTGAGTGTTGATGCACATGCTGTAGTGGTCCGTCGCCCCATGGCAAGACATGTGTGCAGATGTACGTGCTCCTGCCCTGTCCGAATGCTGTACAGGTTTCACGGATAACAGCACTTATTTCATGTGAGGTTGACTGGTAGGGGTGGGCCATGTGCAGGTTGGGGGCTAGATGTACTTTGTCACCTATTGCATTAGGGATTCCTTGGCCTACTGTACGTGAGTGTGCCCATGACTTACACCTCTTTTCTGTGCTTTTCAGCTTTGGCAGAGGCCACTCAGCCACAGGCGGCGGAGATGGTTGGAGGCAATGCATCCGGATCAGACTTCACGCACACGCAAACTGACACAGAAGAGGGCAGCGCCGGAGAGGGGGACAGGACCGTCCCTGAGGACTCGCATGTGGAGACAACATCGTCCTCATCTTCCGACAGTGTTGGTGAGCCAGCACTGTTGTCACAGACTGGGAGTGGGCAATCAACACCTTCGGTCGGGACACAGCACACAGGGCCCACACTGCCGCCAACTGCACCATGTACTGTTCGTGCACGCAGGAGTAGGGGGAGCAGAGTGGCGTTCGGTACAGGCACCGCTGCCCTAGCCTCGGTGAGCCAAAATGCACTTTGTGCTGAGGCTGTTGATCTGCTGCGACAGCTGTGTGTGGGGCAGACCAATATGATAAATGCATTCCAAGACCACGATAGGAAGTTGGGGCATTCATGAAAGGGATGCATGGAGATCTTGCTGGTCTACACAGGACAGTTCAGTCATTGGCTAGCAGTGTTTTGTCTGCCATTGTACAGTCGCATGGACAGGGTGCTACTTCTGTTTCCCCATCTACCACACTGGATGTGTCAGGGGGGAGTGTACATTCTGACCAGGACTTCAATACAGGTTATTGCACTAGAAGCAGCGTCAGCCAGCACGTCAGGGCACGGAGGGCTCAGACACCATCCCCTAGGTCAGCAAAATATGTTCACAAAGACAACGTCACATACACTGGAGTACAGACATGGGATCCACAAGTGGTGTTGGGGGAAATGCCTCCACATGCTACACAGGCATCCCACACAAAAGGTACTCCCAAGACAAGGGTTACTCCCAGTTCCATGGACACTACCTTGGACAAGGACAGTCAGAAGACAAAGGCACCTCATAAGAGCAGTGACACTCCCAAGGACAGGGACACTTTTAAGGAAGGGGCCACTCCCAAGGGCAGGGACAAGGACAGTCAGAAGACAAAGGCACCTCATAAGAGCAGGGACACTCCCAAGGACAGGGACACTAGTAAGGAAGGGACCACTCCCAAGGGCAGGGACAAGGACAGTCAGAAGACAAAGGCACCTCATAAGAGCAGGGACACTCCCAAGGACAGGGACACTAGTAAGGAAGGGGCCACTTCCAAGGGCAGGGACAAGGACAGTCAGGAGACAAAGGCACCTCATAAGAGCAGGGACACTCCCAAGGGCAGGGACACTAGTAAGGAAGGGGTCACTCCCAAGGGCAGGGACAAGGACAGTCAGAAGACAAAGGCACCTCTGGAGAGCAGGGACACTCCCAAGGGCAGGGACACTAGTAAGGAAGGAGCCACTCCCAAGGGCAGGGACAAGGTCAGTCAAAAGACAAAGGCACCTAAGAAGAGCAGGGACACTCCCAAGGGCATGGACACACACATGGAGAAGGTGTGTTCAGGAGACAGGTACACCAGAGACGACAAGTCTGCTGCCAGGAACAGGGCACCATCCAGTGAACAGGGAAAGTCCAGAGACAACATTCCTCCTACGGAAAAGGAATTTCCAAGGGACAAGGCTTCTCCCATGGACACTGGCACTATCAAGGACAGGCATACATCACCCCTTGCTGCAATAAGGCTGTTGTTGTTGAGGGAACGGAATACAGATGTTTACGCGGTTTACCTCCACTCCCATTAGGGCCCGTCAGGAGCAGAGGAATGTGGGCCCTGTTGTAGCATCCCCCACGACACATGTTGCAGAGGCCAGAAGGCAGCCACACAGCAAATGACAAGCATGCTCCAGCACGTCCCCAGAGAGCATACCCCCGGCAGCAGATGCACCACATATGGTGGGTGACATTTCATTTCCATCCGAACCACTTTGCAGTCCTGTCCTGTCCAGGGCGCACTCACATATCCCCAAGAGACGTAGACACACACCAATGACACATGCCCACCCCGATGTCGGTCAAGTCCAACTATCACCAGCTCCCAGAGCCACCCTGCCCCTGGCCCATACAGCCCTGTGGCTCATCATTTCAGTGGTCCCAGTGGCACAGCTGCAGTTGACTCTCATGTGTCAGATAGTGGCACTGTGTCTGTTGTTTGCTGTCATGAATCATGTAGTAGCACTGTATCAGTTGTGCCCTCTTCTGTTGCTGCTGCTGGCAGTGTGTCTGGGTCTGTGGCGCATGTGTCAGTCACTCGAGCTGTGGCTGTGTCTCACACTCCTGTATCAGGTGCTGGCAGTGTGTCTGGGTCTGTGGCACATGTGTCAGTCACTCGAGCTGTGGCTGTGTCTCACACTCCTGTATCTGGTGCTGGCCGTGTGTCTGGGTCTGTGGTGCATGTGTCAGTCACTCGAGCTGTGGCTGTGTCTCACACTCCTGTATCTGGTGCTGGCGGTGTGTCTGGGTCTGTAGCTCACGTGTCATTCACTGCATCTGTGGCTGTGTGTCACACTCCTGTTTCTGGTGCTGGCAGTGTGTCTGGGTCTGTTGCCCATGTGTCAGTCACTCGAGCTGTGGCTGTGTCTCACACTCCAGTTTCTGGTGCAGGCAGTCTGTCCGATGCAGGTACCTCACGCAATCCACATGATAGTGTGCTGTGAGGTGCTGTTCACTTCACTCACATGTCATGGCACATGGTGTGTACATTGTCCATTGTGTACAGACTTCCACAGTTGTGGTCCTTGGAACGGGTTGCTTGGAATACGTACGTGTACTGCCTCTGATGTACCTGCTCTGATGTCGACTATGTCCTGTTGGTGTCCTGATACTGTAGTCTGCCCTCTCATGTACTGCCTATGATGGACCTGTTCAGTGCAATGGACTGTTGATGCACTTAGCCCCTCTGATGTACTGCCTCTGATGTACCTGCTCTGATGTCGACTATGCCCTGTTGGTGTCCTGATACTGTAGTCTGCCCTCTCATGTACTGCCTCTGATGTACCTGCTCTGATGTCGACTATGCCCTGTTGGTGTCCTGATACTGTAGTCTGCCCTCTCATGTACTGCCTATGATAGACCTGTTCAGTGCAATGGACTGTTGATGCACTTAGCCCCTCTCATGTACTGCCTCTGATGTACCTGCCTGATGTCGACTATGCCCTGTTGGTGTCCTGATACTGTAGTCTGCCCTCTCATGTACTGCCTCTGATGTACCTGCTCTGATGTCGGCTATGCCCTGTTGGTGTCCTGATACTGTAGTATGCCCTCTCATGTACTGCCTCTGATGTACCTGCTCTGGTGTCCACACCACAATGCCCTGTGGCTGTGTTGATACTGCAGTCTGCCCTCTCATGTACTGCCTCTGATGTGCCTGCTCTGTTACGTACACTGCCCGGTTGCTGTTCTGATACTGCTGTGTGCCCTCATGTACTGCCTCTGATGGACCTGTTCAGTGCAATGGACTGTTGATGCACTTAGCCCCTCTCATGTACTGCCTCTGATGGACCTGTTCAGTGCAATGGACTGTTGATGCACTTAGCCCCTCTCATGTACTGCCTCTAATGTACCTGCTCTGGTGTCCACAATGCCCTGTTGGTGTCCTGATACTGTAGTCTGTCCTCTCATGTACTGCCTCTGATGTACCTGCTCTGGTGTCCACAATGCCCTGTTGGGGTTCTGATACTGCAGTCTGCCCTCTCATGTACTGCCTCTGATGTACCTGCTCTGCTGTCCACAATGCCCTGTTGGTGTTCCGATACTGCAGTCTGCCCTCTCATGTACTGCCTCTTATGTACCTGCTCTGGTGTCCACAATGCACTGTGGCTGTTGTGATACTGCAGTCTGCCCTCTCATGTACTGCCTCTGATGTGCCAGCTCTGTTACGTACACTGCCCTGTTGCTGTTCTGATACTGCTGTGTGCCCTCATGTACTGCCTCTGATGGACCTGTTCAGTGCAATGGACTGTTGATGCACTTAGCCCCTCTCATGTACTGCCTCTGATGGACCTGTTCAGTGCAATTAACTGTTGATGCACTTAGCCCCTCTCATGTACTGCCTCTGATGTACCTGCTCTTGTGTCCACAATGCCCAGTTGGTGTCCTGATACTGTAGTCTGCCCTCTCATGTACTGCCTCTGATGTACCTGATCTGGTGTCCACAATGCCCTGTTGGGGTCCTGATACTGCAGTCTGCCCTCTCATGTACTGCCTCTGATGTACCTGCTCTGGTGTCCACAATGCCCTGTTGGTGTTCTGATACTGAAGTCTGCCCTCTCATGTACTGCCTCTGATGTACCTGCTCTGGTGTCCACAATGCCCTGTGGCTGTTGTGATACTGCAGTCTGCCCTCTCATGTACTGCCTCTGATGTGCCTGTTTAGTGCAATGGACTGTTGATGCACTTAGCCCCTCTCATGTACTGCCTCTGATGGACCTGTTCAGTGCAATGGACTGTTGATGCACTTAGCCCCTCTCATGTACTGCCTCTGATGTACCTGCTCCGGTGTCCACAATGCCCTGTTCGTGTCCTGATACTGTAGTCTGCCCTATCATGTACTGCCTCTGATGGACCTGCTCTGGTGTCCACAATGCCCTGTTGGGGTTCTGATACTGCAGTCTGCCCTCTCATGTACTGCCTCTGATGTACCTGCTCTGGTGTCCACAATGCCCTGTTGGTGTTCTGATACTGCACTCTGCCCTCTCATGTACTGCCTCTGTTATACCAGCTGTGGTGGCCACCATGCCCATGCTCATGCATACACTGTGATTATACCCCGATTATGTGTAATAAAGCAAGTCAATCATGTGTCGTGCTTTGTCGGAGTTATTCCTGCGTGTGTGATATAGGTGTGTTTTTGTATTTGCTTCTAATCAGTGGGTTCAGATACCTGGCACTCCCCCTTCCGATGTCACGACCCTTGCAGGTACTCCCCTCCAGACAGCGAATGGTTTGTAGCGTACCTGCGTCATCCTCGGTAGTGGGCCAGGACAAGGACGTGGTGGATCGCGAAGAGTATCGGGTAAGCGTGTAGTGCTGGGTCTATGTGGGCGAGCAGCTCGTGGTGGGTATGTTCGCTGTGTGGCATCCGCAGTGTTCAGGCAGGTTGTTTTTCCGCAGCGCTTTTATGTGTATTTTCCGCCATCTTGATTTGGACGACGGTCCTAGACGTCAGTCCGTACGGCGTAGTCTCTGGATTGGTTACGTCCGCTGCGTGGTCGGGTGTAGATGGCCCGCGGAGCGTGCTCTTTCATCGCGGACGGAATTTGGACAATCTTTCCTATCCTGATATGGTGGACGGAGTGACCGCGACAGGCGGACGCAGATCAGGCATGTTCCGCATACTCCAGGGCTGCGGAGGCACTTCTGTCCGCCATCCTAATGAGCCCCTAAGTTAGTAACAATTACCAATCATGACATCTTTTTTTTTACTATCTTTAGATGTAGAGCTCCAGGGTGCATTATGTCCCAGCACGTGATGAAAAACACACTGGTACCAGAAAGTTGAGCTGAGAACATTCTTTGTAGTCACTCTGTCACTTCCTCTCTCCTTTGATAAAAAAATCACACAAAATGTTAACTTCCTTTTTATCTTACAGGTTGTGTTTCACTAATTTGGCGTCCCCCCAACACTTCTAAAACTCAATGTTTGAGGATTCTGCCATGATGCGTGGCCATCGTAACAACTTCTGAGAAAGCTGCTTCGACACGTAGTTCACCCTCTTTGAATCAGGCCAATGGCACAAGGTGAGCAAAGAAGTTTGAGACTGAAATAACGACAAGTCATCAGTCAAAGGAGAAAGTGGGACTATACTATTACTAAGTATTTATACTATCTTTCAGATCACTAAATTGGAGGGTGCACTATGAACTACCAAGTGCTTGGACACAACGGAGGCAAAAGGTGAGCTACGAGTACTTTCTCCAGTATAAACTGTTCCATCTATAACTTTCTCTCTCCCATATTTTAATGTCATTTTTTCTGTCTTTCTCTTTTTCACTTTCTCTCACATCGTTCCTCTTTCTCTTTTAAAGTTATGGTCGCTGCCGTCCACTCTGCCGTGCACAGCCTTACATAAGTACAAGTAGTGAACTCTGTCAGACAAAGTGAAGCCTGCTTCGACACATAGTTCACCCTCATTGAATCAAGCCAATGGCACTAGGTGAGCAAAGAAGCTTGTTTCTGAAACAATAACAAGTTTTCTGTGAAGGGAGAGAGTGGATAATGTCCAGCACATTCACTGCATAGAAATATACAATTACCTCCGAGCAGTGAGAATAGATAGAATACAACAGTCTGACAAAAAGATCTACAAGCTTCTTGTGCCACTTTTGTGTCACTTTAACAACGGAAAAGTTGCGCAAGGACCTTGTAAATCTGCCTCTGACTTCTCAAGAAAAACACTCACCTCCAGACTCTGCGAGTCAATGAGATGTAACAGTCTAGGTACGCAGGAGCAGGTCTACAAGAAAGTATTGCAGCGTGGCACCATAAGCCCTTTGACTGCACCACACCACGGCACTTTTAGAGCGTACGAATGCGACATGTTTACAAGAATATGTAGCATTCCTGTGCTCTCCCCTCCTCTGGTGCACAAACAGTTGCCATGCACCAGCGCAGGCACCCTTGCACCATGGTGCAAGGATGCCTGCACCAAGGTGAGATTGTTTTTGTGCAGGAAGAGGCACCTTCCTACACAAAAGGATTCCTAAAGGCATTTTTCCTCTTTCAATGTGTGCGTAGAATGCAGCACGCATTGAAAGAGGAAAAAAACCAAGGAGAAATGAAAACATTTGTCCTCGTTGCTCCTTGCTACACCACTTCTAGGGTGTCGTAGCATTCAGCTGCGTTCGCCAGATTTACGATTTCTAGTAAATCTGGACAATGTGTCATGTTCCATGGGTGTTGCGTGGGAACAACCACAGCAACACCCATAAAACGCCAATTCACTGCAAAGTCCTGCGTGTGAAGGGGCCATATTTACAAGGAGAGGAAAAGTCATGCAGGGTGGCTTTTCCTCTCGTAAACATAAAGGAGTCCCCTGCACCACCAGTACATCACAAAAAGTGACGTACTGGTGGCACAGGGAGCCTGTAAGTCTGCCCTGCAATATCAAGAACTCACGGCTATGCATTGGGAGTGTATGTAATATACTACTTTGGAAGAATAACAGCACACAATAACCTCCTTACAGTGGAAGTTAAAAAAATACATTATCCTGAGTATACAAATAAATACAGCGAAAATATATGTGTGCAGTTGTATGTACTATGCTATTACAAAGTCTATATTTTATCTTTTAGATCACTAACCTGGAGGGTGCACTATGAAGCAGCACGTGCTTAAACACATAACAGAGGCAAACGGTGAGCTACGAATATTTTCTCCAGTATTAACAGCTCCATTTATAACTTTCTCTCATCCATGTTTTAATGTCATTTTTTCTCTCTTTCTCTTTCACATCATTTCTCTTCCTCTTTTAAACTTATGAACGCTGCTGTCTAATCTGACATGTAGAACCAAAGCTAAGTTGAAGTTGTGAATTCTGCTGGCCACAGTGTTTACATAAGGTAAGCAGAGCGGCCTAGATATACAATAACTCCAATTAGATGCATTACAAATAAAAGAGCTTATTTACAAGCCCCTTGTGCCACTTTTGCGTCACTTTCAAAATGAAAAAAGTAACACAAACGTGGCGCAAGACTCTTGTAAATAAGCCCTAAAGAATATTGTCCTGCATCATGACTTGATCTCTCACCTAATACTGTCTCATCTCTGAATCATTTTAAAGACCTGTTGAACTGTGATTTAAATCTGACGCAGTAGGCACTTCCATACAGATACCGCTTTAATGCGGCCGTATAACACAAGTGAAATGTACCAGGCACACTGCACACGTAAAATCATTGGGCCCAAATCACAGAACTAACTTAAGACAAAATCTTAAACTTACTACTTTTGGTATTCACAGAAGTTAAGATTTTGTTTTAAGTTTCTCTTAGAACAGATTTAAGACAGACTTAAGGCAGACTTAGGACAAACTCCTAACTTAAGTCTGTCTTAAGACAAACTTAAGACAAAATCCTAACTTCTGTGAATACAAAAAGTAGTAAGTTGAGGATTTTGCCTTAAGTTAGTCCTGTGAATCGGCCCCCAAGTGTTACCTTGACTTGTAATGTTTGACCTTATATAGTCCCATTGATCTAATTTTAAACACTAATTTTCTTTTTTGTTTTTCAGATTACCCTCCATACATCTATTGGAGTCCACATCACATTGTGTTTATTATATTATTTTATTAAAGTTATGTTTTTATTTCTTCATTGCATTGTTATCTTTAAGTTACGTTTCCAGTTATTTATTGTTGTTTTAATAAAAGTTCATTAAAAAAAATATGTACGTCTTTTTTTGGGGAGGGGGAGTAGCGGTCCCCAATAGAAATGATATTTATAATCTGAAGTACAATTCTCAGACTAACTCTTTACCAGATCTGTACTGGAGTCTATAGCTACAATTAACGGTACAAATCCAAAACTTTAAAAGTAGAACGCCATTAGCAACATAGTGTGGTGAACTTTTAACCTCTGTGCTGACGTAAGTGTTCCGTGAACAGTTACTATGGTAACAGGCAGAAAGCTGTTTGGGGGTAAGGTTGAAAGGTACTGGCTGTACAAAAACCATTATATTTACCCTAGATCCTCTAAAAGACAGAAAGGAAAGCTAAGTAAAAAAAAATACTATACCAAATTTACAACCCCCTTGCGCCACTTTTGCGTCCAAGTGCCCCGCCCCCTACAAAATTAAAATTGTGTGGGCATCAATGACGGCCCTCAAACTCCGGGAACACCCACCCCCCAGAGATTTCTGTATTATGTGAGGAGATTGTTGGGTATCAGTTAAAAAAAAGTTCAGGTATCAACTGCTATGCTAATGTAGTGGTCAATGTTTTTTTTTTCTTGAATGTTTGTAACTGCAAATTATGGAGAATGGTGAAAAAAGATGTTGTTCCTTGTTGCATTGTATTTATGAAAAATTGATAACTGATAAAAGTAAAATGCAAAGTGTTTGTGATATTTGTAATCTTTTGGATATATGTTCTGGTTCAACACAATTTACGCAGATTGGAGCAGTGACGCGAAGCTGAAATCGTGAATGGCGTATTACGTGTGACGCATTAAGCTCGACGTGCAACGTGCCACCATGTTGAAGGTATTGCCTTTCATTATTGTTCCACGATTCATTCTAGGCAATTTATTTCAGTGATAAGATAGCACTGTAAACGTCACATTTCGAAGATTGCTTGCAACTGTAAAATATGCAGTCCTATGAACGTGGCGTCAGCGAACTTCAGCAAATTTCTCCTCGTAACCTAAACTTCACTTTGCGGTATATTTCAAATCTACTATTGCCACTGGTGAGGTTATTTTATTTATTATCAGAAATTTATACTGCTACGATAGAAATAATATTCCAGTAACTGATATTTGACTTTTTTGCTTTATGAACTGTTACTTCACCATGACAACTCAAAATATTCTTCCACCGCCTGTATTTTTGGAGGAACCTGGTCCAACATCCCTTGATTCGGAAGACTGGTGTGATGCTTTCACTACATATTTGGAAGCGATTGGGGGTGAAGTTTATGTTTCGAGCAAAAAATTAGCAATACTGAAGTTGAGCCTGGGCATAGATGGAAGAAAGGTTTCAAAAACTCTTCCTAAGTCTGTTAATAATGTAAGAAGTGCAGGAGATTAAAATACAGAAGAAGTGGAAGATGTATATGAGTTAGCTCTAGCAGCTGAAAACTATGGAAAATATGTAAGCATAGTTGTATAGAGACACAAATAATTTTCCCGCAAACAATTACATGGGGAAAGAATTGAACAGTATGTGGCTGCGTTGAGAAGATTATCTATAACATGTAAATTCAGAGATCTCAAGATGAAATAATAAGAGATCAGTTGATAAATGCTACTAATAATTCAAAAATACAAGAAAAATTACTGGACTTGAAAGACCCCACATTGGAAAAGACCTTGGAAATTGCAGAGCGTATTGAGAATACGTCGCAGTATGTGAAGGAATAGTATAGAGGAGGGTCTAATGTAGAAGCATGTTCAACTGAAGTGTGTAGTGTCATCAGCCACAAGAAAGCTATACAACAAGAAGATGGCGAAAACAGTGTGGACAAGAAACCAGTTCAAAATTTTAGGAGGTCATGTTATAGATGTGGTAGCAATACACATAAAGCTGATGCAGCTCACTGTCCAGGTCTGAAAAGCAAATGTTATAAATGTAAGAAAATATGTCATTTTACAAGAGTATTTAAAGCGAATGATGCTTCCTATACGAAACAAATGGTAAATGTTATTGACGACAACTCAGTAGTAGATTCAGAAAGTGATAGTGATATCGTTGATGAGTCAACTGAGTGCAATGACTTAAAAACATAAATTGTCCACCAAAATGTATTATTTGCGTTGACAATGAAAAAATACCTATGTGGGCTGACTCATGTTCACCTATCACCATAATAGATAAGAAAGTGTGGATGGAGTTGGGTTCTAAAGAACTGTTAACTACTGATGTGAATCCTGTGGGTTATTGTGGTCAAAAATTGCCTGTACTTGGTTATTTCATAGCTAAGATAATGCCTCACAGTAGGGAGGCTAGGGCCAAAATTTATGTAGTTTAGAAAGGCAAGCCATTGTTAGGATGGTTAGATCGAAAAGCTTTAAAAATTATAAATAATCCTAACCATCCACTGCAAGTCTTAATGACTGAACCAAAATGTGTTGACAAATGGATACTAAGTTTTCCTAATTTATTCAAAGACATGTTAGGTTGTTTAAAGAAATATAGACATCGCCTAATCCTCAAAGATGGTTCAACTCCAAAGGTGCACAAAGTTCGAAATGGTCCTTCAACATTGAGAGAGCCTTTCAAGAAGGAATTAACAGATTGTGTGAGGAAAACATTATAGAACCAATTGAGGCATCAGATTGGTTAAGTCCCATTGTGATTGCACGAAAACCTGATGGAAATATTCACATGTTTGTGGACTTGAGGGACTTAAATGAGTGTATATGGGTTGATCATCATCTATTGCCTCACATTATTGAAATGCTTGCCAGTGTGGATAAAGGAAAAGTCTTTTTAACCTTGGACCTATCAAGCGCATACCATCAGGTTTTTTTGCAATCAGAATCTAGACATTTAACATCGTTTATAACACCTGAAGGTGCATTCTAATTAATTTGAATACCTTTTGGACTGGCGTCTGCTTCTGCAGTTTTTCAGAGAGAATGCAGGGAGTGTTAAAAGTAACCCTGGGCGGTGAACTACGCTCTGCTTGTGGAGTTTGTGAAGTTTTGGCAGCTTCGCGATTTGCGGTGAACACAAAGTTGTTGAATACTTTGTAATCAACAGCGTATCATAGCTGTTTTCTTCTCCGCGCGCTCCATATGCGTTCTTGCGTGCCCGGTAATGACTTACCATGGTTCTGCTATTTTCTCTCCTGGTCGCATACGCCATGAGGTTTGGAATCTGGCCGCACAATCCTGCAAGACTGCGCGAACGCGATCACGTCATTTGGATGCGCAAACACGTCATTTGGATGCGCGATCTTCGTTCCGGCGCAGTGCTGGTAAGATCGCGTTCCCGAATACGCAGAAACTACAATCTGGCACAGAATATCTCTTGAGCATGATAAAACCTTCTTGAAAATTATCGTTTTGCTCAGAAAAAACCCTCAGGTTGTGATTTGGCTGCAGTCTTTTGTGCAAAGAGTCCTCTTTCTTTTCTACTCTTTTGTTCAAGAGGAAGGAAGTGCCCTTGAGTCTCCAACTTCCTGTTCCCGTCCAGCAGGCTCCTACCAGTGCTTTGTCCATGTGCTGTTCACTTTCATTTGGATTTGGAGCTGGAAGGATCACTTTTTTGTGTATGTCTGCTGCATCATGTCATTGGATTGGATTTATTGAGGACTTTTGGCTTTGAAATTTATTTGACAAGTTGGAGAATTGGTGTACATGTTTGTTTGATTTGGGATTTTTTTTTAACCTACAGTTTTCTGGGCTTTTCAATCCTTGTTAAAAGCTATTGTTGTGGGAAGCCTGTACTTTCATGATTGGCCAACTAGTATTTCTTTGGAATTTCATCCAGTAGGTCCAGAGGTACCCATGGGTCCAACCATGTTTCTGTGGTGTCTGTTGAATTTCAAGTCTTTAAACATCATGGATGACATTGGATTCGATTGCAAACTGTGTTTTTGGAGTGGAATTTCAGTTTTTGGATGTGTGTTAATTAGATATTTGCTTTTCAGCCACTAGGTAACCCTAGGACTTCATATAGTTAGTGTAGGCCTGCTTGAGTTCATTGTATGTACTTTCTGTGGGTGGCCTGGCCATGTGGTGGCAGACATTGTGTGGGACCAGCCACTGTGCTTTTGCCATAGGCCTCCAAGCTTGTGACCTAGTCTGCCAGTCGGCCCAGAGGAACTAATCAAGTCATCATGGGTGCGTGAAAGTTAAACAACTGTTTTTGTGGTGTTTGTTTAATTATTAACATCATGTATGGCATGGATGGCTTCGGATTGATTTGCAAAATATGGTTTTTGGGTTGGAATTGAAGGTTTTGGGAGTGTGTTAAATAATAGAGTTTTTTCTGCCAGTAGGTAACCCTAGGGATTCAGCTTGCATAGTTTTGGTAACTTTGCACAGTGCCACATCGCGACCTTACAGTTTTTGTCTTCTTCGCGTGCTCAATCTGTGTGCTCAAACACACGATAACAACTTTTTGTACAGAATACGCTGCCAAACACACCAAATTTGCAATCTGGCAAGAAATATGTCTCGAGCTGCATAAAATCTTCTGGAAAATGATGATTTTGTTCATTTTACTAAAAAAACTCCTCAGGTTGTCATTTGGTTGTAGTTTTTAGAGCATGGACTCATTTTTCTGTTTTCTAATTCTTTTTTAAAAGAGGACGGAAGTTCCCCAGAGACTACAACTTCCTGTTCCTGTACTTTGTATGTACTTTTTTGTTTTGGGGGGGCTGACCATGTGGGTGGCGGCCATTTTGTGAAACCAAGCATTGTGCTTTTGCCATAGGCATGCATTGTCTGTCTTCTCTTTCTTTTCATGATGTTTTGGGTGGTCAGGCCATGTGGTGGCAGCCATTTTGTGTGACCTTCCACTGTGCTTTTGCCATCCGCCTCCAAACTTGTGGCCTATTCTGCCAGTAGACCTAAACTCCCAGAGGTAGTCATCGGGGGTGCTTGATGTAGCTCTTTCTATGTTGTCTGTTGAATTTCATTAGGGCATGGATGGAATTGGATTGAATTCCCAAATGTGGTTTTTGGGGTGTAGTTAACTTTTTGGATGTTTGTTAATAAATGCCTTTGTGTATGTGTTGTTGTTGTATAACTTTCCAACCATTTTAGCCATGCAGATTTTCTTTCTTGCATTAAGCTGTCATGTATAACAGGCATCCTCCTATGTCTGGCCTTATAGGGATATAGGCCTGCTTGAGTTCATTGTGTTCTGGGCTTTACCCATGTGCTTGTGATGAGTGACTATGTGGCTGGGGGCCGTGGTGGTGGTAGTAGTAGTGTGCTGTTTTGTTTTTGCCACATACGTCTTTGTGTCTTTCCATTGTTCCTGTTGGCTTACTGTTTCCATCCCCATTGCTATCTGCTGCAGGTCAATGATGCTGCATCCATCCGACATGATGCACAAAATAAGGACAAACAAGTTCCACTTCCCCTACATTTGTATTTTAGTTATTTGCTATTTCTTCTCTTACTGGGTGTACTAACACTACTAGTAATTAAAATTAAAGCACAACAAATTCCACATTTGACAGATGTTCTTTGCTTGTAGGTGCACAAAAGACTGAGGAGGAGGTGTCTGCCATCATTCATCGCCCGTTGTACTGCCAGACAGACGTCCTTCTGTTGTACGTGAGGTGCGGTGTGACCTGACCAGACATCTCTGCAACTTGTGCAGCTGAGTGCTGGTGACATCTGAAGAAGATGGGCCCAAAGAAAGCAGTTACCAGGTCCTCCAAGACCAAGAAAGTTGCCGAGAAGAAGAAGGAAGAATAGAAGAAGGAAGTGACACTTAAGTCTGGTGTTGACCCCAAATCCTTTTTTTGGGAAACCAAAAATTATGCTTGCAGCAGCGGTGTCCGGGGGGCAAGCTGGGGGCAGCACCTCCGCATCAGTGGGCCCAACCCACCAACCCAGGCCCAAGCAGATGAGTGTTGAAGAGGTAGCCAACCTAATGGTGGAAAGCAGTGATGCCTAGCCTGACCTATCTAAAAGTAGTACACAATCAAAGCATGAGGGAACACAGCAGATAAGTGGTGAACTACAACAACCGCAACCACCGCACACAATTGTAGTTGTTATTCCCCCTCGAAGTTGTGCCAGTTCAGGATTTGAGCCTTTTGCAGAGCAAGAAAAAGAAGAAGCTTCTCATGCAGGAGATCTATTGTCTTCCAAATCCCCACCAAGGAAAAGGAGGGTTAGTCCATTGAGTTGTTCACCAAGCCTCCCTTCTAATGATCTAGATCTCACTTGGGAGTCACAACAACCTGAGCATGAGAGGGAGATACATCCCAAGACCAGGCTAGGGAAAAGGAAGGTTCCAGAAAGCCTTACACTTATGGAGGTCGATGTAGAACAGCAGGACAATGATGATGATGAGTCTGACCCAGTCATCACGAGCTTCATTACCGGCCCTGAGGACATGGAGGCCAACAATTTTACCCTATCCAGAATGGCTGGGACTAGTAGGGATGTAGCACGGATACCTCCAAAACACGCAAAACCAACACGACCTCTAGAATCCATATTTTTATTAGCAAAGGGCCGGCAGCATCCTACATCCAACATAAGCACCACCTCAGCAGAAGTAGGTAGTGGTTCTTCTGCACAGCCACATAGTCAAATTCAACACAGACTCTCCAGTTCATCCAGCACCGGAAGTGGCACCTCTAGCAGGAGACAAAAGTTAAGCTCCCCAGTGTGGGACTTCTTTACGGTTAGCGTAAAGGAGGAGAACATTGCTATATGCTCCATTAGTCATTCCTCTGTTAGTTGTGGTAAGCTTGGTACAAACTATGGTACCAGAGGCCAAATGACCCATTTGAAAACTGGAACCATTGATGTTGGTGAGGATAACCGAGTAAAAGGTTCACTCACGGTCGAACAGGAAGAAGAAGAAGAGGGAGACATTCTATCTGGTAGTGATACACAAAGCAGCCCTGTCCCCAGTACTGCAGTGGTACGGCCCACATCCTCCGCATCAGTAACATCTCAGTGGAACAAGAGTAAGAGTTAGCCAGAGTCACCAAGGAGTACTGCGATGCAAAGTGCTGCGTCGAGCCGAACAGAAAGAAATACCATGCAGCGTACCATTCTTAGCATGTTTACTAGGCAGGAGGGAAAGTACGAACGCAACCATCCAATAGCACGTTTGTACAATGCAAAGCTGGCTAAAATGTTAGCACTGGACCTTCTGCCTTTTTCTTTTGTTGAAGGGGTGGGTTTTCTGGAATTTGTGACAAACATTTGCTTAAAATGGAAGTTTCCCAGCTGCTACTATTTTGCTTAAGTTACTGTTCTAGCACTGCATCACGATGTGCTGGAATTGCTTGGAAAAGCCTTACATCAGAGTCCTGTTCATAGTATCCACCTCACAACAGACATATGGACTAGTTGCCAAGCCACTGATTACATGTGCATCACTGCACACTGGATCTTTTTTTCAGGCGTTAGAGAAAAGCTAGCTGCAGGCGTTGACACTGCTGAGATTTTTAAAGACACTCGCAGACATGCAACTGTAGCCTTGTTTGCTATGAAGAAATCTCATACTGCTGCAAACATTTTGGCTGAGTTTAAAAGCAAGGTCTTTGAATGGCTGCAACCAAGAGGCCTTAACATTCATTTTTTTGCCACATACAATGGCAGTAATGTAGTTAAGGACATGAACAATGGTGGCTATTTCAGGGTCCCGTGTTTGGCACACTGCATTAACATTGTTGTTCAAGACTTTCTTAAAAATGAAAGCAAAGTCAGCAACTTACTGACCACCTGCAGAAGAATATGCTCACATTTCAACCATTCAGCCCGGAAGCAGCTAAGGGTCATTCAACGTGAGCATAAAATGCCAGTCAAAGCAGTCATCCAGGAGGTGCCAACACGTTGGAACTCAACTTATTACATGCTTCATCGTCTGTTTGAGCAGTACATACCACTTAATGCTTATGTCATGACAAGAAGATTAGGGGCTCCTACTGTGAAAGCCATGACCATTGAGATGTGGCAATGGGACCTCGTTAACTGCCTGACAGAAATACTACTTCCTTCTGAGGTCTTCGCACGTGCTGTCAGCAGGGAGGACTGTACTATGGGACAATCTATCCCATTGTTGTACATGCTAGAGCAACAGCTGAAGGAGGTGTCTGAAACATACGAACGTGTGGATGACAAAGTAGTTGCATGTTATTTGGCGAACACCTTAACCGTCCGCTTATCTGACAATACAAGGTTTCAAAAAAAGATTGTGTCACATCGACATTACATTACTGCCACAATTTTGGATCCACGGGACAAATTATTTCTGAACAGTAATGCAGTAATTCCTTTTTCGAAAGGGGATGTAGCCAAGTACAAAACTTTAATAGCTGAGGAAGGCACTGATTTTGAAAATGAACGGCTCTTAATTGGAGGCCTTCTAGTGCCAGCCCAGGACAGTGCAAGTACTACAGGGAATCCAGAGTCAAGTTCTTCTTCAGAGCATGAGAGCAGTGCATTTGCCTCCCAGCAGTCACCAAATCTACCAATAACATCAACAACAGCACCAACAGGATCTGATTCATCAGATACAGCAAAAAAAATAGCTGCATGATCTCTACAGAAAGGGATGGGTAAGTCCATTGCTGATGCAAAGTCCAAGAGGCCAAGCAAATCGGAGCACCCCTGAACATTGAGCGGATGGTCCAGGCCTATCTGGATGACACAACAGAGGTCTTCAAGGAGCAAAGCGTATTGGTATGGGAAAAATAGCCAATGGCTAGTGCTCAGCAGGTTGGCGATAAAGTATCTGGCTTGCCCTGTCGCAAGTTTCTCTTCTGAGCGTGTTTTCAGTGCTGCTGGTGTTATTGTAAGTGTGAAAAGGACCAGTCTCTCGCCCATAAGCGTGGAGAGGTTAACCATGATCAAAATAAATCAGCTCTTCATACCACCAGACTAAAAAATACGTGAATCACAGCAGGAAGTGGAGAGCGTCTCCGAAGACATAAGTAGTGGGTTACAAGACCTACTTCTGTCTGAAACACCAGAGTTTGGGGACAAGCTCCTCTTCCCTGACAACTAGGCTTTCAAAGTATTACTTTCTCCCTTCCTTTATTTGGGCCCGATTCACAGAATGAACTTAAGACTCAGTCCTAAACTTACTACTATTTTGGTATTCACAGAATGCACTTACTACTTTTGGCATTCACAGAATGAACTTACTACTTTTGGTATTCACAGAAGTTAGGATTTTGTCTTAAGTTTGTCTTAAGACAAACTTAAGACAGACTTAAGACAGACTTAAGACAAAATCCTAACTTCTGTGAATACCAAAAGTAGTAAGTTCATTCCGTGAATGCCAAAAGTAGTAAGTGCATTCTGTGAATACCAAAATAGTAGTAAGTTTAGGATTGAGTCTTAAGTTCATTCTGTGAATCGGGCCCATAGTGTGTATATCTGTCTTTCTGGTTCAAATCAAGCCACAACAAATCCATCACCACTGTCTCTTATTTTTATTTACCTATTGGAGTTGCACATCTGTGGATTTAACTGTCCACTCCACTCCTTAGAGACCTGATCCATCTTCCTGACTCGCCCTAAATACATTTCCATCTTGCCAGACATTGGATGGAGATGGAGAATAGTACAATAAGGTAGCATCTAACAGCCCCTCTATAACAAGTTAAACGTACGTGACTATAGCCATCTTTTGTGTTGTTTCCAATCCGAAACGCATCACTGCCTTAAGGCTACCACCTCTGTCTGCAGGAATCCACAACTCTTTACTGTCAGAACTTGAGCAGGCATTCAAATCTAAAGTAAACTCATCATCACTTTCAGAAGGCTCAGCATCTCTGATCTGACAGGCAAAGAGAAGAGCAAGAATGGTATATGATTTATAAATGATGCCGTGCATTGCATTGGAGGTTTGCTGACTCTGAGCAAATGTGCATGAAGACGAACTATACTAGTAGTTAAAATATTAACAAAGTAAAAGTGACTCAAGTGATAGTCAATGTTTTCATGTTGTTTAATAATAACCAATTGTACTCCTACTACTGCAGATGCAGTTTCGACTTACTTAATCAGAGTCACTCACTACAGACTGAGTTAGTGTTGGTCTGTTGGACACCACATACACGTACCACATCATGATGATGACCATACTATCTTTGCACGCAGTCAGTCAGTTGGATCTGAGATGATTGATGGAATAACCGCGTTTCATGAACTGGCATAAAAGGTAAACACAACCATTCAACAAAAACCACAGCAGACCTAGGCTACATGTCCGTGCAGAGGTGGAGTCGAATAGTGGTATGATGACTGAGAGTGGCACATTCATTTAGTCACAATGCTAGGTTGCTGTATATTTCTTTTGTCTGGCTATGTAAAAAATTAAGGTAAATGGAGTTTGGGTCATGGCCTGGTGCTGTGGGCCTGTTCTGTGCTGGCTTCTGTCCTGTTGTTCTTGTAGATTAATGCTGTGTAAATACTAGAGTAGACACAATGTATCGAAACCGCCTCAGTCTGAAAGTCTTTTCAATCAAAAGTCTTGTCTTTTTGCACTACACCGTAATTGATGCTTTTTTAAATTCATTTTTCAATACCTCTTTTGGTTTTCTATCAAAACTTAAAGGCCGGCCTTTTACCAAGTGCTATTATACTTGGAGCAACAACTCACAATTACCTTACCAATCCTCATCAGCCAGCCAGAAGCACCCAAGAATGATGTGCAGAGTGTCCATGGAAGGAAGGACCAAGATGAATTTGGACCTGGATAATACAGTAACTTTAGTATCATATTTGTCTTTTAAATAATTTGATTCTTTTTTTCTCTTCATTCATTTTACGATTGTGTGACTTTGTTTGCTAATTGGTCCATACGACTATTTTTTAATTTTCTTTGCTAGCTTTCAGCCAGGTACAGCAGGTAATTAGGGTTTCTCTGAGGGCATACAGGCAAGGCAAATTTCATATAATACTACTTCCCTGTACTGTCTCATTAACCATCAAGTTATCTTCATCATGCATGCATTTCCTTTTTTTTCTCTTTGTAGATTTATTGGATAGTGGATCATCGTCATCTTCAAATATTGTTTTGCTTTTGTTGTCTCCATGCAAACTGTTTTTCTTTTACAAACCTTTCCCCAGACCCTCCTTCCCATCCATTCGTCAAACCCTAACCCTTTCCCCCGGGCTGTGTGATTTTATTTTGAGGTGTGATGTCACTACATTAAATGTACATCAACAATTGATCATACGCTTGCTGGGGCAGATGTGGTAAAAGCAACACTAATCAAATGTCAATGAAGCAGGGCGAGGATCTTCTTCTGCTTGCCCACCTATGCTCAGTCTATGTATAAGCCACTTAATTTTCCAAAGGGACTCACCGAATACATCATAAATAATTGCCGGCTATGGTTGGATTTACAGCATTGATGATTGTGTTAAGTCACTCCTTCGGCACAACTACAGTTTAACTTCTTAGCTTCTTGTACTGGGTTGTCCCCGTCACAATTATGTTTTCTTTTAGTTTAGCAGTTGCAATATTGTTTGTTTGGCAGTCTTACTATGTACTGTACTTTTCTACTACTCCCACAGTCTCTCTCAGGCAAGTGATTGTCTCTTTTTTTTGTTTGCAAATGCTACTGCCAGTGTTTACTACTACCACCATAACCATGGCACCTTCTCCATTCTCTTGGGAAACCATGCAGCCATTGCTGTGCCGAACTTAATCTTCATCAATCACAGGTAAGATAAGTTTGCTGGGAGGTATAATGGACTAGTTTGCATGTTTGCATGTTACAAAATTGGCAGATTATTTAAATCAAACACTGGCTGCTTCCTGCATCTGCAAGGAAACCTTTTGACGTACATAAATCCGTGAAACAGTAACCCACCCACAAGTCCAAGTACAACCAATGTTCAAAAAATAAGAAACCCCAACACCCAATTCCCACCCACCAACAAAAGTACTAAAAAAGGGGCAAATTAACTTGATCCATCTACAATCGGCGGGCTTTGAGGTGTTTGTCCAGGAGGATTTTGACGCGCTCCTCTAATTGGTCCTCCAGCGGTGCCATCCAGAGGAGAAGTTTCTGGCGAAATGCACACAACTTATATTTGTATCCATGTGGGGGGCAGCAGTTGTTGAAAAACGGCGGCGGTGGGCGGCTGCCTGACCGCGGCGCCGTACTACTGCAGGCGGAGCCTAGCTTGCGCCTGTGGCATTGGAAAAGGCAGCAGCTGCTGCCACCGCCTCCTCCTCATCCATGCCTGAGCCACCAGCCAGCGGTATTCCTCATAGATGGCCTGAAGTTTCAGTTCATGGGCCCTGCCTGCCAACTCCTTCCATGTTGTTTTTTGGGAAGGAGGGTCTATTAAGAAGGAAACACAATTGTAACAAAAACTCTTAGCAAAACAATAACACAAAATTAATTCAACACATAGTGGCCCTGTAGCCATAAACGATGGATTTAGGACCAGATCTCTGTACTGGGGTGAATGCATGACTTTGTTCTGCACTCTGTCCGTCAACTGTGGTTTTTGCATTTGTCACCCCGAGTGGGATGGCTGGAATGCCAGAAACCAGTCCTCGGAAGCTTGTTTTCGGTCCAGGGAAGGCGAGGCTTGGAAGTTCGGGCTGGGCTGTTCCAGTGAGGCACAGGGTCAGACTGATTTGCATTTGGCCATGTCTGAACTGGGGTGGTGTGGAGTGCAAAAAAACGATGGATTTAGGCCCAGATCTCTGTACTGGGGTGAATGTATGACATTGTTCTGCATTCTGTCCATCAACTGTGGTTTTTGCATTTGTCAGCCCGATTGGGATGGGAATGCTCAGACGTGAGTCCCATGCACTCCACACCACTGGATTCAAGCAAGCCGGGCTGATGATGGCTGGAATGCCAGAAACCGTTCCTCGGAAGCTTGTTTTCGGTCCAGGGAAGGCAAGGCTTGGCAGTTCGGGCTGGCCTGTTCCCATGAGGCACAGGGTCAGACTGATTTTGCATATGGCCATGTCTGAACTGGGGTGGTGTGGAGTGCAAAAAAACAATGGATTTAGGCCCAGATCTCTGTACTGGTGTGAATGTATGACATTGTTCTGCATTCTGTCCATCAACTGTGGTTTTTGCATTTGTCACCCCGAGTGGGATGGGAATGCTCAGACGTGAGTCCCATGCACTCCACACCACTGGATTCAAGCAAGCCGGGCTGATGATGGCTGGAATGCCAGAAACCGTTTCTCGGAACCTTGTTTTCGGTCCAGGGAAGGCAAGGCTTGGCAGTTCGGGCTGGGCTGTTCCCATGAGGCACAGGGTCAGACTGATTTGCATATGGCCATGTCTGAACTGGGGTGGTGTGGAGTGCAAAAAAACAATGGATTTAGGCCCAGATCTCTGTACTGGGGTGAATGTATGACATTGTTCTGCATTCTGTCCATCAATTGTGGTTTTTTGCATTTGTCACCCGAGTGGGATGGTAATGCTCAGACATGAGTCCCATGCCAGAAACCGGTCCTCGGAAGCTTGTTTTCGGTCCCGGGAAGGCATGGCTTGGCAGTTCGGGCTGGACTGTTCCCATGAGGCACAGGGTCAGACTGATTTGCATATGGCCATGTCTGAACTGGGGTGGTGTGGAGTGCAAAAAAACGATGGATGTAGGCCCAGATCTCTGTACTGGGGTGAATGTATGACATTGTTCTGCATTCTGTCCATCAACTGTGGTTTTTGCATTTGTCACCGCGAGTGGAATGGTTATTCTCAGACGTGAGTCCCATGCACTCCACACCACTGGATTCAAGCAAGCCGGGCTGAAGACGGCTGGAATACCAGAAACCAGTCCTTGGAAGCTTGTTTTCGGTCCAGGGAAGGCATGGCTTGATAGTTCGGGCTGGACTGTTCCCATGAGGCACAGGGTCAGAATGATTTGCATATGGCCATTTCTGAACTGGTGTGGTGTGGAGTACAAGAAACGATGGATTTAGGCCCAGATCTCTCTACTGGGGTGAATGTATGACATTGTTCTGCATTCTGTCCATCAACTGTGGTTTTTGCATGTGTCACCCTGAGTGGGATGCGTATGCTCAGACGTGAGTCCCAGGCACTCCACACCACTTGATTCAAGCAAGCCGGGCTGAAGACGGCTGGAATGCCAGAAACCGGTTCTTGCAAGATTGTTTTTGGTCCATGGAAGGCATGGCTTGGGCGTTCTCGCTGGACTGTTCCCATGAGGCACAGGGTCAGACTGATTTGCATATGGCCATGTCTGAACTGGAGTGGTGTGGAGTGCAAAAAAACAATGGATTTAGGCCCAGATCTCTGTACTGGGGTGAATGTATGAAATTGTTCTGCATTCTGTCCATCAACTGTGGTTTTTGCATTTGTCACCCCGAGTGGGATGGGTATGCTCAGACATGAGACCCATGCACTCCAAACCACTGTATTCAAGCAAGCCGGGCTGAAGACGGCTGAAATGCCAGAAACCGGTCCTCGGAAGCTTGTTTTCGGTCCAGGGAAGGCATGGCTTGACAGTTCAGGCTGGACTGTTCCCATGAGGCGCAGGGTCAGACTGATTTGCATATGGCCATATCTGAACTGGGGTAGTGTGGAGTGCAAAAAAACGAGGGATTTAGGCCCAGATCTCTGTACTGTGGTGAATGTATGACATTGTTCTGCATTCTGTCCATCAACTGTGGTTTTTGCATTTGTCACCCCAAGTAGGATGAGTATGCTCAGACATGAGTCCCATGCACTCCACACCACTGGATTCAAGCAAGCCAGGCTGAAGACAGCTGGAATGCCAGAAACCGGTCCTCGGAAGCTTGTTTTCGGTCCAGAGAAGGCATAGCTTGGAATTTCGGGCTGGACTGTTCCCATGAGGCACAGGGTCAGACTGATTTGCATATGGCCATGTCTGAACTGGGGTGGTGTGGAGTGCAAAAAAATGATGAATTTAGTCCCAGATCTCTGTACTGGGGTGAATGTATGACATTGTTCTGCATTCTGTCCATCAACTGTGGTTTTTGCATTTGTCACCCCGATTGGGATGGGAATGCTCAGACGTGAGTCCCATGCACTCCACACCACTGGATTCAAGCAAGCCGGGCTGATGATGGCTGGAATGCCAGAAACCGTTCCTCGGAAGCTTGTTTTCGGTCCAGAGAAAAGAAAAAGGCTTGGCAGTTCGGGCTGGGCTGTTCCCATGAGGCACAGGGTCAGACTGATTTTGCATATGGCCATGTCTGAACTGGGGTGGTGTGGAGTGCAAAAAAACAATGGATTTAGGCCCATGATCTCTGTACTGGGGTGAATGTATGACATTGTTCTGCATTCTGTCCATCAACTGTGGTTTTTGCATTTGTCACCCCGAGTGGGATGGGAATGCTCAGACGTGAGTCCCATGCACTCCACACCACTGGATTCAAGCAAGCCGGGCTGATGATGGCTGGAAAGCCAGAAACCGTTTCTCGGAAGCTTGTTTTCGGTCCAGGGAAGGCAAGGCTTGGCAGTTCGGGCTGGGCTGTTCCCATGAGGCACAGGGTCAGACTGATTTGCATATGGCCATGTCTGAACTGGGGTGGTGTGGAGTGCAAAAAAACAATGGATTTAGGCCCAGATCTCTGTACTGGGGTGAATGTATGACATTGTTCTGCATTCTGTCCATCAATTGTGGTTTTTGCATTTGTCACCTGAGTGATATGGTAATGCTCAGACATGAGTCCCATGCACTCCACACCACTGGATTCAAGCAAGCCAGGCTGAAGACGGCTGGAATGCCAGAAACTGGTCCTCGGAAGCTTGTTTTTGATCCCGGGAAGGCATGGCTTGGCAGTTCGGGCTGGACTGTTCCCATGAGGCACAGGGTCCGACTGATTTGCATATGGCCATGTCTGAACTGGGGTGGTGTGGAGTGCAAAAAAACGATGGATGTAGGCCCAGATCTCTGTACTGGGGTGAATGTATGACATTGTTCTGCATTCTGTCCATCAACTGTGGTTTTTGCATTTGTCACCGCGAGTGGAATGGTTATTCTCAGACATGAGTCCCATGCACTCCACACCACTGGATTCAAGCAAGCCGGGCTGAAGACGGCTGGAATACCAGAAACCAGTCCTCGGAAGCTTGTTTTCGGTCCAGGGAAGGCATGGCTTGATAGTTCGGGCTGGACTGTTCCCATGAGGCACAGGGTCAGAATGATTTGCATATGGCCATTTCTGAACTGGTGTGGTGTGGAGTACAAGAAACGATGGATTTAGGCCCAGATCTCTCTACTGGGGTGAATGTATGACATTGTTCTGCATTCTGTCCATCAACTGTGGTTTTTGCATGTGTCACCCCGAGTGGGATGCGTATGCTCAGACGTGAGTCCCAGGCACTCCACACCACTTGATTCAAGCAAGCCGGGCTGAAGACGGCTGGAATGCCAGAAACCGGTTTGTAGGAGAGTAGGGTCTGCTATCCTATGGTCACCTCAAATTTTTGCTTTTTGCTTCACTGGTTTCTGACTTAATGTGGCTGTGGGCCTGCTAATCAGACCCACAGCCTGCTGTTCTCTCTCTAAATTACTGCCAATGCACTTTAGGTGCATTACGAATTGGAACTGGTTCACCTTATGAGCCCCTGTATTAGTGCACCCTAGGTGCCCAGGGCATAGGTGTATCCAAGGCCTACCAGGGGCTGCAGCATGTATTGTGCCACCCCCGGCCTGGCCTCCATATTTGACACAACTGGCTGATCACTCAGCTAGGGTAAGTCGGTGTAACCACCTCTTACTTAGGTACAGTATGTCTGTGCCTAACCCTAAACTGGACACATATGTTCCTATCAGCCACTCCTATGGAAGGCCTCATCAATCCTGGAGGCAGAGTGCTTGGAAATATGTGAGATGGTGCTCTAGCATGAGCTGAGCCTGTCTGCAGCTGTCGGGAACCACTCCCTAAGCTGTTCCGGGATATTGCCATACCATATACTCTTAAGTGCATTATAATCCTCGCGGTTAAATGCTATCTTTGGTTTGGCTTTATCAAAACATGTCGAGTAAGGTGTCATACGAATTGGAATACTATCCCCTCGCCAATTCTGGCGACGGGGATAGCATTCCACCCTTCTAGAGGGACACGACATGTGTGTAGCCTTAACCCCGGTTAAAGTTAAACAGAGCCTCAGCTTCACAAAATGGACATTGCCACCACAGACACAAGTCTGGCCTCCTGCTGCTGACCGAAACTCGGCAGATGGTGGCCTGGACAAAGGGTTTCCTGCCTTGGGAGGTGCGAGCACCACCCCAGACAGGATTTTGTGTATTGGGTAGGACAGGGCTGAATAGAATCTGACATGCCCGGGGCACACAAGGTGTCCCCGTGCATAGGCCAGTCCAAACCGGTTCTGGGGCCTTCCAGCCCCAGTCCTGGCGCGGAGCTGGACAAAGGAAAGGGGGTGTAACCACCCCCCTTCCTGGTTCCTCCCAGAGGAGGGACCTAGTAGGTGATCCACCCCCAGTTTGGGAATAAGAGGGGGAGCAGTGCCATGGCACAGCAGATCATCCCGAAATCAACTTTAAACAAGAAGAAGACTGGACTTCGACATTCTGCTGCACAGAAGACTGAAGAGAATCTCCCTTGTGGCCTAGGAGTGGCCACCCTGTGAACACAGGTACCAACCAGCAACTCGACGTCTGCTTTGCCGCCGCCTCCCGCCAGAGACCGAGCCCAGAGCCCGACAAGAACCAGACTCCCAGACCTCTCCGAGCCCGATCCACAGTCCCTGCGAAGAGGGGACCCGTGGAGGCACCGAGTGACGTGGGACCGGACCTCTTGAAAGACACTCGAAAAGCTGACTGCGCAGCTTCTGAGGCATCCTCGACGTTGTGCTTTGGGGATTGAGAACCCCCACCACCGAGCAGCCCTTGCACTGAAGAACAGCCCTCCAGCATCTCCACGATCTGCGTGGGGCCCTTTTGCATTGTGCCACTCGACGCGCCATCCCGGCCACTAGCCACGCGGCCAGCGGCCATCTTGGCGACGAACCCGAAGGTTTACACAGCAGGTCTGGTTGCTCCAGACCTACCCAAGCTCCTGTGAAAAGGAGCCCCCGCTCTGACCTTGCTGGTCCGAGTGAACAGCATCTTTCAACTTCTGCGTGGCTTGCATTTGCCAAGGCCTGTTTGCTCCGATCAGGTCGCCGACACCGCCAACAGCGAGAAGCCTACGTGGGACAGCTCGTGACCGACTCCTGGACGTCCTCGACCCCGGGTATCCACGTGGCTGCAGAAAGAAGCTACCCGACAACGCCTGTTTGCACCCGACATCGCCTGGTTCCAATCTGGTTCCACGGTAGTCACTGGCTAGTGACTTTGAACACTGTCCCCTCTGCTTTCAGGTCTTCACATCTTCAGATCCACCCTTGGATCCACCGGAACTCTTCTTATCGAGCCGCCTGCAGCATCTTCAGCTCCAAGCACCATCGACCAGCGTGACGAAACCCGACACAACTTCGACCCTGTGCACCCGCTTCCTGTGGGTGAGGTAACTCAGCTCCGCCGGTGCTCCTGCACTGGTACACATCCCAAGGGCCTGTGTTTTAAGTTTCAGCTCCGTAGGTCACTCGGAAGGTTCCTAACTTTCTAACTTTGTGCTTTTTACGCACCATAGACTTTGCATTGAGAAGTGCGTGCACTTTGAACACTGCACCCGAGTCCCGTGGGCCTTTCCCGACTTAGTTAACTCCAGTCTCGAATAGCTCCAGCGATTCCCAAGGCCCTAGGCCTCTTCACTTTCCTCTTGGTATCTCTTATACCACTTTCTTAGTATATGGTTTAGGTGGCCCCTAGGGCTCATCCATATTGTGCAACTTTTGTGTATTTTAAACTGTCTTGTGATTTAACGCTTGTGCTTCTGTGCTCATAAAGAGTCCAGGGGATTTTAATAGTTAATAAATCAATATATATTTTCAATATATATCTGTGTGGTGTCCCTTTCATTTGGTATTCAAGGGGGTTGTGTATGGTATAACAGCTGGCTTCACATGCCTTTCAGAGTTTAGCCTAAGACTGCTTTGTCCACGTTACCACTAGGATAACTGGTCTACAAGGTTGAATTACAACCATCATCATAAGGGTTGCTTGGCATGGTACAAAGTGATCACTAGAATTAGTGAGCATTATATACCAGGCCAACTTCTCACATTGGTGAGCAGCGGATTGGGATCTGAGCTTGCTGTTGTTTTACCATTACAATCTTTGAGATTATCATTTGAAAGATCATACAGGTACCTGCTAGGTACATATAAAACAAGACTAGTATACATAAGTTCTACTGAACTTAGTTGTTGTAGAGCAAAGGGAGTAGCACACCCTAGCTACAACTACTAGATAGGTTTAGTAGGTAAACACCAGTGTAGGTAGATTGCAACACATCCACCCACACTAGAGCAATGTCTGGAACAGAGGGGTCCAGTGGACTTACTCCTGTTGAGAGTGACCCTCCAAGGGCACCATCCCAGTTTGCTATTTTTCCCTTTAAGGAATTAAGACAGCTTTGTGTCTTAAGGGGTCTGAAGACAGGGCCTTCCCCTACTACAGACCACCTAAGAGAGCTCTTGGATCAGTCTGAGGCTCTAAAGACCTCTAAAGCAAACCCCACAGGGGATGCTGAAGGAGGCCATCCTTCAGAGGATGACACTGTAGACACCCCTGCCCCTATCATCCTGGTAGATGAGGAAGCCTCCACCACTGGAGCTCCTCAGGTAGATGAAGAGGAAGAGGAGGAGGTGGAAAGCAGTGAGTCAGATGATGACAGAGATAGTCAGGTGCTGGTCAGTAGACTGAACCAGGCTAACTTAAGTCAACTTGGGAATGAATCAGGTAACAACCCATTCAGACCCCCAGGTGGACTTAACCAGGGCCATAGGAGGAGGAGGCATCACTCAGGTGAATCCAATACCTCCCATGTCTCTAGAGGCTCTCATGGTCACTCCAGAAAGGAGATGACTAGCCCTCAGAGAAGGGAACATGAGGCCAAGATGAGAGAGGCTGAGCTTAGGATCCAGAGGCAAGAGTTAGAGGTTGCCCTGGCTAAGGAGAAACTTGCTAGAGCAAGACAGCCTAGAGAGAGTGGGGTAATAGAACCCACTGGTGGCAGCAATATCCACAAGGATAAAGACAGGTCTTTTGATAATAGAAACCTGAGTAAGATTGTGCCCCCCTACAAAGCTGGGGATGATATCCATACATGGATTACTGCAATGGAGAGAGCCTGCAGAGTACAGCAGATCCCTCAGGAGCAGTGGGCAGCAATCTTGTGGCTCTCCTTTGAAGGTAGAGGCCGAGACAGACTCCTCACAGTTAGTTATGGGGATTCTAGAAACTACCTGGTCCTGAAGAGTGCTCTGATTGATGGGTTAGGCTTAACCACTGAACAGTACAGGTTAATGTTCAGAGATACCCAGAAGACACAGACTCAGGACTGGTCCGAATTTGTTGAGTGTGCCACTAAGGCTCTGGAGGGATGGTTGCTGGGAAGCAAGGTTACAGACTATGAAGGATTGTATAATTTGCTGATGAGAGAACAAATTTTAAATAATTGTCAGAACCAGCAGTTGCATCAACATTTGGTTGACTCAGATTTGACCTCTCCCCAAGAATTGGGAAAGAGGGCAGATAAATGGGTAAGAACCAGAGTTAAGCAAAAGAACCAGAACCAGAACCAGGGTGGTGACCAGAAGAAAACAGACCAGAAGGGTGGGGAGCAGAAAGCTAAAGACCAGAAGTCTTCAACAGGGCCCCAAACTGAGACAGAGGGTGGGTCCCAAACTTCCAAGAAGAAGAAGAAAGAAGGTCAGAAGAAACCCTGGTGTAAAACTTGTAAGAACACCTCTCACTGGACAAGTGAGTGAAAAAAGGGTGGAGCCCCCAGCACTGCAGCCCCTAAGGCACCTGCACCCACTAGTACAGTTAGCAGTGCTGGTCCTCAAGCCAAGGGATTAGTGGGAATCACTTTGGGAACTGAAGGAGATTCTGACCTAGTCAGAACTCTTACACAGGCTGTTCTGGTTTGTGAAGGGGACATAGATTTGACCCCTGACATAAGTCCCAGTAACCTGGGCAAATACAGACAGACACCTTTGATTAACAACAAAGTGGCTCAAGCTTACAGGGACACATGTGCCAGTGTCACTATGGTGACACCTAACTTTGTGGACCCTGGACAATACATGCCAGGCGATGATTACCTGGTGACCAATGCCAGCAATGTCACTACTACACATAGTGTGGCACTTGTTAACTTTTCCTGGGGAGGGGTAACTGGCCTAAAGAAAGTTGTGGTTAGTGCTGATCTCCCAGTAGAATGTTTGTTGGGCAATGACCTGGAGAACTCTCTATGGTCAGAAGTTGAGTACAGGACTCATGCAGAGATGTTAGGGATATCATCACATGTCCTTGCTGTGACCAGGTCACAGGCCAAAAAGTGCCTCTCTGAACCTCAGGTCTTGGATCCTGGAACAATGGACCAAGTACCTCCCAAGAAGAAGAACAGGAGGGTTAAGGCTGCGCCTTCCCAACTGCCTACGAGTGAGGATCAGGCTTCACAGGAAACTGATCTGGAGACCCCTGAAGGAACTGTCCCTGAAGAACTTGAACCTGATCAGGTTGAGTTTCTGGGAACAGGGGGACCTTCTAGGGCAGACTTGGGGCAGGCTCAGTTAACCTGTCCTTCTCTTGAACCCCTCAGACAGCAGGCTGCTGCTGAGGCTGCTGGGAATGCTCAAGGTGCCCATAAAGTATATTGGGACGATGGACTCCTTTATTCAGAGGCTAGAGACCCCAAGCCTGGTGCTACCAGGAGGTTGGTTATACCTCTGCAATTTAGGGGCTTCCTACTCACCTTGGCCCATGATATTCCTTTAGCAGGACACCTAGGCCAGAACAAGACTTGGGACAGGCTTGTCCCTCACTTTCACTGGCCTCACATGTCTGAAGACACCAAGGAGTTTTGTCGCTCCTGTGAAACCTGCCAAGCCAGTGGTAAAGCAGGTGGAACAACAAAGGCCCCCCTGATACCACTACCTGTGGTGGGGGTTCCCTTTGAGAGAGTGGGGATTGATATTGTTGGTTCAATGGATCCCCCTACAGCATCTGGGCACAGATTCATACTGGTGGTAGTGGATCATGCCACCAGGTACCCAGAGGCAATTCCCCTTAGGACCACAACAGCTCCTGTTGTGGCCAGGGCCTTACTTGGAGTTTTCTCCAGAGTGGGGTTTCCTAAGGAGGTAATATCAGATAGAGGTGCCAACTTCATGTCTGGATATTTGACAGCTATGTGGAAGGAATGTGGTGTAAACTACAAGTTCACCACTCCTTATCACCCACAATGCAATGGGCTTGTTGAAAGATTTAACAAGACCCTAAAGGGCATGATTAAAGGATTACCTGAAAAGCTCAGGCGAAGATGGGACATCCTTCTGCCCTGCCTTTTGTTCGCTTACAGAGAGGTCCCTCAAAAGGGGGTTGGCTTCAGCCCCTTTGAATTGTTGTTTGGGCACCCTGTAAGAGGACCCCTGTGTCTAGTGAAGGAAGGATGGGAGTTACCTCTCAAAAAGCCTAAACAGGACATAGTGGACTATGTACTTGGTCTCCGCTCCAGGATGGCAGAGTACATGGAAAAGGCATCCAAAAACCTTGAGGCTAGCCAAGAATTACAAAAAGCTTGGCATGACCAAAAGGCTGTCCTTGTTGAATTTCAGCCTGGACAGAAGGTATGGGTGTTGGAGCCAGTGGCCCCAGCAGCACTCCAAGACAAATGGTCTGGACCCCATACAATTCTGGAAAAGAAGGGAGAGGTTACCTACTTGGTGGACCTAGGGACTCCCAGGAGCCCCCACAGGGTGCTCCATGTGAACAGATTGAAGGCATATGTCAGCAGGGCAGACATGGGCTTGCTCATGGCTACAGATGAGGGACAGGAGGAAGAGAGTGACCCTCTCCCAGACCTGCTCACTCAGAACCCTGAGGATGGCTCAGTTGATGGTGTGGCCTTAGGTGGCAGCCTCACTGAACATCAGCAACATGACTGCAGACAAGTTCTACAGGCATACAGGCATATGTTCTCCTTGACACCCAGTCAGACTAACTGGTGTACACATGTGGTGGACACTGGTGACAGTCTTCCTGTAAAGAGCAAAATTTACAGGCAACCTGACCACTCAGGGACTGTATAAAGACTGAGGTGCAAAA
Source organism: Lissotriton vulgaris (assembly GCF_964263255.1). Lineage (NCBI taxonomy): Eukaryota > Metazoa > Chordata > Amphibia > Caudata > Salamandridae > Lissotriton > Lissotriton vulgaris. The sequence goes on along the minus strand of NC_141686.1, from coordinate 227,200,440 downwards.
GATGCTGGAATTAGGTGTCATTGAGCCTTCAGAGAGCCCCTGGGCTAGCCCAGTGGTTCTGGTCCCCAAACCTCACACCAAAGATGGCAAGAGAGAGATGAGGTTCTGTGTGGATTACAGAGGACTCAATGCTGTCACCAGGACAGATGCACACCCTATTCCAAGGGCAGATGAGCTCATTGACAAGTTGGCTTCTGCCAAATATTTGAGCACATTTGACTTGACAGCTGGCTACTGGCAAATCAGGTTAGCTGAGGAGTCTAAAGCCAAGACAGCATTTTCTACCCCTAGTGGGCATTATCAGTTTGTGGTGATGCCCTTTGGTTTGAAAAATGCACCTGCCACCTTCCAAAGGTTGGTGAATCAAGTCCTCACTGGGTTGGATGACTTTTGTGCAGCTTATCTGGACGATATTGCTGTCTTTAGCTCCACCTGGGAGGATCACCTGGTCCACCTGAAGGAAGTGCTTGAGGCTCTGCAGAAGGCAGGCCTCACTATCAAGGCAACAAAGTGCCAGATAGGGCAGAGCAAGGTTGTATACCTGGGCCACCTTGTAGGTGGAGGCCAAGTTCAACCACTGGAGAGTAAGATCCAGACCATCAAGGACTGGTCCCCTCCAACTACCCAGACTCAGGTCAGAGCTTTCTTGGGCCTGACTGGGTACTACAGGAAGTTTGTTAAGAACTATGGGTCCATGATTTTTCTCAAAGTCTGTGTGAGGAAGTCTCTCTATATTTCGAAAATAAAATTGACTCCATTTATGACAAGATTCTGGTGTCCCAAGCAGAAAGAGGTATTCTAAATATACCTCTTATCAATAAAAACACCAATTTTTCTCTGACCACCTTTCCTCCCATTAAAAGTGAAGAACTTGAAATACTAATGGCCCATGTAAAATCTGGGTCTCCAGAAGATCTGATCCCTGCTAAAATCTTAATCCCTCTGAGTCCCTTGCTGGGCCCCTATATTCAAGAGGTAATAAATCAGTCCCTAAAGAAGGGAAACGTGCCCACTGTGTGGAAGAGAGCGGTGGTGAACCCCATCCGCAAGAATGCTGTTCCCCCGTGGTCGGAACTTTCCAACCTCCGACCCATCTCCCTCCTACCCTATTTTGGTAAGCTTGCTGAGAAGCACGTCAACGCACACCTGTCCATCTACATCGAGGCAGCGGGCGGCCTAGACCACTCTCAATCTGGTTTTAGGCCCAACCATAGCACAGAGTCAGCTCTCCTGTCAGTGACTGATACTATCAGGATGTCACTCGATGGGGGGAGCTCAGTGATTCTGGTGCTATTGGATTTGTCCGCTGCCTTCGACACGGTGTCGCACGACATTCTTCTCGGCCGGTTGAGGGAGGTCGGAATAAAAGGGGCTGCCTTGGCATGGTTAGAAAGCTTTCTTGCGGACCGCCAACAAGGTGTCAAATTAGGCTCCTACAATTCCATCTGTAGGAAGCTGACCAAGGGTGTGCCACAGGGCTCCTGCTTGAGCCCCACGTTATTTAACATATACGTGGCCCCCTTGGCAGACATCATAAGATCTTACGGGTTCACCCCAATCTCCTATGCTGATGACACCCAGCTGCTGTTTCCCTTCCAAACTCTCACACCAACGGTTATAGAATCTTTCCAAAACGGTATGCGAGCCGTGGCAGATTGGATGGCCCACAACTTCCTCCAATGCAACGTGACCAAGACTGAAGTCATGTTGTTTGGAGGGGCCACTCTGCTATGGTCTCCCGACTGGTGGCCATCTGAGCTAGGACCTGTTCCGGTACCAAAGCAGGCCGTAAAGAATCTGGGTGTGCGTCTAGATCAAGCACTGATCCTAAAAGACCATGTTAATCAAGTCACGGGAACTTGTTTCCGAGCGATAGGGTTACTCCGACGCATATTCCCCTTCCTACCTGACATCCATAGGAAGACGCTGGTACAAGCATTGGTCATCGGTCGGATGGATTATTGCAATGGACTGCTTATTTCTGCCAACCAAGAACAATTGGGTCGGCTGCAGGTGGTACAGAACACCGCGGCAAGACTCATTCTGAATGCCTTGCCCCGTACTCCCTCACGCCCTCTCCTCTCTTCACTTCACTGGTTACCGGTGAAACAGCGCATTGACTTCAAAGTATGTTGTATAATGCACAAATGTATCTACGGATCTGGCCCTCAATATCTAAGAGACATATTTGTCCCCTATTTACCTAGACGTGCTTTACGCTCCAGTAGCACTATGCTGCTTCAGGTCCCTAGGGTGACGAGAGCAAGACAGGGAGGACGGGCCATCTCACTTAAAGGCCCGATGCTCTGGAATTCTCTGCCCCCATTGCTGAGACATACCTCCAACCATCTGTCCTTTAGAAGGAAGTTAAAAACATATCTCTTCCCCCAAGATTAATGTTTTCCCCCGCAATCGCAGCAGTCTTATGTCCTTGGTAGCTCCATGATACCTGCTCAGAAGCTACGCGCGGAGATACCCCTTCGGGGCTGATTCAGGCGCGAAATAAGCATATAAATAAATAAATAAATAAATTGTGACTCCTCTTAATGATCTGACATCCAAGAAGATGCCCAAAAAGGTTCAGTGGACAGAAATCTGTCAAAAGGCATTTGATGACCTGAAGAAGGCCATGTGCTCTGCACCTATCCTGAAGAGTCCTGACTACTCAAGAGAGTTCATTGTCCAAACAGATGCTTCTGAGTTGGGAGTGGGAGCAGTGCTTTCACAGCTTAATGTAGATGGCCAGGACCAGCCCATTGCTTTCATTAGCAGAAGGCTGACCCCCAGAGAGAAACGTTGGTCAGCTATAGAGAGGGAGGCCTTTGCTGTGGTGTGGGCCCTGAAGAAGTTGAGACCATACTTATTTGGCACTCACTTCAAGATTCAGACCGACCATAAGCCCCTCCTATGGCTTAATCAGATGAAGGGTGAAAACCCCAAACTACTCAGGTGGTCCATTTCCCTACAGGGGATGGACTTTACAGTGGAGCACCGCCCAGGGACTGACCATGGCAACGCAGATGGTCTCTCCAGGTACTTCCACTTAGAACATGAAGACACAACTGGTCAAGGTTAGTCTAATGTCCCTGCGTTTGGGGGGGGGGGTTATGTAGGAGAGTAGGGTCTGCTATCCTATGGTCACCCCAAATTTTTGCTTTTTGCTTCACTGGTTTCTGACTTAATGTGGCTGTGGGCCTGCTAATCAGACCCACAGCCTGCTGTTCTCTCTCTAAATTACTGCCAATGCACTTTAGGTGCATTACGAATTGGAACTGGTTCACCTTATGAGCCCCTGTATTAGTGCACCCTAGGTGCCCAGGGCATAGGTGTATCCAAGGCCTACCAGGGGCTGCAGCATGTATTGTGCCACCCCTGGCCTGGCCTCCATATTTGACACAACTGGCTGATCACTCAGCTAGGGTAAGTCGGTGTAACCACCTCTTACTTAGGTACAGTATGTCTGTGCCTAACCCTAAACTGGACACATATGTTCCTATCAGCCACTCCTATGGAAGGCCTCATCAATCCTGGAGGCAGAGTGCTTGGAAATATGTGAGATGGTGCTCTGGCATGAGCTGAGCCTGTCTGCAGCTGTCGGGAACCACTCCCTAAGCTGTTCCGGGATATTGCCATACCATATACTCTTAAGTGCATTATAATCCTCGCGGTTAAATGCTATCTTTGGTTTGGCTTTATCAAAACATGTCGAGTAAGGTGTCATACGAATTGGAATACTATCCCCTCGCCAATTCTGGCGACGGGGATAGCATTCCACCCTTCTAGAGGGACACGACATGTGTGTAGCCTTAACCCCGGTTAAAGTTAAACAGAGCCGCAGCTTCACAAAATGGACGCTGCCACCACAGACACAAGTCTGGCCTCCTGCTGCTGACCGAAACTCGGCAGATGGTGGCCTGGACAAAGGGTTTCCTGCCTTGGGAGGTGCGAGCACCACCCCAGACAGGATTTTGTGTATTGGGTAGGACAGGGCTGAATAGAATCAGACATGCCCGGGGCACACAAGGTGTCCCCGTGCATAGGCCAGTCCAAACCGGTTCTGGGGCCTTCCAGCCCCAGTCCTGGCGCGGAGCTGGACAAAGGAAAGGGGGTGTAACCACCCCCCTTCCTGGTTCCTCCCAGAGGAGGGACCTAGTAGGTGATCCACCCCCAGTTTGGGAATAAGAGGGGGAGCAGTGCCATTGCACAGCAGATCATCCCGAAATCAACTTTAAACAAGAAGAAGACTGGACTTCGACATTCTGCTGCACAGAAGACTGAAGAGAATCTCCCTTGTGGCCTAGGAGTGGCCACCCTGTGAACACAGGTACCAACCAGCAACTCGATGTCTGCTTTGCCGCCGCCTCCCGCCGGAGACCGAGCCCAGAGCCCGACAAGAACCAGACTCCCAGACCTCTCCGAGCCCGATCCACAGTCCCTGCGAAGAAGGGACCCGTGGAGGCACCGAGTGACGTGGGACCGGACCTCTTGAAAGACACTCGAAAAGCTGACTGCGCAGCTTCTGAGGCATCCTCGACGTTGTGCTTTGGGGATTGAGAACCCCCACCACCGAGCAGCCCTTGCACCGAAGAGCAGCCCTCCAGCATCTCCACGATCTGCGTGGGGCCCTTTTGCATTGTGCCACTCGACGCGCCATCCCGGCCACTAGCCACGCGGCCAGCGGCCATCTTGGCGACGAACCCGAAGATTTACACAGCAGGTCTGGTTGCGCCAGACCTACCCAAGCTCCTGTGAAAAGGAGCCCCCGCTCTGACCTTGCTGGTCCGAGTGAACAGCATCTTTCAACTTCTGCGTGGCTTGCATTTGCCAAGGCCTGTTTGCTCCGATCAGGTCGCCGACACCGCCAACAGCGAGAAGCCTACGTGGGACAGCTCGTGACCGACTCCTGGACGTCCTCGACCCCGGGTATCCACGTGGCTGCAGAAAGAAGCTACCCGACAACGCCTGTTTGCACCCGACATCGCCTGGTTCCAATCTGGTTCCACGGTAGTCACTGGCTAGTGACTTTGAACACTGTCCCCTCTGCTTTCAGGTCTTCACATCTTCAGATCCACCCTTGGATCCACCGGAACTCTTCTCATCGAGCCGCCTGCAGCATCTTCAGCTCCAAGCACCATCGACCAGCGTGACGAAACCCGACACAACTTCGACCCTGTGCACCCGCTTCCTGTGGGTGAGGTAACTCAGCTCCGCCGGTGCTCCTGCACTGGTCCACATCCCAAGGGCCTGTGTTTTAAGTTTCAGCTCCGTAGGTCACTCGGAAGGTTCCTAACTTTCTAACGTTGTGCTTTTTACGCACCATAGACTTTGCATTGAGAAGTGCGTGCACTTTGAACACTGCACCCGAGTCCCGTGGGCCTTTCCCGACTTAGTTAACTCCAGTCTCGAATAGCTCCAGCGATTCCCAAGGCCCTAGGCCTCTTCACTTTCCTCTTGGTATCTCGTATACCACTTTCTTAGTATATGGTTTAGGTGGCCCCTAGGGCTCATCCATATTGTGCAACTTTTGTGTATTTTAAACTGTCTTGTGATTTAACGCTTGTGCTTCTGTGCTCATAAAGAGTCCAGGGGATTTTAATAGTTAATAAATCAATATATATTTTCAATATATATCTGTGTGGTGTCCCTTTCATTTGGTATTCAAGGGGGTTGTGTATGGTATAACAGCTGGCTTCACATGCCTTTCAGAGTTTAGCCTAAGACTGCTTTGTCCACGTTACCACTAGGATAACTGGTCTACAAGGTAGAATTACAACCATCATCATAAGGGTTGCTTGGCATGGTACAAAGTGATCACTAGAATTAGTGAGCATTATATACCAGGCCAACTTCTCACACGGTTCTCGCAAGATTGTTTTTGGTCCATTGAAGGCATGGCTTGGGCGTTCTCGCTGGACTGTTCCCATGAGGCACAGGGTCAGACTGATTTGCATATGGCCATGTCTGAACTGGAGTGGTGTGGAGTGCAAAAAAACAATGGATTTAGGCCCAGATCTCTGTACTGGGGTGAATGTATGAAATTGTTCTGCATTCTGTCCATCAACTGTGGTTTTTGCATTTGTCACCCCGAGTGGGATGGGTATGCTCAGACATGAGACCCATGCACTCCACACCACTGTATTCAAGCAAGCCGGGCTGAAGACGGCTGGAATGCCAGAAACCGGTCCTCGGAAGCTTGTTTTCGGTCCAGGGAAGGCATGGCTTGACAGTTCAGGCTGGACTGTTCCCAAGAGGCGCAGGGTCAGACTGATTTGCATATGGCCATATCTGAACTGGGGTGGTGTGGAGTGCAAAAAAACGAGGGATTTAGGCCCAGATCTCTGTACTGTGGTGAATGTATGACATTGTTCTGCATTCTGTCCATCAACTGTGGTTTTTGCATTTGTCACCCCGAGTAGGATGAGTATGCTCAGACATGAGTCCCATGCACTCCACACCACTGGATTCAAGCAAGCCAGGCTGAAGACAGCTGGAATGCCAGAAACCGGTACTCGGAAGCTTGTTTTCGGTCCAGAGAAGGCATAGCTTGGAATTTCGGGCTGGACTGTTCCCATGAGGCACAGGGTCAGACTGATTTGCATATGGCCATGTCTGAACTGGGGTGGTGTGGAGTGCAAATAAATGACGAATTTAGTCCCAGATCTCTGTACTGGGGTGAATGTATGACATTGTTCTGCATTCTGTCCATCAACTGTGGTTTTTGCAGTAGCAATAGCAAGCGCAGTACATAACATTTGTGGTAAATATCTATCCCCCTGCTTCCCCGGCCTCTAACATTTGTTGGAGTTTTTTTCCGGCATTATACTTGCCCTAGTATTATGGATGGACTCAGGTACACAGAAGAACACCAGCCTTTTTCTTATCTCTAGTTTAGATAAATTACATAACCATATTGTATGCTGTAGCGGTCAAGCCAGCTCAGTCAGCTAAGCTTGCGTCCAAGACCAACATACGGGTCATACACAGACGCCTGTTACTTTATTTTACTAAGCTGCAGTTGGGGAAGCTCGTATATTTTTCGATTACGGGTGGCACTGGCCATACTCTCTCTGTTACATGAAGGGCAAATGCTCAATTTCACTTTCACTGTGCCCTGGCGACTACAAAAAGGCAGAATAATAATATACTTCTGATCCAATGATCATTGTTTATATGGGTCAAAATATCAGTCCAGTAGCGGTCGGAGGTGGGAGTGCTGACGGGCAGTGACGTGGGTAGGGGCAGGGTGGGGGGAGCAAACTATGGATTGTGGACATTTAATCGTAAGTAAACATATAAATAAATAAAACAAATTGTTTTGTGCGCACTGCTTTCAGAATCCATAGTTTACCACCCCCCATCCTGCCCCTCCCACTCCCCACATCACCACCCGCCAGCACTCCCACCACTGACCGCTAATGCATAAGGTACTTTGTTCATTGATTGTGTAACCAACAGATAGGCCACCCTTTGCAGACTGGCTGAGCTGACACAATCGAAAGAAAATTAACATAGGTAGGAAGAGGTCCTTTGAGTCAGAGGAAGGTGCTTGATAATATATGTATGATGTGCCCTACTGAGTCATCAACTGTATTCTTAAATGAAATCCTACTTTTATATAAATATATGACCCTCTGCTTTTCTACTCTGGCGCAGTTTCTTTTACATTCTATTCAAAGTAAGACTCTAGTCTGATCCAGTGACAGTCTCCACCTATGATGAATACATCCAGGCATCCATTCATTAAAAGTAAATATCCATTTTTCTTTTGTTATATGTATCGCTTAACAAACCTTAGCTGGTTTCACTTTCACCAACAACCACCCATACGTCATTCCTTCCTTCCTTTTCTTTGGCTTTGGGTTTGGCACAAACACCCCTGATGATTCTTGCTATCTACTATCCACCCATATTGTGTCCCCCACCCAGGCAGGCATCTTCTTTCACCTTCCTCTCATCCTTCAACAACCCATGCATCTGATTCCTATCAGGCACCTGCATTCTGCTTCCAAAGTATCCTTCTCTGCTAGTCGTATTACATCGTGCCCGTCCTTCCTCCTTCCACCCTAGTACTTTCCCTTTTTGTTCAACACATCCATCAAGGCCATCTGATCTGACTTTTAGTCTTCTCCATAACTTTCACAGCTGAGTTGGAGTCTAATAGAAGAGGCCATTGGTTACTCAACCCACGCTGGTAATGCTTTTGCTAATGCATTGGTAATGCTAGGTAAAGGGTGTCTTCTTCAACCGTTGTATATTGTTCAGTATAACTTCAAGTTCATACTTACTTAATAAGTCTCACAGTACAGTGAGTGAAGTGTTCCCCTTCCAGCTAGTAATGCCAATAAGTAATGAATATAACTTACCACCGCCCACTGCTGCTGCTTTCCCCCCCCCTGGTGCTTCTGCAGGTGCCGCATATCCTGCCCTATCCTGAATGGCAACATTGCCATCGCCGCTGGCCCCGCCGGCACTAGTGGTTGGTACTGGTAGTGCACCTATAAAAAAATTACACCTTTTTAGATGCCTGTACACCTACCCCTATTTTACTCGTTTTCACAGGAAGGAAGATTGAAAAAACTGTTAAAGTACAACATCATCACTAGTCCAGATTGCGTACTACAGTAGAGTCAGTAGACGGACATTTGTAGTATTATTATATGGTCCCTAAGGTAATCTCATCTCTACTCCTACTCTACTCTTTGGAAAGTTAGCCTGAGCCATGTCCCCATTTTAGATTCATGCCTACTCTTTTGTGCATGTTACCTCGCAGCCCGTTGCGCAGTAAGACGCCTTTGAGGCCACATGAGTATTGCATATAAGTGAAGAGGTTGAAAAACAAGCTACTTTTTTATGGAGTTTGGTTAGTCCCCATTGCTTAGCCATTACACTTTTTGGCATGACTGCAAAAAGCTTGCATAATTGCATTTTTCTCATAATAGGCAGAAGATTCCCTTCTACGAACCAGACATTTGCAGACCTTATGAAAGATGCATGTAACCAGTATGTATACGTTCAACGGTGAGTGGTCTACCAGAATTCACACAGATCTCTATCATGCACTAGTTGTAACAAGTGTTTTGGGTTTTAATCTTCTTTATTTTGCAAGTTGGAGCTGGATGTAATTTCATGGAACAACTTGCAAAGCTTGTTATTATTTGAAATAATAAACCTTTTGAACTTACACATAGACTATGTGGTATTTGGTGTGATGTTGTGGACTTACATGAGTGAATGAGCGAAAGGGTGTTATGTTCTGGGTTGTGTAGTAAAATCATTGGCTATCTTTGTGTGGGGGTTCGGGACCTAATGATTAATGAGACACTATAGCTAGTCGGTTAGGGAATTGTGGGTTCTGAGTTCTGACTGAAGTGTGAGTAAGGTCGAACATCCTATTTTCTTGTGCATAGTTCTGTATGTGGCTGTGCAGAATACCCACAACAGTAGTAGTATGTACTACTATCCTATTCCTAACAACAAATACTAGACAAACATCTGGTTGCGCTTTTTGTTGGTGGGAATTGTCAAAGCCTAGAGATTAAAAAGATCAACGCAAAGGACAAGGCTGGACCCAGTGGGCAGAGCTATTGTTCTATCACAGCTTTATTAAAAAGAAAACCTTAACTAAGAGTGGCCAACAGGGCAAGCTTAGCAACAGACAGTCATATAGTAATAGTACAGAGTGTCATAGCTGAGGCAGTTTGAAGGAACTGAAAGGCAGGGATAACCATTATCCCATATATGGAATACAGATAATGGAGATCAAAGAAGCTTTTGCTAAAAATTGAATTAGGATGCGTAATTAATAGTTTAGAAAAAAGAAGGTGCGTTAAAATTTAGGGAGATATCATTGTTAATATAAGCACGGTAGGACTTACTGGGGCCAGCAGCAGGACCCTCGGTAGAGGACCGCTCCTCTGGTGCTTGTCTCACCGACTCGGACCCCATCTTCTTGCCCCTGGGTGATGATCATGTAAGAAATAATAAAGAAAGAGAGAAACATATTGTGCTGTGAAATAAATAAATCATTAAAAAAAAACGCTCAAACATTTTAGGAAACAACAATGGCAATAAAATTGACCTATCTAATCAAAGCGACTACTGGCTTGCAGGTTTCACGGACTGTCTACTTATATGAACACTAATCAAATTTTCCATAATCATTCTGTTTCCAGAATACTAACAAAGCCTAAGTACCACCTGACCTACACCACCTATCCCAGACGGGCCAATAGTCCAGTAAGTCTGCATTTCCACTTTATTTTTGGCATCAAAAATGCATAGATGAGATGGAGGACACATGCATACATTTGTGCATACACCACATTTTTGGTTGGTTGTGTTGTATGTTGTTCTGCTACTGACTGACAATGCTAAGCCTACCACTCACTAAACAAACTACAAAAAGGTTCTATGGAGGACTAGGATAAGAAGCATTCAGTGACAAAGGAGGTGTCATGCAGACCGTAAAAAAATATGAACTAATACTAAGTAAACCTATTATCCATCCACCACTGTTTCACAGAAGGATAATGGAAGGACTAGACTCTAGCAATAGCATTACCTAACTTCAGTTCTCTAAAGTAAACTCTAACATCAATTTTCAGCCCAAGCTAGCGCAAAGTTACAACCAAGTAAGAGAAGTGCCGAGCCGCACCTGTGTCATACAATTACAGAAGATTTTGAAACAGAATTATCCTGCAATGTAACTAAGCACACCTGTAATCGTATTATTCGGCCAAGAATTATACACAATACTTCTACTACTATATATTACTAGCTACTCACTAAGCCCCACAACCAGGGGCGTAGGAGACACTGAAATTCTGGGGGGGACAGGGACAACCTTTTGGACTTTCCAGTGACCTTTTACAAATCGGCCATTGTCTGAGAGCCGTACGCTCTGTTAAAAAAATAGTGCATAGTTTTGTAGTGTAACATTGATAATGGCAGGCATGTAGTCACAGTTTGCAAATATGCTTTAATTGTTATTTACATTCATGAAGTATTTAGACCAAATGTGAAAAAACATGTTTTTGAATCTTACACCATCATGCATCAAGCAAACAAAGGTGGGACGAAAAAAAGGACAAATAAACTGAATGCTCTTTGCGACATTCCTGTTCTCAAAATGCAACTGGACTAATATTGAAGTGTACTGGAGACAGGCTGCATGCACACAGAGAGTGGCATATCTTAAATAGTAATGTGCAATCCATCCTTACCAGTAAAAATGATTTATCATTGCCATTCCAAAGTTATAAAACATGCATCTGCTACTGCTTTCTAACCAGGAACTCCAGCTTAAAAGAGTGTATTAAGGAATTCCCATTGTCAATCTATGAGAAGAATAGGCCTCAATTAGTGAAAAATTAATGTAGATGTTTTTCACTACAAGGACATGCAAAACATAAAAGTACATGTCCTACCTTTTAGCAACATAGCAACATAGCAACATAGCACCCTCCTCCATGGGCTGCATAGGGCCTACCTGAGGGGTGACGTATGTATAATAAAAGGAAGTTTAAGGCTTGGCAAGGGGATTTTAATACCAAGTCAACCTGGCAGTAAAACTACACACACAGGCTCGGCAGTGGCAGGCCTGAGACATGTTTAAAGGGCTACTTGTGTGGGTGACACAATCAGTACTGCAGACCCACTAGTAGCATTTAACTTACAGGCCCTGGGTATATGGTGTAACACTGTACAAGGTATTTACAAGTAAATATAAAAGGCCAATCGTGTATACACCAATGTTCAAATTTTTAAGGGAGAAGCACATGCACTTTAGCACTGGTGAGCAGAGGTAAACTCCTCAGAGTCCTAAGGCCAACAAAATTAATCATAAAAAAAGGAGGTAAGCAGGCAAAAAAGTTTGGGGGAAGTCCATCCTAAGACGGACAGGTCTAACAGTATGGTGTAGGATTCTGTCTGTCTGTTTGAGTATTGAAGTCAGTCAGATCCTTTTTGGAATTCCCCGGTTTAGCAGGGCACTAGAAGGAGAGCGAGAATAGTTTCTCAAACACTGTAAGTTTATCGCCTGCATTCCTGAGGCTGGAGGGTGGAGAAACCCTCAATGCTTCGGAAAAGTGTAGAACGCAATACAAAAACATTTGTTGTCTAATCTGTGAGAAGCGCTATTGCAGCTGGATGACATACGTGTAGAGTGCATTCAAACCACATTATCTTGCATAGGAATGTAAGACATCCTATAAGATAAATTTGAAATAAGAATTATCCTTTTGTGGGATGTCACAAAAATGAGATTTATAGTGTTTGTGTGGAAGAGAGATGCTTACCAATGTAAAACAGCCTGCCGTGAGAGACACAAATGAGATTCTCACAGAAGATAGATGTAGTTAGATATGCAGAATGAATTGTGTGGCAAAGCTCAGATATGAGGTGTTAGTGATGAACACCAGAAACAATGTTTGTTTGTGAAGCGTACACATGATTGCAGTGGGTGGAAGCTCACAAATGAGTTAGTGGGATGCAATACAGCACAAAAACGTTGTTATGTGAGAGGCTCACAAAAACTATAAAAATGACCAAACTAGGAAATATGCCTCATGCTAGGATTTTTTTCAGCCAACATATTAAGCATTTAATTGATACAATAATTGAAGGTGTGGAGGCCTTGCTCAAGACTATGCTGATTTATTTACAAGAGACATTTGGAGAGTTGGGTATTAACAGTGAAGTCATCTTTGGGGAACAGTAATTGCTACCAAGAAAAAAGGTCAGATGGACAGGGTAACTTGGATATGGATGGGGATGCTCCTGAAGATGAGGCAAACTCTGCTTTTGAGCATATCCAGGAGGAGTCTGGAGGCCCCTTAATGGAGAACTCTAGTTCCCCGGGGAATAGTTCTAGTGACATAGAGGGAGGCCCTATGGGTATGACCCCAGTTATTCCTCCTGGGAGGGTACAAAAGGTTCAGGGGAAGTCCGGGTCCTCCTCAGTTAATTCAGCCTCCTCTGCCACTTCAATATGGACTTCCATCTCTGGCAGGAAGTGGGAAATGTTTTAGAAAGGAAATACCACCTGCTCAAACTTTAGCGAGCCAAGCTCAGAATCAAGAAGGAGTTGGCCTAGATAAGGACCCCCTAGAAGTGCAGAGGGTGAGGAAGAATTTAGTATTATAATCCCATGGTGGCAGGACTAGTGAACCTAGAGTTAGGGAAGATCCCTTTGACACTGGAGCAGGATAGTCCCTTCTTACCAGGAGGGTGATGACATCCATAAGTGGATTACTGCTTTAGAGAGGGCCTGTAAAGCTCAGAAGATTCCTCAGGGGCAGTGGGCAGCCATCTGTTGGGTTTCCTTTGCAAACAAAGGTAGAGAAAAACTCTTGACTGTAAAGAGAGAAAATGCAGCTTTTCAAGACAAGTGGAGTGCCCCTTAGGTCACCTACTTAGTTAACCTAGGTACTCCAAGAAGTCCCCACTGGGTGCATCATGTGAATCACCTGAAAACGTTTATTGATCAGGCTTACATGAGGATGCTCATGGCCTCTGATGAGGGTCAGGAGGAAGAAAGTGACCCTCTCCCTGATCTTTTCTCTCAGGACCCTGTTGATGGATCAGTTGAAGGAGTAGTCTTGGCAGACAGACTCACTGATCAACAGCAAGCTGATTACAGACATGTTCTCAATCAGTTTCCTGGTCTCTTTCTCTGACACCCAGTCAAACCACATGGTGTAGCCATGAAGTGGACACAGGTGACAGTCTGCCTCTGAAGAGCACCATTTACAGACAGCCTGACCATGTCAGATCATGCACCACAAAAGAATCCAAAAAGAGGCTGGAGTTGGAGGGGGTCATTGAGCCTTCATATAGCCCTTAGGCTAGCCCTGTAGCCATTGTACCAAAAGCTCCTATCCAGGATGGTAAGAGAGAGATGAGGTTTTGTGTTGACTATAGAGGTCTCAATGCAGTCACTAGAACTGATGCCTATCCAATTCCCGGGAGAGATGAACTGATTGATACTTTGGACTCTGACAAATGTGTCAGTACATTTGACCTCACTGCTAGTTATTGGCAAATAAGACTTTGAGGATGCCAAATCAAAACCAGCATTTTCAAACTCCAGTGGGCATTATCAATTTATTGTGATGCCTTTTGGTTTGAAAAATGCACCTGACACATTTCAGAGGCTGGTGAATAAAGTCTTAACCGGTCTGGAAATCTATGGTGCAGCATATCTAGATGATATATCTGTCTTTAGCTCCACCTGGGAGGAGCACCTAGTCTACCTCAGAAATGTACTCGAGGCTACCCGAGGCCCTGCAGAAGGCATGCCTCACTATGGAGATCACAAAGTGCTGGATAGGGCAGAGTAAAGATGTGTACTCAGGCCACCTTGTAGTTGGAGGCTAACTTCCAACAATGGAGAGCGCAATTTAGACCATCGTGGACTTGGTTGCCCCCACTACTCAGACTCAGGTCAGAGCTTTCTTGGGCCTGAGTGAGTACGACAGAAGGTTTGTTAAGGGCTATGGATCCATAGCAACACCCCTTAATGATCTGACCCCCAAAAGAATGCCTGAGAAAGTTCAGTGGACAGTTAGCTGTCAGAAGACATTTGATGACCTGAAACAAACCATGTGCTCTGCTCCAAATCAGCAATGTCCGGTGCTAGAAATATGATCCCATGTACTGGGGGGCTCTTTAGGAAACCCCCATGTACTCCCGGTATCAGTTTCTAAGGGTCTGCCAGCAAGCTAGTGCTACTGCCAACCACAGACATGATTCTGCCCTCCTGCCGCTGAGCTGAGCTTAAACAATAGAACAATAGGTTTACTGTCACAGGAATTGTGACCCCCTCCCAGACAGGATTTAGTGTATTGGGCTGGGTTGGGATTGCCTTCCAGGCATCCAGACTGTTATGAAGGGCATACTTGAGTCCCTCTTTGCATACTCAAGTTTGAGCCCATTCAGGAACCTGTGTTTCCGACTCTGGCAAGAAACTGGAGAAAGGCCAAAGGACAGGATCATCCCCTCTGTCCTGCCCCTCCACTAGAAGGGACCATGGTGAAGTTCTAACGCTTTCTATATGGTACCAAAGTTCTCCACCGTGGGAGGGTCCTCCTGCTCATCGTAGAACAAGAATCACTTCTGAAACCAAGACAACACTCTTCGACCATCTGGACACTTGAACTTCGTTGGGCTTTGACTGGAACCGGTACTGCATCAAGGAAGAGTCCTGCTGCTCCTGGTCTTGAGGTCAAGTTCGCTGAGTCCTCTGTGTCTGTACTTCATCCAGGTTCTCCAGAATGCCTGTAGGCATCAAGGACATCCCTTGCATCTGCAGGCACTGCAACAAAGCTGACTGGTCTGCTGCTCCTGTCGTTCTGCGTGCTTCCCAATGCCCAGTAACACAGGTGGTGGTCCTGCAGCTCCCTCAAGGCCTGACCTGCCTTCTCTGCAATTTTGAGGACACTATCCCTCGTTGGAGCCGCTGGGACTGAACCCCTGTGCACCCCGTCTTCTTGCCATTGCCAATGCTTGTTGGCTCTGTATTCCAGAGATTTTCAGGCTACAAGAAGCTCAAGCCTCCAGTACCTCATCCGTTGAAGATCAGCATCCTCATTGCATCCTCTGCAACCTGGGCCACCATCTTTGCTGAGCTGCCTGAGCTCCTGTGGGTCCTTTCAAGGGTCTTCCTTTGTTGCAGTGGGCTCCCCTGCTTGCTCAGGGCCTGCTCTGATTCTCCTGCTGTTGGTGATTCCCTTGGACCTTGCTGGTACCAACGTTTGCATCTTTTTGCTTTCTACGGCAATTGCGGCTACCAAGGCTTGTTGCTGCTCCCACCAGACACCAGACACCTGGACACTGACACCTGATGTGAGCCAGCTCGTGCACAGCTCCTGGTCTTCTTCAGTATTGCCTGGTCCTCACAGCTGCAGGGACAAGGTAACTGTCTTCACTCCTAAACCTCCAGGCATAGGTGGGCATTGTGCTTCCATGCCTCCTGGTCACTTCACTAAGTGGCATAGACTCTGTCCCCTCTGCTTTGAGGTTCTCCTCTTGAAGAGTCTACTCTTGGATTCCACCGAAATCCTTCACAGGCTTCTCCAGAGTCATTTTCAAAGTCTTCTATTGTCGTCTACGGCAGGTTCCGACGTCACTTCACCCTATGCACCTAGCTTTCATAGTGCAAGTAACCTGATTCCAGGTGGGGTGGGTCTGCAACTTCCAAACTTCCAAAGGGTTTCTTCTGAGTCCTCTGGTATGGGTTCTTCTTCTTTAAAACTGCAACTGTGACTTCTCCATTGACTTCCATTGGGCATTCGGCTGTGTTTCCACTCTGCACACAGCATCCGGGGGGTCCTGGGTACTTGCCTTGGGTGGTTCCTTGTGTTCCCGGCTCCTCTGAGTCTTCTGGTCCGAGTCCCATTCTGCTTTGCAGTTTATATTCCACTTTATTAGTATATGGGTTGGTCATCCCCTGGAGACCAGTGTATATTTGTGCTACTGACTTCATTATTTTTAAGTATTCTTGTATGTATTATTGATATCTCTGGGTAGGAGATATGCCAATGTGTTCGTGATTATGTTGCATAATAAATAGACCTATTTTTATAAACACTGTGTGGTTCTTTTTCATGTGTGAGCGGGAAATCGGTTACGCTCGTGGATTTCGCAGATTTTTGGGAAATCCGCAATCCGCGAATTTTGCGAATTTCCCGCAAAATCCGCAAAAAAAATCCGCGAACGTAACGGGTTCAAAAGTTGAACCCCCACTCATGCAACAATTTTACAATGGCGCCAGCAAGCTGCCAGCGCCGTTGTAAAATAGTTACAAAGTTAGCTTGCACAGGAACCACTAGATAAAACGAAGCAGGTGCTGCTTTATTTTATCTAAGTGCTTCCTGTGCAAGCTAACTTTGTAACTATTTTACAACGGCGCTGGCAGCTTGCTGGCGCCATTGTAAAATAGTTGCATGGCTGGGCACAGGTCTGCAGCTCTCTCAATGGACCCCTGCGCCCTTCGGGGCGATTGCATAGTAACACACACATGGTCGCTCAAACTAGTTGATGCTCAATTTCAGTGACTCATTCATTAGCCCAAAAACAATTGTGAGCGTCGTCGAGGCTGGACAGGTGTGCCTTCTTCCCAAATCTACCGTGGAAAATCAGCTGTGATGCTGGATAGGCTTTGCATCCTTGACTTTCACGAGCGCAATACCCGTGCGGTTCCTGTGACCAGGAGCTTCTTTCTCTTCATCTACTGAACTGATCCTTCTCTGACCTTTTATTCACACAAGAGGCACATACCCTACTGGGCACATTGTGTTCGCACGGGTTTCTGCAAGTTCGCACGCGTTTTGTACAATTTCGCAATTTGCGAAATTGTACAAAACCCTCGCGAACTTGCAGAAACCCGTGCGAACATAAAAAAAAAATCTGCAAATTCGCGGGAATTCGCGGATTTTGCGGATTGCGAGTTCGCAAATCCGCAAAATTCGCGAACGCGAGATTTTCAAAATTCGCCCATACCTAATCTTTACACTCCTTCAAGATAAGCCTGAAGGTTGCTCTATACAGCTACCACTTTGAGAGCTTTCTACGGTTATCAAAGACCACTAAAATCACCATAAGGGTTGTCTGGATAAGTGCAAGGTGCATCACTCCTGAGTGTACAATCTATACTAAACCAGCCTCCTACAACCACCAACACCAATTCTCCATTGTACTTTTCCCACCAGGACGCAAGTCCTAAAAAAAGAAGTGGGGCACTAACCAAGTTAGGCAGTATGTAAGTGACATCACAGCATGTGACATCACAACCCACAAAATCACAAAAAATGACATCAGATTTTAAGACCTCATATATGTTAAGGAGGTCTGTCATGAGTACATTTGAGCATATTACAGTATTTAACAAATTAGATCTTCCGTCGGAGTTGTACCAAAAAAGTGTTGGAACCCCAGCGCAAGATCTAGGCCTCAGATTACACATTTATTTATTAAAACTCTGCCAGAAAGAAATTGGCAACAAGGAGAAACGTGGCAGTGTATCTGTTCTGCTTTATTGCTTGCAAAGTCTGCATTCTAAAATATCCTCTGGTGTCAAGGTGCCATCTGCATAGATCTTTATGTACCTAGTAAATCTGAGGGAATAATAATGATAAAATAACTCTGGAGGTTAATGCACTTGCTGGAGAGACAGGTGTTTTGTCTAGTTCCAGTTTTGTCAAAGTAGCATGGAGGGTTAATGTGCTCCCACAAAGAACATCATGTGACACACAGATGATAGATCTTTATTTTATATGGATGAGTAAGTGGGTTATTGCTTTTAACACAGAGATCCTTTCGTTACTTACAGCTCATAAATTGTAATTCTTCTATTATAGCACAGTGAACTATGAAGGAAAGGACATGTGACTCCTCAAATTGTAACCCTGTCTTATGTTACACATCCACTTAATTGATTTTAAAACATATGCTTTATTGCCACTGTGCATGTGTGATGTAAGGCGCTCCGACACCCTGGATTGGGTTGAGTGGTGCTATAAAATAAATCAGACAAAATAGTGGTATCTAAATTATTATTTACGTAAATATTAGGACAGACCAAAACATCTGACACCCAACAGAAGTGAACTCAGATGGTGTCTGATACTAACTGTTTTTCATGTTCCCTGGCGAGGTTCATGTGGTATCCTGGTTCTCTGTGTCTGTGCTTCATGACATAGCTGCGCTGATGTCATGAGGCACTAGAATCACCTGCACATCTCATGGAATGTTATGCTTTGTTCAGCAGGCAGTTACAACCACGCTTTGATGCTGGCTGGATGTTCACCTGTGGATGGGATCTTTATTCTTAATAAACTACTACTTACTATCATCATCTTGTGGATGTCTATTTTACATTTGGCGACGGAGGACGGGATTTACTACAAGAAGAAGAAAAGATCGCAACACCTATCTCTGATATTTTTTTTTTAAGAAGAAGATATGTTTCCACCTCTACTTGGATAATATCCTCGACCCTACTTGGAACAACTTCTTTGAGATACCGGTGACATCCAACTTAACAGGATTACGGATTATTCAGTGACATTTGACTTCAAAAGGTCCGTGATATTTAACTTCACAGGGACTTCAGTTTCGTCTTTTGGTGGTAAGAGGAAACAAAACTCACTTAAGTGAAAACGAACTCTTTGTTTTCACTTCCTTCTTTGCATGTTTCTAGCGGTGTGTCTTTGGTTGCTGCGCTTTTGCGATCGCTAAATCTGGCACTTTTGCGTTTATTCAACAAAACGCACTCGGCGATCTGCATCTTTTAAAAGACGCCTACCTGCCCAACGTCTCCACGAGCTGCCTCCTTGGGAACGCCATTGCCTAGCAGCGTCTTCAGAACATCGGAGCCTTGGAAGATAGACGAACGAGCTTCCTTCGTCTTCACGTCTGCTCGCAAAGCTTCCTGGGAAAGACGCAAGCGTCCCGCAAGGTGCTCTGGGTATCACGTTAACGTGGGCGCCATTTTGAATTGGTCACTTTCTCTTCACAGTACACATTGCGCTTTTAGCACGTTTCGTGACTCGGACCACCGCTAATCTCCACTAATATTCAAATTACGCTGAAGTCTTTTATTTATTTATGGATTGAACAATATAAAGGTACTGTTCTCATTTAACCTGTTATTTACCTTCTGTGAGACACTCACTTCAAGCTGGTTTTGTGTGTCCTGCTACTGTGACACACACACAATATACTTTTTCTGCACTGTTACTTAAGGCTGTTCTTTTGTGTGCACTTACTGTGACACACACACATATTGGACTTTCATTTTTTTTTTATTATTACCATTATTTTTTTTTTCTTCTCTTCTTTGTGTTTTATTTCTCTGGTTCTTCTATTTTAGCTATAATATGCAAAATGCAACTGCTCCCCCCTTCTTCTTGTCCTCACCTGGAGATCCACCTTTCAGATGGAAAAAATGGCGTAAAGTATTTGAAAGGTATGCAAGGGTATGTGGATCTAGCTTGAGTGCTGAAAGGAAGACAGCTTTACTTTTACACTGTTTGGGGGCAGAAGGACAAGAGGTATTCGATCATTTGCCTGACCTTGATGATGGTAGTTTAAATGAATATGAAATATGTATTGCAAAACTGGATGAGCATTATCTTCCTAGAGTCAGTACTATTTTAGAAAGATATCATTTTGGTCGGAGAACACAAATGGAAGAAGAGACAATTGAAAATTATATTACAGCTTTAAGGAAGCTCGCTTCCTCATGTAAGTTTGGTGCAAGTCTTGATGAACATATAAGGGATCAGTTCATGCTTGGATGTTATATTGAAAAGGTGAGGGAAGAATTATGGCAAAAGGACGAACCTTCTTTAGAGGAAGTTCTTACTATTGCAAAGAGGATAGAACATTCTATCAAATGTGTGGAAGTTATTAAAAAAAATGGTGAGAACAAAACTTCTAAAGAAACAGTGAATGTTGTAAAATCTACTCCTAGAGTAGGCGAAAATCACCAGAAAGAGTCTAGAAATGAAAATGTTTTAAGCAAAATTCCCTATAAAAAAAAGGAGAACGGTTTGGATTTCTCCCAAGTAAGATGTTACAGATGTGGTAAAATGGGGCATTTTGCTACGGATAGATAATGTCCAGGGTGGAAGGCCTATTGTGGTAAGTGCAAAAGGAAAGGACACTTTACCTCATGTTGTAGAGGGGGAAGCTACAAAGGTAAAGTGAATGAAATATTTTATGATTTTGAAAATGAGAGTAATTTGGATGAACATCTAGATTGTGGTCAAATCTGTATACAGACTGTTAGTGCTGAAGAAGCAAAGAATTCTCCTTGTGACGAGATTATGGTAGAAGGTTTTCCCACTAAAGTTTTGTTTGATTCTGGAGCAAAAATCACTATTGTAGCAAAAGATTTTTTTTTGAGTAAGTTGGGACAAAAACTTGAGCTGTCCCGCCCTGATATAAGGCCATTTGGTTATGCTGGGCAACCCATTAAACTACTTGGGGTTTTTGAAGGAGTGATTAATTATAAGAATAGGTTGACCAAAGCAAAAATTTATGTTTCTCAAAAAGGGGATAGCATAATAAGCTGGTTCGCTCTCAAGGATTTAGGCGTAATGCTTGATCCAAACTCGACACCTCCTATTGTTCTAAAAGAGCCTTTTCCCTGCACCTCTCAAACTGTTTCACTGGTTTCTCATGATTTCACTAGTGAACTGAAAATGAAATTTCCTAAAGTTTTTTCGGAAAATTTGGGGTGTCTTAATGATTATTGTCATCGTATCATTTTGAAAAAGGATGCTGTACCTGTTTGCTGCAAGGTACGAAATGTACCTGTAGCAGTCAGAGAACAAGTTAAAGATGAACTGGAAAAGCTTGTCAAGGGAGGCATTATAGAAACAGTAGATGGAACGGAGTGGGTTGCCCCGATTGTCACAGCCAAGAAATCGGACAACGTATCTGTGTTGATTTAAGAGAGCTCAACAAGTGTGTTGTTACAGATCATTATCCTTTACCCAAGATTGCAGACATGCTTATGCTACCCAAAGGTGCTAAAATTCTCAGCACCATTGATCTAAGGTCCGCCTACCATCAGATTAGATTGGAAAAAGATTCGAAAGATTTGACCTCTTTTGTGACTCCTTATGGCACTTTTAGATTCGTCAGACTACCATTTGGTTTAGTGTCAGCCGCATCGGTTTTTCAGAGGGCATTAGAAAAAGTCTTAAAAGGTTTACAAGGTGTCAGGGTCTATCAGGATGATATTCTTGTGTTTGGCATAGATAACTCGCAACATGATTTAAGGCTTTTTGCTGTCTTAGAAAGACTGTGTGATGCAGGTTTAACTGTCAAGATTGAGAAATGCAAGTTTAGAAAAACTTCCATTGACTATCTAGGTCACACAATCACTGAAGGAGGAATTTTACCCAAAGAGAATTTGATCTCTACCATCTCTAAGTTGTCTCCCCCGCAGAATAAAGAAGAATTGATGAGTTTTTTGGGGCTTGCTGAATATTATTGTAAGTTTGTGAACGATTTTGCCTCTTTGTGTGCCAACATGAGGTATTTGTTGAAGAAAGGAGTGGAGTTTATTTGGGAAGAAAAGTGTCAGCAAGAATTTGAGGTCATCAAGGAGAGACTAGCCTCTGCACCGAAATTAAGCAGTTTTGATCCTTCTGAAAAATCCATTTTGATTACTGATGCAAGCTTGAAAGGTTTGGGAGCGGTACTTGTACAGAAGTTTGAAGGGACTGAGAGGGTCATCCTCTTTTTGTCACGGAGTTTAAAAGGAGCTGAAACTCGATACTCGGTGATTGAGCGTGAAGCCCTCGCTCTTTACTGGTCGGTCAAGAAGCTTAAAAACTTATTATGGGGAACCACCTTTGAGGTTAGGACGGATCACAAGCCGCTTTGTGAAATTTTAAAGAAAAAGGGTATTGATGCAGTGTCAGGTAGGATCACGAAATGGGTTGTTGGTTTACAAGATTATGATTTTGATGTAAAATACCTACCTGGAGTGGAAAACAAGGTGGCAGATGCTTTGTCTCGCCTTGTTCCTGTTTGTGAGGCTGATAGTAAGGAAGATTTTGATGATGATGATGAAATGGTTTGTGTTGTTGAGGAAGCTATCATTGATAAAGAGAGGTGGTTGAGGATGGTTCAAGAAGATTTAATTCTTGTGGAAGTACTTAAACTATTAATGACTGGGTGGAAGGTTAAACCAAAGCCTAATGAAGGGATTGAAAAGTTTTGGCATGTCAAAGATCAGCTCTCAGAACAAGATGGCTTACTTTTTAGGGGCACTAGGTTAGTTCCACCTGTAGCTCTTCGGAATGAGCTTATGTCTTTAGCACATATTGGACATCTAGGAGTCTCAAAAACCAAGGAGATTTTGAGGAGATCATATTGGTGGCCAAATATGGATTTGGAAGTGGAACTTAAGGTTAGGGATTGCATTGACTGTGCTCTTAGTGAGAGGGTAGCGAAACCTAAGGTCCAGCCTATGGTAATTAGGGACAGACCTAATGCACCATGGAAAGAGGTTGGTTTGGATATTTTGGGGCCCATTGTCTCAGGTGGTTGTGAGTGGTATGTTCTTGTCCTTGTTGATTTCTTTTCCAGATGGCCAGAAATTGCCATTACTCGTGGAATCGAGACTAAAAATGTGTTGGCCTTCTTGGCCAAATTGTTCGCAAGAGAAGGCATTCCTAACACCATTCTCACTGATAATGGTCCTCAGTTAGTGTCTAAGGACATGGAACAATTCCTGTTAGAACAAGGTATCAAACACAAAAAATCATCCCTATACCACCCAGAAACCAACGGTACTGCTGAGAGATTCAACCGTGTTCTTAAAGAAACCATTAGGATGGCTAAGTCTGCTGGCACAGATTGGAGGGCAGATGTTTTTAAGAAAGTTAAGGTTTACAGGATATCTCCCCATGCTGTTACTGGGAAGACTCCCTTTGAACTTTTTAGGGCGCGTACTCCTAATACACTTGTAGTACCCGCATGGGTCAATGATTTACAGCCATGTCCTCATGATGTCAGGGATGATTGGATGGTGCGTGAATCTTCTAGGATTGAGAATAGGAAAAGAATTTTTGATGCAAGGAATTCTGTAAAGGTCACTCCTGTCAAAGTGGGCGATTGGGTACTTATTAAAAATCCCTGCAAAAACAATAAGGCCCTTTCTGCTACCTTTAAAAAGCCTATCCGTGTCATCAAGGTTTTTAAGAACGCAATCAAAACTGCAGACCATCGAGTTTGGAATTTGAACAGGGTGGTGGTGGTTAGGAATGATATTGTGGAGGCTTCTTGTAGTCGTAATTCTCAAACTAGTGATCAACCTTCCTCACTTCCTCGCAAGTCTGCAATGGTTTCTCATTCTCCTGAGTATTTAAAGGACTACGTAACTGTGTGATTTATGTTTTAATTTTAACTCATTCCTCTTTGTAATTTTGTTCTTCTTGTTAGAAGGGAGATGTGTGGCATCCTGGTTCTCTGTGTCTGTGCTTCATGACATAGCTGCGCTGATGTCATGAGGCACTAGAATCACCTGCACATCTCATGGAATGTTATGCTTTGTTCAGCAGACAGTTACAACCACGCTTTGATGCTGGCTGGATGTTCACCTGTGGATGGGATCTTTATTCTTAATAAACTACTACTTACTATCATCATCTTGTGGATGTCTATTTTACAGTTCAACTGCTCAAAATGTACATTTCACCAAACATTAGCCTTTCATCGGCTAAATTACGCAGTCCAAATAACAAAGTAGCGGCGGGTCAGGGCTGAGGAGGTGCAGCATGCAGACAGCAATTAACAAACTGTCTCTCCTCCTTTGTCCTAGAAGTGCGGGGAGGACGAGGTGTGAAAATTCCAGGAGATTTGATAGCACAACAAATGGGAAGGGCCATCGGCACGTGAAAGGCTTTGACAAAAGAATTTCCCCTCTCCTGTCTGTCAGGCGCAGGGCCATTGGCACCTCAAAGCACTTCTTGGCACCTCAAATCACTAGTGCTTGAGGTGCCAATGTCCCTGTGACTGACAGAAGGAGGGGAAAGTCTTGTGTCCCCATGCCCCACTCACCCTTGTCCCCCGTGTCCCCCCCACTACAAAATCTGGGGGGGATATATCCCCCGCGTCCCCCACACTTCCTACGCCCATGCCCACAACCTCGACACCTAGCAGGTCCAACATGTCCTGCTCCTGGTCCAGGATGTCTGACCACCGGTGTGCCAGCTGGTTGAGGTTACGCCGGATCCCCAAGCAGAGAAACACTGCCCAGCGCACCTTCTCCCACCGGCGGTGACGCTCCGAAGTAAGGTACCCAGAGCCTGGCCTGCCGCCTGCTGCCAAGGTCAAGGGGAGGTGGTGCTGGATGAAAAAACCAGGGCGGCCACCTCCGCCTCTCCAAAAGCTGTCGGGCCTGCACCAATACAGGGAGAATACTGCCGCAAGCCAGCCGGCTCTTGGGCGCAGGCGCCTTGCCCTTGGAGCTGGTACTGCTGCCCTTGGCCATGGTTCTGGGGTGGAAGCAGAAAAGAAAAGAAGGAAAAAATAAAGTTAGGGGGAAGAAGTAGGAGCTTGAAGAAAGAAGTAAAATAAAACAGTAGACAAATAACAAAAACACAGTGAAAGTAGAAATAAATCACAAAATATAAACTTAGGGACAGAGAGACAGAGATGATAAATACAAAAAGTGAGAAAACCAGTGAAAATAAGTAAGGATTGCAAAGATTAAAGGTGGATAGAAAACTAGGCCCAGAACTATAGCATAGATAGATTGCCGCGCCCATCGCGACCATGTGGGTAAGTTTGCATGATATTTCTCACAAACACACACTTGTCCTCACGAACAAGAAGATAGAGTTCCCGAACATGACATGCACAAAGCAAAAACCTTATATGGGACCCGGAACAGGAAATAAAGCAACGCGAGCGGGCGGGACATTTGAAAAAAACAAGATGGTCGGTCCCATGGGTGACCGCATGGGTAAGTTCGTGAGCTACGACCCCCGAGCATGCACACAGCGCCCCGAACGCGTAAAACGTGCTTACGAACAAGAAAAACACATCGCAAACGGGTCCGACACAATTACGCACGCTTGCGAAGCTCGCGTAGTGCGAGAATGTCTTTGCGTAGCGTAGCGCGACTACGCACACTACACCCAGGCCTAGTTAAAAGATGTTTTAAATGTGTTAGTCTTCCAAGACGATGTTTTGGTATGGGGAGAAAACGATCAACAGCATGATAAGACTTTGAAAATTGTATTGAGCAAGTTAGAGGAAGATGCTCTAACTATAAATTTAAAAAAAATGTAATTCGGCAAATCTCAAGTAGATTATTTAGGTCATACTTTATACCAAGATGGTATCAGGCCTAAACTCAAATTAGTTGAGGATTTAGAGAAAGCTCCCATTCTTGAAGATAAAGACCAGTTGAGATCATTTTTAGGGCTGGCAGAGTATTATTCAAGCTTTCTTTATAATTTCTCAAATCATGTTTTTCCTTTGAGTAAACATATGAAGAAGAATGTGACCTATGTATGGACGGATGAATGTCAAAAAGCTTTTGACAATATCTAAATAGCAGTTGCTAAAGCTACAGCTTTAAAGCCTTTCAACCCCAATGATAAAAGCATCATTATAAAAGATGTCAGTGGTTATGCGTTGGGGGCTGTGTTAATGTAGGTACATGCAGGAAGAGAGAGAATAGTTGCATTTGCTTCACGCACGCTCAAGGGTGCAGAGGGCACTTATCCGACAATTGAAAAACAAGCCTTGGTGTGTTGGTGGGGAGTGCAACATATTCACACTTTTGTTTGGGGAACTAATTTCGAACTTCATACCAATCACAAGCCTCTCATAGACATATTTTCTACTGCTGGAGCTGGCAGCGCTTCTCTTCGCATAGGTAAGTGGATTTATCGATTGCAGGAATATAATTTTGTTTGAAAGTATGTTCCTGGGTCTAAAAATGTAAATGCAGACTGTTTAACTCGTTTGCTGGTGAGTACGTTAGAAAATACTGAAGATAAATGTACAGAAGATGAATGGATTGTAGCAAATCTGGATGATGTATGTCAGGCCATTGAGGTATCCAATTGGAAACAGGCCATGAAAGATGATGTAATTATTAACAAGGTAGATAAAAATGTACCTAATAAAGATGGATGGAAATTGCATGACGATTTATTTCAGTTTAATGAAGTTTGGAGTGAATTGTCAATAGTCATGGGATTTCTGAGAAGAAGTGATGAGTTAGTAGTGCCATTTGGCTTTAGGAACAAGCTCATGGAACATTTACATGAGGGACATGGTGTCATGACAGCAATGAAAAGCAAAGCTAGAGATGATTTTTGGTGGCCAGGCATGGATAGACACATAGAAAGGTTTGTGAGAGAATGTATTGCATGTTCATGTAGCGATAAATCCCATGTGATGCAAGAGTCACCAATACATTCTGTGAAGTAGCCAATGCGGGCGTGGGAAAGAGTAGCTATTGATATTTGTGGGCCATTTGAATTATTGGGTATAGGAGAAAAGTATGCTTTAGTAATGATGGATTATTTTTCCAAATGGCCTGAATACATTTTTGTGAGGACATTTTTCGTAGAGAAGGATGTCCTTCTGAAATGTTATCCGATAATGGTCTACAATTTTCTTCAAGTGAGTTAAATGATTTTTTGAAACAATGGGGAATTAAAAATTGTAAAACACCTCTTTATCATCCTAGGGGAATGGCTCAATCGAGCGCTTTAACCGAGTTTTGGGTGGGAGCATTAAAATGGCAGTGCGTAGTAATTTGTGTTGAAGAACTAGTGTTAGGAAAATGTTGTGGAATTATAGAATTACACCACATTCAGTAACAGGTGAAACACCATTTTGTTCATTTAAAGGGAAGAGTTCCATGCACCATAGCAGTACCTGCATGGACCGAAAAGGCTTATAAGCAATTGGTTGAATAGAAATTTGTTCGGAGCAAAGTAGAAAATAATCACATGGAGTATGAACGGAGACACAATGATAAGTTGATTAAGAAACCCATAGTGTTCAACGAAGGAATGTATGTTAGAATACATTACAGCACTTTCACTAGCAAAGGAGAATCAACATTTAAAAAAAAGCTTTGCGATGGAGGATGGTGGAATTCTAAGCGTATTACCATTTGTAGTGAACCTGAAGTTCAAGAATGTTTAAAAATTAATTCAGAGTTTGATAATCAGGAGTCTTTTGCCAGAAGGGAACATAGCAATCGTTTAAGAGCACCACCAATAACATTTCACGATTACATATGCAATTAAGAATTGCCAATACTTACGTTTGTGCACAATTGAAGTTTATCAGTATTAGTTGTGTTTTTAGTTCTTAGTTTTGTTTCTATTTTGTTTAAAGGAAGAGGATATATGGTATGTCCTATTAACTTGTATTTACCAAATGTTCAATTGCTATGGGAACTGGAACATAGCAACTGCCTGCCATTTCACCGGATTCTGGATTGTGAAATCCAGGGACAGAGGCTGACAGAACTGAAGGTTGGACAGATGTCAGGGGTTACTTCGCGTATGCTTAATAAAGCACTTTTTCAAGAAATAACGCTGCTGTGATCCTTACAACACACCGCTTTGCGTTGAAAGGGCATTTCATAGGTGTAGCTGTGGGTGTTTGCACACAACACTCTTACAATAATACACATCTCCAGATGTATCATAAATCATAAATCTGGAGATGTGTGTGAATGCTGCAGCATCCTCCAGTTGGTGGAGCAAGGCTCAGCAAGGAGAATTGTTTTCATAGCTCCTCATTTTTTCTCTTTCAATAAATGCTGCAATGCACAGCATACATTGAAAGAGAAACATGCCTCCACTAATTGTTTTTGTGCATGAATGTGTCCCTTCCTGCACAACACAAAAACAATCTCCTCACGACACAGTTATCCTTGCACCATGATGCAAAGGTGCCTGTGTCACGACATGCCAGCAGCTTGTGCAGAAGTGCAGAGGGAAGCATAGAGTTGCAACATATTTATGTACATATCTCCTGGAAAGGGGCGACCACTCGGTCCCCCCGAACGTATGGCGGAGTGCCTCGATCCCCCCGGGAAGCCATTTTTGGGCGGGAGGCGCGTCTCGGCTGGTATGCCCGAAGCGGCGTAGCCGGGGCGCGCTTTTTCCCGCCCTAGAGTGGGCTGGCCTAGACACCGACGTAGCCAGCCCCGCCCTAGGGGCAGGCAGGGGCGGGTTTACGCCCGCCCTGAAGACGGATAAAAAGAGACGCAAGACCAGAAGACGTCCTCTTGTTCTTGTGCTCCGAAGCTGCACCTCCTCGCTACACGTGAGCTCGGGACAGAACGAAGAGCCAATTTTGAGCGTTTTGATCTTTTTCTTTGTCTTCTAGATACTTCGTCGGAGAGATGCCCAAGAAAGGCGCAAAGAGAATGACGACTGAGCAGATGGTTCGGGCCCTTTTTAAGGATATGTCCGACATAAAGAAGCGGCTGGCGGAGCGAGACGGGGAGGAGGGATCGGGCCAACCACCGGCTGGAGGGAGACCTAAGAGGCCGAGAAGGGTTCCAGCCGGGGGAGATGTCCCGGCTCCCTCTGCCCCGCTCGAGGTGCCGACCCCGCTACCGATGGAGGGGAATCCAATCCCCGTTGTCATCACCCCGACATCCAATGAGGATATGCCCCCCGAGCTGGCAGCACAGCTAGCAGCGTGGTTGGGCGATAGTACTGAGGGCGCCACGGCTGCCGAGGCACAGGCGCTGATAAGAAAGCTGCGTAAGGAAAAAGAAGCAGCCAAGGTGACCGCGCCGGTGGCGGTGATAGAGAAGCCACAAGTGGCAGAAGCAGCATCCGGTTCAGGTAAGCGGCCATTGCCGATCGCAAGGGACGAGTCAGCACCCTCTCGTAGAGAAAGATTGGGGCAGCATGTTCCTTTAGCAATAAAAGAAAAGATTTGGGCGGGGGAATACGTGAATATATTCTCCTCGCTTGTCGATCATTATGAGGTAGAGCATGTCAAGAGTCAGAAGGACCTAATGCATCCAAGTGTTTGGCGCGCAAAAATGGCCGCCTTTAAGGTAAATGAGAATATTGGCAACTGGGGCAATGCGTGGGGTATTTTTACATCGATTTTGGGGGAACGTAGGCCCGAGTTGCTTCCTGAGTTTCCCATTTATCAATCACGAATTATGGGTTACTCGACAGCGTATCAAGGTAACCATTGGTTCTGTTATGACAATCTGTTCAGGAAAGAAAAGGAGCATAACAAGAGTTTGACTTGGGATTGTTACGATTCTGTGACATGGGATAAAATGAAAGAATCAGGAATGTTAAAAATGCCATTGGTTGGGAGCAATGTTGTTGATTACTCCCGCCAAAATGTTGGGACGCCCTTTCGACCAAGTACGAGCACCGACGATTATTCGAGACCCGCAGGCAATACAGGGAAAAGGGGTTTCTGCTTTAATTTCAACAAAGGGAAATGTACCAGGCCTCCGGGATCGTGTAAATTCAAACATGAATGTAGTACTTGTGGGTCGTCCCATCCTGAGTCATCGTGCAGAGCCAGAACGAGTGAGAATGGGGGTAAGGGAGGCGCCAAACAGGTCTAAGATAGTCCGAGGGGCGCCTTTACCAACCCCGATTGATACCTTGGCAATGATTCCCTGGCTCAGCGAATACCCGGATCGTACTTCTGCTGGGGTGCTGCGGAACGGTTTTACACATGGTTTCCGCATCCCGGTAGGGGACTTTCAGGGTGTAGGGACGTGCAAAAATCAACTTTCCGTTTTACAGCATACATCTGTAGTACAAGAGAAGATTCAGAAAGAGGTTAGCCGGGGACGGGTCGCCGGCCCGTTTAGTGTACCCCCGGTACCGTATTTTGTCTGTTCTCCGTTAGGGGTGGTCCCCAAGAAGGACCCAGGTGAGTTTCGTTTGATCCATAATCTGTCTGCTCCACATGGTCTTTCGGTGAACGATGCAATTGATCCAGAGGTTTGTTCGGTGCGATACGCATCATTTGATGAGGCAGTAGCCATCTTGAATCGCCTGGGGCCCGGGACGTTGATGGCGAAATCAGATATCGAGTCAGCGTTCCGGTTGCTCCCGGTACACCCAGACGACCAGCGTCTTCTGGGATTCGGGTTTCAGGGGTCATTTTACATGGATAGGTGTATGCCAATGGGATGCTCTATATCATGTGCTTATTTTGAGAAATTCAGTACTTTCCTGCAATGGGTGTTCACTAAGAAAACGGGTTTCCGAAATGTAATGCACTACCTTGACGACTTTCTGTTCCTTGGCCCCGCCGGAAATCCCGAATGTGCCCAGGCCTTAGCTGAATTCTGTGTATTGATGGGTCATTTTGGCGTGCCATTGGCACCAGGTAAAACTATGGGTCCCACGACTTGCCTCGAGTTTTTGGGGATCGAGTTGGACTCTAGGGAGGGGTGTTTCCGTTTACCAGCTAGCAAAGTGTTGAAATTCAGGGCAGCCCTCCAAGTATGCTTAACTGCATCTAAGGTTACACTGCATCAGTTGCAACAATTGGTGGGGAAGTTGAACTTTGCCTTGAGGGTGATCCCAATGGCCCGCCCCTTTTCCCGCTCAATCGCCCAAGCGATGGTTGGCCTAAAGGAGGGTCATCATCGCACGAGGTTATCGGCCGAGGTCCGCCAGGACATGCGTATTTGGTTAGCATTTTTGGCGGACTTCAATGGTCGAGTCGTCTGGAACAAGCCAGCCGTGTCCTCCGAAGAGCTTGGGCTATGGACAGATTCAGCGGGAAGCATAGGCTTTGGCGCCATCTTCGGCACAAAATGGTCGGCACAAAGGTGGCCCCCATGGTGGCATGAGAAGGGGCTGACGAGTAATATTGCTTTCCTTGAACTATTTCCCATTCTGGTGGCCCTGAGAACCTGGCCTGAAGGGTTCAGAGATCATTCTGTCGTGTTCTGGTCTGACAATATGACCGTTGTAGAATGCATCAATAGTCAGGCAGCCCGTTGTAAACTGATTTTGAGGCTGCTCAAAGAAATTGTCTTACTGTGTATGCAACTGAACGTGATATTCAGAGCAAAACATGTCCCGGGGGTGATGAATCAGGCGGCTGATGCACTGTCTCGTTTTCACATGCAGGCTTTCTCGGGTTTCCTTCCTTCAGCGGACCCAGAGCCGGCACCCTTCCCCGAAGCTCTCTGGTCTCTCGGTGCCCCGAACTTCGTCACCTCGTGGGAGAGAGTCTAGCACCCAGGACAAGGAAGGCATATGAAGGGGCGTTTCAGGCCTATTTAGCCTTTTTGGGGACTGAGAGAGGGGGACTTTGGGGTCAGGAAGAGTGGGTAGTACATTTTCTGATGTCCTTACGTAGGGCTGGGAAGTCGGTGGCTACGGCCCAAAGGCATCGTGCCGCCATTTCCTTTGTTGCCAGGGCCCATAACATCCAGGACCCGACAGCGTCTTTTGCAGTACAAAAGGCGCTGCGTGGGTGGCAACGCCTTGAGGGTCGCAGAGTAGATGTGAGACGACCGATAGGTCTGGATAGGTTGTCCCAGTTGCTGGCCACACTCCCTACCACATGCTCGTCTCCTTTCGAGACGTGTTTGTTCCGGACTGCATTTACGCTGGCATTTCACGGGGCTATGAGGATAAGTGAGCTGGTTGCAAGGAACAAACAGGATGTGGTGGGGGGGTTGTGCCGGGAACACGTTCAGATCAGGGGCGATGCGATGATTGTCTCCTTTCTCAGGTCCAAGACCGACCAAGATGGGAGGGGGGACTGCACGATCATTCGCAGGACCCCCGGGTCCTCCATGTGTCCAGTACAGTGTTTAGAAGATTACCTAGCACGAAGGGTGGCATCATGGGGGGGGACATTGTTGAGGCATGCAGACGCCACCCCGCTGACGAGGTTTCAGTTTCAGCGGGTGCTTGCAATGGCCATTGCCGCAGCGGGCTTGGACCCGGGCGAATTCGGGACCCATTCCTTTCGAATAGGGGCTGCCACTGAAGCTACAGCCAGGGGTCTTAATGTAGAACAAGTGAAACGAGTGGGGCGTTGGTCCTCCAATTGTTATAAGAGATATGTGCGATTGCACATGTTGTGGAGCTGTAATCATGTACTCACGCTTCTTGTCTTTTGTTTGTTTTCAGTTGCGCAAGCCTACGCGGCAGGGCGGACTATGCAGTCGACCCAACACCAGGCCAGCGGTCAGACATCACCGGCTGTGAGAAAGGAGGTGTGGGTCGTGGGCCACTCATACGTGAGACGGGCCGCAGACGTATTCAAAGCAGGTGACATGATTCACGTACCTGGGGAATACGGGTACAGAGTGTCCTTCTACGGAAGAGGCGGTCTCTGTATTGACCAGTTTCAAGCATTCTTTGAGGGTTTGTTAGGGCGGATGAGGTCACCGCCGTCCATAGTCATAGTGCATTTAGGGGGCAATGAGTTGGTCACCACCGGTAGACGACTTCTCCTGGAGGCTATGCTTTCCACGGTAAGTTGGTTAGCGAGGAGAGTTCCGGGGTGCATAATTGCGTGGTCTCATATGATCCCACGAAAAGTGTGGCGGGGGGCTATCTCGATCCCTGCTTTGAATCATTCTGTTAGAAAACTGAATAACAGAATGAGTAGGTTGTTCCGTTCCAAGACATTGCATTCGATCTCGCATAGTTGTATTAACGATGACAGTATGTATTTGGGGGATGGTGTGCATTTGTCAAGGGTGGGGAATGAGTTACTCATAGGAGACTTCTTAGCTTGGTTAAAAACGTTAAAACATGACCTTTAGGTAGGAGTTTTGTGGGGGGTCCGGATAGCCGGTCAACTATCCGGACCTGTGGCGGTAAGGTCATGATCGGTGAGCACTAATTAGAAGATCCCTATGAGTGGGCGTCACCCAACACGGATGGGAGCGCTCGGGAGAGGTGGCCATTGGCCCCTCAATGGGGAGGCGGTCCCGTCTAAGGGTGGGTCGCCGGAAGTAAAGGAAAGGCGGTCAAGGCCCCTTCCTTTGTAGGAGGGGTTACAGCCCCCTCCTGGGGAATTTCCCGGGGCCAGTGTCATCTGCGACGGCAGATGCGGTAAGTTGTGTGGGGTGGGGGGAGGTCCACGATACCTTCTAGATACCTCACACGAGTCTTCGAACGACCTTTAAATGGCGTCGAGTCTTAAGTGCCCCCGTCAAGTCAAGGGAAATTGTTAGTAGTTGCACTTGAGGTAAGCCTCTGTGCTGTCGCCCCTCCCAAGTGGGAGGGGTAAGTCTGGTTAGGGATCTTGAC
Organism: Lissotriton vulgaris; assembly: GCF_964263255.1. NCBI lineage: Eukaryota > Metazoa > Chordata > Amphibia > Caudata > Salamandridae > Lissotriton > Lissotriton vulgaris. The sequence continues at coordinate 227,166,658 of NC_141686.1, read as the reverse complement.
ACCGGTTATGACCTTGCCGTTGGCCCTTAAACGTTAGGATGTACAATTTCAGTATTTCTAGAGAATGTTTTTGTAGGATGCTAGTTCGGCTAGGAGAACCTCTGTATTAGAGAATATGTTAAGGTTAGCCAAACATCGCAATGTGATAATGAAATTGTACATAACATGAAACGTTTAATGTTTTAATTTTGTTTTAATAAATACGGCCGGGAGGGTCACTCCCTCCCACTTCCAAAAACTTTAAGAACTGTTTCCGGTTTCCCTCCTTTTGGGGATTGTGTTGAGAGGGGGTGGCGGGTATCTCAGCCATATGGAAAGGGGCGACCACTCGGTCCCCCCGAACGTATGGCGGAGTGCCTCGATCCCCCCGGGAAGCCATTTTTGGGCGGGAGGCGCGTCTCGGCTGGTATGCCCGAAGCGGCGTAGCCGGGGCGCGCTTTTTCCCGCCCTAGAGTGGGCTGGCCTAGACACCGACGTAGCCAGCCCCGCCCTAGGGGCAGGCAGGGGCGGGTTTACGCCCGCCCTGAAGACGGATAAAAAGAGACGCAAGACCAGAAGACGTCCTCTTGTTCTTGTGCTCCGAAGCTGCACCTCCTCGCTACACGTGAGCTCGGGACAGAACGAAGAGCCAATTTTGACCCACCCACCAGCCCCTGAGGACAGCCAGTTGTTTTGTAATAAAGTGAATTTATAAGTATGTTTTCCGTTTCGTTTACAGGCTGTGAAGGTATCAGTTTGATGTTGATCATAATAAAGAATGGTGAATGTCGTGTAGGTTTTTACGAATAAAATGATTTGATATAGTGTTGCATTTTTAAGCATGCTCTTTCGGTCGTAGCGACCAATGTTTACATAGGTTTGAGTAAGAATTGTCGTATTTATTTTTTGGTAGGCGGTAAGGTCATGATCGGTGAGCACTAATTAGAAGATCCCTATGAGTGGGCGTCACCCAACACGGATGGGAGCGCTCGGGAGAGGTGGCCATTGGCCCCTCAATGGGGAGGCGGTCCCGTCTAAGGGTGGGTCGCCGGAAGTAAAGGAAAGGCGGTCAAGGCCCCTTCCTTTGTAGGAGGGGTTACAGCCCCCTCCTGGGGAATTTCCCGGGGCCAGTGTCATCTGCGACGGCAGATGCGGTAAGTTGTGTGGGGTGGGGGGAGGTCCACGATACCTTCTAGATACCTCACACGAGTCTTCGAACGACCTTTAAATGGCGTCGAGTCTTAAGTGCCCCCGTCAAGTCAAGGGAAATTGTTAGTAGTTGCACTTGAGGTAAGCCTCTGTGCTGTCGCCCCTCCCAAGTGGGAGGGGTAAGTCTGGTTAGGGATCTTGACACCGGTTATGACCTTGCCGTTGGCCCTTAAACGTTAGGATGTACAATTTCAGTATTTCTAGAGAATGTTTTTGTAGGATGCTAGTTCGGCTAGGAGAACCTCTGTATTAGAGAATATGTTAAGGTTAGCCAAACATCGCAATGTGATAATGAAATTGTACATAACATGAAACGTTTAATGTTTTAATTTTGTTTTAATAAATACGGCCGGGAGGGTCACTCCCTCCCACTTCCAAAAACTTTAAGAACTGTTTCCGGTTTCCCTCCTTTTGGGGATTGTGTTGAGAGGGGGTGGCGGGTATCTCAGCCATACAACCCTGTGCCTCGGATGTACCACAGCACAGTGCAGCTAAACAGCTTACAGTGTCATGCTGCAGCACTACCTTATAGTTCTGCACTTATACATTCACCATACACTACTAATACATAGCTCTTTAGAACGTTTTGTTTGTTGTTGTTTTGTTTTATATTTTCTTTGTATTTTTCTAACTGATTTTGTTAATTTTTTGGGTGTTTTTCAAAAGAAAAAAAAAACGAAAAAAACATGAAACTTCAGGAATTAACAAGCATTCCTCCAAAAAAAGAAACAAAAGTCTAGCAACAGTGATTTTGTTGCGCAGCACACATTGCTTCAACAGATTGCTCCCCATAAGAAATTAGTTTATTGCACCTTACACAGTGCTGCTTTAGTAGAGCAAATTAAGGACATATGTCCAGTGGTGATGGTGCTGTAGAACTGCCAGACGGACCAGGCACTGCAGGTGGAGGGTTCTGTTCTGCTCTACTACACTCCTCCTGGGCCAGATTCATCGGATGTAGAGACCTCAAGTGCTTATACATCATGGCAGTAACGCAGGACAATTTTTTCTCAGCACTAACTCAGGACAAAACACGTTCACAGATCTTGAAGGTTACTTTGGTGGCATTCACTTTCTTCTGCCGCTCCGGAAAGGTGAAAAACTTCCACACCACCGATACTGGCTTTCGTGGGCATGGAGGTTTTGGTAAAAATTCTTCCTCTGAAGAATGTTCCTCCTCCTACTGTGGCTGCTGTCCTGAAGCCATGATGTTGTTTTTATTCTCAAGATGTTGTTTTTATTCTCAAAAACACCAAAATAAAAGTAATGGAAATAGGTTATTCCAAGCAGAGATCACTCTCCAAAGAAACTCAAAGAAGAATGATGGAAATGTCTAGGGTCCTTCTTTACTTACAACGGGTAATGTTATGAACCAATCAAAACTTTTTTTTTCAGGTCACATGGGATCCGTGCTCCATGCGCACTTGTAGCACACACCCAACGCGACTTTGCGAAATTGCATTTAAAAATAATATAAGTTTATTACAAGTAAAGATATATTATTTTTATGAATAGCTTAGATAATGTGTTGTTCTAATATGTATATTAAAGGCATATATATATATAATTTTATACATTAAAGAATTTTGCGGGAGTCACGCACCCACCACGTCTAAGAGGTATATAACGTCACGCGGAAGCACAGTAATGCGCATGTGTTGCAAATGCACGGGAGTTGGAGTTGTGTACCGGTTGATTAATTATCGCACTCAAAAATACGCACCCGTCACTACCCTACTTTTTTTCCATTTATATAAAAAATATATCATGTAATTTAAAAAAGAAAATATGTAACAATGAGCAGTTAAAAAAACTGTAGAAAATCAGTATTAAAAAATAAATATGACTATTATTTCATTTAAAAAACCTTTGAAATTCACTGAAAAAAACATAGGTTTCAGGACTGTTATAGTTAGCTTGACATATCACTCATACAAAACCATTGAAATTCCTCCGTTATAGTTAGTTCTACTAACTATAACTCGAGCGCCAGCAATCCACTGCAGATGATGTCACATATTACATCATTCATGACATGGTCAGTGACATCACTGATGACATCACTGATGACATCTCTGATGACATCACTGATGACATCATCCAAGTGACAATCTGATACACCCCATCATACATACATAGTATAACCTTTGATCACTCGCTATAAAATATAAACTACCATTTTTGAAACAATTGACACACCAATACAAGTTTCAGAAAACCCACTCAGTGATTCCTAGATCTACACACACATCTAATCACTTACCTATAGATTCACTCATACATGCTGTCAATGATCAAGAGAACACTAACAAATGCACCTATACACCTATATCGACATTACAAATCAGCACACATCCTACTCACTTATGAAGTCATCCTACTTACTTATGCAAATAATCGTTCATACTTACATTTATTCAGCTACACACTTATACAAACACCACTTCATTTATTCATACAGATAGTAACTAATACATAGGGGTCCATTCGGATGTCGGGCAGTGGCACCACCGCGGTGCTGGCGAAGCGGAAAATGACTTTTTCTGCCCGCGAGCAGCGGGAAACACGTCTGCCATATTAGTATTGCAAAACATAGGTCAGTTCCTTCTTTCTACGTCTTTTTTTAAATAAATCTCCAACATAACGCAAATTCAATTGGTTCTTCACAAGAAACCTATCAAGTTTGTTTCAGGTATACTAAGGCTCTTCTTATTTGTTATAACATGTATATGCTAGCATTTCTATAGCCTTGTTTCATTTGTGGCTATTATTGCTTTTCTTACGTAAAGACGTCATAAAATGCCTAGAAAATTAGAGAAATCTATCTTTATTTGGCAACTGTAGTTTTAATCAGTTGTGGCTGAGGACAATTCCCATCTATTTATTATTTTTTTATTTTAATTATAGGAGTGTATTTAGGCTTCTGCCATACATCAAGGTCCTGCGTCTTGAGTAATAAATTCCTAATATAACATGACTTTGTGTGGTTCTTCTAAAAAGATTTATTAATCTTGAACTAGGTATACTACAGCTTAACTTATCTGTTATAGCAACTATGTATAGGCACCTTAAAATCCGGTTTTACACTCAAGGTCCTTATCGCTCCTTTGCAGACTATACGTTAAAGAACTTTAATAAAGTCGTCCGGGAGACCAGCCGTGAATACCATCACGTTCACCTTTTCACGGTACATACTATAACCAATAATAAAAAAAAAGAATTCAAATCGAAAAAATAAATTATGTAGAAAATTCAGTTCATATTACCCTATTCCCTTCTTATTTCTATGTACCAGGCATCCCAAGTATAGATAGCACCATATATAGCAACACATCATGAATTCTGAGTACTACGCTACGCTCTAACTAAATTAGGTAAGTGGTTTACACATTTCCACATTGTTTTACCGCAGAAGTACTACTCTGTAGTCCCTAACAGGACTGTACTGTCCCCACAAAAAGATCTTTGGAGAAAAAATCTAGTATAAAATTAACTGTGTGTTACATATATTCACTATATCTCCCCTTTTAATTCTTTAGCTTCATCGTCAAGAATTGCGAGGCTACATCTACAGGCTTCTTTTCCCCTCCTTCAATTTTCTGTGTTCAATTGGTTTGGATATCTCTGGTTTTGTAAGTATAATTTTCTTAACCATTTATCTACTGTCGTTACTGCAAACTGATAATTTCTAAATAAGTTGACATACCTACCAGGTGTAAAGTACTGTGTAACACATACCCTGATGGGCCCATTTTTCTTGAAATGTGAATGAAAAAGGCTAAATGTTACAACTAATGACTGTCTAGTTTCTTTAGGCAGAACACAGAGAAATATGTTAACAAATCGTCGAAATGTTCAACATGTGACTAAAATCTATTTAAACATATAGCTACAAGAAATAATGCTGGCTAGGCTTTCAGAAAAATCATGGTTATGATATCATGAGAAGTTTCTAACATTGATGCATACAATAATTTGTTTTACATATGTGGCTGTCATATACTATCAATTGCATTCAATCTGTTGATTATCTATAACTGTTTTTTAATATTGTATTTCAATTGTTGGTTGTGTCAATTCACTGTAGTAAATGTATAATGTATGTCCAGTGTCCAAAAGTGTCTGACTCTCACCCATATTCTATTTTCCAATTTCAGAGCAATACACGGACACCTGAGGAAGGCCGACTGGCCGAATCGCGCATTGTGAACTACCTTGCCGTATTGCCCACATCATTTGTTTGTCGTACACCTAATGTTTGTCTGTAACTGTTTTTAAAGTTTTATGTTTATGAACTGTAAATCAGTCATATGATAAATGAATATATAAAACGGGGAAAACAGAAATATATATATATAATCCAAATGTTATAAAAAGAAAAAATATTTATATAAATTTCATACTAAATAAAAGAAATAATCCGATTTCAAGGTTTTCTGGGTGATGAATTTACTGACCATTGCATGTAATTTTTATAACAACTTACAGTGATTGCTGCATTTAGCTTTCTAGGTTCTGTACCTTTACTGGGCTATAGACCGTTCTCAAACAGTTCCTGTCCACCGCCAGCAAAGTGCGCCCGCCATCGGAGCCAATGGAGACTCACCGACGTGCGGAATGACGTCATCCCCGCCCCACAAATTAGGATGGGCCCAACAAGAAGACGCACCGCAGCAGAGACACCGCCAAACCAGAGATTTCAGAAACTCGACAGCGGAGCGCGATAGCAGAGACCCGGTCCACACCACCTGGTCATGACTGCCATGGACACAGCTCTACATGTGTTTCCAGTGCTTTACCTGCTACAGCACTATCATCTAATGGGCCGTCGTGGGTTGGGTGAAATATAGGTATATTTTAAACCTGTTTCCATTTGCATTATAACATGCTTTCTCCCTTTGTTTTTTATAAAATAGTAACTATGCTGACAATCTTGTTTCTAATAATATGTCTTCTTGTATTAGCTTAGATGCTGTACATGAGAACACGGCGTTAGAAATAAATATTTCAAACTTGCACATGTCTCTTTTACTGCCTGTTTTAGACTGATATGAGAGTATAACGAAAGAGTGTTTGTGTTTTCCACATTGCCTGTGGTAACCTAAGTCCCATGTTGTGGGTTGTCTAATCATTGGTATTTTGGAAGAGGCAATATGACACTGATGCTAGTCTGGTAGGGGATTTTGGGTACTAAGGTGAGTTTTGGCACAACCCAATTCACTGAGGTCCCAAGTCTCTGTGCACAGTTCTTTGAAGGAGGAGAATCCCTGCAACATGGCACCCAGCGATGGTGGTCTTATTTCATGAAGCTTGAGTAGTACTTATATCAATACTTAGCACCTTCACTATTGTTTCCAGTTAACAGTGGTGTCGAATAAACCTACCTATAGTTATATAGATCTTTCCAAGCTTGAATCTTTCAAAACGGTTTCCTTTTGAATTACTACCCAGTTGTGCTACTTTGTTTTACGTTGTACCTCTAATTCTCTGTGTCTCTATGACTCATGTTGACATACCGCAGCATAGTCGCATTGCAGTCAGCAATCATTTGCAGGCTTATAACGTTGTTTTGGAGGGCATGGCAATTATTTTGGTGGTGAGTGCTGAGGTTGCTTACCCGTTTGAGATTTTCTACTCATGGGTGACGTTTCCTCCAGTGGATGCGGCTACTCAGGTGTTTCACACTTACACTCACACAGCCGTGCCCTTGGAATAAGTTCCTTATAGGACACAGGAGAATCCGATGTCTGCATGGCAGCACCGTGTTTGGTTTGATGGCACCCTTCCCCACAGTGTGACGGCGATTAGATTAGGTCCTTTGTCCATTCCAGGCGCTTCTAGGCCTGTTTTGGATGGATTTACCCAGCATCCTCATGCGGGGGTAGTCGCCGTTGCTGAATTGCGGCCCCTATATAACTCTGTAATCAGTGTTGTCAGGGCCCTAGTTCAATATATCACCGGCAATTTCCAGGGCGGGCCCCTGGTGTTGCGGTGCTTTAAGATGGACCGAGCAGATTGAAGCTTAGTCCTGTGATGGTTAATGCGGTTATGGGCAAGCGTCCCCAAGATAAGGATGATGTGCCTTTTTTGGCTTGCAGAGAAATTTGACCAGCAGGAAGCAGTATTTCCTAATTCGACTCCCGTAGAAAAACATAGTATTCTTACAATTAGTTTACCCAAGGACTCGATACCAGAAGCCGGTGACTGCAAGTCATGGGGTAGAACTTTTGCGGCAGTGTACATGAGGTGATTTGGCACTTCGTCAATGGCTGTCCTTCCGACGGTCATTAAGCGTGTTAAGGATGAACATGGACCGGAGGCTGCGGTTGAATTGGGAATGAGACTCGTAGGCTAATTTGACGTGGCTTCCGATCTTGTTCTTTCTACTATAAAGAGAGATGAGGTGTACTTTCAAGTGGCTAATGCCTTGCGCGATGTCCCCGATGTCGACAAACCCCAACAGTTACAGAGAATTATTATGGCGGCTTATTAAACCATTGGTTGAAATAGTTTAGGTGTGAAGCCCTTTTCTGATAAAGATAAAAAACAACCTCAGGGTTCGTAGTCTAAAACTGACATTCAACCCAAAGCACCAAAGGAACATTGGAACAGAAATTAAAAGCAGGGGAAACAACAACTGAAACAGGAGTCCCGTCCCGCGTCACCTGGGCCTGAGTCTAGTGAGCGCGTTTATGATTTGCGTAACCACTCTACTACGATTAAGTCACCTGATCGATTTCAGGTTCCTGATCAATGCTCTCCTCGTTCTTTACAGGACACATCGGCCTCTTCGTCCAGTGGTGGAGGTGGCGGCAGAGGTCGGGGTGGGCAGCAGAGTTGCGACCAGCCCTGCCCAGAGAGACGGAAAAGGCAAGCAGGACGATTCTTCACAGAAAAGACCCCAGTTTCGAAAAAAGAAAGTTCAATCAATCAATCAATTCACTTGTAAAGTGCGCTACTCACCCGTGAAGGTCTCAAGGTGCTGAAGGGAGGGGGTGGGTGGGTGCCTGCTATTGTTCGAATAACCAGATTTTGAGGTGTTTCCTGAAGGTGAGATGGTCCTGGGTCAGTCGTAGGTGTGCGGGGAGGGAGTTCCCGGTCTTGGCTGCAAGGTACGAGATCGATATTCCTCCGGTGGTGGTTCTGCGAATCTGTGGACGCTGGCGAGGCTGGTGGAGTGGAGCTCGCGGGTGGGAGTGTAGAACTGAGGCGGCTGTTGAGGTATTCGGGCCCCTGATGTGGCTGTGGCGAGGGATGTCAAGTACGAATCTTGCGGAGGCGTTCTGTATGTGTTGAAGGCGTTTGCCGCTTTAACAGCGAGATCTGTCACAGATAGTGAGAATGCAGGTGGAATCTGACATGGGCGCTGACGTTGTTGGACAGCGCGGCATAGATTACCATAGTACGAGAGGCCCGGCGTCCACTACTGAAGGTGACAGCGACTGACCAATTTGTTGTTGTTGATTCAGCTGATACTAGAGTAGCTCCCCCTGACAGGCTTTTTGAAATTGATCCTTTGATTGAAGATGACATAAACCGTACCATAAAAAGGGTATTTTGGGAAAATCTTACAACTACCTATGACATTTTGTTAGCGGAGGATGACTGGCCCCCACCTTTTGTTCTCGCAGCTCCGAGAGGGGAGGAGGTAATTCTCCCTTGTTTCGCGCACACAGTGTCTAAGGAGCATGCGCTGAATTTTGCAGAAGAGTGGGCTAAAGTCCTTGCGCCGACTTTGTACCGTACTCACTGTGGTTGGGATAAATTCTCCCCCACCACGAGATTCCCTTATGGTCTATGCCACAGACTCAACCTCAGTATCCCATGCGGCGTGAAGCAAAAGCTTCCGTTGCAGAAATACTTGAACAATTGGAATATCAAGGAGTGATGGAAACTTGTGTGTCTCCGATGAATAACCCACTTTTTACTGTGACCAAGCCTGATGGTTTGTACCTTTTGGTATTGGATTACCGGCATTTAAACTCGTATTGCTGTACCTGTGCAGTTCAGAATACCCACGGCTCTGCTTTAGTGGATGGTCTTGTGCAGAAACAGTTTAAAACCACACTTCACATATCCAATGTTTGTTTGCCCACAATTTGCCTGGTCTAAGTTCCCAATGGACCAGTTTTACCAGAGTTGGCAAACAACACCAAACTAGAAGCTTGGACATGGGCTATAAGAATAGTCCAGGAGTGTTTGCTGCACGTATCATATCTCTTTTAGAAAGTGTCAACCCAATTGCGTGTTCGGATGTGGATGACATTTACCTTACGGACGATGAAATATGGGCGCATCTGACTGCATAATTTGTAATTTTGCAGACTTCGGTTACAAATTCAACTTTGCAAAGTACACAGAGTTGTTCCTGGGCTATGAGCTGAACAATGAAGTTTGAGGATTGGCTCCTCACTTCTTGGAGAAATGCACACAACTGCGCGCACCGACAACTCTGAAAAAATTACAATCTTTGCTGGGATTTTTGAATTTCGGGCGTATATTCATTCCCAAATATGCCCAGCGTATCAAACCATGGTATGCTTTGATACAGCCTACTTTTACTAAATCGTGCTGGCTGCCTGAACATTCAACCATTTTGCAATATTTGCAGGCTGATCTGATAGAATCTAAATTCTTACTGACTCGTGATTTCCACACCAACCTGGTGATAAGAATCATCCCTGGGGCGGTGGGTTTCACATACCTTACTTTTAACGAAGGTGACACAGTACCTATCGCTTACATGTCACACTTGTACACTTTGGCTGAAATGCGGTTTTCCACTGTGGAAAAAGTTTTGACAGCAGTGCAAATGGCAATTCTGAAGGAACGCGCACTGTCGCAGGGAAAACGCATGTTTGTTGTTAACTCGTATCCTGCTCTAGAGCAGTGACGAAAGCAAGTGTACCTAATTCTAAAGGTTTGCACCCACGGTGGATACAATGGGCATCAACATTGACATCTCCGGATTTCACGTTCATTTTTGACGCCTCCTGACAGTCGCAGAAGTTTGAGCTTGTTCATCCTGCTCTGTTGACGATGCGGCCTTTGGAAGATTTCCATTGTATCATTTACACTTATGGTTCAGCGCAAGTTGCGCATTGGTCTAAGCACATATACATCTCGGCTTGCGCCATTGTGGTTGGTAACATGGGGAATGATGAATTCAAGTCCGATGTCATACATACGCAGACTTTAGGGGACTGTACCGCCCAATTGGCAGAGCTCTGTGCTCTGATGCTTGCATTGGAGTACTTTGATCCTGGTGTGACTACTCTCATTGTGAGTGACTCTTCCTACTGTCTTAGAATAAAAACCTGTTCTTTTGGACTCAGAATGATTTTCGAGACTCCAAGTGTAGCACAAATAAACATAACATGATCTGGGTTCGAGTGGCTGAACTTAAAGAGCAGCTGCCACTCGTGCATGTAATTCATACTCTTGGTCATCAGCGTGTGGGAGTTCACGCTGTTGGCAATAGTTTGGCGGATGACGCCGCGAAGACAGCAGTTACGACATATTTGGTTGCACCAGTTACGCGTTCCAAAAGTAAGATTGATGATGACATCTTGGCAGCAATTGCCGCTACTCAGAAGGGCAATAAATGTCCTACTAGATTTCCTTCAAAGTATTCTTATAATTTAAGTCCTGATAAAGTTCCTTATGTGAGAATACCAGACGTTGGTGACAAATTGATTCTCAACGCGGACCGCGGGTCCACACTGATTACAGCTGCCCAGGAGGGTGTTGCGTCCGCGCAAGCAGGCGTTTTGGCTACTGTATCTCAGTTACAACAACGTTTCTGGTGGCGGGGACTGTACAAACAGATGCGTGATTATGTCCTTCAAAGTAAAATTTGTCAGCAGATAAAGCCTGCGACTGCTACGCGTCTACCCCAGACACAGTTGTACATTACTAATAGACCACTTGGTTGTGTTTATTTAGATCACTGCGGTCCTTTTTCCTCTGATACTGCGTATAACTACATCTTAGTTGCAGTGGATTCTTGCACGCGCTTTGTCTGGCCACACCGCAGTGCTGATTCACGCACTGTCATAAGAGATTTGCATGTGTTTTACGGGAATTTTTGCATGTGGAACCTTCCATGAGGATCAGGGTCCATCGTTCGCCTCTAAGGCGTACAAGGATGCCATAGGTTCATTGGGGGTTCAAGTCAAATTTTCGTCTCCATACAGACCTGAGGGTAATAGTGTTGTGGAACGAATGAACCGAGACTTCAAGCAGGTACATGCCGGAACTGGCTAGCCCATCTCAATTAAGGCGTAGTTTTCATAGCAGCACTACACGTAGCTTCCCGTAGTATACTTTGAACTTCACATAGTTCACATAGTCTGCATAGCTTAGCTGATGACACTGTGTACTTTTCTGCACAGTGAAACAATTGCAAAATAATTTAAAATGACATCCTGCACAGTGCCAGTTATGATAAAATGAGTATCTCTATCTTTATATGCTAAAGTGCATATTGTACTTTCACAAAAACGAAACTGAAATATTAGCAAGCAGTGAGAGAGGTGATGATTTTGGGATCCTCCCTAACCTAGGGGGAGTACCAAACAGATGCCTTGAAAACAAAAAAACACATCTTATTGAACGATTTGGTGGTGGCCCCATCCGCTTAGGTCCACCCCAAGCACAGTTATTGGCAAAAAAACATTCCCAACCAAATGCCCTGCAAAGCATTATGGAATGAGATTAGCAGTGGGCAGTGAATATTATATAGTATCCAGTTCAACTGGTGGTTACTAGATGTCCCTCAGAAGTCACATGCAAATGTTTGATGAAAGGGTTTCAATGGTTTTGCATTTGACACGTGATGGACATCTAGTAACGACTAGTGGAACTGCAGATTGATGTAAGAATAATTTCAATGCTTTGCATTTGACTCGTGAGGGACATCTAGTAATGACTAGGTGAACTGCAGCTCTTTGTAGGGCACAAGAACAGTCATTTTACCTCCACTTCCAGGTCGTAAGGAAAAAAGGTACATCTCCATTGACAACGTCAAACTACACAGAGTGGCCAGTTCTCCTTAGTGTGACACCTGCGGTCTCTTGTCCATTTTTACTGAGACATTCTGTTTTGGCTCCGGCTCCTAACACCAGGCCTGATGTTGCCATTGAGATGCCTGCAGTTTCCAGTCCTTTATTGAGTACCCCACCTGATGATAATGTTAATGATACTGAATATGCTTACCTCACAGACTTATCGATGCCCAATCTGCAAACTTGTTTGGCAACTGAGTCCAGATTTTCATTTGACACTAACTCTACCACATCAAAGACCCCTCAAAAATTTCAGTTTTTTCTACATGGTTTAAAAACATTTTTTGATTCCTCCTTGGACCTACATTTGGTTGGTGCTTTTTTCAATGTTTTTGTTCATGTCAATTGGATTTGTAGTGTATTTTTTCTGTCTTGTAAACGGACACTATGTTGAAGAGAGACATCTATTCGACACATTAATGGAACATTGGCAGCCCATTCCTCATCACACAGATTGAAAAGGGAACTGGCTTTTGTAAACATTACTGCTTGGCCCGTCTTAGATGGTATTGTATGGGATGCTGTTAGATTTCAAATAAGCATGGGCGAATTTTGCAAATTTGCGTCCACGAATTTGCAGATTTGCCAATTCGCAATCAGCAAAATTCACGGCCGCGCAAATTTGCGGTTGTTTTATTTTTGCGTGTTCGCAGGTGTTCAAGGGTGTTGGCAGGAAACTTTGCATATTCGCAGGGCGCTTTGCGTGTTCGCAGGTTTTTTTTGCCTGGTTCATCACTGCCACCCTCTTGTTTTTTATGCCCTTCTGTCCTCTGTACCACTTGTTTTGTGCCTTTCTGCCCTCTGCCCCACTCTTGTTTGTGCCCTTTTGCCCTCTGGCCCTGGTTTCTGTTCCCTTCTGCCCTCTGCCTAACTCATGCCCTCTGTCCCACTTTGTACCCTTCTGCCCTCAGCCATAAGTCAGCTTCAACAGGAAGCACTAATAGATAAGGTATAGCAGGTGCTTGAGTTGAAGGTCAAATTAAGTTACACAGTCATTATTCACCCCAAGTTTGGGGTGATTAATGATTGTGTAACTGAATTTGAGATTCAACTCTAGCACCTGCTTTACTTTATCTATTAGTGCTTCCTGTTGAAGCTGACTTTTTGTAACTATTTTAGAGGCTCTGGCAGCTTGCATGCGCCATTCTAAAATAGTTACAAAAAGTTAGCTTGAACTTTTGACCCAATCCGTTCCGCTTGCGGATTTTGCGGGAAATTCACAAATCTCGCGTATTGCAAATTTACTAAAAATCCGCAAAATCCGCAAGCTGAACGCATTTTCCACCCATGCTTAATTTCAAATCCATGGTCCCACAGAAGTTATAAATCTCCCGAATGTCCTAAGAGTTTCTATGGGGGATGTGATTAAATAAAATATACGCTCTGATGATTGGGATGTTCAAGCTGAAGAGGCTATGTTTTCAGATTTGAAATATTATGCTGCTTTTGATGCTGAAGAATTATATTTAGATTCAGCGAACTATGGTGATTTATTTTGTTATCAACACTTTTGCAATCACTACCTGTATAAGGCAAACACCAGGAGAAATATGGTTAATTATACGCGATGGGAACATTGCCCCGCCCCTCTTCAAGGCAGCTCCAGTTCTCTTTTAAAGAGGTTCACCTATTTTACTGATTTGAATCAGTCAAATCCCAATGCATTTTATTTTAAGATGACCGAAAAGTCTTCTTCCAAAGTTGGGCTTACCCACACAAAATTGTTATATTCCAAGTCCTTTCTTGACCAATTGGTTATTGGGGGCTATGAAACTATGATACCATTGATCTTAAATCTGTTTGGGGTTCTAAAAGTTGGCAAGTGCAAGGCACTGAGGCTTTGCATCAGACTTGTCTCATCCCAACCCATATGTTGTTTTTGAATTCTACTATTTCCCAAACCACCTGCTTTGGATTGGCTACTACTAAAAATGAAATGCTCCTTCTTTCCCTGAATTGGAAGCATACCCTGGTTGGGATAATAATATCAGTTTTTCTATTAGAGAATTACAGACCCTGTTGCTAAATTCTACTTTTAACATATCTAGTTTGGATCCTAATGGTTGGTTTGTTGTGGCCCAAAAGTGCAGATTCTTGCCAACATCATTTTCTGGGTTTAGCCCAAGTCTACACACTGGTTAGGGTGGATCCCCGTTTTGAGAGTGACCATTCTGTGGCTACATATTCCATAGGCAAGTTATGTCAGAATTGGCTCAAACACTCCACTTTAGCATCAGTTTAGCTTCATTTGTCTGAATTGACTGAAGATGTTGATCTAAATGATTTTGTCATGGGCCCTGCTTCCGGCAGATCCAGAAAGTGGATATATGCTATTTACAACGAAGTTTGGAAACTGTCTCAGATTGAGGATGCTTCCCGCTTAAGAGCTATAGATCAAGCAAATTTGGAGAAGGTTCTGGAAGTTGTAGACAATAGAATTAACACGCTTTCTTCCCGCATTTACACATTGAATAATATTGTTTCATCTGTTGTTGATATTGTGAAAGATGATGTTTTGTACCATGGTCAGAATCAATTGCGTTCCATTATGCAATTCGCATTGACTTTGCAAACGTTAAGGGCAGGTAAAGTGCATTGGCACTACATGAACACATCATCTTTGTTTGCCCCTTTTAATTTCACTGACAAGCAACGTTTTATGTCTATGAAGAATGCAGGTTTGAACAAGCTTTATTCAAGATATTTCCTCATAAAAGCTCAGCATAAAATCAAACATTACAGATAAAAACAATTAATTTAATGAATACATATTCTTATAAAACAGTTGTGCAAGCTCATACAATACCAAAGTATAAAAATACACATATATAACCAGTTACATCGAAATTTGTAACAGGAAAAGAAAAATATAGATCAGGTTAACTAAGCCCACCCATCAGCCGCCGCCTGATTGCCCAAGCCCACCCCAGATATTTGGCTACTCCGAGAACTATCGACTCCTGGGTAGATGTACATAAGATTCTCATTGCCACTGCACTGTGTCGTGTCCCAAGATTTTTACATACTGGGGTCAGCCATGCCCTCCTTGGTGACGAATAGGCTTCGCAGACAAATAAAAAGTGACCTAGGCTTTCAACAGCTGCTTCACACGCTGGACAAAATATAGTGGTCGGCCTCTGCCGACCCGCAGTTAGTTTTTTGAGCGGGAGGGATCCGGATCTTAACTGGAAGACTAGCTTCCTGTCCAGTGGAACTGTGGTGCTGTCCCAATAATTTTCTAAGATAGGACAGATTTTGACTTCCAAGAAGCGACCCGCCATAGAGTCAGATCTAGTACCTCTCAGAAGGCTGTTATCCACCCAATCCCAATATTGGGACTTGAGGGCTTCCTTGCTTGGAAAGACTTCCCCCTGCGGGTTAATCCAAAGATTAGAGAGGCCCAGAATAATTAGCATGGCCCTTAGGTTTTTAGCCACTTTATCTTGTGGAAATTGTCTTCCTTAATTATTGCCAGGAAGCCATCAGCATAATGCCTAATCTCTGGGGTTGTCCAGAGACGTCTCCAATAGAGAACAGGGCGCAGTCGCGCTCTATCGCTAATTGACCGTCTACCCAGCTCAAGGAACAGTGGTATTAAAGGGGTACTCGGTGGGAGACCTGTGATTCCTCTGAGGAACCTGTTTTCAGATATCTGTAAGGTTCATAAGTTGTCCCAAGCCCATTATTATTATTATTATTATTATTATGTTTCTTATATAGCACCTGAATCGACCCCCGAAGGGGTATCTCCGCGCTTGCCTTGGGAACCCATCCTGGCTTTTCCCTGTGAGATAGCCCCTACAGGGCATCCCCAAGGTGAAAGCCAGGCATCCCACCGCAGGGGGGCCGTTGTGGAGATTAAGCAAGCTTAATGCTCAGAGTTGCAGAGTGTGAACCCATGATTAGGTCAGGCACCAAAGCGAGAATTATCGAGTCCATGGACATTTGAGCTCAAGACCCTGCCACGTCGGGAATTGAACCCTGGTCCCGGGTCTGACCTCTGCTTCAGGGTCTGCCTGCTCTAACCAGTGAGCCACACTTCTCCACCATAACTCTGCGCCGTATAAGGCAGCACCTAGAACCTTTGCATCATATACTATCAGGACAGGTTTAATGGGTTTAGTCTTGGATTTTCTGTGTTCCCCCCGCAGTGCCCCTGATGTTTGTTGGTGTTTTAGTGCTGTTTTTTCCAGGTGATGAGACCAACCCGAGCCCTCTGCTATTTGGACTCCTAGATACGTAAACTCCCTAACCACCTCTAGCTTGGTATTATTCAGAGATACCCTGGGATGAATTTTGCGGCACGGGGAAAAGACCATTAGTTTCGTCTTACTCACATTTACTTCTAAACCGTGCTCTTTGCAAAAAACATCAAATATGTTTAATGCACGTTGAAGCCCTGCAGGAGTCTTTGACATGATTAGAGTGTCGTCAGCGAACATCAGGATCGGGACCCTGACGCCCGCTAACAAAGGTGCATCTATACCCACATCTAACATCCGCTCGACAATCCCATTAATGAATAATGAGAAAAGTAGGGGTGCCATGGCGCAGCCTTGGCGGACCCCCCTTTCCACCGGGAAGTCCAATGTTGACACGCCATTCCCTCCCTACTGAACTCTTGCGAAATTGCATTCATGTAATCGCATGATTAGGGTGAGCAGTTCAGCCGGAATGCCTAGCTTTTGGAGGACCAGCCATAACTTATACCTGGGGACCAAGTCAAAGGCTGCCCGCAGGTCGACAAATGTGACATACAGGCAGCCCCTGCCAAGCAAAACTGTCCTCCACCGCAGTATAGTGAAACGGAAGACCTGATCAATTGTGCTGGTGGCCCGCCTAAATCCTGCCTGATAGAGGGAGAGAGCGTTGTTATCCTCCACCCAATCCATAAGCTGATTTACAACCATTTTCCCCATTACTTTTTGTATGGTTGCTATCAGACTTATGGGCCTGTAATTGGCTGGGAGAGACCGATCTCCTTTTTTGTAGATGGGTATGATGATTGCACCTTGCCAGAGCTCAGGGACCACCCCACCCTTAGCGAGAGCATTTCCCAGCAGAAAAATATACCTCGCCCATCTCTTCATATCGTGCTTAAAGACGTCCGAGGGTATCCCGTCTAGCCCCGGTGCCCTCCCACATTGGACATTGCTAATTGCGTTCTCTACTTCTTTGAGGGAAAACAAGTTGTCAGTGGCAAAGACTGGCAGTGTGACCTCCCCCATCCCAGGATACTTTACTTCTGCGTATTGTGGTCTGAAGTACTCAACCCAGGCTTCTTCGGCTACGTTATTATCAGGCCTTGCGGGGGTACCTCCTCTGCCCCACTTTAAAATTTTCCAAAAAAGCCTAGAGTCCTTACTACTAGAAGCCTCCTTTAACTCCGCCCAATGGTCTTCATCCCATTTCCTCTTCGCCTGGAAAATGGCTGTCTTATATGATTTCCTAGCCGCTCTAATTGCAGCACTGTCTCTTTCTTTAATGGCTTGTCCCGAAATCAATCGGGCAGATCTACACTGGCAATTAAACCACCTAGCAACTTCCGGGGGTTTTTTCCCTTTAATATTTTTTGACTGTGTGAAACATGGTTTTAAGAGGGAAAATAAATTATTATGGATGTCTGTAATATCCCTGGACCCAGGGGATGTAGATTCTACCGCTTCCATAGAGGAGGTTGCCTTGTCCACCTCAAGATTAATGAAGGTCATTGTTCCTTCATTTGCCAATACCCTTGGCCATTTTAGCCTTCGTGCATCATTAGCCATTACTGGGATGTGGTCATTTCTTGTATGCATATTTTGAGGTCCAACTTCCCACCACCTATGGGTCACACAAAGGGGATTGTGATCACTTTCTACTCTGGGCTTAATGGCCATATCAAGAACTCCCTGCCACAGCGGGAGACTACATATTACATAATCTATTCTACTCCTGCTATGGCCATTATCAAAAGTACAACCGCCCTCCTTGTCCCCTGGTGTTCTCCCATTCAGGGCTCTTAGGCCATGCTCCATACAGATGGCATTTAGTAGCAGAATATCCTTCGTCCACCGCTTGACAGGATTTAAACTCAGAGATGGTACTCCCCAAAGAGTGTCCTCGTCCTTCCTTAAGGGATCGTTTGTACTGTCAAGGGGTTTGAAGGTCCTGTTTAGATCCCCAGCTACTAATACCCTGCTGTCTTGGGACTTAGTTTCTAGGGAGGCGGACAGCACCTCTAGGGTGGAGGAGTTAGCTGAATTGGTGCCTCTTGCATAGATATTATACAGGTCAATCACATCCCCCTTTTTTGTTGTAAATCTTAACAATTGTAAATCAACAATACCCGAATCCAACACTTTGATTGAAATCTCCAGGTCCTGCTTTATCCATACGGTGAGCCCTCCCATTGGCCGACCCCTACCTCCTCTAGAGGCTGGTATAAAAAAATGTAAGTAGCCACAGAGGAAAACAGGGTCACAAGCCCAAGTTTCTTGGAAGCAACACACATCAAACCCATGAATAAATTCTACCCAAATTTGTGACTCTAACTTGCTTCCCAGCCCAGCAATATTCCAAGATAAAAACATACCAGAGCTAATCTCGCCCCCACATAGTTTATTATTATTGGAACATGGTTGAGGAATCATTGGGCTTGCAAGACTATCAGATACCCTCACAAAACCACGATCTGTGTCAACATCCTCATTTGCAGTATATGTGGGTGGTTCCCCTGCTCCGTCGTTAACATTTGCTACCTCACCACCTTCCACCACAGTCAGACTCCCATTTCCATTGTTCCTAACATTTAGGATTGGACCAGCATTAACATCATATTCTTCACAACTCCCTTGTATGTTTCCGTTACTTCCTCCTCTGCTACTACACAAATATTGGGGCGTTTGTCAACATCCCCACCCTTGATCTTGCCATCCAACTGGAGGGTTGTAATTCGGGCCGGTGATATAGTTTGAACACTGTGATAGTGGAGTCGGTGTGGGAATCATTGGCCATGAGAGGTTGGGAGGGCTCATGTATTCATTAAGCAGGCTAATCGATACACTGGTTGGGTATGAAGAATGCAACTTTTTCTATGTTACATATTGAAAGATTTGAACCTTTGCCAGCTTAGCAGAGTGTTTTGCTTCACACGAGAATAACATGTTATTCTACATTAGTAGCCTTGCTTGGTAAGCTTAGTCTGAACAGTGAGTGCAGAGGCCTTCAAGGTTATTTCAACTCTGTGGTCATTGTTCGAACTGATCAGCACACGTTCTAGACATAACACATATGCAGCTGCGGCCACCTCTGATTTGTATGCCGAGATCTTGTGCAGAATTTGATGTGATCCACTTTTGCCAATACCAGAGGTATGGGGCCGCCTATTTAATTCCTAGAGACCTTCTGTAGTTATAAAATAACCTACTAGCAAGAGAGGGTATATAGGTATATTTTAAACCTGTTTCCATTTGGCATTAAAACATGCTTTCTCCCTTTGTATTTCATGGAATAGTAACTATGCTGACAATCTTGTTTCTGATAATATGTCAGCTTGTCTTAGCTAAGATGCTGCACATGAGAACACAGTGTTAGAAATAAATATTTGCACATGGCTCTTTTTACTCCCTGTTTTGGACTGGTATGAGAGTATAACAAACGAGTGTTTGTGTTTTCCACATTGCCTGAGGTAACCTAAGTTGCATGTTCTGGGTTGTCTAATAATTGGTATTTTGGAAGAGCCAATGTGACACTGATGCTAGTCTGGTAGGGGATTTTGGGTACTAAGGTGAGTTTTGACACACCTTAATTCACTGAGATCCCAAGTCTCTGGGCCCGATTCACAGAACTAACTTAAGACACAATCCTAAACTTACTACTTTTGTTATTCACAGAAGTTAGGATTTTGTCTTATGACAGACTTAAGACAGACTTAAGTTAGGATTCTGTCGTGAGTCTGTCGTAAGTCTGTCTTAAGACAAAATCCTAACTTCTGTGAATACCAAAAGTAGTTAGTTTAGGAATTTGTCTTAAGTTAGTTCTGTGAATCGGGCCCTCTGTGCACAGTTCTTTGTAAGAGCTGAATCCCTGCAACAAGAACACACACACAGGGATACCTTAACAGATGCCTGCCCCAAAACAACACACAAGCACTACAGGAACACACACAGAACCATATCAGAAACAGACATACCCTGTCAGCCAAACTGTGGAAAGGCAATGGGAGCACAGACACAACAGGAGTGCACAACCTCATCACTCAGGAAAAAAACACACACAACATACCACAAATCACACAAGAAGTGCATCAGCACAGAACTACACTGCCAGATGAAACCAACCACAGATGCACATGAAATAAAAAAATTAGCAAACACCACAGGACATCAGGGGATGCACATCAGCCATGCCAAGGCCACATACACAGAGCACTCTATGCAGTGTATGCACAACAAGCAGAACAGTCACACAAGGACATGACTGATACAACTCAACACACACAACACTAATCAGCACAGCACAAACACAACAGCACACCCAGGAAGTGTAGCAATACCACAGCCAACACACATACATCCAAAACAACAACAACAACAGATGCACCACTCTGGGATACAAGAGCACAACCATTTTGACCAGAGCACTGGGCAACACACACAGCTGAAGTGCACATGAGCAATCTTGACTCATTAATAGCACAGGAACAGCACACATAAACCATTGGGGCAATGTCCAGAGTGGAACATCACTCTAGGCCCGAGAACTGCACCACAAACCACAGTCTCACAAATAAAGCGATGGGGAAGCACACACACACATGTAAACCAAGGGGACAGCTGACATCAAAGTGAACTGACTTGCATGTCAGTAGTAGGAGGTGTACCATACACAAATAGATGGAGTGCAAACCCACAATGTGTAGGCATAAGTGGCGCACATAGGGGATAGCATTACACCACATACACCATGCCATACAGGAGGATAAAAGGTGCCAGGGGCATGCAATTCATGAGAAACACAACCACAATGGCAGTGTGGAGCAGCAGGGCCACACAGTCTACACAACCATACTAAAGACACATTGATTATCAAGCAAACATAACACTGATGTGCAAGTCACACACTGTGCACACTCATAAATGACCAAAACAACAAGGAGGAGTCAGACAGAACAGTATGGACACACCAACACACTGCACAGTACACAACAGACAACTCACACATGTGCAAACAACCTTATCAACAGGGAACAACAATCCAAACAACAGGCACAAAACTCCTGGGTGACACATGTGTGTCTTTCAAAAACCCAGGGACACACACACATCCACACCCACCACAAAGTCACACCCTTCACACTGCACACCTCTTTACTTCCCAAGAGCACACATCTCATGTAGGCCATGGAACCAGGACTAAGGGCCAACACAACATGATCATACACATACACAGCTGGGCACACATAAAGGAATAACATACATACATCATGACATTGGCCGGCCTGCATGCAAACCTGTGCACAGCATCACACACTGTGCTGGCAGTGTACCCCAACCTGACATGAGAACAATGTAGCCAACAATAGCAACCACTAAAATGAGAACTGTGTAACAGGTAAAAGAGCCATCACACATATCACTAGTATCAGTGTCTGAATGGCCTGAAGACCCTGTCACCCCTGTTTAAAAATGTGATGCGGGCAAAGAGCTTGGCAATGTTGAAGTGACACATAGGGCATGGCACAGGCAACCAAATGCACACATCAAAATAACTTTATTCAGCAAGGAAACTGACAAATCAGACAACAGGAGTAACTGTCTTTATTCACACATTGCACAGTTATGACAGTAGAACAACAGTAGACAAGAACAAGGCACAACATGCTGATCATATGCAAGTTCATCTGCACAGGCAAACTCCAAACAGGAAGGCCAGTGTCCATGGAAGGTGGCACAGCAAGTACATGAGAGGCTGTGCAGGGGAGACAGCAACACAGCAGAGCAACAGGGCCAGTGTCCATGGCACAGGGGAGATTACAACACAGAAAAGCAACAGGGCCAGTGTCCATGGCAGGTGGCACAGCAAGTACATGAGAGACTGGACTGGGAATAGGCCGATACAGCAGAGCAACAGGGCCAGTGTCCATGGCAGGTGGCACAGCAAGTTCATGAGAACCTGCACTGGGAATCGGTCAACACAGCATAGCAACAGGGCCAGTGTCCATGGCAGGGGGCACAGCAAGTACATGGGAGGCTGCAATGAGAATAGGCCAACACAGCAAAGCAACAGGGCCAGTGTCCATGGCAGGTGGCACAGCAAGTACATGAGAACCTGCACTGGGAATCGGTCAACACAGCATAGCAACAGGGCCAGTGTCCATGGCAGGGGGCACAGCAAGTACATGGGAGGCTGCAATGAGAATATGCCAACACAGCAGAGCAACAGGGCCAGTGTCCATTGCACAGGGGAGAGTCTAACACAGAAGAGCAAGAGGGCCAGTGTTTATGGCACAGGGGAGAGTCCAACACAGCAGAGCAAAGGGCCAGTGTCCATGGCACAGGAGAGAGGGGAGAGTCCAACACAGCAGAGCAACAGGGCCAGTGTCCTTGGCAGGGGGCACAGCAAGTACATGAGAGATTGAACTGGGATTAGGCCAACACAGCATAGCAACAGGGCCAGTGTCCGTGGCAGGTGGCACAGCAAGTACATGAGAGGTTGGACTGGGAATAGGCAGATACAGCAGAGCAACAGGGCCAGTTTCCATGGCAAGTGGCACAGCAAGTACAGGAGAGGCTGCACTGGGAATATGCCAACACAGCAGAGCAACAGGGCCAGTGTCCATTGCACAGGGGAGAGTCTAACACAGAAGAGAAACAGGGCCAGTGTCCATGGCAAAGGGGAGACTCCAACACAGCAGAGCAACAAGGCCAGTGGCCAGGGAGAAGTGTAGAGTCAGGACATTAGAAGCTGCACAGGCAAGGCCAGAACAGCAGTGAATGACAAGGCCAGTGGGCATGGCAAAGTGCAGAGTCAGGACATGAGAAGTTGCACAGCCAAGGCCAGAACAGCAGTGAATGACTGACAAGGCCAGTGGCCAGGGATAAATGCAGAGTCAGGACATGAGAAGCTGGACAGGCAAGGCCAGAACAGCAGTGAATGACAAGGCCAGTGGCCAGGTAGAAGTGCAGAGCCATGACATGAGAAGCTGCACAGGCACGGTCAGAACAGCAGTGAATGACAAGGCCAGTGGGCATGGCAAAGTGCAGAGTCAGGAAATGAGGAGATGCATGAGCAAGGCCAGAACAGCAGTGAAGGACAAGGCCAGTGGCCAGGGAGAAGTGCAGAGTCAGGACGTGAGAAGCTGCACAGGCAAGACCAGAACAGCAGTGAATGACAAGGCCAGTGGCCAGGGAGAAGTGCAAAGTCAGGACATGAGAAGCTGCCCAGTGAGTGTGTTTGACTGTACCTTCCATGGCCGGCAACACACCAAGGTTGTAAACAATGGGCAGGACCAGCACACCTGTATGAGAGACAGGTGTATGAGGGGGACTACCACTCACTCGTGGCTGTCAGGCGGACTTGGAGCTGGCTGTGTGTCAGGGACAGCAGGACCACTTGACTGGGGAGACAGAGGCCCAAGTGATGTAGGGCTATCAGTGGCTTGGCAAGCTGGAGGGCTATTTGGACCAGTTGGTGTAGTGGCACGTGGCAGTGGAGTCATGCAGACCTGTGACACAGTGTGGGTGGGAGAGGTTTGAGGGGTGCCCTTCCACTTCTTGTGAATTCGAAATGCCTTCCCTATACTGGGGTCAATGGGAACTGGTGATGACACAACAGGTGGCTGCAGGGCAACAAGCAGAAAAGTAGTCCTTCGACAAAAGCAATCCAGTTGAGTTATTTAAGCAGCACAGCAGTCGATCTGATAGAGGATCAGTTCAAGATACAACACTGTCTGATTTTAGAGGGTCAGAGACCCAGTCCTTATACCTAAAAGTTCCTTTACTGTAGAAGGTGAATTCAAAGCAGCTATCTGAAGTACACAAGGATCCCTTTCAACCCGTTCCTGTCTGCTGTCTATCTGTGGGGGGTAAATCAGTGCTTTTTCTGTGGACAGGACACTACCTATTGAAGTATTAGCCCCTCCCATTCCTCCATGCCCAGAAAGACCAATCAGAATGCAGATGAATATTGATGAGTGCTCAGAATGCAACCAAACCTCACCATCCTGTGTTTGTGATAGTCTAGAGGAAATGCACAAGTGTGTGTCACCCAACCAAGATGTGCATTAGAGACAGGCTGCAAAGCATACATAGTTATAAGCACAGAGAAATATCCACTTTCTAAAAGTGGCATTTCTAAAACAGCAACTCTTCTCTGATACGGAATTATAGCTAAGAAGTGTATTAAGAAATTCCCAATACTAACCTAGGAAAGAAGTATGCCTCACAGTAGGGTAAAATAAAATAGGCTGTCTGTCACTACCAGGACATGCAAAACATACCCTTAGGGGTGACATAGGGATTTTCAAGCTTTGAAGTTGAAGTGGCAGTAAACTGCACACACAGGCACTGCAGTGGCAGATCTGAAACAGGTTTGAAAGGCTACATAGGTGGTTGCAACAATTAGTGCTGGACTGATTTGCATATAGCCAGGTTCTGAGCTGGGATGGTGCAGTGAGATAAATAACGGTGATGGATCAAGCCCTGATCTTTGGACTGGGTAAGAGTGGTCTGCTTAATTCAGACACTCTGTTCATACCCACCCCCTTTTCTGAATCGTTTTTGGCCACTATAGGTGTGGCAGGGTATACTCAGACATGAGTCCCTTGCTCACTGCACCATCAGGATTCAAGCAAGCCGGGCCGACGACGGCTGAAATGCCAGAAACCGGTCCCCGGTAGCTTGTCTCCTTTCTGGTGAAGAATTGGCTTTGTAGTTTAGTCTGCCCTGTTCCCATGATGCACTGGGCCAGGGACAGACTGATTTGCATGTAGCCAGGTTCTGAGCTGGGATGGTGCAGTGAGCTAAATAACGGTGATGGATCAAGCCCTGGTCTTTGGACTGGATAAGAGTGGTCTGCTTAATTCAGACACTCTGTTCATCACCACCTCCTTTTCTGAATCGTTTTTGGCCACTATAAGTGTGGCAGGGTATGCTCAGACATGAGTCCCTTGCTCACTGCACCAAAAGGATTCAAGCAAGCCGGGCCGACGACGGCTGAAATGCCAGAACCCAGTCCCCGGTAGCTTGTCTCCTTTCTGGTGAAGAATTGGCTTTCTAGTTTAGTCTACCCTGTTCCCATGATGCACTGGGCCAGGGGCAGACTGATTTGCATATAGCCAGGTTCTGGGCTGGGATGGTGCAGTGAGCTAAATAACGGTGATGGATCAAGCCCTGATCTTTGGACTGAGTAAGAGTGGTCTGCTTAATTCAGACACTCTGTTTATCACCACCCCCTTTTCTGAATCGTTTTTGGCCACTATAGGTGTGGTGGGGTATACTCAGACATGAGTCCCTTGCTCACTGCACCATCAGGATTCAAGCAAGCCGGGCCGACGACGGCTGAAATGCCAGAAACCGGTCGCTGGTAGCTTGTCTCCTTTCTGGTGAAGAATTGGCTTGGTAGTTTAGTCTGCCCTGTTCCCATGATGCACTGGGCCAGGGACAGACTGATTTGCATATAGCCAGGTTCTGAGCTGGGATGGAGCAGTGAGCTTAATAACGGTGATGGATCAAGCCCTGATCTTTGGACTGGGTAAGAGTGGTCTGCTTAATTCAGACACTCTGTTCATCACCACCCCCTTTTCTGAATCGTTTTTGGCCACTATAGGTGTGGCAGGGTATACTCAGACATGAGTCCCTTGCTCACTCCACCATCAGGATTCAAGCAAGCTGGGCCGACGGTGCCTGAAATGCCAGAAACCGGTCCCCGGTAGCTTGTCTCCTTTCTGGTGAAGAATTGGCTTGGTAGTTTAGTCTGCCCTGTTCCCATGATGCACTGGGCCAGGGAAATACTGATTTGCATATAGCCAGGTTCTGAGCTGGGATGGTGCAGTGAGCTAAATAACAGTAATGGATCAAGCCCTGATCTTTGGACTGGGTAAGAGTGGTCGGCTTAATTCAGACACTCTGGTAATCACCACCCCCTTTTCTGAATCGTTTTTGGCCACTATAGGTGTGGCAGGGTATACTCAGACATGAGTCCCTTGCTCACTGCACCATCAGGATTCAAGCAAGCTGGGCCAACGACGGCTGAAATGCCAGAAACCGGTCCCCGGTAGCTTGTCTCCTTTCTGGTGAAGAATTGGCTTGGTAGTTTAGTCTGCCCTGTTCCCATGATGCACTGGGCCAGGGATAGACTGATTTGCATATAGCCAGGTTCTGAGCTGGGATGGTGCAGTGAGCTAAATAACGGTGATGGATCAAGCCCTGATCTTTGGACTGGGTAAGAGTGGTCTGCTTAATTTAGACACTCTGTTCATCACCACCCCCTTTTCTGAATCGTTTTTGGCCTCTATAAGTTTGGCAGGGTATACTCAGACATGAGTCCCTTGCTCACTGCACCATCAGGATTAAAGCAAGCCGGGCCGACGACGGCTGAAATGCCAGAAACCGGTCCTTCGACAAAAGCAGTCCAGTTGAGTTATTTAAGCAGCACAGCAGTCGATCTGATAGAGGATCAGTTCAAGATACAACACTGTCTGATTTTAGAGGGTCAGAGACCCAGTCCTTATACCTAAAAGTTCCTTTACTGTAGAAGGTGAATTCAAAGCAGCTATCTGAAGTACACAAGGATCCCTTTCAACCCGTTCCTGTCTGCTGTCTATCTGTGGGGGATAAATCAGTGCTTTTTCTGTGGACAGGACACTACCTATTGAAGTATTAGCCCCTCCCATTCCTCCATGCCCAGAAAGACCAATCAGAATGCAGATGAATATTGATGAGTGCTCAGAATGCAGGCAAACCTCACCATCCTGTGTTTGTGATAGTCTAGAGGAAATGCACAAGTGTGTGTCACCCAACCAAGATGTGCATTAGAGACAGGCTGCAAAGCATACATAGTTATAAGCACAGAGAAATATCCACTTTCTAAAAGTGGCATTTCTAAAACAGCAACTCTTCTCTGATACGGAATTATAGCTAAGAAGTGTATTAAGAAATTCCCAATACTAACCTAGGAAAGAAGTATGCCTCACAGTAGGGTAAAATAAAATAGGCTGCCTGTCACTACCAGGACATGCAAAACATACCCTTAGGGGTGACATAGGGAGTTTCAAGCTTTGAAGTTGAAGTGGCAGTAAACTGCACACACAGGTACTGCAGTGGCAGATCTGAAACAGGTTTGAAAGGCTACATAGGTGGTTGCAACAATTAGTGCTGGACTGATTTGCATATAGCCAGGTTCTGAGCTGGGATGGTGCAGTGAGCTAAATAACGGATGGATCAAGCCCTGATCTTTGGACTGGGTAAGAGTGGTCTGCTTAATTCAGGCACTCTGTTCATCACCACCCCCTTTTCTGAATCGGAATCCTAATAGTAGCATTTGAAGTACAGGCCCAGGGTATATAACATATCACTTTATAAGGGACTTAAAAGTAAATCAAATATGCCAAACAAGGGTGACCAGATTTCTAAAGTTAACAAAAAGAAGGTCAGAAAAAGAGGAGATGGCAGACAAAAGTTTGGGTTAACCCTTCAGAGAGGGCCATTTTCTAACACACTCCGTATCTTATAATTTACCTCTGCACTGTGAGTCATAAAGAGGAGCTCTACCTATCCTACTTACAGAAAAACCAAGCATCACTCTGGTTGTTTGGTCAAAAGTTGGTAGTAATGGAGGGCAGCCAACTAGGACAGTGGCAAGTTTGAGCAGTCCTTGGAGTAGTTAAGATTACTGACAATAAAGACATTGTTGCTATTAATGCTGTACCTTTTCTATCAATAAGAATAAGAATTGATGCTGTAAAGGTTTTGCATATTCTATGTGAAGGAGGGAGAATAGATGTGGC